>NC_134958.1:3745000-4368750 GCF_965638725.1 Aptenodytes patagonicus
CCATACCTGCCCAGAAAAATTAGTGGTAGGGTAGCTGTCATGAAGAAAATGGGTTGTATTTTGTTAACGCTGTAAGAAAACAAATTGAATAGGAGTTAGTATTTCCTGAAGACCCATTCAGTATGTTTAAGATTAGTGGTGTATGTGTAACTAGAAATAAAGGAGTTGGTGATCATGTCAGTTCTTCTCTCTAAAAATAAATCAACAGAGAATTATCTTATTAAACCCTTATTTATAGAAAAATCCTAGTTTTCATTATGTAAGCGAAGTAGCACTGTCTGGTGTAAAACTAACCTATTTTCATCAGACTATATAGTATTATATAGGACCATATTAAAGTGTCACACCATTAAAAAGAAATGTTTTGCTATTGTGTTATAGGTGCCATTACTTTTAAAATCTAAATAAATGTAAAAGCATGCTTTAGGACTTAGGTATTTTTTTGTTGTATATTTAGAAACTTTATCTAGCTGTAATCTGTCATGTAACGCAGTATAAATCTATCTTGGTTATAATAAATCTGTTGAACTAGGCATTTGCGCTCTTTTCATATTGTGGAAAATCTTCATGCTTTCTCTCCACTGAAAACCTGTTGGTCAAGTGGATGGGTCACAATGGCTTGAACTTTTATTGCACAAAATCAAATTTCTCCACTAGAGAGCACAATTTTACATCGTCTTTTCTGTCTGCTTTATGCAAGCACTCCATTGTGGGGGTTTTTTTGTTTGTTTGGTGGCTTTTGAGCTTGACTGGAATAAGATACAGCAAATAAGACCAAAGGATCAAACTCTTTAATCTACACTGTAGGCTGTGAAGACCTCGTATCAATACAATGTGGCAATGAAACATTACTGCTCTACCTTGATGGCATTTTATGGTTTCTTTCTGTAGTCAGAAGTAAAATGACTTGCCAGCGGAGCAGGATCAAGTCTTTTATGTGTAGTCCGGCAGTGCTGTATCTGTTTGCTTCCTTTTAAAAAAGAAAAAAAAAAAAAAGTCGCGGGGGGAGTAACTTATTTTAAATACTGTCTTATCCCTTGATGTCTCTGCTAGGCTTTACCGACTATCCCATAATGCTGCATAAACCCGCAGTCAGTACATAGAAAAGGTATTTGGCTTTTTCACAACCTAATATGTCTTTTTACCTCCTGCAGAGCAGCTTTATAACAATTACGTGGTGTCATGCTATGTTCCAAGTTAGCCTGTAATATGATAACTTGCAGTGCTATTCCTTTGTATGTTCTTGCCATATTGGACTATCAGGTGCTTCTGTAGCTTCCACTCTGTATAGACAAAAAATTTTTGAGATTAATAAATACCCTTAATCTTACTGTGCCAGCAAGAGCAAGCACGATTTGACAATGCTAAATTCCATGGAGGTATGTTCATGAAATTCATTATATGTTACTAAATACAGTAACACTGGGGAAAAAAAAAAAATCAAATCTGTCAGTGGAAGATGATCACATGGCTGCTCTTGATTGTGTTTGGATTTACTTTGCTATCGGCACTGTGACACTGCCATAAAAACCCAACAGCTGAAGGTAAGAACAATCTTGTCTGCCTCTCATAATCACTGTGGAGATAGATGAGATGAACTACAGGAAGAAAACAGCGCTGTGTTACAGAGGTGTCAAAAAGATCTCCTCTGGTGAGTGGGCTCTGTAAGGCTTCCAGATACTTTGTGGTTCTGCAGACTCGGTTAGTCAAGAACCTCAGGCAGTTGTTTAAAGCACTGTACTATGAAATCATTCAGATCAAGTTAGGCACCCCTGGAATAGGAGGTAGAAGCTAGATCTTCCTTCCTAGCATTTGTATCTTCTTTTCTCAGGAAAACGAATTCTTCAATGGGACTGATTAAAAAGAGTACTTGCAGTACTCTGGTTTACTAGGTTATGCTTCTAGTTTATGGCTCCTGAAGGTAGACTTTCCATTCTAAAATCTGTAAGACAGGTGAATCGCACACGAAGTGTTAATATCAAAAGTGTGGAGGCCCCAAAGAAAAAAAAATTCTGGTTCATTAGATTGCAGATTGGCTTCAGGGCAGAAAACAAAGACTAACCATAAATAGAATGTTTTTCTAAAAACAAGACTGCTTGGAATAAATATTTCTTATTGATGTATTTTTAAAAAGTGGAGACTTGCATTTTTAACTCCTTGCAATTGTAGTACCACTCTTACTATGTACCTTTCTGTCTTAATACAGGGGTTGGATCAACAAAGTTTAGACCCAAAGTAGCAGTTAATGCTTGAAATTCAAAATTTTAGATGCTTACCTCTACAGCTGAAGTCCCTGTGCGCCTAAGGAGGTGCTCTAAGTGGTTGGTGCTTGGGCTTCCGCAAACTGCCCTTTCTTCATACACAGTAATTGGTCTGGCACACAAGGCCCAGCTTACTTCCATCGGTGGTTTTCCTGTTGATATTCATGTGGTTACGGTGTATATGTAGAAGGTTTCTTAGTCCTGTACAGTATAGGTCCTCCCTAGGAACTGGCCTGTTTCCTCAACAGAGGAAAACCTTGAGCTGTGGAGTTACTGAAACTTACCACCACATGCAGCTCTGAGCCAGTTTCGTACTTTACTACGTGAAAGCATAAAGTCTCCTTGTTATTGCTTAATTCTTCATACTCCAGGGAAGGTGGTCAGAGAGGCTAACAGGCTGATCGGGAACTACAGAAAAATTAGATGTGCAAGTGAGGCAGGTTTAGAAGCCGTGGAGAGGCGATGTGGTATATGTTTATGAGGAGCGAGCAGGGAGCAGAACATGTTAACGTTTGTTATCTGCAATGCACAGGACAGCTTTGTTGATATCAATTGGAAAATACTCGTAATGTGTGCATAATTGGTATATGGAGGAAATTGGGCACTTAAATGCATGACTAAGCTGGGACTTTGAGACACAGATTGCCCATGTAACTTTAATGGATGGTAGTATCCTCTTCCTGCAGTGGCTTACAAAGCTTTTTTCAGAAAGTACGAAGCCACCCAGAAAGCCAGCTTTGGTTTCAGCAGTTGCAGACTGACGGCACATATATGTGTGGAAGACGAGACGGTGCCTTTCCTCCCTGCCCCCCCGATGAACATGAGGTTGCAGATGTTCTAAATGCTGAGGCCTGCTGCATCCAATGCTACCTCCGTGGAACACAGAAAAAATAAATAAAACTTAGTGTTTATACAAAATAGCAGTAGTAAAAGGGTATTTGCCTTCAGTCCACCGTGCTGCCAAAACTTCAGGGAAATGAACTAGATCCATCTGATATTCAGCTGCCAGGTGTTGGGATAGTATGGATGGGTTGGAACTGAAAGGTCGTGAAGACTTCCTTGTGCCTGAGGAGGTTTGAGTGATGTTCTCCTGGCCTCCGCAGGCTGAGATGCCAGGAGGTCACCATGGCTACACCAGATGTCCATTAAGACCTTTTTCTCCCGATGCTATGTAGAGAAAGGAAACACGAAAGAAAATAGTGAAAGCACTTTGAGTAGGCGGGGACGTTACTAGTATGTGTTCTTGTGCCAAAAAAGCTCCCACCTTGAGGTGCTTGATACTGAAGTAGGACTGCTGTCTTCACCTGGGAACTGATAGATGAGCAAACTCAAGTTACAATGAAAAACTGTGCCCTTTCAGGGAGAGTGGGGTGTGCAAGGGCACCCATGGCATGGTACGCGTTGGACTCCGCATCGCCTAAACCCAGCCCTGACTGGCTTATCAAGCGTTGCAGTATAGCTACCGAACGCCTTGCGGTTGTCACTTGTTCCATACATCCTGTTTCTGTGCATCCCGTTGGCGTGACCAAAATCCTAAAATGTTACCCAAAAACGTAGTTCAAATGGGAGGCAGTTCTCTTAACCTAGTTTTAATCCCATTTAGAAGAGAGTAGTAACAGATGGACAAGAACAACAACTCTGAGGTGTCTGTTGAGGCCTCTACAGTAAATTACTCATGAAATCAAGGCCATAAAGCTGAATTGAAACTACTTTACTCAATGAACCTTTTTGGTTATTTATTTTTGTTATTAAAACAATGTACATGGGAAGAATATTCTCTTTAGAACAAATTTTAAGTTTCCTCTGATATTTGCATATAAATCCAAACTGAACAAAATCAAGGTTATTATTACTAAGGGCCCACCCTAATTCAGGGGCGAAAAAAAAAGTTGAATTATGTCTTTCACTGTTTTAATATATATGTTTTAATATATATGTATATATTTAGACCTTCATCTTAAGTAATGTGGAAGGAAATAATCCATTCTTTTAAACTGAAATTAGTATGATTGCTCTGGCTTACTGAAAGTTAAAAAAAAAAATTGGACTTAAAATTTACATTTAAACTACTGAGAGAGAATTTGGTGTGCTTTTAAAGCTGACATTGGCCTGTACAAGTGGATGACTAACTAATTTCAGATTCTTCATCAAAGAGCTAGAAAAAGTGTTTGGTTACAGGATTTTTTTTTTTTTTTTTATAATAGTGTATTTACATGCATCTGATCTTGCTGGTGCTTAAGACAGACATGTACATTTTACGTGACTTACCTGAGCTGAGTCTAAAGGTGAATGAAGACTATACTGATAACGAGTAACTAATCTCTTCACGGTGAGCTGTCTGAAATTGAGGATTCGTAGATCAGGCAAAAGAATGGCACTTATTCTAGACAGAAATCTATTTTTAGAAAATGGATCTAATGTATGTAAGTCTGAAAGTCCAGTCTCAACATGTGCTGAAGCTGCATATTAATGGTGAAAGCAATATGCCTTTAAATGCAGTTACCCAGGTTTACCCCTGCAGTCTCTACCACCGGGAAATACTAAAACCTGGCTCAATACCTTTGAGGGCGTGATACAAGTTTGAAAATACAATTCAAAAGTAGGGTGTACGGTCCTTCATTAATGCGTGCTAATGTGACCTTGCTGCATAATGGCGTACGAGGAAGGCTTTCACTGGTTTCTTTCAACTACTTTGAACATCACCTTTGAAAATGCATTTGAATTGGCTGTTCTCTCCGCTGCATAATATCCAGTGAACTAGGGTGTCTCTTGCTTGCATATTGGCATTTACTGGTGTTCCGATAAGGCTGTTAGTACACGGGGAAAAGTTGCTAGACGTGTTTGTATTAATAAATAATTCTTAAATACCAGTCTTTCTATGTTTTGGATCATTTTCTTCCCAGGTCCCATCGGGTTGTTGCACATGTCCTCACCTTTGCCGTGTGCGCGTCTTACAGAGACGGCAGGTTTCCGTAACAACGTTCCCCGTGTCGCTTTAATCAAGAGGTTTTACGGTGTTATCTTGCTGTCTTGTTCCAGGCTCCAGCCAAAAAGCCGTGAAAATATGAAGCACTGAAAGAGACACCTTATAGGACGGGGTAAAATTTTCTTTGGTTAAGCCACTTCCTTTCCCTTGTCACCTGCTTTATTCTGCCCTATTACTCTACAGCCCACTAAATTTCTTAGAAATATATTTACATTCAGTATTTGGGTCAGTGTTCTCTCTTAGTTCTTAGAAATCAATACAACATATTAAAAATTCCTTCATCCCTTTGAAGCTTGTGTATTGATTAATGAACCCCAAAGCCACTCTTTACTGATTTTTTTTGTATGACATAACTGTTTAGTAAGCAGTCTAGTCTCTTTTACAATCTTAAAAAATTATGCAATATGCTTTCTCTTAAATACCTAATGCTGTTAGCCACCCTTCCAAATCTGCCTACCTAACAAGGCAACTATTTTCTGTTTATGGTATTTTATGCGAAATTGAAGAGAATTACGCAGTAATTCAAAGTTAAGCTAATGGAAGAGCAAATTTAATTGGATAAGGAGATATAGGGAAAGGAACAGAAAAGGCAGATTGGTTGGAATAAGTTTACTCAAAAGCCGAGAGGTTGATAAATATGAAAAAACCATAAAGTAGCACTTAATGCAATGGGAGAGTCAGGAGAACGGCCTTGGAATGGAAGATGTTTTGGATGTCTTTCCTTGTGAGTCAAATAATTTGTGTTTAGAAGTGTGCGTATGTGGTGGAAAACAGGCAGGAGGAAGGAATTCATTATCCCTTTGAAAAGGATTTCAATATATGTATAATATTAGTCAAGCAGTTTCTTTTCTGTGCTAATGGTTATTTAGTTTCAGTTTTCACTTTCTAACGAACGTGCTCAAAGCCTACATTAAACGTCTCTGTTCCTTAACACTTTGAAATGCTTTAGGAATGCCTGAGCTGAGTTACAGAATTTATTTCATGTTGATGTTTTGGTTGGCAAAGGGATTTTTTTGAGTGGTGTTTCTCTTCTTTTCTCTGATGGAAATAATTATGGTGGTATAGAAAGGATGCAATTCTTGGTGTGGATTATTAGTATCTTACACTGATTATGAGTAGAAGCGGTGTTGTTCATTCCAAATAAGGAATTTCACGTTTAAAACTGGAAAAAAAAAAATCTTTTGGGCTTTGAAGTCATTCTTCAGGCTCCGAATGTCTCTATAACCTAGTTTTCTTCTGCCTGGGATTGGAAATAACATATATGAATAAAATCTAGTTTTTCTCATAGTGCTGAAATTTGAGAGTAGATCATCTCATTTTAGTTTTGGTTACACATTAAAGCTAATGGTAAAAATTAGGGACTACTTAAGTTGCCAATAAAGATTACCTAAGAAGTTTTTATTGATGTCCTGAATGTGAGCTGCCCATGTCCCGAGCTAACAGCAGGGCTCTTCAGCGCAGGTATTTCCAACCTGCACAGTCCTGCTGGACTGCAGGGAATGTGTTTAATGTAAGAGACGTTTACACAATATCTTTAAACATGCATCAAGGCAGGGGAGATCAAACCAAACCTACACTTTAAGTAAAAAGAAATTGTGCTCCTAGTATTTCTCCTCAGCCCACTTTTTTTTTTTCAGCTGCAGACAGAATAAAAACTGCTGTGCTTTCCTGGGGAACGCAAGGAGAGAGATTAGTGTTTGGTAGGGCAGGACACCCCGTGGAATCTGATCCTGTGAGCGGCTACGCACTTGCAATTCAAGTTAAACACTTCTTCCATGCCTGAAATACACTGTCATGTACGTATCCTTAGCTCTTTACAGATCACAGAATTGATAGATTTATTGAAGTAATCTGTATTAATCTGTCATACAGATCTTGTTACATTGAGAAGAAGAGACAGTAGTTGGCGTAAAGTGTCATGGTTACTCTGACAACAGCACCAAAATAGAAACACACAGATGGACAATGTACTAGCTGGTTTTTTTAAACACCAATTCTGCATAGAATATGAATTATTAGCTGTGTCATGGTGTGCCGTTATCTTTCACTGTTTAAGCACATTAAATTGTTAAACACACTTTTGCAGCCTAGCAAATCTACAAGATGCATAAGCCTGTTCTGCTGCTGATATAAAGATGAATTGCAGCTTGTCACTGGGGGGGAAAAAAAGCTTGCCTGTTACCATCAAAATATCTGTATTGATCAAAACACTACTTATTTACAGGTAGGTAAATGTTATTTGGATTTTTACAGCAACAGAACAGCTTACTGAAAATTTGCCATAATGCAGTGGGAAATGTTCTCTGTAGATGTTTTACATGGCTTTGTCCTTAAATGCACACAGAGGGAAAACCACGCATGGAGGAACCTCCTTCCTCAGTAGTAACAACTAATAACCACTTCTTTATGAGCAACTCAAGCAAGCGGGTTACCCACTTAAGGCTTTGATTTACTAATGCCGGACTGCAGCTCAACTCTCATCCTCTTGCCTCTCCCTGTTCCCTCACGCCTTGGCCGTCTTGCTCATGGCCACATCCCCTCCTTTCTCCACTATCTTTGCCTCTTCCACATCCCTGCCACGCTGGCCCTGCGGCAGGCCCGGCCTTTCGGGAAGGGGCAGGAGGAGACAGTTGTACCAGTGCTTGAAAATCTCCTGTGAAAGATGTTGCACAACTTCCTTAGCTGGTAAATCACAGAGCTGTTTCAGTCTATCTCCTTCCTGCAAATCATTGCTGGCTCTTTCATCTGGTGCATAGAATCATAGAGGTTGGAAAAGACCTCTAAGATCATCGAGTCCAACCATCGACCCAACACCACCATGTCCACTAAACCATGTCCCTAAGTGCCTCATCTACTCGTCTTTTAAATACCTCCAGGGATGGGGACTCCACCACTTCCCTGGGCAGCCTCTTCCAATGTTTCACCACTCTTTCAGTAAAGAATTTTTTCCCTCACGTCCAATCTAAACCTCCCCTGGTGCAACTTGAGGCCATGGCAGCCCTTTTAATGCTTTCAAAGCCTGGAAGGCATCTCTGAAATGCCTTTTTTTTTTTTTTTTTTTAGCGCAAACAATGCGAATTCCCTCAACCTTTTGTTGTAGGTCATGTTTCGCTCTTTCTTGTACTTGTTGCTCTCGCTTAAGAGCCGCTGCTATCCTCATCGTACCCCTCTCCCGTGGCTTTGTGTGTGTGCTTGATCATCCAGAAAGACGGAGCGAGACGATATACTCAGATTTGTCTCTGGAGATGTGGAGCAAAACTCACCGTTTCCTTTTATTTGTAATGGCTGTGAAGGGTTTCAGGTAGCGTTAAGTACCTAAAACCCGCACTTCTTGGAGCTGCCAGGTGGGAAGCCTGACAAGCCGACAGCTGTTGACCACCCGGCTAAAGAACAAGGCGAAAAGAAACACGGGGGGGAGGGAGGGGGGCGAGGGACAGCCCCGGCTGTCAGCGGGAACACGCGTGGGCCGTCCCGGCTCTCCTCGCGACAGACCCCTTCCACACCCGCCCCGCCGGGAAGCAGCCCCGGGGACACCCGGCCGCCTCCCCGCTCGGCCCGGCCTTGCGGGCCCGGCAGCAGGGGCCGGGCCGGGGCGGCGGGCCGGGGTACTCGTCCCCCCCCCGGCGCCGCCCCGCGGGGCGTGCTGCCCTGCGGCCGGGGGCCGGGCGTCCCCGCGGCGGAGGCGAAGCGGGGGCGGTGGCGCCCCGGTGGCCGCGCCGGCGGCGGCAGCAGCCGCCGCCCCCCCCATCGGCCGCGGCGGACGGAAGAGGAAGTGGCGCCTCTCCGGGAGCCGGCGGCCGTGAAAGGCTCCGTGGCGGCCGTGGGGAGCCCGAGCCCAGCCGAGGCCCTTCCCCGAGCGGGTGGTGGCGGCCGCTGAGGAAGATGAGGGCCGCTGGGCTGCTGTGGGCCGCGCTGTGGGGCCTACTGCTCCCGCCGGTAAGGGGCTGCGCTGCCCTCGCCGCGGGAGGCGCCGGGGCCCGGCTCCCGGGCCGGCCTGGGCCGCGCCGCTCGTGGCGGCCCGGGCGAGTGCGGGGTGGCGGCGGGGCCGCGGGTGGCGGTGGGGCCGGCGGGCCGCCTGTCGCTCCCCCTTCTCTGCCGGCCGAGGGGCTTCCTCTGTCCGCCTTATCCCCCTGGAACCGTTCCCTGGAGGACCCCCCCGACCCCCGCGGGCACGGTCCGCGTAGCTCCCGTCTCCCCCGGCTGGACTGGCGTGTGCCCCCGCGTCCAAGGGCCTCTGGGGCGGTTTGACTCTGAAGTGTGTCCCGGGGTGGTTTCGGGCCTCCCGGGCCCGCCTCGGGCAAGGCCCCTCGGTTCCCCCCTGCCCTCTCCCCTGTCCCCGGGGAGCGCAGGCCGGGCCCGGGCCCCGGTTACGCGTTGGTGGGTTCGGATAACAAATCTCCCGGGTGCCTGTGTAGCTAAACGGTGGTGTTGTTTCTAGAGGTATTTAAATTAGGATGCCGGGGAAGGGGGAGAAGCCTGTGGGGGGTGTGTGTGTGTCTTGGCTTTTGGCTTGTTCATCTTTTGAGCACCATTTTGGCTCCTGTATGGGATGTCTTTGCAGCTTCTCTCTGCACACAGGTGTGTATTGCCATGGAAATCTGGTAGATTGCTTCAGCCTAATGGAGCAGTGAAATGGGGGAGTCGGAAACCTCTGTAATCTGATTAAGCAGTATGAAGGGCTTATCTGCATTAAATGCTGCTCCACTAAGTTGTTTTGTTGTTGGGTTTTTTTGTTTGTTTGCTTGCTTGTTTTTAACATAACTTTTACCTTGTTTTGGTAAGGCAGGGTACTTTTCTGTGTAGGAAGTCACCACTGGATATGCTCAACAGTAGGTGCACAGCGCAGTTTGATAGCGCCTTGAGAATGCCTTCGGGTGAAGTAGCTTGTGTCTCTCTACGAAGTGCTCCCTCGCTGTTTGTCAGTCCCACATAGCTGTCCTTAGTTGTGTTGGGGTTTTCTGAGGAGTGGCTTTGCCCCTTAACCCAATGGTTTGCTGCTGCTGACAAGGGAAGGGGCTTCTCCTGCCCTCCTGTGAGACTCCAGGCCCCGTGTCCTGCTTCCTCCTTTGCTCTACAGATGCAGTTGTAGCAGTGGTGAGCGTTAGACCAGGTCATTCAGCCTCAAGAACGGTATCCTGAGACTAACAGCGTGGGGAGTTAGTGCTCGGGAAGGTAGTAGTGTTCGGGGAAGGACCACTGCTGCTCTGAGCACGGGCACCGGTTCCCCTGGGTCGCAATGCCTGGAGGGAGGGAAGGAAGGGGCAGTTTGTGTGTGTCACAGGGCCGCTGGCAGAACTACGAAGTGATGCTTGTTCTGTTCATGGCTAGTTTGTTCCTGCCTTTTTACGTTTCTGTGAGGTTTATGTTGTTACTTGCTATGTACAAAATACCTTCTCCCTGTTCTGTACCTTTGAGTTTCTCGCATGTCTCGTCTAGACGCTGTCACCGATATTGTGAATACAGGCTGGGCTTGGTCTCTATGTCCGCTGGTGCATGTAACTTCCAGTGTTCCACATGGTGCGGTTACCGGTGCACTCCAAAGCTCAACAGTCAGCCCAAGCTTATATCCCTGCAGTGACAGGGATGTGTCAGGAAAAATAAGGATTAAGAGACAGTATGAGACGTCTTCTTCTCTATCAAAGATAAGGAATTATATACGAAAAATTTAAAGGTGGTGAAGGAAGGAAATACGATGAGGGAACCACCTGTCAAAAATAGGAAGAAACTTATTTGAAGGTGAGGGGCCGTTGGGAATTGTCTGAATCTGAAGTGAAAGGAGATGATGATGCCCCTTTAGGTAAGGGCAGCTGTCACGCCTCTACTCCACATGGGAACATTTTTATGCTGGAGCAAGTCAGCCTATGGAAGCAGGTTAGTCCTTTCAGGAGCAGTTTTGTGGACACGCTCTTAGTCTTCTACTTAAGTAACAAGATTGAAAATGTGCTCAGTAAGAAATTTTTACTTTGCACGTATGCTGAGAGTAAGGTTTGTTTTGTACTATTCAGTGGCACAGCTGACCGCAAGGCCACGTGCCCAAACTAGTAGCCCTTGTCTGTTGTGAAAGGAGGATACTGAAGCAATTAGAAAAATCATGAAAGTTCGGCTGGATGCAACAGGATTTCAGTGGAGATGTTCCAAGTGAGGTGTAGCATGTAGCATTTCTCTTCACTTTTTAACTTCTAAATGCTGTCTTCAGAGCTCAGCAATGAATACGTGAGGGTAAGCGTGACGCTCTGGTCCTCCCTCCCCCATCTCGGGAGCAAGAATTGTGTTCCCTGATTCATCCCCAGAGAAGGGAAGCTTGCCAAGCAAAACACGCGTATCAAATAAGCAAGTAATCGCTCCTTCTAGGTAGACTTAGGCTTGTGTAGCGTTAACAGTTGATTTCCGGGAACCCAGAAAACACGTATTATTCTACTTCATGAAGCAGAAAGAGCTTTTAATGGATGGAAACATCTGGGGTTTGCATCTGTTGGAAGTCTTTATTGCTTTTAATTTGCCATTAGCGTATACTTTTAGGTGAGTGCACTTAAGAGGGAAGCTTGATAATTTTTGTGCTGATCATAAATCATGGAACAACTTATTTTAGCTGACAGCTGAAGAACTGTTATATGTTAAACAGTTAATGTGCTCAGGCCCTTTGACACAGTTCTCCCAGCAGATGTTCATGCGCTATGGCCGATATAATGGATTCCTCTGAAGAAGGTTTTTTGCTATTCAAACCAGGCAGACATAAACCTCTGAAACAATATTGTCACATGTTTTGCTTTTTTCTCTAGTTCTCACTTGCTGCGGAATACTGATATGCTAGCCTGAGGAGAAATGCCTCTATAGCACTGTTAATGATTAGCATGGTACATCTGACAAATATTTGGGCTTTCCCTGCTTACCCTTGCCTACTTCTAGCTTAATATCTCAGTGTTCTTTCAGACAAACCTGGAATTTACAACAGGATTTAAATTTTTGTTAATCTTTTGATACTTCCTGATACTGAGGTCAGTTTCTCTCTCAAGAAAAACAGTCGAAATTAGGTCATCGCCCAATTTTCTTAAGGTGACACTTCTTTGAGATACAAATGATGCTTATTTGTTTTCACTACTTCGCAGCTGTAGCTACATCTAATCCTTAGTCTATTCATTTATCCAGTTAGATACCTGACCTTTATTAGTATATTAATGCTTGGGGAGAAGTATATATCCCTAAAATT
The DNA here is from genome assembly GCF_965638725.1 of Aptenodytes patagonicus. Taxonomy (NCBI): domain Eukaryota; kingdom Metazoa; phylum Chordata; class Aves; order Sphenisciformes; family Spheniscidae; genus Aptenodytes; species Aptenodytes patagonicus. The sequence goes on from NC_134958.1 coordinate 3,757,455, forward strand.
GTCAGAAGTTTTAAAATTCGTATGTATTAGTAAAGAACAGAAATCATGTTATTTGAGGGACTCTGAGAGTAATCTTAAGAGACACCAGTATTTCCTTAACTACACAAATTCTTAAAGTACATTAGTTGATCTCTTTGTGTTTACAGGTATTTGATAAAAAATATTCTAGGAGTTGCCATATAATACCTTTATTAGTAGGGGAAATTCCAGAGTCTGCAAGGAGAGAAAGACTTTAACCCACTTTTCCATGTACTGTTTTAATTGCTTTCTATGTAAACTTTTACACTTTTTGGAAAGTATAGGATACGGAATCTGAAATCATTTGCCTGGGTTTCTTGATGGTATTCTACTTGGTGCCGTGAACTGTACATGTAACAAATACATTGTATTTGAAATGAGGATAAATAGTTCTATACAGTGACTTGATTTTTACTCTTTTCCCATCCTGCTTTCAAGCTACCCATCTCTCGTGGAATCAATCATTATATAAAATAATTAATTGAATAAGTTCCTTTTCTCCAAACAGCTCTTTCTCTTGCTAACAGCTTTTTAGAAGAATATCTGTATACTGGTAGTCTGAACTTTTTTTATTTCAGAACACCCTGGTTTATTGCAGGTAACTGCAGATGAGGGGATCCTGCACGCTTCTGGAAATGGTGTGCCTCCAATAACAAAGGATTACTGCATAATTTACAGTTCTAAATGGATATCTCTTCCAAAGAGCCTGGACAATGCTGTAAGTAGCTTATAATCATACTCCCTAAGAAAACTAGGCTGCAGTATGAATTTGGATCAGCTATAACTGGTCCTCAAAATTTTGAGTTAAATAGGTGCTACACTGAATACTTACCTTTTTGGGTTGTGTGGTGTGTCCGTCCCCCCCCCCCCCCCCCAAATCTCTATAGTGAACATTTCTGTACTTTAAAAAGTGAGCTCCTAAAAGTTTGCAAAGGTAATACTCTCTCTGTGCTTAGAACTGGTTTTAAATACATTTATATATTCAACTGATATTGTTAATTTTTTTCTTCAGTTGTTATCAGTATGTCCAAGTTTTAGATTTGGGAGTAAAACTTCTGTTTATTTGTTTGCAAAAATTTTGTAAACTTGTGAAACAGATTTCTTATACCGATTCATCCGTTTGATCTTCTGTTTAATTGTCTTGAGAACATGTGGTGGAATAGGAGATTATCTGGAATGTATCATCATGCCATGTTTCCCGAGTGTGTCTCTCTGAGCTCAAACTAGGGTGTGAGGCAGAAACAAATCTTTTTTTTTTTTTTTCTTTTTTCTTTAAGCATTCATCTTATAAACAGGAAGTGCTTTGTATTTGGAAGTGATCAAGGCACTCTTCTCTCCCTTCCCTCCTGTCATTCATTAGCAGGGTAACTCAATGTAGAACAGAGTAAAAATCACTTGTCTGCCCCAAGCATATTTGCTGTGCTACTTTGGCCACTGAGGCGGCCAGTTAGTTTGATTAACTAAAGAAAACTGACAATCATTTAAAAATAATTGTCAATATGGAATTGAACTTTGAAATAAGGATAGAAATCTCTTCTTTTTTTTTTTTTTTTTTTTTTTTAAATTCTTTTGTAATAAGTAGTATGTTATCAGGCTCGCCAACTGTTTTTGAACAAGTATTATACTTCAGAACTCTGGTTATGTTGTATCTGTCAGTGCTCTTTTGGCTTCTGAAGCCTGGAAATATCACAGAGTGTACATTGGATTCCCCAGAACTACAAGCAGTGATTTTTTTCTATGTAACCAGTTTCTTATGTTTAAATTAGAGCAACAATTGCTGTGAAATTGCATTTAGAAACAGCCAGATATTTCAGCTGTACGCTGCTCTAAATGTCCTTCAGTATTGCGGGCTGCAGAAACTGCTGCTCTCATTTTTATATTCCTGAATTAATGATTCCTTTCTGTTATGCCTCTTTCTGGCAAACCTCAAATTAGGGAGCATAGGAATGTCTTCTAGATTAGTTTGCAGTATCAAATTTCCTACTTTCATCACGTTCCTCTTCTCCCTTTTTTCTCTGCAGACTTTCAGGACTCTGGAAAACCTGACTTCTACGGTACTCTGCAATTCTTCTCAAGTTCCTTCTGGCTTAATGAAGGACAAAGCAGTTGTAGTGATGCGAGGAAACTGCACCTTTTTGGAGAAAGCAAGAATTGCACAAAGTTTGGGTGCTAAAATGCTGTTGATTGCCAGTAAACCTAGGCTGGTAAGTTACAGCGTACAGTTTTCTTCTGTAGTGAAATAGCGTCTTATCTATTTGGTCTGATGCAGTGTTGTGCAGGGTTAGCTGAGAGAAACCCCAAAAGCAGAGGACCTCGGCAATGTGTGGGACTCCAGCCAGAGTCATTACCCTTCCCCACAGAGCGCTGTGCTGGCGCGACTGCTGTTCCTGAGACCGAGAGGGTCATTCCGAGTTAGCTCTGTGCGATGCTGTGTTGTATCGTCTAAAAGTATCTACAGCTGAATTGTATTTTTAATCTGTTCCTTGTATCTTTAATCATGTTTCTGAATGCAAATGCTTGTCTTTGTCATTCCCTACTTTTAGTGTACTCTGAACTCCCTGTAGTCTTAGGTGATACTTTGTTTTAGACATGTGTGACAAAAATAAGCTAGGAAAATGTAATCCAAAATTGGAAATTAAAAAAGGCATTTACAGATACTTCTGTTGCTTTTTGTTCTCTATTACAGCTGCAACATGTATGAATAAATATTTGCAATTTATGAATTTGTGTGATTATCATGAAAAGTTAATCTTGTTTTAAAAGCATAGAGAATAAAAACAGAGTTTTGATTCTCCCTTGTAATGCTATAAAAGCATGAGAACTTTATGAATCCAGATGTGTTGGTAGTATCACCTGTTCTGATTTAAGTACATCTGTCTTCATTAACCTTTTGCAAAAGGTGATGAATGAGCTCTTTTTTTTTTCCTTCCTACAAATACGCTGAAATTTAAAGGATAATCTGCTTTTAGGGACCTAACTTGCTTTGTAGTTAGGCTCAACATACTTACCACTGAAAGGCACTTTCTCTTTTAGTCTCCTCTTTCAGACAACAAGACTGATTTTGAAGATGTGACTCTTCCAGTTGCTCTTATAAGATATAATGACATAGTAGATATGCAGCTGGTAAGTAATGTAACTGCAGCATGTTATGGTTTGTATAAACTTAGGTTTTTAAACAAATAAATAAAATAATTTCAGGTCAGATATGGATGTCTGCCTGATTTGGATGTGCACAGATACTGCTTTCAGCTTCACAGAAGAGGATGGATATTAAGTCGTGGAAGTGCTAGTCTTCCTAATTCAGGTTAATTTGAGAGAATGATTAATTAGAACACTGAGAATGGGAAACATAATACCTAACTGGAGGGAGGGTAATCTTAGAAGTCTTCCTGCTCAACAAGATAAGCAGCCGTCCATTGCAGATGCCTGACATATGTCAAGAGCTATAGCCTGAGAGGGCTGCTCCTTTACGCAGGAGCCAGAACAGTTGAGCTTGTATCTACTGGCAGGATATCTTTCAGGGAAGCAGTACCTTATCAGGTTGGATCTTGAGGAAGGTGTGAGGGTTTTTTTGTCTTTGCCAGATGATGAGCTAGCATGACTGCATCTCCTACAGAGCAGTTAGGCAGTGTAGTTTGAGTTTCTGCTGATGAGTTCATGGTGAGATGCCAAGTGTGTGTCATTAAAATGTGGTAGTTGTGGTATCTCCTACACTTTATAAGCAGAGGAGTTTGTTTTGGGGGTATTTGGAGTTTGCTTTGCTTGACATGTAATATTAGGATACAGAATATTGCAGAGAGTTTTAAAGAAAACAGTGTCGTATCTTCGGTGTGGCTTTTTCTGTTGTTATTTTGTTGTTGTTTTGTTTTTTATTTAGTATTAAATAGCTTTGCTAGGCAGGAGTTGCACTGCACATGTTTTTCTGTGAATAGCAGAGGCTAGCACTAACCTGTGTAGTGTTAGCTTCTTGGATTGAATTTGCAAGCTCACTTCACCATTTCTGCTCTTAATCTTCAGAGCTGCCATGGGAGGTTGTCTTAGGTAAGTATGCATACTGAAACCTGCCTAGATGTATAGGACTTTGGTTGTTTTCTGTCTCTTCCCATTAAAGATTGGTTCTTGCCGAGCATTGACATGACTGAAGGTTTGTGATGACTGTCCTCAGTCTGTCGTAGTCTTGATGAATACTGTGTTTTGGTTCGGGTTATCCTCTGTCTTGAAATTTGTTCCTTCAAGTAAGACGAGTGTTGTTTGCTTAGTTGAGTGGTTTTAAGATATGCCCTACTCACATGAAGGGGAACTAGGGCAAGGTTAGATCCCTAATTTGTTCTGAGTCTTCTCTGCACCACTTTATTACCTACTGCTGCTTGGGGTGGTGTCATGTGGAATCACTTCTGTATAGCTATAGTAATTCACCAGAGTAACTTTGCTAGTGGATTAGTGTGCCAGATGATGTCTCATACTGCTGTTGAATCAAAGAATTTGGTTTTGTCTTATGATGAGACCACCTTCATAAAAGTAGTGAGGAACACAGCCTAGACTGCAAGTGATCCTTTCCTAGTTCTGGTGCAGTTTTTGCCAAAGCCTTCTGTCACGTCGCTGGCAGCTGTTGTTTTGAATGATATGTGCTGCTTAGAAGCTGGCAGCCATTGTATTCTTCCTACTACAGTTGTATTTCCATTTTAACTCTTTTCAAGGCTTCCAACTTTCTCCTTTTATTTAGAAGAGAGACAGCACCAGTCGGAGGGTAGCTAGTTTGTATAAGCATTCTTCCTACTTTTTCTTAGAAGACTTCATCTCTGTTAGCTTTCACCATTCAAGTCAGGTATATTATGAGTCTTGATAGCAATAGCAGAGTGTTACAAACCTTCTAGTAAGTGGACAGCTCTCTTGCAGAGTTGTTGTCTGATGCGATGTATTTGATTCTAGTGCTCCCTGTGGTGGAAGTTGAGACTTTGCAAATTTTTAGTGAAGAGCAGAACAATAGGAACAAAAGGAAACAGTCACTCTAGATTCTAATGTGAATTGTGCTTTGTAAAATTTATGAAACTTAAAGGAAAAACTGGATTAAGACATGCTGGAATTTAATACTAAAAATGTATAAGCCTTTAGGTTTCCTGGGTTTTTTTGGTGCTTTTTTTGTGTCTGTGTTTTGGTTTGTTTGGGGTTTTGTTTTCTTTTTTTACATACAGGATGCTGTAATTTGAATAGGGTTATCTTGCCTTTATCTAATGTTATGTTCCACTTCATACAACTGCAATGTTTCACTAGAATTTAATTTTCTTACTTGTTTTCTGAATTTCCATAACTTCAGGCAAAGGAATGATTCTGACTTCTTTAGCCTGCAGTAAGGTTAATATCTGTAACTAGATAATTCAGATGCTGAAATGAATCAGCTTTCTTCACATATGGCCAGTATATTCCACTACACTACTCAGTTTCCCATTCAGTCTCTCCACTGCCAGTTTGATCTTCCTGTAGCCAAACCTGCCTGGCATGTTCATCTCCTCTTCTGCTTTTATCCCACATGCAGGCTGTTAACAAATCTGTTTTCCTGCTGCATCTCTGAATTCTGTTTTCACTGCAGGATTGCTTTAGATGCCTTGGCTGACTTTGTCTAAAACAGCAAACCTTTCTTCCCTACCTCCTTCCGTTTCCTGTCAAGTTATCATCCTTTGTTTCTTAAATCTCACCTTTCAGTCAAATGGAAGCATCTTGGTTTTGCTTTCAAGATTTTTGTACAATTCGGTAGCAGTTATGTCTCCATGTTCCCTCCTATCTTCTTCAGTGTCCTTCAGCTGATGGTTTTTTTACTTTGGTCTTAATTTTTTTTTAAGTAGTGTGAAATTGCTTTCTTTTCTTTTGAATCCGTCTCAAATTATGTTTGTGTAAAGCTGTTATTAAGTAACTTTCTGCCACCTTGAGTTTTCACTGTGTCCTGTCTGAAGCATCATGCCTGTATCTGAACTGTGAGTTTTGTGGTTTCAAGAGCTAGAGGTAGACCTCTGCTGATACCTCAGTGGACCTGTGAGTTTGTATTTCAAGTTCATTGACTCAGATGTGCTTTCCTGCCGAGCAGAAGTCTTTGATAGTACTTGGTATATTTGGGGGATGAGAAGCTTCTGGGCTAGAGGCACAACTTTGCAGAAGTGTTGAAAGAATGCAAAGAAGTACCATTTTGCCTTGTGGTATCCATACGTTTCCAGAGCAGTAGTAATAGGATTGTTTTCAAACCTGACCATCCTGAAAGGCAGCATGGAAAGCATTGCTTTGTTACAATGACCAAGGCAAATATATGGGATGTCTTGTGCACTAAATTGAAAACTTGCTCTCAGCATTGTGTAGGTTAAGAGCAGGAAATCATGATGTGCATCTTGTTGGAAAATAAGCAATATAAGTTCTGTGTTGTCCTTATGGACCAACTTGTATGTGTGTTTTTTGTTTGTTGTTGTGGTTTTTTTTTTTTTTTTTAGACGCTTGGAAATGAAGTTAATGTGACTCTGTATTCACCACCTTTGCCAGAGTTTGATTGCAGTATGGTTGTCATCTTCCTAATTGCTGTGTTTACTGTGGCACTAGGAGGCTACTGGAGCGGAGTAGCAGAACTGTAAGTTTGTTAAATGGAACTGCTTAAATTATGTGAACTACATATCTGTGAAAACTGTGACTATGATCAGTGAGAAATTGTGTTCTTTTACATTGGTAGTTAAAAAATTAGAAGATCTAGGTGCAATTAGCTGTTCTGCCGTGAAATGCTTCAGCACTGCAACCTTTGAAAAATCACTGTAGGTCTTTGAGGAACCTTGAGTAGTAGATTGTAAAAGTCCCTGAGGGATAATGCAGCTCTCTTGGGAGGAGGAATGAGTTAACATTTTGACAAATTGCCAAATACTCTGTAACTGGCATCGTAATACTCCAATATCCATGATAGAAAGTAGGTATTTTAATGACACCTTTTAAAATCCAGTGATCCAAGAGGTACCTGCGTAGTTGTATGTAGTGTTTGCATTGGCAAGGATCTGTACAACTGCTTCATCCCGGCTGGCTGTGCAGCACCCTCTGGGATGTCTCTGCACCCCGCTCCTGTCACTAGGAGCACTGGGGAATGTGGTTTGGTTGTGTCTGGGTGGCTCTGGACAGTTAAAGTCCAACCAGGCTTATCTGCTTCAGCTTGATGTGTTATCTGGTGGAGCAACAGAGCCAGGGGCAATAGCAGCTCTAGGACTAGGCAGGGGCAAGGAGGCAGCAGCCGTCCCTGTGCAGGGAAGGGGAGGGGGTGAAGTGTAGAATGTGGCAAATGCAGGGAAACAAGGGGTAATAGGGGTTTCTGCACTGTGCTTGGGGGATGTGCGGCTTTGTTTAGAGAAGTGAAACACACTCGATGCACAGAATTGTTTTTAGTCTGGGGTTAAACTGGATATAGCTGGCCTTCCAGAGCATGGCGGTATTCTGCAGTATTTCTTGGATGTCTGCGTACGTTGAACGGGCCTAGGGCTTACCATTCTCAGTGGTGTTCTCCTGCTTTGTTCCCCAGAACAACAGGGAGTGGATTGTATGTGATAACAACAGCTTCCTCTTTCCCACTAGTTATGCAAATCTAGTGATTTTACAGAGATTAAAGAAGTAGAAGGAGGGGGGGTAGTGTTTCTTTTTTTTTTTTAAAGGTTGGATCTGATTATGCTTCTCTTTTACCCTGCAGTGCTATAGGGTGTGGCTGCACTGAATGCTAAAATAACAAAATGTGATGCTGTCTCCCATATTGAAAAATACCTGGATGTAATTATATTAAACTTGTTAAAGTGCACTTTCATAAATGTAGGGTGAGCTTTTTTTAAAAAAAAAAAAAAGCTGCTTATTCAAAGCATGTCCTCTGAGAAGGTGATTCATCTAACAAAGTGTCTTACTCCTGTGGGTTTTCCTCTTTTGAAGGTAGCTGTTTCAGTGCTGAATTCAGCATTTTGTAGGTAGGTCCTGGGATTTGTCAGGAACACGCTATCTGATGGGCAAGTTGCACTAGCGTCTGTACTAAAGAGTAGTAGGACTATCTGCTCAAAGAACAAACACAACAATTTAAGTCTCCTTATTTTGCATGGTGAAGTATAAATGTGGAGTATGTACGCACAGAAATCTTACTCCCAGTGAAAATCCCCAATTACACCCCCTCTCTTTCATATACTCTGTAATTATGAGGTGGAAAGGTAAAAGAACTAGTACTTAGCTAGCTTCATTCTGCTAACATGAATGGTTTTTGCAGACAATGTCTACAGTTGATGTTCTAAAACAGTGTGTAATACCCATGATTTTGATTTATCAGAGACATATTTGTCACATTGACTACATCTAGCCCAAGAAATATTGTAGTCAGAGGTGATGTGCTAATAGAGTTGAGTGCATGCATCCTGAAAAGGAGTTTAAGAGTTTTGATACTGGACTACTTTTCCTCACATGGATGAGGGGTTTGGTTGGGGGTACTCCTTAAAGTTGGCAATCGCCACACGATTGGAAAGGAGGGCAGTTAAGAATCTTTTCCTTGTGATCTATGCTAGGTTAGAAGTGCGTATCTCCGTTAAGAAATGGAGAGAGGCTCACAACAATAAGCATACCATTTTTCTGTGATTTTTTAAGTCTAATAATGGTATGAAGGATTAGATTGAAATGCTGTCAGTCTCAATGCTTTAAAATCAACAATTCTGGTCCAGGTAAAACACTTTCATAATCTGTCACCTGAGGTAAATGTGTTTGTCGTTTTCTTAAAACAGTGAGAATTTGAAAGCAATAGCAACTCCTGGGGAGAGAGAAACAAGACGGAAGAAGGAAGAAAATGTTACTTTCACCCCTGTAACAGTTATCTTGTTTGTTGTCATCTGTTGTGTCATGCTGGTCTTACTTTATTTCTTCTACAAATGGTTAGGTAAGAAACAATGAATAATCTCATTTGACTTATTTTTCTGCATGATCTTATTAGGTGTCTAACTCTGAAAAGCTAGATTTCTAAACTAAACGTAATTATTTTAACTGTTCTCTCCATGTATGAATTGAGGGTTGAAAAGGTGTAGTTGCTACTTAAAAAAGAGAGAAGCTTTCTTCTACTGCCTTACAAAGGCTGCCTTGGCAGTGCTTATTCTGAAGGAAATAGTGTGGAGGAGAGGTGACTAGCGACTAGTAAAAAAAGTGTACGATGTATGTCGATGTTCTTGGGAGGATGGCAAGGATAACTTAGTAGTGTTTAGAGTGAAGCTTTTGTTAGGTATTGCTACATTGACAGTGAGTTTGTGGTTGCAGTGCCCTAATTGAAGTATCAGGCGAAACAGCATTACCATAATGGAATAAACTCAGGCATGCTAGCAATAAGCGAAGTTCTTGAATTCTGCAATTCCAGTAAAATGTAGTTTCCAAACTGTTGGTTGATTTTTATTTTCAATTTTTTTTTTCCTGCCCTCAAGTCATGCAACCAGAAAAGATACACTGTTTTAAATTACACTTTTTAGTATGAACAATGTAACTTTCATTCTGAAAGCTTCCTAAATTCACTCTTTCCTAGAATTTGTTACCAGTTAACCTCCTGCTTCTGGCAAAAGAAACTTCACCATCCTGACTTCTGATTTTGTATAGCTTTTGTTATCTTGACTATGGGCAATGCTACCTTTACTAAACTTGTCCCACTAAAAGACTGATGAACCTTTTAATGTGATCAAAAGATGTAGGTTAAAAACGTCCCCTGTTTACTCTGAGATGTTTCAGGTGACATTTAGGAAGAAGTGAAGAAAGAGGCTTCTTAAAGGATAAAGGGAGAGGAGTAACAAATTTGTTAGGGGGAGGAAGAAATATGAATGGTTCAAATAAAATAAGTAATAGCTGTTTGCTAAGAAGCCTTAGTTCTGTGCACTTTGGAGCAGACATATATGAAATTTCTTGGAGGTAAAGAAGCTGTTACCACGGTATGACATGCTGTCCCAGGAAAAAAAAATCTGTATTTAATTAAAAACAAGCAACCAAAAAACCACCAATTTGCTATGTCACTACTATAGTGTGTGAATGTAAGTCCGGATATCGGTACGTGGAGTTAAGATCAATTCTGTAACTGAAGTACTAGGGAGGGAATGTTTCCAGCACAAAGCCAGTTGCAAAGCTGAGCTCTACGATGGAGTTCTCCGTATCTCTTCTTGTAAGTATTCAGGCATTATTAATTCTGCATTGTTGCCTCAAAATTTGAGATTCCTTAAACAGCTGATTTATTACTGATTTCAGAGGAACCTGTTGTGTAAAACTTCTTGTTTTGCGTCTTGGAGGCTTAACGGATCATAATGGCGCACGATCTTGGTTACAACTATAAAATCCACCTTTCTTGCCTGTTTTTTCAGTCATCTCCTTGTAGTTATCAGAATTGCTTTCTAGCCAGACCCTCACTACCAAAAAAAAACCCCAAACCCCAACTAGCAAACAACTGGTTTTATTGTTTGTCCACGTTTCAGGGTGCTTTACCATAAGTTAGAATACACAATATAATCTAAGTTAGAACATGGGATATGGAGTTTTTTCCTAACCAGGTGATTCCTAGCTACGTAGAAATTTTTCGAAGGGATAGGGTGTTTATTATCTTAAAATGCCATCTAAATCATCAGTCAGATCTTGGGGATGCTGAAATTTTTATGCATAAGCAGACAAAGTGATTAAAAGGAAAATTTGAAGTGAGGAGTATTAACAGAAGTTGAGAAAGCTGGTAGTTGTAAAATAGTACTTTGGTTTTAGCCATAACCAAATAAAAGTATGTGAAAGCAGTAACAGGTGACACTTCTTCTTAAAGAAAAGGGAGGAAAAATAAAAAAAAAAGTTTTCAATTCAAAAATTTCAAAACTTTAGTCTTTGCTTGATGAGAACTCTTGTCATGGCGGAGACACTGAGAATTCAGCACTTCCTGTGATCAGCTGGCTATAGTCTCCACTGACCGTATCGAGCAGTGCTGTAACTGTTAACAGTGTATATCAAACGTACATCCTTGTGTTTGATTCCTGTTTGCTGGGGTTTTTTCTGTTGTATTTTGTCACTGATTCCCATCTTCCATTCTTTTTATTTAGTGTATGTTATAATATCAGTCTTCTGCTTGGCATCTGCAATGAGTCTATACAACTGTCTTGCAGCTTTAATAGGAGAAATACCGTTTGGGCAGTGCAGGTATTGTACACCTTTCAACTATTGTAAATGTAAGGTTTCTTTTTGATATTTTCTGGTTGCTACTCAAGGTAGTGTGAAAATACGAGAACGGTTTGACAAATTGTTTCCTGTATGGTTTAGCGTGGGGGATTGTTACAAAAGAAAATTACAAGCTCCTTTAATAGATATTAAAGGTATCCGTAGCATAATCAACAGTGAAAATAGTGTTGCAGGAGACTTGCTGCATTACCCTTATTTGAAAGCATTGCTATAATCAAACCTGAAAGGCTCTGCTTGGCTATCCGAGCTCAGTTTTACAAAATTCTGATTGCCTGTAGGGTGTGCTCACTTCAACTCTCTACGGGGGGATCCTGCACATACTTTGTTTTCTTGGCAATGCTAAATAGTTTCCAATTCTTAGTGGACTGTTTTGAGCAAGTGCTATGCGATAGGCAATAGAGGTTTTCTTCCCTCATCTTAATCTGTACTGTACCTGTGACAGACCAAGTTTTAATTTTTTTCTTGCGAAGGCAAGACATTGCTCATGTCCTCTGTGTTAGAAGCTAGCGGTTACAGTCCTAACTCGGGTAGTGGGTTATCACTATATAGGTGGCCTCTTCTTACTACTTCAAGTTAAATATCCTGCAGCTATTGGCAAGTATGAGAACGTCCCTGTTTTCCTCCCCTGTATCTTCACTTTAAAAAACCCTAATGTTTAATGCGACAAATGGTTCTTTTCCCCCAAAGAACAATGCTTATAAGCTTGGAAGCCTAAGACTGTTTGTGTGTTACTTAGTACAGGATATTAGTGCCAGGTGATCCAGCAGCACATCAAAGGTAGAGATCAGGCAGAAAAGATAGCAGGTTTTGTGTAAGCTGCAGGACAGGCATTGCTTCTGTCAGTTAATACCAGTTCAAGAACTGTCCCAGAAAATTGAGTAGGCAGTGGAAACAGATATTGGCTCACAATTTTTGCAATACGTAGTTATTCTATTTTTTAATCTTGTGTTATGTGTCCTAAAATTGATTTTTCCCTACCACCGTAGGGAAATCATGACATGACTGTCCCTCGCTGACATAGTTCTGGTGGCATAATTGTTACATGACAGAAATGGGTTAAATTCATCTGCTTGCTGCCTTCCCTGGATGTGTTTGCTAAAATGAGGACTGGCCACCAAAGCCCAACTTGGCTTACTATCTGTGGGCATGTTTTTAACGCAGCCCAGAGAAGGGCCGCTGCTGCAGTTGCAAGAATAATGCCACCTGAGTCTGGACGGAACAAACGGGCAAAGGTGAAGCTCTCAGGATGAGAACACCTTATCAGCTTAAGGACCCATGATAGCACAGGCATGTGTGTTGGCTGTTGCAGGCTTTCTTTTTTAATTTAATTATTTTCTTTTAGGATTGCATGCTGCAACAAAAACGTTGAAGTGAGGCTTATTTTTCTTGCTGTATTCTGCATAGCAGCAGCTGTTGTCTGGGCAGTGTTTCGAAATGAAGATAGGTAAGTGATGCATTCTGACTTAAAAGAGTAATATGAATAATTGTCATTAATGAACTTCCCATCGTATAACTAATCCTGGAGCATGGCATCCTTCTAAACTCCAGTGCCGATTTCAAAAAAGTCATGAAAGTATTTATGAAGCTTAACAAGCATGGGAATAATAGAGAACAAAGCTATACAAATGAACTGTGTGGTAATTTGGAGTTACAAAAAATTATGAAGATGAGGAAGAACTAGCTCGATTGCTAATGATTGCCACAGAGGAAAAAAAGGCAAAAATAGCATAGGGACCACAGGACCTATGCTTCCTATGGTCCAGTGGAAGCATAGGACCACAAATACACAAATGTTATAGTAAAATCCTAAGTAGCATCTTGAGCCAGATGTTAAGGAGGGCTTCCACTCGAGCGAGCAATCATCCAAAGTGAATACCAAGGACCTGTTACAGCCTCTGTTCCACTCATTTTCTCTGTAGTACGCTGATAAAGAAGAGTTTACCTATTTATGATCAGAGACTAGTGTAAACTGGCCATATCGAAACTAGTGTGTGGTTTTGGTAGCAATACTTCCTAAAAACTAATTTATTGCTTTCCAATCCGTTTTGTGATCTTGCTATTTCCAGCAAAATCTAAAATTATTATTGCACTTACATTCCAGCAGTAGTTTGAACAATGTGTAAAAATGTGTTCTTATTTTTAGGTGGGCTTGGATTTTGCAAGATATTTTGGGAGTTGCTTTCTGCCTAAACTTTATTAAAACACTGAAAATGCCCAACTTTAAGGTACTGTAAGTTGCTTACCTTAAGAAAGCATTCCAATGCCATGAATCTGGAAGTTTAGTGTCAGGAAGTAGGTTTTCAACACTCAAGAAACATATATTAAAAAAAAAAAAATCTTTACCATTTTTAATAATTAAGAGAAACGAATCCTGTTCTAAATGTTATGCCAGAATAAAAACATGGGGGGCAGGGAGGTGTGGGGGTTTGGCTTGGTTTGTTTTTTTTTAATGTGGTGGTACAGTAATGGTACCAGAATCTAACCACGCAGTCCTTGAAAACCTACAGTAATATTTTCTTTGTTTTTTGCCAGTCCTGTGTGATACTTCTAGGCCTTCTCCTTCTATACGATGTATTTTTTGTCTTCATAACACCATTTATCACAAAGGTATGTCTGTGAATTTGTCTCTAAAATAAAAATAAAAATGTTGTCTGGTCACTGGGGCAGTATTTTTGTCAAACAGATTAGTGTTTTCAGTATTCGCAGTGCAGAAATACTGACTTCCTTTTTCTTTTTCCCCGTTTAAGGCAGCAATGGCCTAAATTTTTGTCTTGTATGGGCAACAGAGCGTAACGCTTGTATAGGTGCCATAAAGTTTGTTGAATGACTAAGTTTTCAGCAATCACATGGCCAGAAGTAAGCTGTCCCCAATTGTGTGACAGTGCGATGATGAGAAATTATTGTCCTCCGGTTTTCTTCCTTCTTTTGCTTGTAACACCCGTATGTTGGAACATGCTCTAGTACTTTCTGCGGTGCTCATTTGCAGTGTAGTGTGACCTGTATGCAAGCGTACCTTCTTTTATTTTGAAACAGAAAGCTCATGGCAGAAAAAGCTGACATGTTTTTATCTAAACTTCCAGCTACATCTAGTGGATTTGTTTTCTGTTTTTTTTAAAACAGCTATTTTAGGCTGGACTACGTGTTTTTAATGCAAAACAATACTGTCTAATACTGTACAATACTAGTGCGTTCCTTTTGATATTCAGGATTTTTCCAATCCTGAATTGTAAGATGAGGTACCAGCAGTTTCTGTAAATATAGTAGGAATGTTTTGGTGTATTAAACCACTAACTTTTGAAAAATAACCTTAATTTCAGAATGGGGCAAGTATAATGGTTGAAGTTGCAGCCGGTCCTTTTGGAAACAGCGAAAAGGTATGAACAGTTGTTTTAATATGTGCAACATAAAAATACTGACATTGCGTAGCTAATTCATAGCGTGCTTTTCAGCATAACTTTCTCACAAAATATAGCCAGCTTCTGCTGTTTTCTTTTAAGTATTAAATACCTGTTGACTTGGGTTTGATCCTAGAATGATGGAAACTTGGTGGAAGTCCCTACTGAACGCTCAGCTCCCCATGAGAAAGTAAGGATTGTATTTCAGATACTGGATTTTTAAGTGATTCCCTCTGAAAAGACTATTCTTTTGGGGAAAACCTGACTGTCCAAATTTCTCTTCAGGGCCTGGATATCATTGATCAGTACTCTATAGTTAGGTTAATAATCCACACTTGTTATTCTCATTATGTGGTTAAATGTTGTTTTAACCTTTTTGTTTGGTGTGTGCGTATTATTTGTAAATCTGGAATTCCAGCTTACCTTAAGCTTTATCCACTCTCTATGTTGGTTTCTGGTTTTTACTTTAGGTTCTACCTATTTTGAAGTTCTGCATTAACAATTAATTAATTACATTAAAACTGTTTATTAATTTAAGCAAACAAACAAAAAAAATCCAAAACACCAGGATGCTTTAGATTAGATTTATGTGGGCTTCTAAAATACTGTTTTACAGTTACCTGTGGTTATTAGAGTGCCTAGACTCGAATACTCCGCTTCGACACTGTGTGACATGCCATTTTCGTTGTTGGGTTTTGGAGACATTATTGTCCCAGGTGAGCAAATGTTTTTGGCAATTGTGACTTACGATTAAATATTTTGGTTTTGATTCTCAACTGACTTGTATTAGAATTTATTCCACAAAGTAGTTACCGAATCAAATGCAGCAGTTTGCCTTGATCTGTCAGTGCAGAATACAACAAACGCCACAATATAAGAAAGCTTAGTATGTTACAGAACACTTAAATAGTGAAGGGTTTTTGCTTTTCTGTTGCACTGTGTTATGTAAACACAAGTCCCATGGATAAATCCAGTTGTCAGTATTAATTAAATCTCATTGAAATCTCACAGAAAGCAAGTATTCTGTGACTTCATAGTATTTTCGTATCCTCGAGTACCTAATTAGAGGTGAGGTAACGGAAGATGTATTATCAAGTTTTTGCATCTTTCTTAGAAGAGCTGAATTTTGCCATAGTTGGAGTCTTGAGCAAATTACTTCAGTCAGGCACAAAGCACCATCTTGTGAACAGTGTGCTCTCCCTTTTCCTGTGACTTGTACTGAGGCAAAATTGCTGATTGTTAAGAGCGAGCATCAAAATCCTATTGAGGAAGAGTATTAAAACTAGGTTGTTACTCTTCTGTATTAGTGCCTTCAAAATTGAAAATATCACAATGTAATTAGCTTGCTTAAAAAACCAAAACCTTTTAACACCAAGCGCACTTGGCTCATATTTGCATTATGGTTTAGATTTTCAAGACCTACCGTAGGATTTCTTAAACTGGTTCTTGGCTTTCCAGAAATAAATGGCAAGAAGATAACATACAGTAATGGGAAGTTTTACTGTAAATTCTTCTTATGCTGCTTTGATTTGGAGGATTGGGGAGAAAAAAATTCATGGCTAAATATTTCATTAACTTTTTTTTTTTTTGTCAAGGGCTTCTTGTTGCCTATTGTCGAAGATTTGATGTTCAAACAAGTTCATCTTCTGTATACTACATTTCCTGTACAATAGGTAAATCACGGTATTTCAGCAAAGTTAATCTTCATGTTAGCTTTTTTTAAATGGCAGAACTACATAGTTTTCTTCAGGTAAAGGTTCAATGTTGTCAAGAATCTCTTCACAATCTTTTTTTAATGTGCCTGCCCATATTTAAGGTGAGCATTCTTTATGGTGGTCAGTTGCTTTGAGAAAGCTCGCAAATATAGAGCAACCTATTGTCCCTCTTTTCTTCAATTATATTAGCAAGGAAGACACTACTTTAAAAAAAATAGTTCTGGCTTACTAAATTTAAAAATTCACCTGTTCTTGATTGTGTATGTATAAATATCTTTTTATAGCTTATGCCATTGGTATGGTGCTGACGTTCATTGTTTTGGCGTTAATGAAGATGGGACAACCTGCCCTCCTCTATCTTGTACCATGTACACTCATTACTAGCTCGCTTGTTGCTTGGAGGCGCAAAGAGATGAAGAAGTTCTGGAAAGGAAGCAGTTACCAGGTAGGCTGGATGCCTTGAGTATTTTGTTGTTGTTGATTCCTTTGAGTATGTGCTTCTCTAAGTACTTGGTAACATATCCCTCGCAATCCGATTTTTGCTAGTCTTAATGTTCGTTATCTTCTGGGATGAATAGGGAAAAATAGTCTTTACTCCTAGAAAATCTTAGTCTAGTAGTTGACACAGCAGAACAAAGCTTAAGGGAGATGAAATAGCTGGTTCAGTACTCATGGGGGAAAAAGTCATTTGTTCTGTTTTGTTTTCTCTGAAATGTCTTTTTCATGTGTTAACATTCCTCAACTATCATCTTGATGTGGTATAACATGAGTCACTGAACTAAGCATCTAGATTTCAATCTGCACTAGTCCTGTATTAAGAGACAGTTCAAAAAAGTTGGTGATCTACTAGAATTTTAGAAACTTTCCGTGCATCACTGGTGTCCTGCATTGTCAGGATTGTATGGAGCATTCAGCAACAAAATAGCTGGATGGTTATATAACTGTTTTCTATCACAGCGCACTCTGTGTACGTGCTGCCTTGGGTATTCTGCATTTCCCCTTTGGTTATCTCTAACACTGCCTAGGAACTGCAGTCCTTAAAATCCCAGCGGCTGTCTGCCTCTGCCTGTTGACATGTGCACATTCCCCCTGACTTGTCTTGCTGCAGTAACCCAGTGTGCCAGTAGCCCTTGTGAGCTGGCGTTTATCGTAAGACAGACCAGTCTCGAGATTGCTCTAAATTTTGTTTGAGACCTGATGTCCAATGTTGTTTGAATTCGGCAACCATCTCCTGTATCTAGGCTGTGTTAAACTCAGCTGAGAGAATGGATACTCTGATGCCGGGGGGAGGTGGGTGATGCGAAGTTGATGGTGAGCAGCTCCTGCTTTTTCAGCTTCTGGATTGCAAGGTTTAAGTGGATCAGTGGGAGTCAAGGTGGTGGTAATTCTTGTAGATGTAAAACTGCAGGCGTGCAGCTCCTATAGTATTATCAGCTAAATGCTACCTTTGTGGATCTAATATTCTACACCTGCTTCAGCTGGAGGTTGGCTAGGTATGAAATTCCTCAGATCTTCAGCTTTAACTAGATACTCTGTCTTTTTGTCTACAAAAGCAACTCTTCTCCTTTCATAGGTCCAGTGAATAGAAATGTTTCTCTGTAGGTCAGAATGAATTTGGCTTGCCATGCATTTTTATATAAATTGGTGACTGTTTGCTATTCTAAAATAAACAGGGTCGCGTATATGAAGCCCAGTAATTCTGGGACTGTTGTGGGGGGAAAAGCTTTGCAATTTATTTTCCTCACTTGAGTTCTGAGTAAGATCGGCCTAAGTAAATCTGGCAAGGCTCTAGTGACAAAAATTTCTTGCACTTCTCATAGCAAAACTCATGCTTGGAAGAATTATGTTGCCATAGTAGTTATTTCAAGTCCTTTCAACTGGTTTCTTGAAGGATTAAAACTGCTCTGAACTTCAGCTTGTTTCGAGGTCAGATGACTTCATTTCTGGCACAATTTAAAATGTTGATTTCCACCGCCACTCCACCATCCCTGAGTTAGATTTGTCTGTGACTGAACACCTCTGTGTAACTTTCCTAACGCCTATTTTTCTATAACTTTCTGAAGAACTTTTTCTGTGTTAATTTTTTTTCCAGAGGGTGTTATTCAAGTTGCACTCTCAGAATGCTGCAGTGTTGATCTGTCTCATGTGTTGTCTTCCCCACATAAAGCTGTATTTTGAACTGTCCTTACTGAACGTACAAACAAGAGAAAAAAAAACCCAAACACAAACCAAAACAAACCACAAACAAAACCCCACACGCAACACCAGGGTTGAAATCTCCAACTTTCAGTGCTCATTCTGAGGAGGAAAGATATAGAAAGGTGACAGAAGACTATTTTTTTGCTACAACAATGGTAATTTGGACGGTAGCAGAGCTGCCCATTGACAAGGGTGACCAGACTTCTGTAGAGGTTTGCTTTGTCCTCATGGAAACAGAGAAACCTTGTAGACTTGTTAGAGCAAAGCGTCCTAAGAATAGGGGTGCAAAAGCGTGTACAGTGTAAGAGGTGACTAAACTTCATGAATGCTGCTGTTTGTTTATAGTCCATTAGTTAGCTTTTTTGAGTTTTGGATTTTTCTGATTTTTGTTGTATATTATTTTAATAATGGAATGAATTTTATTTAGGTATCGGACTCCTCCAGGACGCCTTTGCTACAAGGTGTGATTATGGCCTTCTTTTAATGCAACTTTATGAATCATTTTATGGTTTCTTTTTTTCTTTTTTCCCCTCTGCTTCCTCTTTTCACTCTTTCTTGCATCTATCTTCTTTTTAATTTTTCTTTTCAACTCAGTAGAAGAGGGTAGAAGTGAAGACAAGCTATAAATCTGTTTTTATGCTTAGGTGTGGTGGGTGTTTTTTTCCTTTCTTTAAAGGAATACAGGAAAACTTAATATAAAGTACCAATGGAGCCATGATTCCTAAGCCTGAAGGCAGGCTTTGTATGCCTCTCTACTCTATAATTTCCCAAATCCCTAGGAGTGTCTTCAAATATTTAGAATTGGTGTTAGCTGCTCGACTGTTACCTATATGGTTACCTATATGGAAGTACTTCACCTAATTTTTCTGTGCCACTGCATTGACACGAAAACCTGCTTAGCGCTAAACAACAATTTTGTTGTCCTCTGTTACAATGTTCAGCATTACAATTTGCCTTTAGTAGCCATGTCTACAGTCCCTCTATCATCTTATTACTCAACAGTATACTTTATCCTGTACTGTCTGCCATGCTTGCAGCGGGATAGGGAGCAAGGATTCGGACCAGCTTTTGTGGCCCTGCTGCTGCACAGCTTCTAGTCCGCAGCGAGAAGGTTTCACCTTAATATGACTGCTAACGCTGATGGTATTTATTATAGCTGTCCGCTGTCTCAAGCACAGCATGGAGAGAGCAATGCAAGCTTTCAAATTTCAACTTCTTGCAGAATTTTAGCATTTAAATATAATCTTGAATTATAGTCACCAGTCCAGAGTTATACATCTATTTATAAAGCATAGCTTGTCTGCCCTATACACTGAAGACAATTTGAGATGGTGAACTCTGCCTGTGTCTTAAATTCTGAACTAAAAAGTACTTTTCTCATTAGCTTCTTTCTTCTAATAAAGAGTACTTTAACAATTTAAGTCTCATTAAAAAGCCTTAATAATAAAGAAATTAGATACAAAACCAAGAAGAGGTTAGGAAGTGGGAGGGGTTGAGTGCAAATTAAAATCAGATGGCCAGACTGTATTTTTATAACTTAAAATTCTTCTGTCCTGCTGCGTGCCCTCAAGTTCTTGGATAGGATTGTTAAAATCAGGTTTTCAGTTTCTACTTTATGCATATGGGAAATACTTGACTCCCTAAGATAGCTCTGAGGTCCCATAATTCTCAGCTGAGAGCACTTCTGTTTCTGCATAATGATGCAGTCTTAAATTCTAGTTATGCTGTGTGGCTTTTTTATGGAGTGGTCTTGAGCTGTAATGAGTTGCTGCACAGGAAAACATTTTAACTATTCACTGAAGCACAGGGATTTTGTGGGAGAGTAACATACCTGCTTTCCTACCACCCAATGGGCAGTATTGCTGCTGTGAAGTGTATAATAAAGGTTTTTTCTAGGTTTTCTCGGTTGCTTATACTCCTCATGTATGCCTGCATGATAAACTGATTTGATACTGATTTCCCAGTTATTGATTTAATTTAAAAATACTATTTGTTTTTTGTATCGGTACAATCTATGAAAATGCGTTTAATAACATCATGAAAAATCCAGTGGACTAACGCAACTTTGAAGTCTTCTAGATAGAATAGTCTTGCAACTTTTCAGAGATTGTCAATTTGAAGTGTTTAGCAAGCTTTCTTATCTCTCTTTGAAATAATAAATCAACAGATTTGTTATTGGCATGTTACACAGCATGCACCTGCTGTTTAGGACTGCAATTTTAAATCACATTTTTAGATACTTGCAAATTAATCATAGCTCTAAGTCGTTAAGAATTACGTGAATGCAACATCATTAGAGTGAATCTTGCAGTCAAGTGTGTGCATAGGTGCTATGTATTCTTTTACAGGTAGAAGTTTGTATTGCCATTTCTAGTTTGGCTCTGTGTGCGTGGCTTTTTGGTGTTTTTTTTATTTTATTTCAGGTTTTTAATAGTTCACCGTGTTAGGAGATAGGTTAAACATAAATGTATTTTACTTACAAAGCTATCTTGACACCCTTCCTTAAAAACTGTCAGGAATTTGGATGTGGGAGAAAAGCTTCTGAATCTCTTCCACTTTAAAAACGTTCATCAGCTCTCCACAATGTGCGGTCTGATTCCTTTGGCAACAACTCTGTCCAGGATTTTAGCATGGTGCCTTCATCTTGCTGCTGGTTTTCATAAAGATTCCTGCAGCTTCTGCTGAGGCTTTGAGGATGGGGTTGTCCTGAGAGAACCTACAACTGAGATACACTTGTGGAAGAAGCTGCTTAATGCAATCTTATGCTTTTAGAAAGACATCTGTGGTCCCTGACTTCAAGTTGTGGGCTATCCTCCTTCTGTGTGGTGGAGGGATTAGAAATGGGGTGGCGTGGATTTTTTTTTTTGGGCCTTGTAACATTTATGTCTATCAAAAAAACCCAAACACCCTTTATGCTCTACTAGCCATTTTGGTTTTAAAGTCAACCTAAAGATCTGATATATTAAGCAGAGACTTTAAAATTTAAATACAGGTGGTATCTCCAGCGTAAGTACATTTTGTGCTACTTACCTTGTTGTAGGATTAAGAGAAGAATCTTTGACTTGGGGATACACTGAATTGTTGCAAATAGTGTTAACTCTTCCTTCTGGAAGCATCTTGTCAATTTAATAGGGAAACGTTTTACAAAAATGCTTACCAAAGCTACCTGCTCAGTGCCAGCTGTTAGATGATCCTCCCTAGGATGAAGGAAGGTACATGGCGTTACTTGATGTAGTGTAGTACTGGGGGGGGGGGGGGGGTTGTTTCCCCCCTCCGGAACAAATACTTCAATCCTCATCCAAAATGACGGTTTGACTTCTGTAATTGTAGGGAGTGTTTTGCTTTGGGTGACTTTTGATGTGGGTTTTTGGTCACAGTGCCGGGGGAAAGTTCTGGATATACTGAAGTGAATGCAAGATTGTCATTAGCACGGGAGCTTGGTATTCGCTGGTGGACTGAGTGTGTGCTATTGCTATAACTCAGTTCTTGGGTGTTTCGGCAAGACTAGTGCCTGCCTGAATTCTTCTTGTCTTAATTCTGACACGTGAAGGGAGGGATGTGGAAGACCTTTTCTGGTTTTAGTCAGAGTGATATGGTGGGCACTAGGCTCTCCTAAGCCTTACCCAAGTCCCAGTGACTTGTTTCTGCCTTGGCACTGTCATCTCAACTTACTGCATGGCATGCTGGTGCGTCTGGATTGGGAAACAGCTTGTTTAAGCAAACCTGCTTTTAATAAGGTACGTTTGTATACCTTGCAATGAAACAGTTGTGTTGGTGTAAAAGAAGGTATGGCACAGAGGTGGGTCACGGCTAGAGAAGAAGAGAGAAGTTAATGGAACTACTCTCTTTGCCCTATATATAGAATTACACCACACTGAAGTGCATATGACACAACAGTGTCAGAGCCTGGCTTTGTCTTGCCAAGGATCCTCTAGCGGGTGCTAGTAAGGCAAGAAAGCAATCGTGTCCCCATCGCGTGGAAATCTGCCCAGCTTAGAACCCACGCGGTGAGCAGCTGTTTGACAGAAAGACAGGGAGCCTTGTTACTACCGGGCAGGATATGCCACTGTAGAACAAGGTACGTAGGGTTTTCTGCCTCTTGGTGCTGAAAGCAGTATGCCCTTGTCCTAATAATCCAGCCACGCTGGGCGTGTGAGCTCTCTGACACGTCTATTTTTCAGCATTAGTTTTACTACTTCCGTATCTTCTGTCTCTGGTTGTCAGCTGTCAAAACTGCCCAATCCTTGGCCTCTTGTTAATTACGCTTGATTCTGAAGCCCTCAAACTGATGGCTCTCAGTTTGTCATGCTAACGAATGTGTGTATTACCTCTCTAACTTATTCAATGCCTTGTCCCAGGGAGGAAACCAGAGCCTTCACTGCCTTCTAGGAATAGAGCAATGGGTAGGGAAACAGGCTGCTTTTTCGTCAGGAAAAGTACAACGTTGTCTTGTGTTATTCAGATGACCTAATCAGTTACATTAATTGGAAAGTATAATCAGCCTATATAATAATCTGGTTTAGATTTTCTTCTGTTGCGGGACTTTACAATTCCATTTCCTTTATCCTTTTTAAAATAAAAGGAAAATTTACAAAGAAATGTTGCCAATACAGTTAGTTTGTACTAACTGTAATATAGCTAGCTTTTACTGTCATGAAAAGAGAAAGCTAGTCTTTTCTATTTGAGCTATTGCTTGCTACCTGTAAATGTTAGGTAGGATCCTGGGATCTATTTCCAGTTCTCCAAACAGCATCTTTGGAAAATTTGCTTAACCCCAATCGGTTTTTTTGTTCTCTGTATTTAATAATTGAGACACTTTTGACTCAGAAGTTTAATTTCTTGTAGAGGCCTTGGTTGGAGAATGCTTTTGTAGTGGAAAGCGTTAGTTAAGAGAGCTTTGATTATTTGGCTTTTCTGATCTATAGAGGACTTCCTATCTGTATGCTGCTAAAATGCACTCTAACACACGTTTAATTATATTTCTCTTAGCTAACAAATACTTTGGACCAATGGGGGAAAAGCAATATTTCTTTATGAAGAGCCATCTCTGTTTTTTTTTTTTCTTTTTACATTTAGATGATGGAACACCTGGATTATACAGGAAATGAAGAAAGCACAGCATCAGCCAGTGAACAGCCTGGAGGACAATAACATGTAGGATCCTGATTGAAAATAGTATTCAAATTTTCTACAAATGAATTACAGTAAATTTGGTGAAGTTTTACAGTAGAGTATTTCCTACTCTGTGTAAAGGGGTTTTTTACTCCCGCACCTATATTTTTATGGAAAATATTGTTAATAACATAGAAGTAATCAAAATAGACTTGCATTTTTACAGCCAAACCATAGCTAGTAAAACCGTGCCTTATTTTGATTTAAATAAAAGGATATTTTCTATGCAATTTTCCAAATGTGTTTCTATACAGTATATTTTTATAAAAGTTTCTTGCCCATATCAGTTTGATGCATGAAGCGTTTTCTTAATTTTGATTAAGACTAGTCAAGTTTCATTAAAAAAAAAAAGTACAGTACCCTTCATAGGATTCCTTTGCGGATTTTGAATGCAAAGATTGGTAGTAATGTAACTATAGCAACTAAAGAATGAAACTATAGTTCCATTGCTACAAGTCATTGAATAAACAGTGCGTATGTTAGTCTATATACGTTGTAAGCCATAAAATAAGTAACAGGGCAAACTTAGCTTGGGGTTGTGAGCTTTTTTGCACTCCCCTCTCCCTATAGTATCACTGGCTTATGCCTTAATTGTGAAAATTGTTAAGCTTCGATGCAAGTCTTTGGATTATATACATCGCCAACCATTTCCAGAAAAATAAAAGGGGGGAGGTACTTACACAGTGGTCGTGGAAACTTAGGTGCAGCTCCTGGAATAGTTGACAAACAAGATGGTGAGAAAGGCAAGAGGGTTTTTGCTCAAGAAGTGCTGTTTCGGGGGGTGGGGTGAAATGTTAACCCTGGCCTGGTTCTTCTCCTACCCGTTGAGACTAGGTCTACATTTGTGGTCTTCATTTGGCTGTGGATCAGTTCAAAGGGATGGGGGAAGACAGGACAGATTTTTTTAGCTTTTGCACCATACTTTTTTTTTTCTTTGAAACTGGTTTTGAAAATTCTTTGCAATTGATAGACAAAACAACAGGTTTGAATAGTGCTAGTAGTGCCTGTGTTAGTTAGGGCCGATGCATGTGTTTAACTTGTTTAATCTTAATTTGTTTTCGCTTTTAAAGACTTGGAAAAGGAGAAATAGTTTAAATCATTAGTTTGCATTTAGAAGAGTTTGAGTTTGTTTGACACTTTTCTTTTTTCAGGAAACTGCAAATTGAGGGGGATTAGGCATAGAAAACTTGTGTAGCTGTAATGCTAACACTTTACACCAAAGAAAATTGGAGAAGGCAACAACAGGAAACCACTGAGTTCACTTAGTGCTAATGTCAGGTAGTCGTTAAAACATTTTTCCTATTCTTTAAATGAATGTCACTCCTATAGTCAGTAAAAGTTCAAGAACTCTGGAGAAAACAACCGAATAAGCACATGCTGGGCAACGGCAATGCAGGCTTTCCTGCAGTGCCTCACAGAAGTGCCTCAGTGTTCGTCTGAAGGTCACCTCTAGACATTTATAGTTAGTTTGGGGCATGTCTGCTCAGGAAAACTTACCCAGATTAAATCTAGTCTAACTAGATGTACTTTGGAAGTATGCTAATTAAGAGAATTGTAAATCTATATTGGCAGTTAACAAAGGCTTACTGCAAATTCACCGCTTTATGTAATGTATATCAAGTTTAAACTTTTGTTCGCAAGAGTCGGGAGCAGACAAACTTACAGCCTGAGTATTGGTTGTTGCCATTCACACAGATTCACTGAGGTGCCAGTTGATACGGGTAAGATAACCATGCTGTTTGCAACTTCCCTAAGAAAACAGAAATTACAAACAGTTTTTATATGTTAGTAGTTGCCCCTCTTGACTTTCTTGACCTAAGCTTGAACTGACAGCCTCAGAATACAATGATCTTGCGCACCATCTTCAATTTTTATTTGACTGGCACTTAATAATAAATTACAGCATACCTCAGTGTGCCAATAGCAGACTGAAAACTTGTCTTCTGATGTGTTGTCGTGCTCTTTGACAAGCCCAGTATCTGCCAAAGTTAAATGGTTATGAAGAAGTTTCTGAAAATTCCTGACAGAGACAAAGAAGTCGTAACTCATTCAAAGTCATGCACTACTCAAAGCTCTCAAGCTTCACAAATCTATGTTATATGACTCCTTTTTCTCTTTGAAATCTTCTGCATGGAGGATTTATTAAATTTTCAGCTGTAAATGATAATGGAATTAGTATAAACAAAGAAGACCTTTGGCAACGTAAGTGTATTCAGCAGCTGGCTGTGGAAACTCTGTCTTGTTCTGTGCCTAATTATGCTCCATGCCTGATCATGCCTGAGGTTTCACACACATGTGCTGCAGTTCAATGGGATGTAAACTAACTTTTTTCTTTCGAATGCTTAGATGCTTTGTTTACAAAAATTAAGAATGGAGTTTAAAATTTTATATAAATAATAGGTTAGCATTGACTACTGAAATGAGGTTTTTATAAGTTCAATAGAACTGATTGCAACACTTTTAGCAATTTTGAATGTTTTTAATATTAAATTTGGTTGGGCTAAACACTATGCTAAAAGCCTTTTTAGTCATACTTTAATACAAAAATCTTACTACCTTTTTGTTATATGTTTACTGACAACAGCCCCCTTCCTTATGACTCTTAAGTTATCACTCGAAGGATGTTATTAATAAATGTTACTTGGAAAAAAATAGTTGAGTAATTGCTTTGTTCTGACTCGTCTTTTTCTTACTGTGAATGTTCATGGCAAAACAGTTAACACTTCGTAATACCAAGTAAATTAAAAATTTAATGTGAATTGAGCTACATCAATTTTACTGGTCTAACTTGGCAAATGCTTGTTGCACAGCTGTTAGTCATGGGGCTCTGTGAAAGTATACCTGACAAACAGCGAGTTAGAAACTTAACACGTGCAAACTTCTTCATGGTAACAAGCTTACTTGCGTTCAGCCTAGGAAATAGTGCTGTAGAAGTATTGTTCAACTGCACGTACTTAGCCTTAGACATGAAGGGCAAGAGAAAGCCAAGCTTCAGTCTTGAAACCCAGGCTGGGTTGGAGATATTGGCAGGGGAAAAAAAATAAATTGCTGAACCTGAATACACTTGATGTGTGATCCTTGAGACATCCCTAGGACCCTGGGATAGTGCGTTTGTATTTAACATGGTTTTTAAGTATTTTAAGCCTCTTCTGCTCATACACTGGAGGTTCCAGTAGCACTGAGTCGCAGTAATTGAGTACTTAACTGGGAGAATACTCTCCAAAATGCTCTTTGAATTTACTTATTTTAAGAAGTAGAGAAGTTAGGAAGAACAGACACAGCTGCAATCAGCAAACTTGTTTTTCGCTGTTCCCCATGCATTCCGTTGTTGAGGCTGGTACATTTGACAGTTTAGCAAATCTGCAGATCTCGGAGGCTTCAAAATTGCAAGCAGAAGAGAGGCATTTTCTTCTAAGGAAGAGGATTACCATTATTAGTTAGCAAGCTCTTGCCTGTTTAGATCAGTCCAATCTTTACAATTCCATTTAGACGTAAGAAAAAGCTTTTCACTGCGAGTGTGGTCAAACACTGGAGCAGGTTGCCCAGAGAGGTTGTGGAGTCTCCATCCTTGGAGATACTCAAAATAGAGGTGGACGCAGGCTTGGCAGCCTGCTCTGAGCAGGGGGGTTGGACTAGGCAATCTGTAGAGGAGCCTTCCAACTCTACTGCTCTGCTTATTAAGGCATTTTTCTGCTTGTTTTCCAGCTTGAAAAATAGGCAATTTTTTTTTTCTTCATAGAAAAACTCGAATTTTATCACCACAACGTGGGTTTGATTTTTCACTTGGAATAATTTACTTCTACTAAACTGTTAGATTTAAGCATATTTAAAAGTTGTCTTTGGATTTGTAATGCTTTCAGAAGCTAAAGCACTATTTTATTTTCAAGTAGCCTATCTAGCACATTTTACTGTGCTAATGATTTATCTTTCTAATTTTTGAGGAAAGAAGGAGGATAGCAACTTGGACTGTTACCCCTTTTGTCAGAAGTGAGTGATCAAAGCTCAAGGTTTTGTGTTCTTGAGAGAGGCTGATGATGGAGGCTCAGGTATCTCTGGAATCCCTCTTATTTATAAAGAATGTGCAAGATCCTGTTTCCCTGAACACAGAGGGCATCAAATAGCTGAGAATGGTTTTTTTGCTTGCAGCTCAAAGACCTTTTAACCAATAAAGGGTTTAGATCAAAGAGCTCCCTTTCAGCTTTTTCTTAGGAGTGTGCTCACAGGTATTCTGCTGTCTGGTTTTCTGTTCCCTCTCCTTGCTCATGCACGTACCTCCTTTCTTTCCCCCTCTTTTCTATTTGGGGCAATACCAGCGTGTTTTGAAGTGTCTTTGCACGTTACTTTAGCTTGGACAATAATACATGCCTCTGTTCCAGTACGGAGACCAGCGTTTATGAGGAGGTTTAATCTTTTGGACTCTGTTAAAACAAATGCAGCAGTCATACCCACCAGCTCAATCCACCAGTAACAGTAATTTAAAACAATAGCTTACCTTCTGCACATCCTTGTCTGTCTTACGGTCCCACTGACTTTCTGGGGTTGCATTAATGTTGGTGCAACAGCCTGGCTTAGATTTGAAAAACAAAAAAGGTAAAGCAACTTTTTTTTACCGTTTTATCAGAAGCTGAAATGCGCTCGTGCTGGCTCTCCCCGTGTTTTGCAGAAAGGCTACCAGAATATGTCAACTTCTGTATTGTACATGCTTGGCGATACAAGGAGATACAACAGGTACCGGTACATTTAAAAGTTCAGCAATAACTCAGTTACTTTAATTGCAAGCTTTGTTGTGATATGTCCCTATCAAAGCTACAAGAAAAGCGGGCTCCTTTTAATTAATGTTTCTTTCAAAAGGTGATGGAGACTATGCTGGGAAATTGATCCATCCTTGTGGATTTAAGGCAACTAACTGCAGAAAATTAGCAAACAGGTATTTCTGTGGTAGGTGAGTATTTCTCTGGTAGCTGATTTCAAAAATAAACTTAAAAGTAAATTTATGTTATAGTAACAATGGAAAAAAGAGCAAATGCATGCCCATTGGTACCTTTTTTTTCTCTAGGAAATGGAACAGTAAGCCTCTGCAGGACGAAGTGACACTTTTGTCAGGGTCACTGTCAAATAACAACTCAAAGTTGGACAATTAAGACCAGTCCCGTATAGGCTCACCTAAAATTTTACCTTTTGATTATGAGGTACCTATCCCTGGATTTAAAAAAAAAAAAAAAAAAAAAAAAAAAAATCAAGAAAGAGAGCTTTGTAAGGATACCCGTGAAGTTGTTTCCGATTTCTAAAATTCAGGAAGCACTTGGTTTGACCTGCTGCCCTGTTCTTGCGGAGTGATTTGTTTGGACTGTCGCGCTAGGCTGGCGCTGCCTGCTGCTGCCGCCTGGCCGGAGGGAGAAGCAGCACCTCTGGCTGCTGCCGCTTTCCCCCGCGGGTTTGGGCAGCGCAGTCATGGAAGGAGATGCTGCACCTCTGCTTTTTGCACATGGAGCATCTCTACGCAAAGGCCACCTCGCTACCTGTCCACCACGCACCAGCTCAGCTGCTAACAAGCTAAAACTCAAAACAAGAATTTGTGAGCCCGAAGATCACAGCAGGAACGATTTTCACAGGGAAGCTTTAAAAATCCTATAAAAGTTATGGGGGGAGAAAGTTCAGAAGGAACAAAACTGACGTAAAGTCGCTTTAGTTATTTTTTTTTTTTAAAGGCAGGCCCTGATAAAATCTTGCAAAGGGTCACCATTATGGTGTAAATGTCCCCATGCTGTTCCTGGCAGCTACTGGTTTTACACATGTAAATAGAGACATTTGGAGGCACACCCTTGGCAGTTTTGTGCAAGACTCCGGCCTGCCTTGGTTAAGCTCTCAAACACCGTTTTCTGAGCAGTAAGTAATGGATCATATTCCTAAATACAGGATATGCTGCCATTATACTTTAGACGATGGGTTGGGTGGCGTATCTTTTTTTGTACGCTTGGAGAGCATGTCGAAGGCAAAATCGCGCATTCAGAACTACTGTGTGTGCTCAACTTAATTAGCTCATTAACTTGAATATCCCTTCCTATTAATATGGAATATCTTTAATGCAGATTTTAAAACTGGAAAACCCCCACTCTCATTTGCCTAATTTGGATGTGACAAGCCATACCGCAAAGCTGAACTTGAGTTACTGGTTTTGCACTCTGAGCTTGGCGCTTTAGGTCGTCGGGCCCTTTGCACTGCCACCGCTCCAATCCTTTCCTAGTGTCGGTGGTAATTAGCCAGTCCCAGAAAAATGGGGAAGCGCTGGAAAACCGAGAAGCCTCACATGGCTTTCCCCGCATCTGCGTTGCAGAGCAAATGGCTGACGCTGTAGGTGAAGTAACGCTCTAGCCCTAAGTTGGCAGGCTAAAGTCAGTGAAAACGGCCTCGTGCTCTTGTGATGGGTCTCATGGTCAGAGGTTGAGCTGAACTGCACTGCTGGCCTTCGGGTGGTACCAAATCAGGGCTCTCGCCTCTAAAGGCATGCTGCCGCCGTGTTCCCTTTTTAGAATTACTTCGTACATAAGATGTCAATGCTGTTTTGCCAATTTTAATACATGAGCAGTTCTGTTACTTAAGATTAAATACACTGCTTGTGAGATTGGAGTCTAAATCAGTTACAGGGGATAACTTGTTTTATGACTGTTAAATATGCAAAATTAACTTTTTGTATATTATTTTTCTCTTGATATATCTTGAATTTACCCTAGTTTTTATGACCTATTTCTTGAATGTACAGCTAAGGCACTTGTTTCCTTTGAGGGAATACATACCTTCTCAGCTGTTAAAGCTAACACATTGCTCAGACGAAGTACTTCTCGGTTTTGAAGAACCTTGGTGTAATGCAAAAAGATCACTAAACCTCTGGGACCTCTTCAGAAGATGATGTGTAACCCTGGAGCGTACCACATACCAACAAAGTAACCAAAATTTTGAAACAGTTTAAACACTGTGAAGTTACGCATTTTTTGAGTTTTGTTTTCCCTGGCTTTAATGGAAACAATCCTCCTCCGGTTAGGTTGTGTTTCCTAAGCGTTGTGATTAACAGCAATAAGCTGTTTCTACTTCATCCCATTTTGAAATGGCATATTTTGAATTGCTGAAAAGTTGCATTGCTGAAAAATTTGTAATGTTAGTAGTGTATTATCTGAGAAGTATTGGGCAAAATATTTTCACAGAAACTCTGCAACTCCAGCGCTAGAAAAACCCTTCACAAATAACGGAGGGGACTTACAGATCCCATTAACCTGTGCCATCCTACACTTTTTTTTGCCTTACTTGACAAATTTTAAACTTTCATGTTGAAAAAATAAGTATCTTCAGTGTTCAGGAGTAGCAGTCAGAATGTAAACTGGTGAGTTGCCACTTCAGCTGCAGCTAGACAGCTGATTTACCTAGATATATCAGGAATGGACAAACCTGTTGGGGGGGGGGAAGGGGCTGGGAGAATTCACCCTTGTTAAAAGAATAAGAAAAGTGAATCAATAATACCTCTTTTCTGCCAAAGGGGCTTTAGTAAGGGACAAAAATGGTTTCTACACAGAATCTGTTTGACCTGGAGTAGGATATTAACTAGGTCTCCGTATCAGTTGGCATTTGCATCTGATTTAACTATATGAACTCCAGCATGTATTTTGAACGACTCTAAAAGAACAGCTGCAGAGTAACGGAGCACACCTCTGGTAAAACTTATTACGGAGTCAAACAAACAAACAAAAAATCAAAACCGGATTACTTTTATTTAATGGTAACTCATTTCATTTCTCGTAAAGAGGAATGCTGTATCTTAATTTTTTCTTTCTGTGCATGAGTCAGTATTTCATCGACATGAGGGTGAGTGAGTGATTAATCAAACAGCCTCATCCTGGCTACTGGATATTGCAATATTGAGATAAGGGCTTCCCTAGAGACGTTTCTCATAATCTTGTAGCACTTATTGTGGTGAGATCAAGTTACAGCTGGTTTAATGCGATGTAAAACCTATTAAGGCTGACATCACAAATTTTACTAGTTCTGGTGCTGATTACATAACAAATAATTACTCAACATAAAGTGCTGGTGACAGACTGATAGTTTGCTTTGAGATATGAAAGTGAGATACAGGAACCACATCGCAAAAGGAGTTTTGTTTAAACCAGTTGTATTCCATTTTAGATAACAGAAGCTTGCTTCAGGTTAAAGGTCCTTAAATACAATAAAGTATAAAATAATGCTTCATCATTTCCTTCTAATTCACAGCTGACAGTTTTTGATTTGGAAGAAGATATGAGAGGAATTTTGAGTTGACTATTGGTGTGGTTGGAAGGTAACGCTTAGGGTGACAAGCAGCAAACATTTATCCTACTGCTTAGCCCTCTAAGGTTGAGGTACAGTGATGAAAACAAGATTTAGCATCTGAATGTACAAGAATTCCCTCTTTTTGGATGACTAACTAGCTTAGGGTCAAATCTCGTCATGTTCTGTATGGCTGATCAATGCAATAAAAGGATGTAAGGTGACTTCCTTATGCCATGTGCCATGGGTCCCAAGTCACGGGGATGTATTTCACTGTGGTGCTACGTCCTGCCCCCCCCTTCACAACACTCTTGCTGAAGGCTGACGCTCCCGCAGACGGAGTGAGGCAGGGAGGATGTTGATGACTCATTTTCCCTTCATTTTCTTCACAAGCTGTTCCAGTGAAACAATGTGCTGTCTCTCCATCTAAGCTTATCGCAAACAGTTTAACTCTCAAATAATTTGATGTCAATCTCTTTACATTTTTGCATGATTAACAGGAAAAAAAGGCATGGAAAATTCCTCACCTCAAGCGTGTTCTAAAACAATAGCTTGTACCAGGGAAGTCTCATGCCCAGGCTGGCCTCCAGCTACTGTTTCCTAATTCCCTTGCTCCTTTTAGCTCTTGGATTTACAAATATTAAACTTGGAGGCCGACATGATAACCATGAGAATCAAGTCAGTATAGCCCAAATACTGCTATGAGATGAGATGAAGGACCTAGTCGTAGAAGAACTTGCTCATTAACTTCATGTGGGATGTGAGGAGGTTTAGATTAATTAATTAGAAAGGGAAGAAGGAAGGAAGGAAGCAGGAATGTGGTAGTTTGTCAGAAATGCTTTATAGCGTTAGCTGAAGCATTCAGAAATCCCCCATTTTCTCTGCTTTCCTTTGGAAAGTTCTTGAACCGTCTCCAGAAAAATTTTACTGGGCTTCCACTGCTCCTTCTGTTCCTGCTCCGTAAGCCAAGAACTAGCACTGGCACAGGGGAGTCCAGGCACGAACAAGTAGCTGCGGATCAGCAGGCTTGGGATTTCTCCTGCAGTAAGAGAGTGAATTTAGCCTCTCTCCCAACTAACGTTGGGAGATCTTGTATTCAGAGCTAATTTAAGTTTTCCCTGGAAATGCCTGATTTTCCTATTCTATGGAAATCAAGCGTCCTAGATGCCTAATTGTCATACCTATGTAAGATAGCATAAATTCTTCTGAAGTTAACTAAAAAACAAGAATTGGGAGCTCCCCTGCAGCTGAGGAACTCCCTGCAGTGACACCCTAACGTGGAGCTGGATGCCCGCAGTTGCGTGGGTCTTCTCAGAGTTGTGCCTATTTTTTGCAGCAAATGGGTTCTGCTACCAGAATTTACTGCGGGACTTGCCCTGCTGAATGGCTGTTAACGCGAGGACATTTTGTTTCTTGATATCTACAGTTCAGTTTAAACTAGCAGCTGCCACTTCTGCTGCTTTTTTTTAATGCTTGGTTTGATTTTTGATCATCCCTTTCTAATCTTTGGAGCGCGTCTAGTAAATTTAGTAGCGGACTGAGCCTCAGACTCCTCTTAAGAGACTTTCTGTCATGCTGAGGCTCAGCAGTTTTTGGCTGTGAGTACACGTAGAGCTCTGTTACCCCGTGATGCACAAACCAATGGTTCAGGTGTGAGCGCACGCTCGCACGTCCATCAGCCTAGCCCAACGCTACACGGAGTTAATGCTGGCCTTTTGCAGCAAGGGGAGACGGACCATACCTGGTTCAACATAATGTCACAACAGCGCAGACAAATGATAAGGCCCGACAATTAAAACAATCAAAGTTTTTAAATGAATTTGAACGTTCTGATTGAGTTTATACAAAATTACCGCTCTTGTATGGCTATGGTATTTTAGAAATCGTACCAGGACCTTTGAGCCAGATTTAACTCACTTTTGAACCATGTTTTCATTGCAAAGGAAACACTGAGCTATCTAACTCCCTAGGTCTTAAATAAAAATTAATGGCATAACAGTAATATTAAACATACATTTTAGAGGAGAGATTTTTCTAGGAAATCTTAATTTTTCATACTTAGGGAACACCAATCATTTGAGCCAAACTTAATTAATCG
The DNA here is from genome assembly GCF_965638725.1 of Aptenodytes patagonicus. Classification (NCBI taxonomy): domain Eukaryota; kingdom Metazoa; phylum Chordata; class Aves; order Sphenisciformes; family Spheniscidae; genus Aptenodytes; species Aptenodytes patagonicus. Next base: position 3,791,558 of record NC_134958.1, read on the forward strand.
CTTTTCCTTCCCTTAGAAATGCAGTTTATTCTAGCATACAGTTTGTCGCAAAAGATAAATACTGAAATGTGTAGCGGGAATTATTGTACGAGGCTTTTTATTAACGATACTCAAGTTTTGCTAACAAAAGACGTCAAGGTTCCTGCCCTGGGCAGTTCCTAATCTAAACTGGGAACAGAGTTGATGGAAGTGGAAGAAATACATCCTCCTTTCTCCCTCCAAAATGAACTTTCCTCCCAATTTTGCTCAGACCGAGTTACAGAATGTGTTTGACGCCGCGCTAATGGCAGCGCTTCCATGCTTAAGCGCGACCGGCAAGAAAAGCTCAAGCGAATCTTAACTAATGCTGTTCCTTACTGTGTAGTTCAAGTAACGAGTAACGCCGGGTGACTTTCCCGAGGCACCAGCTACCTGTGATTTACCGAGGCGCGGTACGCCAGCGGTCCGGTGTGAGGTGACATGTCGTCGACCGGGGAGCGGAGGCCCAACCCCGGGCCCCCGCGCCGGCCTCTGCCCTCACCCGCCGAGGCCCACCGCCCGCCCTGCGCCAGCGCCGCGGGGAGCCTGTAAAGCCCGATGCCAGGGCTGGCGATTTTGCGGAGCGACGGGGCTTTCGGGAGCGGAGCTTCCCTCCTCGGAGCGCGCGTTTTCCAGTCAGACTGGTTTCTGTCCCGGAAAGCTCCGTTTTCAACGGCTCTTCGGCCTTTACCTCACCAACAGCACACGGGGGGCACGGCCGCCGCCCCTCTGGCAGCCATTTACACCTTTTCGGGGTATTTCGGGACGCTGCTCGCGGTTCCCCCTTTCCCGCGGAGAGGCCGAGGCCGCCCCCTCCCCTCGCCGGCCGTCCCGCCCCCGCCCTGAGGGGGCCGCGGCGCGACACGCGGCGGGCGGGCGGGCAGGCAGGAGCGGGCAGCGCCGCGCCGCCCCGGCGTCCCCCTCCTCCCGGGGGCGGTGCGCGCTGACGCGGCAGCGCCGCGGCTCTCCGCCGGCCGAGTCGCACAATTATGAGAAAGAGCCGCCGGGCCGAGGCCGCCGCCAGCGCTGGGTCCCGGTGCGGAGTCGAGCCAGCGCCGTCCTCCTCGCCCCGCTCTCCCCTTCGCCCCGGGAGCGTTGTCCTCGCCCGGCTTCTCCCCACCCAGCCCTCCGCTGCTGCCGAGCTCAGCCCCGATAGATGGAGACAGGCCCCGCCACCGCCGACGCCGAACCACGAGCAGGAGCTGCCCGGCGCGAGGAGAGCCAGAGTCGGCGCCGAGACCCAGCCCGGCCCTGAGGAGAATGGTGAGGGCGGCGGCGGGGTGCCGCGGCGGTGGGGCCGGGCTCGCCCCGGCGGGGCGCGGGGAGGGCGGAAGGGACGGGGGCGCCGGCCGCCGGATCAGACCTGTCCCAGCCGGCTGCTCCGGGTCCCGGCTGCCGCGGCCGCCCTGGTCCGCCTCGGCCCCTCTCGCGTCCGGGCTCGCTTCCCGTCGCCACGGTTGTTCCTCTGGCCGCCGCGTCCGGGGTGCCCCGGCGGCGGGGAGGAGGGATCCCGCCGGGCTGTCACCTCCGGGCCGGAAGGGGAGGCGCGGGCTCGGGCCCCTCAGGCCCGTCCGCGCGCCGTGCCCCGGCCCCTAACGGCCGGCGGGCGCCCCCGCGTCGCCCCCCTCAGCGCCCGCGACCCGGCGGGCCCTGCCCTCCCGGAGCTCCCCGGCCGGGGCTGACCCGAGCCGCCGGGGCGAGGCTCCCGCCGCCGCCCGGCATTTCTGGAGCCCCCTCGCGTGGTGCCCGCGGGGCCAGCCAACGCCGCCCTGCTGCCGCCGGCCCCGCGGAGGGGCGGCCGCTGCCCTTCGCACCCCTCCGCTCCTCGGAGCAGCGCCCTGGGGAGCCGGCCCTGCGGCGGAGGGGACTTCATTCACTGCTGAGAAACGTGACCTTTCGTTTAGTGCTCTTTGAGTACTGCCGTAATCCTTCATTATGGTTTTGTGCAGTGTCAGAATTTATACGGTGGACTGTGTAGTTCTCTGGGATGCGGCTGTTCTTCCCTTCTAATCTTTCTACCTATTTCATTTTTACAATTTCTACGCCTTATTATATACAAGGGAGTGTATAAACCCTTCGAAAGAGGCGTATGAGCTTCTACAAAGAAAACACAGTTTTAATGCCAGCCCTTTCTTCTTCTGGCTGCTAATCGGTTCTTTATCCCTATAAGTTTATTCCTTAATTGATATTTACAGAATTTAGTGAGCCATCACGTCGAGTGCTTTCAAATAATTTTGAAAATCTAAGTGCGGAGTGTAAATCTGTGGATTTCTACAGTCTGCTTGAACTTCTAGTCAGATGCTTTATTTCATTTCAATAAAGGCGTTTTATTTCACAGTATATTGTTCAAAACCACAGGGATTCATACCCAGGAATCCTCCATTTCTGACTATATCTGTGAACTGTGTAGAAATGTGGGCTGTCTTTTTCTAGAATCTGCAAATCCACCGCTCTTCTAGGAAGAAGCTGAAAGCACAACCTTCCGTTCTGACTTGAAAGAGTACTTGGCATCTCCCATTTGTGTGGTACTTGCTCTTCTCAGCTGAAGTGTGGGGTTTTTTTTAGTTTTGTGGGGTTTTGTTCTTTTTGGTGGTGGGTTTGTGTTTTTTTTTAGTTTAGTTCTGGTGTTTTGTTGGTGCTGGCACAGCCTAGAAATGTACAGATTGGTTTTAACCATTATAGATTTGTAAACTGACCGTGGCTCAGCAGTTTTTCTGGCAATGTAACATGTTTGCAATGTTTTATACTTACCACATGTTTATCAGATATTTTGAAACCACTGCTTAACAGGTGTTTTGCCTGAGTTGAATATAGGACATTTTATGCAAGTTCATTTTGCTAAAAATTTCCCTGCTGCTCCATGACTGTTTAGCAATTTGAAGAATTGCTGGACAGTGTCCAACATTAAATCGGGAATTATTCTAAAGAGTGAGTTGTTCAGTGTGGCAATTCCAGGAGTTCAGTCTTTTTTTAATGTGTCTGTGGGGGTGAGATAAGTGTTTGCTAGATCATCCTTCATACCTTCTGGTATGAGGCCATTCTTGACTTTGCTATTTAAAGTGGGGGGAAAAAAAACCTTTGTGCATGTGGAACTGTTTAGGCTGGTTTTGGACTGTTTGTACATTAGTTTCCTGATGTTTTACTTTGATTTTTTTTTTTTTTTTTTTTTGCTTGCTTGAGCTCAGGAGTGGAAGGGTAATTTTCCCTTGTCATACAAAGGCACCTTGAAACATCACCTGACATTTAACAGTTATCTCACTTATTTTAAAGATACTCTATCAGATCGTCTACCTCCCCACACGGATTATCTTGGAGAGAGGTACTCTATTGTGTTTTAAACTTTCACTTCTTTTCTTGTCCCTTGAGGCTCTGCGTAACTCTAGTCTTGCTGCCTCACCTTTTTGTCTTATCACATCAGCCCTGCTTTCTCTGCTCTGCTGGTGATAGACTGCAGTATCCAGACTCCTCTCTTTTTCTCATAGTTATCTTTACCACTTGCTGTGCTTCCCTTTCCTGGAAGCTTTGCACCAACACCCAAACTTTTCCTGCTTCTCTTTCATGTCCCTTCATGAGGTGCATTTCTATTAGCTGTTCGGTCCTTGTGGGCAATCATGACAGATGACTATTTTCTAAACAAACCAATATTGTTTTGAACTTAAATAATTGATGCTGACACAATAGGGTTTGGCCATATCGGTTTGTCGATTTTACACCAGTAATGTTGCAAATAAATCTCTAAGAGGACTTGTCAAAAAGCGTGTGTGAAGGGAGGGAGATGCTTTTATAATTACAATTTGTGTGCTTGACGGGATTTTGCATAGTAAGTTTAATTTTCTTCCCCAGAAAGACCCTGATTAGCCTAATTAGGAGTTTAATACGTAGTTATACTAGCAGTGACACTTTTACTAAACTTCTGATACTGTCAGTGTATTGTCCGAAACAAGCCCAAATTTGAAGTTCCGGTCTTTAAAGACTTGGGGTTGGATTTTGAAATTGTGGCTTATGCTTTGAAAAATCAAGACAATGAAATGACACTTCTCATGCCAATATACTTAACCTGAAAAATCTATCTTTGTCTCTTTTTTTTTTTTTTTTTTGACAGATATTTATTTCTTTTGGAATCCCTCATTTCTTTTACCTGTGTCTACTTTGGCCGCAATGTTTGCATGCCACATTAATTTGCTGAAACAAGTAACATTAGTTCTGTTTTTTTGTCCCACTTTTTTAAAGGCAAACTACAGTAAAATCAAGGTGTGTGTTTTCCAGAATTGAAGTTTTGTCTTTGAGGTCATGTTTCTTGTTTCTAATGTGAATAATTCTGTCTTGGTGCATTTTAGCTTCACTGGTTGAAATTCTGGCAGCTGGCTTTTCAGCAGATAAATTACTGAATAATCTCACTCTGTGTGTGTATTTGGATAAGATACTTAGATGATTATTAAAGATAATTTCACTTCTTGCCCCTGATACTGACAAGTAGCGGTGGCCTCTGACAAATAAGTCTATATGCTTCATTATTTCTACAAAAAATAGTCAGTGATACTGACTTGACCTGTGGTAAAACTTGAATGAAGTTTGTTGCATGCTTTCTTCATGTCCCCTGGCCTTGAAACCTTCTTTCTCCTCTATTGTGTTCTCTGCAATCTTGTTACTGTCCTTTATTTTATTTAATCCCAACTTTTTTGCTCACATAATGAGAATGTACAGGTAATGGTGTCATGTTAATATATCATGATACAACCTATACCGAAAATGATCTGACTAATCCTTGGTTTCTGTTATTTTTATTACTTTAAGCTTAGCTTTTCTTTTACTTGAATTGTAGATGTTTTTGTATTTCAAGTAATAGAAAGCTAATCTAACAAAAGAACAGAAAAAGCAAACCCCAAAACCTTTGTATTGGCAAGCTTCGCTTCCTGACCGGGCTCAGCTCAGGATTAGCTGGGCATCAGCGCTGCTGCGCGAGAGAGGAGGTAGGTTGTGCAGGAGGTGACTTGTCTTTTTGGTAGCAGCCAGTCATTAAACCAGCGTCGCCTGGCACACCGAACCGTTGCATCTAACTGGATGGGACCACAGACCCGGGCAGCAGCGTTTCAGAGACCAGTCTCCATCACAGCCGTTGCACTGACAGAAAGAATGCTATTTTTTTTTGAGGAGTGGTGCAGCTTTTTCAGCCTTCTTTACAGCTGTATTTTGCTTAGCATGTAAAGTGGATGTGAGCCGTTTTAAAGCGGGGGCGTGAGCCGCTTTCTTTAACCACGAGGTTTGCTGGAACCACAGTGGAGCTCGAGTTTGTTTTTCTCCCCAGCTGCTGTAATTCTTGCATGGAAGAAGGGACAACGCAGGTTGTCTAATCGCTGTTAGGCAAGCAGGGGAAATTTCTTACCCCTCTGTTCTTTCCAAGAAGGAAAGGCCAGTGAACTTCTGATGGGATAATGAAACATAAAACCCGAGAGAAACTGGGATAAATAACATTGTTATCCTTAAATGTATCAGGGTTTTTTTCCTTCCCAAGGATTGGGTGAAAAGTGTTCTAAACATATGGGAAATACAGGCAGAAAAATAACTGTGGTGCTGATAGTTCCAAAAAGCTGCCTTATAAAAGGACTAGAATATTTATCTGTGGAAAATGGTTTGACAACATATGGTATGAGGATGTTGCAGGAATAGTCTGTAAGATAAATGTAGCGGTTGATTGCCAAGGAGAGTTTAAAGTATGGTAACAAACTTACAGCACGTTAGAGCGGATTGAACTTGGTTTGTAAGTTATGCCGTTTTTTTCCCCTTAACTAAAGCAAAGCTCAGATGTTACTGAGGTGATAGGCTTGGGTTAAACCTTAATTCTGGGAATTTCTGTTGTGGTTTTTTTTAAATCTAAAAGTCGGATCAAAGTTATGAATTATGCAATACTTACATTATTAAAAGCAATATAATTTTTTTCCTAAAGACTCTTACAAGTGCATTCTAACTCAAGCTGTTTCACACATTTTCTATCGTAGATTTTCTGAAATGTTTGAACTCTCTGTGTGTATGGCAAATGTTCAGTTGCTGAGTTAGTGTATCCCAACCCATCTTTATTTCATTTGATTTCAGCTGAAGGAGGATGGCATGTGATACATGTGCTAGCATACCTGTTGACTTTCTACAGCTGCAAGATCGGAATTTTACAGGCTGATTCAGCAATAAAGTTGGTACTCTGTTGCGTGTAGTTTGACAACTAATGTTTTCAGAAGATGGTCCAACTTCAGAAACAGCTATTGTAAACCCTGTGCACTTCATCTTCAACCTGTCCAACTGGAGATCACTAGTTTGCATTCAGATACGGTCCAACGTGAAGTGCTTATTTTGTTTAAATGCACATCGTGTTTTGCAAGAGCGTGCAACTGGCAAATACACCGTTTCAAAGAGTATAGGTAGATGTGTGCATATAGTTTGTCTACATCTGAAAATTATGCATGTGTGAATCTTATCAATGTCTAGACTTACTGCTAGTAATTATAATGGCAACAATTTGGGGAGGCCTCTTTCTGAGTTGGAGAGCTTTGGAGCTATTTCAAGGTCTGTGGCAGCCTCGTCAGGCTTTTTGCTTCCTAGTCATGGATCCCAAAGCCTGGTGTGGATGACTCCCAGTGCTACTGGATTCTGCCTTTAATTGTTTACTACTAACCAAATGAGATTTAAAAAAAAAAAAAAAAAAAGCTGCAGGTTGAGAATTAGCATATTTCTATTAATTTCTGGCTTGCTGATTTTTTTTATTATTATTATTTTTTACTGACAACCTTTTGGGTGATTACTGCAGTATATTTTTGCTGTCGCACACTAACACGTTCCTGCTTGAGAATACGTTCTCAGTTACAGCTCTAAGCTAATTTAATCTAGCTGTTCAGCCTTTCACCATAATATAACTCTCTAATCTTCAAAGCCTGGGAAAGTGTCTGTTACAGCTCAGTCAATCTTAACACAATGGTTATTGCAATTGGATACCAGTCTTTGTTCCGTGTCGTTCCCACTTACCTCTACCCAAAGAGGTACTTATTTTCTTAATCTTATCTACTTGATTCTTGTCACCTTTGCTAAGAGAGGAACAGAAACGATGTTTTCACTTTGTAGTCCCCTGATTTGTGTTGGGTGGAATTTTGCAAGATGTCCCTGGCTGACAGTTCTTATCCTAATACCTGCTAAGTTTTTCTCCTCCTAATCCTAATACTACAAAGTGATAATCAGTTTTTGTAAAATGGACTTGACAAACTTGACTTTTAAAATTTAAATGTAATAAATAAATTTACATTTATGCCTTCTGCAAATTAATTTCTAGTTGCTCTGTTAGGAATACTGTATTTCACAAGCACTTATTGCCTAAAAGTTTCTAGACTCAGGGCATTTTTGGAACTTGTATTACTCAGCAGTCCAGGTCTTCCCGCTATTACTCACTTCATTGACAATATAGTTCCCAAGACTGGCCTGGAGTGCTTGAGGTGTGGATACGTGAGTTGCAGGGTAATAATCTCAGATACGAGGTAGGGCTGATGTTCAAGTCCATACCATCTTTACTAGCTGCTCCCAAGTCTGCCAAAACTCTTCTTAAAGGTGTGGTTGTAATCCAGTCTAAACTCATCGAAGCCCTGGCTGTCACCCTTCCACCTGTCCCTTTGTGCTTCCCTCTGTGCTCGGTCACTGTTTCGGGGATCTGAATTGAATAAACATCTAATCGCCTCCTTTTTTTTTTGAGGATTAATTCTTTTGTTGGTCATTTCCCTGGATCGGCTCTCCATGTGACTGCATAAATGCCGGTGCTGGTATGAGATAGGGTGGGATCATGTGCAGAAGCTTAGGAAAATGAGATTGTGGCACCCCAAACTTGACATCAGCTGTGAAGCTGGTTTGGAAGCTTGCTCTGAGGCGGTTGAGAGTTGACTTGTGCGATCATATTAGTCAGTGTTCGGTTACCCTGTGTATCACCCACTCTACATGAGTATTTTCGAAGTCTTACAGCCTTGTGTGCAGGCGTGGATGGAACCGCACCATCACAAGTCAGGTTCTGTAGCCTCTTCAAAGTATAAACCAAATTGCACTGCAGACCTTGTCTAATAGTACTGTAGGCACGTAGTAGCTATGCTTGAATACTTTTGTATCTAAATTCTTGTTTACAGAGGATGTTTTCTTGACCTCCTTTTCTGAATGTGTGCTGCCAGATGTAAGGTAACTTTTTTTACCAGATATGTTGTGCTGTAGTCTGTCTTTGTGAACTGGGTTGCACTCGGATGAGTTTGATTCCTCCCATCAAGTTATTTCTGTTGGCAAATGATCCACTGCTGGTAACTTGTCTCGCATAACAAAATATTGCTACATTTTTTCTTTCTCCATGTTCTTAACATGCTGCTTGTTTGCTTGTTAGTGCTATTCCCATCCCTGTTTAACTTTCTCGAGAAGCTGAACCTGTTCCTTTGGGGTAGGAGAGGGCAAAGTTGCATTCTGCTAATGTGAAGCTGCATTCTGCTAATGTATCTGATAAAGCTCAGCACAGCAGCCGTGTGACCAGGTTAAAAGACCATCATGCTGATGTACAACATAGTTAAAATTGCATGTATATTGGTTTTGTGTAGTAAGCTCAATGCAGTATACTGGTTTGTGGCTAGAGCCAGTCTGAAAAAGCTCAGCTTCCTTTCAAAGCTTGTCCCCGTGGCTGCTGCGGTCATGCAAGTATTTAGTCAGGTATAACTTCAGTCACCTGAATAGGTTAAATTATGCCTGTGCTTAAGTGACACATGATTGGAGCCTAAAAATACCAGTTGTGTAATTACAGAACTGTTAATCAACTTTCTCTTCAATTATAAAAATCAGTTAATCTACAAGAGTAGGTGCAGTTAATGATGTTTTAAATTTCAAAGTCTTACCAGTTTCTCCTGTGTTGCCTGGCTGCAATATTGCCTAAACTGTAGTTTGCAGAATTCTGTTAAACAGCAAATTTAATAAAACTTCAACTGAAGGCATTAGAAGAGTACATGGCTGAGGGTGATCTTCTGGCCAAAAAGTTTGAGAGTGTTTGATCTTGAAGGAATTCCGGCTCATGGTAGTAATCTCGCACTAGGGAAAGAGTAATGAATCACCGATACCATAGCTGACAAATACCCTAGACAGCTTTCTAGGAACTTAGCAGCGTCTGGTGTTGCAAGGCCTCTAGATGCAGAACTAGTTGGAAGAGGCTCGCTCCTCCCGATTTCACAAGCTATAGTGTTTGCTGACTCCTTAATTGTGCTGCTGAAAATGTTCGCGGGGTTACGCTGCAGACTAGCCCGTGGGGCAGCCCTGCGAGCACTTCCCTTGGCCTGTGTGAGGGGCGCTAAGCAAAGATGTGGAGGTTGGGATGGACATTAACCTCTAAACTGGCATTAACTGGCTTTGCAGCCAGAGGCACTGAAAAGCAGAAATATCCCCTTAACTAACCTTTGTCCTTTTAATTTGTGCCAACTTCAGAAATGGTCTTGAGGAGGATTTATGTCTTTGCCTCGTTAAGCAATTGGTCTGTCTTATTCTTGGTTTCTTTTATAAAAATCTTATGCAGAAAAACCCTTTTTAAGTTTTCAACTGTAGGAAAAGCACAGTTTGTATGCATGCAATTTCCCATATAAATCCTACCTCTGTATGTAGAACTCGGGGACTCTTCGCTGTTAAATTCTCTGTAGTTGTTTCGAACACATTAGTGAAACAATGTGGTCTTTTTATGTTGCTTATATAGGGAAAGAGGGCAGAAGACACTCATCATCCTTGTCCTGGTTTGGGCTGCCAGCTAGTGTTACAGGTGAATGTTCTGCAGTGATGAAGGCTGCTAACAAACGAGTCATTGTTTGAATGCATCAGTCTGGTTGTGCTCGGTGTCCTGTAGCTCACGAGAGAAATATTTGGTGCTGGTATAATCATAGTACTTTGCTGGACAGCATGGCACAGTAAACTTCAGGCTGCGCTTTCTTCCTGGTATAGAAAATGTAAAAGACTGAAGCTTTTCTGCCTTCAGAAAAATCCTGGTTTGGGGTTGTAGAAAAATGTTTTCTGGTCACATGCATGTAGACGATCTGCAGGATACAGGTAGACTTTGCAGAGAGGGGGAGTATTATTCGCAAAAAGCTAATTAGGCAGTGAGTCCCTAGGCTTGCTCAGCGGAGACTGAGGGGGATTCAGAGCAGCTCTTTTCTCTCCTCTCTGCAGAGAGGATGTAGAAAAATTAGCACTGCTAAGATAAGGTTAGTCTTTTTGACTATCCTCTTGGGTGTCATTACTGGATTTTTCAGGGTTTTTCTGACAAATGTAAAGATCTTGCATGTAGGACAAGAAAAATCTTTTGTAATTAATGTATTAGCAGTTAGTTGGGTTTTAATTATACCATGAATTAGGAAAAAACATCTTCAGTGCCAGATGAGAATGGATGCTACACTGAAACCCAGGGTATTTTCTCACCTAAAATGTGACCTTAGGCAGTACGTTCTTGCTTCATTGGCAGCTCTCCGAGAAATAAAGAAATACCGTCTTAGCTTCCTTTCCTTCCTGAACATCAGGATACAGGTGCTTAAAAAGAATGCCTTTTTGTGTGACAGATCTGTAGTCTTTTCCTGGATGCCTAGAGTAAGTGTACTTTGGGGGATTATTTTGATGTACCTTGACAGTATACTTAGATCAGCTCTGCTGTTTTGCTAACCCAGTATCTTACTGCTACCAAAGGGGATGTCCTACTTCCCTTGTTCCCACCCTGATCGTGGCCATGTGGTCCTTTCCTGTGCCTTAGTTTTCTGCCCAGTTTGCATCTGAATCCGTTCATTCTGACATCAAAGCTACCTGCTCTTTTTTTCCTGGAAATAATGTTGTGCTGGTTTAGGGAGCTCAATCAGCTCACCAAAGGGCTAGTGCACAACTGCTGGTGGGAGGGAAGTGGCAGGAGAACGGGTGGGAGGGCAGAGTGGTAACTTGCTCAGCTTGTCTTCTCTGGCTGCACCCTCACTGTATAATTTGAAGAGCTGCATCTGTTAAAGCAAATATCTCCTCTATGTATCTTGGCTTTGCTGTTGCCAGGACCTCCACCTCCTTACTGTTGTCTTTTGTTGCTCTAGAATGATAGTCTGTCTTCACTCCTTTCCCCCCCAGTAGGCCAGAGAGGAGCCTGAGGTATAAGTCCAGTACAGCTTAGGCAGGCCTTTGTGCCACATACCGCTCAGCGTTGGTGAGTTTTACTGGAAGTGAGTACGCTGGAAGAAATTATAATAAACAGAAAACATTTACGAAGTGCAAGTGGTGTTGTGATCTCTCAATATAATTTAATCAGTTGTTCCCCCCACCCCGCAAAAAAAAAAGTAACTTTTCTTTGTTTTCTAAAAATCATATAATTAATTTCTGAGTGATTATTTAGGCTTGTGGTATTTAACATAGGTGTGTGGCAGGTAGTTCAGTTCTGTGGGTAACCTGCAAGTCTGCATCAACATTTTGCTGGGAGAGCTGAAAAACTGTAGTTTCTTTGATCTGCTTAAGTAGAGGATACCTATGTCACTGTGCAATAAACAAAAATTAAGAGATAAGATTGAGACAGTAAATTGTACATCCTAGGGAACTACCTGCGTTGCTTCGTTATACTTTCAGATAGTGAACAGTCATTTGGAACAGATCTCTTTTTTACATTTAAAATTTTTTTCTTCTTGAGTTGATCTTCCTTGTATCAAATATATTTAGTTTTCTCTGCTAGAGCAAAAAGGGAGTTTTTGTCCCCACAGATTATTCTGCTTTTTAGTTGATCTTGTCCAGCTTGATGAATTGGAGTATTTCAAGTCCATACAAGTGTTTGATAAAAGGTTTGTGCTTTTGATTTGAGATCTGAATACTCAGCTTGGGGGCTCAAGCTTGCTGAGGCAACCCTGTGAGACTAGGGTAAGAGAAACACCAGAAGACATTCTTCTGTTTCCCTCTGCATTAGAGCTAGCCAGACCTTGGTTTAAATCAGTAGTTAGGCATTAGGATGTCTGTGCTTCTATCTTAATTAGCAATGCTGTGTGCATGTGAAGAACGGTGTGATAGGAAGCCTTGTAGTCCTTTTGGTAAACGGTGCAGTGAAATGGTACATTTTAGCAGCCTGAGTATTGACTTGGAGATAAAATGAATGACTTTAAGCTCTCTCACAATACATTGTGTTGTGTAGGTTTTACAGCTCTGGCTGTAATATTTAAAAGAAACATTCACGAAGAGCGATGTATGAGTGTGTAGTTGAGACTTTCAAAACCTGCTAATAACAAAATGGTTGAATGCTAATGGGAAAATCAGTGTAAAAGAATATTTCAGCAGTCAGTATGAGGTGGTGACGGAGAGCTCAATTTTTATGTAAGACTAGCCTCATGAGATATCAACAAAATAAGACACAGTAGCTCAAACAATTGCTTCCCTCAAAAACAGAGGGTGGAAATATTTAGAAGTGCCTAAATAAGCATTATATATTATTTCAGACAGTAATTAGCTGCTTTCACATTTGCCTAAATAAATTCAGTTAAGTTTCTTTTTTGCACTTTTCTTGAGTAAACAGAAACTACTTAAATAGTTTTAGTGGGGAACTTTATCTTCTGATAAGAGTTTAGGTACATGGATGTCTCTAGAATGCTGTCAGGCTACTTATGCCCAGAGATGAGGGCTGTAGTCAGCGTGCACCCTTGAGCAACTGCGGACCTAGCTAGCTCTGTTAGGAGAGCTAGTTCTCTGTCTTGACAGGCAACGAAAGTGTAACTGAATCCAGTAGCTCTTTGGTGAGCTGAATTTAAAAATGCTTAAGTCTTTGTAATTCTACAGTAGGTGAACTATGCTATAGCAAATTCTTGTTTTGCTTGTTTTTCTCCCAGCTCATCCTGCTTTCTCCATCCTATTCTAATCTCCCGAGAATTCTGGTCACTGTAGAGAGTTGACCAAAATGTTCGCTTCCCCTACTGTAGCTAGCAAGTACTGGCACATTGGTGTGCACGTGTGTACAGGCAGGGAGAACGTAGAGAATAGGAGCTAAGACAATGTACCCCATCACACCTCCACAATGCTGTCCGTGAGTAATGAACATATTCCCCTTACCGAGGAATTGAAGGCAGTTCTGGGGTGGTATGACTAACTTCTGTCTCCCTTAGACATCAGGTCCAATGCTGATATTTTAATACTAGCCTGGAACCAGCCTGATATTAATTTTCTGCTCTGAGATGACTTGCATAACTTATACAAAGTGGTTTTTGTTTTTTTTTTTTTTTTTTTTTTACAGTACTTGCTGTTAAAGTGAACAAAATTCCAAATCTGTTTCAGGTGGTTCTTTGGTAGCGTGTTCGCTGAAGGGCCTCTTTCCTAATGTTAGTAGTTCTGATTATAAAAATAAATTGGTTTTCCCTGATACTGTGTCTAAAGGTAAGTTTTATGTGAAATTTCATCATCCTTAGCAGTGGTCTGGTGCTGTCACCTATTTCACATGCCCAGTAGTATGTTCTCTTGCTCTTCCCTCTCACCCATGCTATCAGAGAAATATTATTGATCTGTAATAATTTAAATGCAGGCGAAAGACTTCCTGGTTTTGTTTTTTTTTTCTTTAGATATTCAAAGGGTCATCTGACACTAGCTATTTCAAAAATCTCTTCGTGATAACAAGTTTCCATTGCTCTAGTGAGTTAATAATAGCCTTCTTAAGTCAGCAGGCACCAAAATCTTTGCTGTGATGATAGAGAAGTACCTTTCTTTGTATGACATTAAAAATAGGTAAGATCTGTAAATGGAACAGGCTAAGAAAGTGGTAGAGCAAGACCAACAACATCCACCCTTCCAGCTTGCTTTTGTAGTTGTAATGTGCTTCAGCACATAATGCATTAACCAGACGTTCATGCACTTCATGAACCAGAAAGGCAGGACCTTCTTTAAATCTGCAGCTCGAATAAAGCTGAAATACATCGTTTGCACTAGGTGAAGTAAACCTGCAACGTGTATGCCATCTATGAATAGCGGCTGCCAGAGCTGAGCTTTTTTCATCGGGGAACAAATCGGAAGCAAATCGAGGGTAGGATTAATTATTTGGCTGGTCTCAGGAGCCCTTTCCTACTGCTTTATTTCCAGAGGTGGCCACCACTAACTCCTTTCTTGCATCTGTGACTTGTATGCCCTATGTGACGGGGAAGGGACTGGAAGTTGCTTGGGGAGGACGGCCAATGGATCCAGGCTACGTGAATTGTTTTACCTCTGAAAGCGTGCCCCAAGCCTCATTCCTTCCAAAAATAAACCCAGAGTTTATAGGATTGTCTGTTCATACACCCTATGTGGCACGTGCAAGGTAAGCCCAGCACTTGCCAGAAATGTGGGGTATGCACCAAACTAATTCTTTCATGTGGAGTAAATCTGGTGAGCTAGGAAGTGCAGAGGTTTTAGCAGCCATGCACAGTGTGTCCCATGGATCCCTGCAGAAACGACCAGGTTGAGTGGCCATCCTTGATACCCACAGAAATTATATGACCCACTTAAAAAGGCTGGGCATCGTTTCTGTTGCGTGTTGGTGAGTAGGTATGCTGACTCTGCCTTCCTGCTGGTCTTATTTAAGAGAGTGTGTAGGCTTGCAGTCTGCATCAACGGTAAGATTAGAACAACTGCAGACTGCAGCTAAACTGTTGGCGTTGAGAGAGGTGAAGAGGATGTAGACTATACAATTGTATCACTGTAGATAAGGAAGGAAAAGTAGGCTGTGTGTTTAAAAATGTAAGAGATTTGGGATTGGTTTATATTGGTGACTTGACATAATTAAAAATGGGTTTTGAACGAATGACTTTGGCAGAAAGAAGCAGGCACTGTATGACAGGTTTGAAAACATTCCTATGTACTTTTGCCATGTATTTTTTTGGAATCTCTCATTTGAACAAAGTGGGTATTAGAGTTAAAAAAATTGGCTGAAAAGCTGTAGCTATATTTTCCTTGCAGTTACTACCACATGTTCCCTTTCTATCCTTTTCTTTCAGCTGTGGTTTTAAGTCTTAGGGGATAAAGAATTATTTTTATCTCCTTTGAAAACTCAGTGGCCCGGTTTGTTGCTTCTAGATCATAGCTTTGGTATATGTTTTGAAATATTTTATGGAATGCATCAAAACTGATTGGTCTGGGAGCTCATAGAAAGTCATTTATAGATCCTTCAGAAGGGCTAAAATTTTTTAGCTTGGTATTTCATTAGTCGGGAGGATTGCAAATGTAAACTATGTTGAAATCAATTTACTTACTCCAGTTTACAGCAGTGAAACTGGTTTACCTTCTTCTGTGTTTTCTTTTTCCTACCGAAATTCCAAATTCTGTTGAAGAAAGTTGGGAAATAAAAAGCAAAATATGTTTCCTCCCCCCCCTCGGCTACTCTGCTTTTCTGAAGGCATGTTCAGGAACAGCATGCCATCTGCTGTGCTGACACAGTCTTAGCGTCTCTGGTTTTGGCAAGTTTATTTAATTACTGTATCTGTTAATTGGACATTTAACTCTGAAGGTGTTTATTGTTATCTCAGCTGAGAGAAAGCCATTTTGGAATTACACCAGTGTGCGTGTGTCTTCTGGAATAAACCATCAGTTGGTTTCAGTGTGACCTGAGATGTCTCATACTGTATAATCAGTTGTGAAATATTTTCTAGGTATATTTTAATATTTTTTAATGCCTTGTATGGATGGTGTATGCATTTTAAGATTTAATACTTTCTAAAAAGGAGGAGTAATTTTATGACTGGTCTAACTGCAGAACAGCAATGCACCTTCACATGGGTGTTAAACCAGCATTTTATTTTATTTATTTATTTATTTAAAAATATGCTGGATTTGCTCTGAATTTTCCCCTGAAAGACCTGTATTGCAGTTAGAAGATAAGTTTCCCAATAATGTGGGTAAAGTGGATTGAGTTCTGAATGTAATAAAAATGTCCCAAAAATATTAGGTCTGTAGGTTATATTCTGGTGCATCAGGATTAAAAATAACGACTTCAGAATGTTAAATTCTGTATATGAATTTATGGTCTTCTGAATTAAATGAATCTATAAAAAAAAAAAATCCCCAAACAACTTAATTTTATGCTTTGTGATTGTTTGGTGAAAAAAATCCCACAGAAGCAGCCTGTTCTCCAAATAGCACATTGGAATCACTGTCATCAAGTTCGAGAGAGCTGTAAAAATCCCTTTTGACAAATCCCAAGTATTCTTTGCATCCAAAACAGCACGTGGATTTGGTGAGTTTGGTGGTGACTGCGTTTAGTCAGAGAAGAACTTGATGAAACAATAGCCACTCTGTTAGAGACCTGGATTGCTGTGAAAACTGTTCAGACCAAATCTCCTGAACTGTTTAATAAAGAATAGGATTGTTGAAGGTTTGTTTTCGGCACTAAGGGAGCCATTGATATGAAGATTGGTATCTTGCTCGCTGGCTCATTTGAGGTCTGCTTCTGAATACAGTGTGCAAGAGAATTGACAGAAGACTTTCTCTGACTGCCCTTTTTCCTTCCCTGCTTCCTCAACTGTTTTTATTTAAAATAAAACCAATATTTTCTTGCTATCGAGCAAGGTATTTTCAGGATTGTAGCAATATTTTCACTAGAGAAGTCTTTCAACCCAGAAAACTAGAGCTGTTTGGTTTCAATTGAGTCAAGTGAAGCCAGGTGAACTGTTCTGGGCCTGCTCAGAACAGGATCTTCAACATAGCAGAGACACCTTTCGCACATGATGGGTCTGTCTGTGTCTGACCCGTTCGGGTTCTGTGACAAGAGATGCCCCAATGGGTTTGGGAAAAAAATAGATGAAACAACTTTTTCTTGTAGATGAGGCTGGTAGTTGGTTCAGAATAATAATAAAATAATCCTGTTGTGGACTGCAGGTAAAATATCCTTGCAAAAATTTTCATTTGTAGTGGATTAAACAACAAGTTAAGATTAGTGCACAATCCTTCTCATTTAGCGTGACATACTTCACAAGGATACATTAAAGCACCCTGTATAAATATCATTTGGCATTGTGATAATATTTGGGCCTTACTGTCTTTCTAGTATTGCACATATCCATACTTTCTATAGAAGTCACTTAAAAAATTGGTAAGGTTGACTGGTATTCTAGTTACTGATTCAGGAACAAATTTTGTAAGTTTTCTGTATGTGCTGTGTGTTCTCTGGACAGACAGCACTGTTATTCTTCAGCAGAGGGTCTTTTAAATATAGTTCATAACACTAGCTGGCCAAATGCTTTGTTTTCTTCCCCCCCCTCCTTTAAAAAAAAACAAAACAAAAAACCCCAAACAGTAATTATAGAGGTATGTAACTTTAAATTGCAAGGAAAGCAAGTAAATTAAATGTCTGGGGTTTGCTGGAGCCAAGAGTTTAAAACAAATGTTAGCAAATGTATGGCATCAAACTGCCTACCTTTTTCTTTTCTCCTCCCATCTGCTTATTTACTTAATGTTAGCTGAAGTTCTGAAGACTTTCCTCAAATGGTGTTTCCTTGAGGAACTGAGGTGTGCTCTGCTAGCATTTTGAATACAAAATTTTAGGTATTTTCTTTGAGAAGTGTAGGCATAACTGTCTTTCAAATAACTCTCCACCCCATACACAGCGGCTTAGTTACTTAGCTCATCCTGGGATGCACATTTTCGGTATCATTCAGTTAATTTGTACTAAGAACAAGTCCAGGTACTTTGTCTGGAGCATGGTTCTTACTGCCTTAAGGGTTTGAAGCCCCTGCTCGAAATCTTTGCAGTGAGAGCTAGCATGCATTTTATTTATGGCACCTCTTCCCACAAGAAGTTTTATGAATTCTAAACTACTTGATATGCATTAACTTAATTGGATATCATATTCATCCTGGTTGTTTGGCTTTACTTGGTTTTATCCAGCGTATTGAGTATAAGAGTGATAAGGTAAAGGCTTGTTTGGAATTTCTGCCTTTCGGCTATAGCTGCAGGAGCCTGGCGCTCAGTTAGGGGTTAGCTGGCTGGGCAGGGATCACAGTTCAGTCCCATGGTATAGCACGTGTTTGGCTAATAGAGTGGGGATCTTAGATAAGAGATCCTCTTGTAAATCATGACAAGAGTGTGTGCAGTATGTATAGTTATATAAGAAGCAGTAACTTGTCAGTGGACGTTTCCTTGAATAGACAAGATAAAGGACGTTCTTAGTACAGAATGTCTCTTAGAAATGTTTTGAAATTTATCTTGTTGGTTGTAAGTGACCTAGATGGACAGGACTGCTCTACGCCAGTGCTAGCACGAGTATTCCTGCTGCAGACAGTTTCCACTGTATCTTCTTGTTTTCAGGCTTCCTGAACCTTCCCATGTATTTTCTCTTGCCCAAATGGAAAGTTCAGCTTTCTGGAAAATTGGAGGCAGTGGGGAAAGAATATAGAGTCTATTTATTTTTAAACAAAGGACAAATAAAATTGGAAGATTTTCTTCTTTAAAAACTATTGCATATATTGAACTGCCATATAGTGTAAGCAGAGATTTGAAAGCTGAAATATGAGATGCCATAGAAAGTGGTATGACTTCTAAATTTGAAACTGAGGTCTATGCAATCAGTAATTGAAATCTCTATTATCAGCCTCCCACAAAAGTCACAGGTTGGAATATTATTTTTTTTAATCCAGTTCAGTTTCCTGATTCAGCTGGTCAGCTTTGTGGTAAAAAAAAAAAAAAAATTATCAGCAGAACTGCTAAGTTGGTAGGCAGTGTTGCAGGTTTGAGAGCGATATATTTAGGCTAAGTTAAAGTTTAGTTTTGTAACAAACGTTCTATAACTTATGAGCCTCCAATAGGATACAATATTACAAATGAGTAGAATGAATAAACTGGGATCCTTTTGTACCTGAACAAGTTCATGATTGTCAGCTATACAGTATATTTATACCTGAGATGTTTGTGTTCATTGGAAGTCATGCAAGTTATTCTGAGACCTTGCCAAATAGGAAAGCTTACTTTCTCTACTGAAAATAATTCAGACCAAGTTTGTTGGATAAACTCAGAGAATTTCACAACAGTTTGATAAGGCTCTGTTGTCCATCACTTGCTGCCCTGCTAGAACTTAGTCGTCTTATTATTTCAATATGTTGAATAAGAGGCTCTTTATAAACACTTGTGTGAGTTTAAGGGGGGAGAGTGGTAGGTGGTTGGGGTTTTTTCTGATCTCATACTATACTTTGACTGCTTCTTTTCATTTGTAACTTGCTATATACAAAACCTTAAATTATAGTTAACTTTGTGTTAAAAGTTTCATTCTAGAAGGAGACTTGCTAAAAATATCCATCACGAATTTCAGTAAAGATAACATAAGGAATTCCTTGCATCTTGAGCAGGTGCACTTAAATAATTTCTATTATTGATGCTTTGGAGTGCTAATGCTATTGCTGAATGAAAAATAACTAATACTTAAATGGCTATGGCAAGACTTTAACCTGTTGTAAAAGGTTGTGGGATTATTTTGGCATTTAGATACTGATACAACTTCCTGAAGTTGGAAGTACTGTAGCCAGGCACATTCTCTTGAGTTTGTAGTTCAGCAAATACTTGTGTAAGTTTTGTTTCAAATAGCAATTATAACTATTTCAGCACTTGTGAAACTGTTATGAAAGGACTTATTTATTGGAAATAGATTAAAGTATTTCCTTGAATCGTGATCCCAGGGTGAGTATATCTCTTCTAGCTTATTGAATCAAATCTATGTGCTTTTTGTTTCTTGAAGTTCTTTCAGAAGTACTGAAAGACACAGTGAACTTTGTTGTCTGCTCAGAAATTAGTGCAACCAGAATGAGGTATCTTGCATAACCCTCTGCAGCTTAAAGACTGAGCAAAAGCCTTGTTGGCCACTTCGGGACTAGGAGTTAGTAGTTACTACAGTACATCTTCCAAAAAGTAAAAGTTAAGTGTGTTTTGGTGTGCAGACGAGATCCTGCCAACATTGACTGCTAAGAGGTCTTAATGTGGTGAAACTTTCATAGATACCTCACCTGTAGGAAAAAGATGGTGAAGGAAGTTCTGGAGTAACATTAATTGTATTAACGTTTTTCTTTGAAGTCTTAAATTTTATTTAGCTTGAGAGATTTGGAATGCACAGGATAGAATCTGGAAAACTAAGTTTGGGGTGTGTGTGTGTGCGTCCCAAGATGCAAGTTTGAAAGGAAAGAAAGTAAATAGTTGAAAAGTAGCTCATTATATGTTGATACTGCTTGTGCTTTTTGGGGGAGGGTTCATAGTTCCTTTTCCCTCCCTTTTCTTTCCTTTTTCTTGAATAGCGGTGCTACAGAGCTCACTGTATTGAGAGCTCCTGACCCACGTTGCCTGTAAGCATTGTGTAAGGTACGCCTTCTACCATACACTAGCAAAGCGGGTCACTCTAATCAGCAGAAGTTGCCCCGTTACTGGAAGCAGAGTTTAAGAGGTGTAGTTGTTTATGCTGCAGAGATGATTAAAAAGCTTTATTAAGAGTAGGCAGTTTTTTTAAAACAGTCTGATAACTTGCATATTGATTTTTGACAGCTGACTTGATCTCCTATTTTAACTTAATCTGGAGCTGATAAGGAAGTATTTCTTAGAGGTAATTGCTGTGACTAATTTATCTTAACAATGTCCTCACATCATCTTCCTTTTTCTGGTCATCACAGGAACATTATGTAATAGTAGTTCTTACAGGGAAGGCAATACCTACCGTGTGTCAGTTCTTCCCGTGTTTTTAATGTGATCTTTACCCGTTCATGGGAAGTGTCTGTTCTCTTAGTTACCTACTTACTCTCGCTTACTCTGTTCTGGTTTTGGTTTGCTCCCCTTTCTCCTCTCCTCAACTGAAAACAAGACTCTCTAATTACCAAGTTCTGTATAAAATCTCTTGTGATAAAGATTGATCAGCATACAGCAGTGCTTCTGGAGAGAGTCTAATTTTACCAAATGAAAAGTTCTGAGTATGTTTTAATAACATTATAGAGCTTCCTCCATGTAAATAGCATAGATGTACCCATGGTCTACTGAAAATACTTTCACTGCTGAAGAATAGAGAGAAATCCTTGATGAGTGGTTAACACTGTACATTCTTTAAGATAGAAATTAATATTTTTTTTTTTTAATTTTCAGATCCATTTATTATGAAAAGTGGTGTTGCACGTTGTCAGCCAGTGTTCCTTGTCCCCAGCTTTGATCACCACTTAATAATAAAACAATATTGCATGGAGCAATTGACGCAATTACTTGTGGTTTATATACTTCAGATTTCAATATCTAGCATGTTATGCCTATGATAGCGTGCTTCAAGGTGTGGTTTTAGACAGCTGACTAAAACTTTTAAGTATTAAATTACTCTTCTTTTGTCTTTTTATATTCTGGAGGATCTGCAGAGTTCATATGTAAGTTTAAACTACTGCAATGTTAAAGTAATGATCTATACAAGACCTCAGTTTTAAGAAATGAAGTACAAAAATACGTACCCACATAAACAGTGGGGATACTCAGCTAAGCAGAAAGCAGCTTCCAGAACTGGGATTCATATTGCTAAGGCTTAATAGCGCTAAAAAAATACTATGAGAGGAGGAAGCTAAAAATTTGGACTACCTACTATATGTATATTTTTACATATAGTATGATATACATATATAAATGTACATATACACATATATCAAATTTATTTTTATAACACTGCTAATATTCTGATAGAGAAGAGAGAAAGCTGTTTTGAGCCCAGTTCCTGTAAGGCACAGGTGTCCTAGGAAATACCCAGCTCCTTCATGGAAAGCGATGTGCTTCTCTTATCCAAGAACTGAGAACGCTACTGAAAGATTAGAGGTGAATTTTGAGGACAGCAGAGGAAGAGATTGTCTCTTTCACAAGCCTGTTAAGAGTCAGTCATTTTGACCTTCTGCTCCAAATGAGAAGGAAAAAACCAAAGAAGAGGCAAAAGCACCATAAATGTAATAGAATCCTTCATAACACCATGTTTGCATATAATGTCTAATATCGTTCTTTCCCATGTATAGGGAAAGGAGGTAGTACAGTAACAAATAATGGCTTTGGCTATTTGTTCCAGGTGTTTAAGATATTAATTTAAATGTAAAATATATGGTGTGAGTGCTCATTCTGTTGTTTACAGCTCCTCTTCCCCGCCATGATTCTTCCCTGTGGATTGTGCCTCTACCTTTCTCCTACCCTTCTTTCTCTCTTGGGAAGCGCCTGTACCCTGCAACTTTCCATCCTCCTTGGAAGAGACTGGTGGCCCTCTTAATGTGAAGACAGAAACTGGAGCAGCAGTTTGTTGCCGTCTTGACAGATTCATAGTCAAAGTTCACTAAAATATTGGAAGGAGAGCATGATGAATAACGTGGGAAAGATCTGCTGAGTCTGGGAAACGTTTTGAAAGAGGGTGGGCAGTTGAGGAACAGTTTTCCAGGGGCCTATATTAAAACTAGCTGGTACATTCTTGCTCGTAATAATTTCTCTGTATTATCTTAAACTGATCTTGAAATTGTGGTGAGTGGAAAAACCATCCATCTCTACTGAGTCTTCTGTTACAATTAATCTGGGAAAAAAAACCAACTTAATTCCTTCCTAGTTTCCACAGACCTCTATTTAGATACCTGTGAATAATATACATCAGCTTTTTTTCCCCCTTGTTGTAAAATAGAACAGGTATGAAATTTCTCAAATTTTTCTAAAGGTGAAATGTAAATGTAGAACAGGGCATACTGTTAGCAATGAAGAAATTTTAATATAATCTTAATGAGGATTTAAAGCAATATTGCATAAGGTGCAAATTGGCATCCCAAGATTTTTTCTTGGTTTTAGTTACTAAAAATCAAGTCTGAGTTCCTTTCCCAATGTATTGCTGAAACATGACATAGACATTGGGCGTTATGCATATTGTTTAGCGTGTAATCCTGAGATTATCATGTAAGATAATGTTACATGGTTGTTTAATGCAACTGAAATTAAATTATGTCCAGCTATTAGAGTAGGTAAGCATTTGAAGAAGTAAACATCCTTAATTTCATGTTTCGGAACATGTTTCAAGTTTAAGCTTAAAACACGGCTTAGAGATGCTAATTAAATTTATTGAAATGAAAAGTTTCTTGATGAAGAACAAAGGTTATGACCTATTTATTGCTACTAGAAAAGATTGCCAGTGTTGTTAGAAAACTTCCTTACCTGCAATTTCAAGATTAAAATTTTACTTTATTAAAGAGGTAAATAGATTAAATTACTGTTATCTCAGTGTAGTGCAGCTAATTTTCAAAAATGTTAACTTTTTTTTTGTTCTTAGCAAGGTAGGTAAACAGTATATTTTGAAATTGTTTGGGGTTTTTTGGTACATCTTTATTTGCATATTGAGATTTTTGCTATTTAAATGTTAGCTTTGAAAAAAGATTACTTTGGATTTTAACAGATTTGTGTATAAAATAAGTTACGTAATGATTCTGGTTATCTCAACTTTTAGGCAGTGTGAATTGCTTTTATAGGTTCATACATGGTTTTGTTAGTATTTTGGGAGACAGTAAAACAGTAAATGACAATTTAACTTGTTTATGTTAGACACTACTTGCCTTCATCTTTAAATAAAAAACCCCTCACGTTCTAATTCTTATTTCCTTAAAAAGCATTTTTCATTGCAAGGTTGTGTGATTTGTATTTTATAATACTGTTACACTTCTTATTTTTCAGTCCCAGAAATCCTGGATAGAAAATACTTTCACCAAGAGGGAGTGTGTGTATATTATACCAAGTTCAAAAGACCCCCACAGGTAAACGAGAAATGATGCAAGAACTCATTGCTGCTCTTAAAAATTAAAAAAAAAGTCAGTATTGTAAAGAGAGTATATAATAGAATTTTGGAATAACTACTCTATCTGTATAAAACACTGTCTTTAGTTCATTCTTTCGTGACTGGGCGTTGTCACTCTTTGTGTCTAGCTTGGATTTTTTTTTTTTTCCTTTTCTGAAAATACTTTGGCATTGCAGAAATCTCTAATAAATGTTCCTCTGTTCTCTGCTGCTTCCTACCAGTCTTCCTAGTGATGTCTATGGTGTGTCTACAGTGGGGCGGGGGGGAGGTTGTATGGGTTTTTTGTGTTTTGTGTTTTTTTTTTTTTTGGTGGCATAGTTTTGAAGTCAGAAAGTCTCTTAGAGATATACTCTATTGGAATTTAAAGACTAGCAGTGTGAGTGTAGGGTGAAGTGTAAAAATAAACCTGACAGTGCAGGAAAAAGGGATGAAGAATTCATAGAAGAATAAAGAAAACAAGAATTGTGGTGGGAGAAAAAAATTATAAAACAAAGACTAAATAAATATTTGCTTCCAGGGAAGATAGATAAAATAAGAACAGTTTGGATATCAAAAGATTTCATGTGGTATCTAGTAATTTTTCATTCTTAAGTTCTGTAAGGAAAAAATGAGGCTGAAAAACAGGGAAATATGTTTCTAGAGGGGAGGCTGAGACTAATGAAGAATATTTTGCATATCTCACATGCTGCTTTTACCTTATGCTAAATTAGAGATGTAAAATCTGGCAAGTTAGTGACACCTCTAACATATCTAATTGGTCGAGTTTACCTTCACTAAATGTTATAGGTATAATTTTAAGAGTTTCTACAATGATTGAACTTGATGTGCGTGGTCATGACATCTGTGTCACAGATTAAGGAAGGTCAAATTGAAAATAGATTCAAAATTGGTATTTTAAGGCAGTTTTGTCTTCCCAAAATGTTTACTATTGTCATTATGGACTTCAGATCAGCTTTTTTTTTTAGCTCCATATATTTGAGAGCAGCTGAGAAACCTTTCTTTCTGAACTTCTCGAAACTTCTATTTCAGCCTTTTCCATGAAAACACTTGTAAATATCTCTTGTTCTGTTGTGGCAGAGTATTGTTTTTCTTTTAAGAACTTTTGTTTTTAGGCAGAAAAAGAACAAAGTAAGTGCTGTAGAATTTTTTAAGTTATTGTAAATAATTCACCACATTCCTTGAAACCATGTGACATGAGAAGCTCTTAGAATTTATAGCCGTGATTGTAGCACATGGAAAATTTGCAAATGCAAACAAAGTAATTAGGAAGCTGTTAAAATTTCCAGAGCATTTCACAAGGAACAAAAGGATCTTCAACATTTGCCCTTTTAGTTTAACCCATTTGTAACATACGACGGACTTTACAACTTTTCCATCAGATTTTGTCCTTTGGTTTCTAAATATTGCTTACTGTTGTTAGTGAATTATACGTAAATAAATCAAATGTAGACAGGAGTATTTGGTATGTTTTGTTGATCTGTACCTTTTAGTATAGATAATTGTACTTTAATAACTGTTAGAGAAGGTCTAAAGCTATAGTTCAGTATTAAAAACATGATTAATAGCAGAGTGTAACTTTTATAGAGGACAAAATTTAAAAATTTTTTATGCTCAAAGTCTGAAAACAGTTTAAGACTACTGTATAACATCTGTATTTGTACACTTTTGCATACTAGCTCTTAACCATAATTGATTAACAGCTGCTTATGAAAATTATGGAAAACAGTGGTATAAATTTATCTGCTATGTTAATTTTTAAATGTTAAGAAAGCTGTTAGCAGGAAAACACAGAAAATGTTTCAGATGGAAGCGGGTAGAAATGAAGCATTCTTTTTATATAATAAACTTTACGTAAAGACACTACTGTATAAGGTTTGTTCAAATATACCTTCTTCTGCACATGCAACTCAGAAATGATTAAATAACCTTCCCACACAGGCAGTTCAACTTGCATGTATATTAGAAGGATGAATTTGTAGAATAGATGCAGCAATGTATAGTTAGAATGAGTCCAAGAAAATGCTGGTCTGCAAGTAACTTCTTAGCATCTAGCAAAAATGTTTCAGTTTGAGTACTGCAGATAATCTGGTCTGAAATATTCCTGGGCTTCAGATATATTGATGGTTCAAAGCCTGAAAACCCGTCCGAAGTCTCAGGACTGAAGCTTTTGCATGTTTATGTGTTTTTATGTGCCAAGTATACTACAGTCATGTAAAATAAAGACAGACAATTTACCATGTTAAAAACGGGCAAACTTGGGCAGCATGTTTTCCATTTACTGGAGATCTCTTTTGTTAAGTAATCTTTCTGTAAGCACATGAAGTGGTGTGAGTGGTCTGTCGCCTCCTCCCCACCCCCCTACCCCCCAAATTGAAGTTGAAGTTTACTCATATATTTAAATATTTCTTATAGGTGCCTTCCAGGATGTCAGATTTGTCAGCAACTTGTCAGGTGAGAGTTCTTCGTAATTACAATATTTATGATTTTTTTTTTCCATTAAATAAGCACTTTCATAATAGGGTTTTTAAAAGTTTTGATCAATATTGCAGATGACAAGTTGGTGAAAGGTTAGATACAAACCAAATATAACTAATGAATAAAGAACTGTCTGCAATACATAGATCACAGATTTATAAATGTTATATAAATTATTTGGCTTCAAAGAATCAATTTTCTGTGTCCTGACTATTCAGTTTCTTCTGGCCTCCAACTTGCTGTCTCAGTGAGCTTCAATATTTTGCATAATAATTATGTATTGTAATTAATTCTTGCTATAAATATTTATGGTGACAGGGCTTGCTCTGGAAAAGAGGTTTATATAATATTTAGAATCTTTGCTTTCTAAATCTGATGTATCTCTGTTCTAGATAAAGGAAATTCTTCTCTCTTGTCTTCTAATAATAGTATTTACTCAAGTATTTTAAATGACATGGTTGGGTGCAGGTGCTGTTGTGGCCGCTTGGTCAGACAACATGCTTGTTTTACTGCAAGTCTTGCTATGAAATACTCCGATGTGAAGCTGGGTGAAAACTATAAGCAGGAAATAGAAGAATGGTCAGTGGAAAAACATACAGAACAGACCTCTACTGATGCTTACGGTGTCATCAACTTTCAAGGTGGCTCTCATTCTTACAGGGCTAAGGCACGTATGACACTTTCTTTTTTTCTTACTCTGAACATGTTGATAGAGATGGTGGATGCTTCATTTAACTTTTGAAATTGAAGGCTGAAAACTATGTCACCCATGTTGTGACAAACCAGTGCCCTCTA
Organism: Aptenodytes patagonicus; assembly: GCF_965638725.1. Taxonomy (NCBI): domain Eukaryota; kingdom Metazoa; phylum Chordata; class Aves; order Sphenisciformes; family Spheniscidae; genus Aptenodytes; species Aptenodytes patagonicus. Next base: position 3,818,634 of record NC_134958.1, read on the forward strand.
CTATTCTAGTTTTGGTTTGTTTTTTTTTATTGTGATCTGAATTATTTCTAACTTCCATTTTTAAATTTATTTTTTGTAACAAAATTTGCTCAGATCTATCAGAATTAGTTGTATTCATGTACCGGCTTACCTTCAAATTGCAAATGGTGATAAGAATTCATAATCACTTCAGCAAAACATTACATTAAGAATTCAGTGTCACTGTTCCAGACCATGAAAATACAGCTTACTCATCTGTACTGCTTGCTTACTTGCTAAAGTTAAATTTTTATAGGACCTGTTAAGTAACATCTGCTATCTTAACCCTCTATTCATAATTTTCAAACTCTGAAAAATAATTTAAAATTATGGACAGATGTGGAATATGCTTCTTTAGTAGGTTTGTTCAAAATTATTAAAGCATAATTGTACTGATCAGAATAACTAAGTTTTTTGGAAGAGGGGGTTACTTAAAAACAAGCATACCAATAAATCAAAATTTTGGAGACCAGCTCAATTCACAAGTGCACATGTACTGGAGAGGCTAGAAAACTGGAAATTCTGACATATTCTCCATAACCATTTTGTAAAGGATTTCTAGGTGTGGTAGAAATGATTTAATGCTCATGCAGTTATAAGCTGCAAAGAGTTCTGATACAGTGTGGCTCCTATGGCCAAACTGAAGCACTTGAATGAGGGAGCTGTGTTCCTTATGCAGCTGGCAGAGCCCCTGCGGAGAGTCCAGTGCTCTAGGTGAGATTGTCTCTGTGGAGAGGAGGGCTTTTAGCAGAATTCTTTCATGTTGGTAATAGCAGCATATGTGTTCCTTTGTACGCTTAGTATAGCTTAAAACTGCTGTGAATCCTTTTCCAGGAGTACAGAAAATAGCAAGCTGCCTGTACTCATTTCTGTCCTTACTTCTGCAGTGCTAGTGGGGTTGCTAAAACCAGTTTATTGGAATAGTGATGGCTTTTTTTAGTTAGAACTTGATTCAGGTAGGGTTTATTGAATAGCTTGTATTAAAGATGCAACAGTATTTTTAACTGATCAACCAACTGCTTAATCTTATGCTGTTAAACATAGCAGGTTAAAAAGCTGCTAGTTTTGAAGCTTTCTATCAAAGAATATAGCTTTCCTTCCCATCAGGAATAGGGAAGGAAAAGCGAACAACTCTCTGTAAAACTTTTCGTAAGAGACATGCAAGCTTCTCCCCAGTAGATGGCAGAACTTTTATAAATATTTCTGAATTTCATCTAATTTAGAGATCATCCAATGCTTTCATAAAGACTCATTTTTCTAGGTCGTTGTGCCAGTAGGATGGAATAACATAGTTGTTATATAGTTGTTCCCTTTCCAAAATTTGCTTTCGAAACTGCTGTCTTGTCCTTAATTTTGGAGGACATGCAGTAAGCTTGTTCATTTATTGCATCTGCCGTGTTTTGAGAAAGTGAATTACATTGTCTGTAGCCAGGAATAGGATAATATATCCTGAAGTACATCCTGGTTCTTCTTTTTACTCATTGATTCTGTGATGATTTCTTTTAAGAACCTTTTAACTCTCTTCTTGTGCCTGCAGTATGTGCGATTGTCATATGACACTAAGCCTGAAGCTATTCTGCAACTTATGCTTAAAGAATGGCAGATGGAGTTGCCGAAGCTTGTTATATCTGTACATGGGGGCATGCAGAAATTTGAACTTCACCCACGCATCAAACAGTTGCTTGGCAAAGGTCTTATTAAAGCTGCAGTAACAACAGGAGCCTGGATTATAACTGGAGGAGTGAACACAGGTAAAGTACCACCAGTGAATGTGCACAGTTAACTGGATTATGGTTTATAAGAGCCAAAAGATTTAATGGACGCATAGCTTTGTCTAAAAGCAAAGTAAATTTGAGTGAGTTTGGTCAAGTGAAATTTAAAATAATACATTTTGAACATGTGTAGTTGGAAGTGGAAGTGGAAGGCTGTTTTGTCTTGCAAAGAGAAACAACACAAAGGTGGGGGTTTTTGGTTTTTTGGGTGCTTTTGGTTTGGTTTTGGGGTGGCGTTTTTGGGGGGGGTTTTTTGGTTTTGTTTCTGAAACTGCAAGAGGACAAAGTTAATGCGATTAAAACAAGTGCAGTAATGTACTAGAAACTTTAGTTCTTACTAGGCTAATATTTATTTTGTTGAATTACTGATACATAGTACTTTGTTTCCTTCTAGTAGATGTAGTATGGTGCTTTTTCTTTGGTGTTGTGTCAAATAAGTTCCCAGATCCTTAAAGGCCCAGTGAACTAATAAAACAGTTGTATTGAACGTCACATCTTATTAAGAAATACATTGAAATCTTTTTGTTCACAAATAGGTGTTGCAAAACATGTTGGTGATGCTCTAAGAGAACATGCTTCCAGATCATCTCGAAAGATTTGCACTATTGGGATTGCTCCATGGGGAGTGATTGAAAACAGAAATGACCTTGTTGGAAGAGATGTAAGGATAAATTACCTAACTGAAATAATGATTTATCTGACTTTTTTTTTTTTTACAAATCTGCTCAAGCGTGTTTTTTCACTTGCTTTGCATCATTGGAATACTTGCTTTAATATGAAGATACATTGACATCTGTGACTTATGCAAGATCATTAGTGTAAACAAGTTGCAAAATGCAAATGCACTAGAGGAGGAGCTTGTTCTCAACTACTTAATCCTTTTTCCCGCCCCACTGGTATTACTGAATCAAATAACAAAAATGCTAAAGTATTACAGAGAATTCACATTTACAGAGGACGATAAGTTGAAAAATTTTAATGCAGAGTCTTCAATGCCCCTGTTTGCCAGAGCAGTCACAAGTTTTCCCCAAAGACACCTTTTCAAAGGATCTTTTCTCTGTTGTCCTTCAGAACAGAATTATTTTGTGATATAGTTATCTGCTTTCCTGCACGAAGTTAAGAGCTACAGCTGTTGGTGTATCCTGACCCAAGGCATGCTTACATGTGTCAGTGCTTCTTGTTGAGCCACCAGTTCTTGTGTCTAGACAAAAAGTTAAGTTTCACAGAAACAAATTTGTATCTTTATAAGTAAAAGACATTGTTGTGTGCTTATACTTAGGTGGTTGCTCCATATCAAACCTTGTTAAACCCGTTAAGTAAACTAAACGTCCTAAATAACCTCCATTCCCATTTCATTCTGGTGGATGATGGAACAGTTGGAAAGTATGGAGCAGAAGTTAAATTGCGGAGAGAACTGGAAAAAACTATTAATTTGCAACGGATCCATGCAAGTAAGTAATTATGATGCCTGAGGGCTGAGTGTTACTATGCTTTGATGAAAAAGGTACTTGCACCAAACATCCTAATGAGAAAATAGAAAAATTAGTATTTTGTTTGTGTTTCAAGTCTGATTATTTTGCAAATTTCAACTGCTGCTTTGGACCCTAGATGTTGCTGGTAGTTTTAGGATTTCTCTGGGACCAGAGAGGAGGGTTCTTCTGAATAAAGTTGTCAATTTTGCTTTGATAAAGCAAATGGACATGACTTGAGTTACTAGTATGTTGTCAGGCCTTACTGGTCTGGTGATTCATGGTTTTGACACTGATCACTTGCAATTTCACAATAGGGCAATTGAATTTGTAAAACATCATTGTGTTTGTGCAAAGAAGCCCTGACTTCTTTTGGTGTTTTCCCAATTATGGGGCAACACCTCTGTGTTTTTCTCTTCTAGGAATGATTTTGCAATACTCCCTGTCAGTAAAGGGTTTCCATGTATTCCATGTGTTCAAATTGTATACGTGTTGTCATCTTTGGAAACTATCTGGGGGGAATGTAGAAGGGGAGTTCCCTGAAGAAAAAATGTTCACTTTTCTGCATTAGTTCAGGAATATTTCTGTGAAGAATCTCTTCTGTTTTGTAGACTGTATTCCATTGTATTTATCAGCTTCTTTGCAGCGCTTTCCCCCCAGGCCAAAGTATAAACAGTGCTTGAAACTGTGCATTAGCAACAGTTAAAATGTCTGGCAGGAAGCATTTTAATATTTAGTCAATAGAAGGGACATACTTGATCTATTAAATATGTAAAATCAGTCTTAGCATTCCCTATACACTTACAACATTGTCTGGTTTTTATTACTTATTTGCAACTTTATAGGAATTGGCCAAGGTGTGCCTGTGGTGGCACTTGTATTCGAAGGTGGCCCCAACGTCATACTCACAGTTTTAGACTTCCTTCAAGAGAGTCCTCCTGTGCCGGTGGTAGTATGTGAAGGAACTGGTAGAGCTGCAGACATATTGGCATACGTTCACAAGCAAACAGAGGAGGGAGGGTAAGTCCTAGCACTGCTAGCCAAACTATCAGTCATACGTAGATGGGTTTTGAGACCATTCCTTAATGAAATTGTGCAAGATCTTTTTCTGTGGAAAGGCAAAGGCTAAAAGCAGAGAGTGTAATCTTGCCTGTGATGCAGCTTTCTGGGTTGGCTGCAATAACAGCTCTGGCTAAAGACCAAGACTTCTTTTCTAGTTCTGGGTTCCTCCCACATACCTTGTACCAGTTGCACCAAATTCTGTAGCGTATGCTTGCTTTAGCAATACTTACAAAAAGGATAGGAGAAGTGGACACACCTATATCGTAAATTAGGGGAAACATCTTGTGTGTAACTTCAGCTACGTGCGGTAATTTTGTTACACCATTGTAACTAGAGGACCTGACTCTTAGTTTAAATTGCTCTGTCTGCTTCAACTTCAAATTTGAACTAAGCCACAGTAACTTAAGTGATAAATGTGACTGTTAAGTATGCACAGGAGTTTTGCTCAACAGAAGTCAGAGCTGACCAGACCTTCCAGAGATGTGAGAATAACATGAAGAATCGTATGTTACCAAACTGCTTGAAAATGTCACTTGACAACATTGAATGGAAATATTTTCATGCAGTTAGCTGTTGCATAGTGGTAACTTTTCTTGAAAAGGGATCAGAAAGAGTTTCTATATTGTTTCTTCTGAGTAGTCTTAAAACTGAACTTTTCACACACTTCTGTTTAGTGTCGAAAACACTTGTCTGTTTTAAGTGTAGTTTCAAATAATAAAAGGGTTGTGGTTGGGCTCCACAATACTTAGTGATTTCTAGTTAGTTGTCAGACGGGCATAAATCCTTAAACATATTGGGTCCTTGTTGCAGGGACTGCCTCAGAACCAGGAGGCAGGGACCTAACGTAGCAGTAAACCAAACAGCTTTGTCCATAGTAAGATCAGAAGCAGGTCTTAGAGGGGTGAGTACTTAGTGTTTTGTGTCCAAAATCTTTCAGTTGAGAGTATCTCGGAACTGGGTATGGGAAGGAAAGGGAGAGGAGCTGAGTTACTTTTAGGAGGCGGTAGTAGAAAGTCATAGATTAAGCAACCTATACTTCCTGCTCAAAGTTACCCAAGATTTTGCCACTGAAAGAGTAATAAGCTTAATGGAGAGCAGGACTTTGAATGGACGTGTTGAAACTAACTAAATGCATTGTTGTTCTTACTGTTCATGTGTAACAGTGTGTTTTCCTGTTTGTTTGTTTCAATCTCAGGAATGTTCCTGAGGGTGCTGAGCCTGAAATAATTTCAACCATCAAAAAGACGTTTAACTTTGGTCAAAGTGAAGCAGTTCATTTGTTTCAGACACTGCTGGAATGCATGAAAAAAAAAGAACTTGTAAGTAGAACTTGCCATAAAAATTTTTTATGCAAGGTGTGTGCATTTGTGGATGATATTAAATTGTATCTCAATGTTGTATATGATCAAGAGTCATTCAAAAATCTTTTCTGGACATAGTGGATCTTCTAGTTATAGAAGATAGTCAAATACAGTTTTCACGTATACTTTCTCTCATGGCCAAGAGAGACTTAATTCATGTGATTATTTCTGGTAATCAGAGTTTGTCGTTGTTTCCAAGCCTATTTGTTTTCAGATGACAGGATTCTGGTTTGTTTATAGTGTGTATGTATTTTGTATTTGGGTTGCTGTCCTTTTTTCTTGCTTTGATTTTTTGAAAACCTTGGGACTTTTTTTGGTTTTTTTTTTGTCTTTTGATGATGACTGTACTAACAAAGGTCTACTATCACTGCATGCTTAAAGCAAAAGCGCTTTATAGAGCTTTATATCTAGCCTGAGTTCACGTAGTGGTGTCTCATTTGGACATCATATTGTGCTGTTCTAAGGTTTAAAATTGTCATATTTGGCTAAACATGTTTGCTGGCAGGTTAATCTCATAATCTAGAATGAACTGGAGAGGTAAACAGAATACTGTGTGGTGTTTATAGACAATAGAGAATTGTAATCATAGTGGGAAAAGAAGTTCAAATTGATTGAAGAGTGTAAAGGGTTTCTGCTATGCTTTTTCTGATAAAAAAATTGTCTTGTGTGGCACCCAGTTAGGAAAACAATACAGAGTGCACACTAAAGGTAAGTTTAAATCAAGCATAGACTTAAATTGCATTGAAGATAAGGTGACTTTTAAATGTATTTCAATTCCTGACATAAAAGACTGGAGCTAATCACCTTTGCCTGAAAATAACTTAAAAATATGTTTTCCCTATTTTACCATTTTGGACAGATTACAGTTTTTCATATTGGGTCAGATGAACACCAGGACATTGATGTTGCAATACTTACAGCATTGTTAAAAGGTGAGACTTTGAATTTTTAAGAGCATTTGGAATCCCCAGCTATTGTTGTTTAGTGTTTGTATGATGGATTATTTATAAAATACTATAATCTGTAGGAATCTTCAGTTTTTAAGCAAATAATTATCTACTATGTTTTCTCATTGTATAATACCATAACGTGTCATAAATGATAATATATACTGTATAACTTTGTGGTAGATTGCTTGATTTGGCCTTTTTAGGAAGAAAGAATGTTTATTGTCTTATATTTTAATTAATTTTTTTTCATTGTTTTTGCTTCTTAAGGCACGAATGCATCTGCATTTGACCAGCTTGTTCTTACACTTGCATGGGATAGAGTTGACATAGCCAAAAATCATGTTTTTGTTTATGGGCAACAATGGCTGGTATGTAATGGTCTGGGTTAAGCAGAACAATATTTTCTAAGAGAAAAACTCGACTTATTGTAAAGAATGAATCTTTTGACTTTTGTAGAGAGAGAGACTGTAGAATAATGACACGTTTATTTTGAGGACAGTAATTTTTGCATACCGCATAGTCTTACAGCTCTTTTGTTATTGTGTAGTTGAAAATGGTCCAAAAATTTTAGAAATGTGCTAAGTGTTCTTAATAACTAAAGGAGAAAAGACATTGCAAAAGGTGGAAGTGGAATTCATGTTAGTCAGATGCTCTTTCTTCCTTACAGTTGCATGGTCATAGGAAGTTCTTAAGAAGCATCTAGTAAAATGCCTATATTAACTACTGTTGGCAGCACTGCAGTGTCTTTTGAGGGGGAGGATAAAATGTCTGGTTTTTGTAGTCTGCAAACTAGTTTGAAAATTACATTGTGGATCTTGCCTTTTTCCCATATTACTGTAAAAATAAAACACAATCTTACATGAGTGTGCAGTCAAAAGTACATAACGTAAGGCTTGTTGACAGCAATGATGGTTCTGAGCATTTGTCTTTGAAGCAAATTGTGCTTTAAATGTTTTATGTCTTTGTGTTTCATCCAATATCAATCTATGAGAACAGCTTAACTACATTAAACCAAACATCTACTTAGTCCCATGTACTGTGTCAGTAGGAGATACCTATGGAAGAGTATAAGACTTGCTGATTAAGTCTTCAGAATATTCTCTTATCCTGTAATTGTGTGAAGTTCAGGGGATTTTCTGAACCAAGGGTGACACCTTTGTATTTGTAGACATATAAGGTTTCCCCAGCCCCGTAAATGAATGAGGTTGATAGGTAATCTAAGTACGCTTACTTTTGTGATGCTCCGTTTTACTGGTTCTCTCCAGGCTCTACCTTGTTACTTATTCGTTGTAGGTTGGCTCTCTGGAACAGGCTATGTTAGATGCCCTCGTGATGGATAGAGTTGCATTTGTGAAACTTCTGATTGAAAATGGAGTTAGCATGCACAAATTTCTTACAATTCCCAGGCTGGAAGAGCTTTATAACACAGTAAGTGAATGATTGCTTTTTAAGCTACTTCTAGAAACGCTTTTTAGTTGCTCAGCGTGTTGTATACTGGGTCACGTGCACCAGTCTGAACGCCATGGGGTGTCGATAGGGAAGGCTTCGTGAAGCTGGCCTGAAGTTAGAGTTGAGAAGTGCGTGCTGTCTGGCTGCTTTATAGTGCCACAGCTGCTTTCTGGCTCTTCAGAAATGATACCAGAAATAGTTTGTCAGCAGGATGTTCATCTGTGTCTGATGTTGGGGATAGATACTAAAGGGAAAATTGCAGCCTTGTTGTGGAACATATGAAATGTGTAAACCACAGTGGGGAAGAGGACAAGAGAAAGTCAGATGGGTGCAACTTGTGCACACAATATGAGGTCTATAGATAGCATTGTTAGGGCTTCATAAGATGAATTCTGTCTATAGCAGTTAATATTATCATAATAGTTGTAAAAATAGCTTATTTTGTGAACCTGCATAGTTATACATATTGCTTAGAAAAATTTTATTGCTGTAGGTGTTGATTTAAGAATTTTAAAGTAGTTTTGTATAACAGTAAGTATCTAACAGGACAAAACAAAAAACCTTCCACCAAAAAGTAGCTAATGTGAGTAGTACACAAATATGACTTAGGCTTGCGTTAACATGCTCATTATCTGCTTTTGACAAAAAAAGAGACAAAAAGAAGGAATTCTTTAGCTAGTAAAGCTCTGTAAAGGAGCCCACGTGATCAGGTTTTGTTATGTTTTTTTTTAATTAACCTTTTATGGTGGTGCTTTTACACACTTGATGTGCTTTTGAGTTCTGTATGGGAGCTAGGGTAACCATATGTCTAAAAGAGTAACAGTTCATGCACTCACAAGAAATCATAGAAGGAAGAATCCACTTTGGTAAAAAGAGGGAATGTTCAGACTAAAGATTTAAAAAGTAAGGGAGCTTTTACTATGGATCCTGCAATACTGTAAATATGAATATCAGTCTGTGTGTGTTCCTGTAAATGAAAATGTTTTTTTGTTAAAACTTGCCTCTATAATATTACATTTTAATAATACAAAAAACCCGTAACACTGCTTTTTGCATTCTGGGGTTTTTTGTTTTGGTTTTTTTCCCCCCCCCCTATTTGGACAAACTGTGGGTGTATTAATTATGTCCCAAATTAAAACAGAAGTAAAATGAAACAAAAAAGGAAATAGTCTATAGCTAATACGGTAGTTTGAAATATTTGCTCTTATTTGATGGCTACTATTTGTTTACATACTAAGGATTTTTTTTTTTTTGAGCCAACATGCAAAAATATTTGGCTTCTACTGTAATCTTCTCATGTTGTCATTGCACTCTAATTTCTCATTCCAAATTTCCCCCCCCTCTTTTTTTATAAAGAAACAAGGCCCAACTAACCCAACACTCTTTCATCTTGTTCGGGATGTCAAACAGGTATGCTGTAAATGTAAAAATCTGTCAAACTAGCAGTGTTAGTTTTTTGATGATTTCTAATTTTCTAAATTGACTGTCAATTTAATCTTAGGTTTCTTAATTAGGTTTTATTGTAAATAATAAGCTACCTCTGCAGTCATTCTGTTGTTTCCAGTACTTGCTGTTGTATGCTTAGTCCCCTGCTGCCAGGAAGATGTTAAACCCACTGAGTGTTGTCTTTTTCATCTTACTTGTGATTGTTTTGCTTTTTGGGGGGATTGAAAGCTGATACTCCCAGCTAGGAGTAATTTTGGTTGTTAAAACAATAGACAAAAACCAGTCCGCCCCCCAGACAGAATGAACATCTACCCTGCTAGGGGAGATCATACAGAAAAGAAGCTATAACCTTGTCTTTTTTTGAAACTGATAAATATTGAGCCATGTAGATGGGTTTTTTTAATCATGAAAGGTTTAATTTGTTTTTTATTTAGAGCTGTCATGTGACATGTAGAAACACTCTAAGCAAGTTTAAGATTATAATTTGAAAAACTAAAAATACCTTTTGTATTCCTAGGGAAATCTTCCTCCGGGATATAAAATCAACCTGATTGATGTGGGGCTGGTTATTGAATATCTGATGGGAGGAACCTATAGATGCACCTATACAAGAAAACGCTTTAGAGCTATATACAATAGTCTCAGCGGGAACAATCGGGTATGTGGCAGTTGGATAACAGGACATGCTGAATCATACGTTCTCAATTTTAAAAAAACTGAATTTTGGAGGAAAATTGGATCTGTATTGTTTTGTTCTTCTTGTCAATGGACGGGTTCTTTTAAAGGCGCTAGTAAGGCCTATGAGGGCACCTGGTAGCTGTTCTGGGATTGAGGACAAACAAAAGGTTTTGTTCTCCTGCTCCTTATTCTGGCACATCTAAATTCCTTCTGTGTTACTCCCTCTTCTCCTGCTCATAGGGGAAGAACGGGCACTAAACATGCAGATTCACCAGGGCTTGGGATGCAGATGTCTTAGCTTCTTCTAAAGCAACAAGTGTAACTGCCTACTTTGTGACTTCTTGAAAAACCAAACCAAACAAACAAACAACTTGTTAAATATCCAGTGAAAATTCTGGTTGTTGCTGTTATATACGTTCATTACTGTTTCAGTAGCAAAATAGCTGTTTAATTGCTCAACTAAGTGTCTAGCTATAAACAGATGATTTTATAATACATAGTAGGTAAGAGTAAAGAAACCAAACCAATAACCTTCCTCTTATTCTTGTTGCAGCGGTCTGGGCGAAATCCTTCAAATACTACTCCTCAGATGTGTAAAAGCCATGATTCTTTTGGTAACAGGGCAGACAAGAAAGAAAAAATGCGCCATAATCACTTCATCAAAACAGCACAGCCATACAAACCAAAGGTACAGATGTGTGAGGGCAACAAGGTGGGGTTTATTTTAAGTAGTTAGGAGTGGAGAACCTGGTTGAAATCCAGGTGCCGCTGAAGTGTGAGCAGCAGCAGTTTTACTGACTTCGGTAAAGCTGGAATTTCAGCCTTGCTTTTGTACTTGTTTATAAACTGTCTAGCATGCTTAAAGGATTCTGTAAAGGGTGTTTAATTTTCTGCGTAGTAGTCTTGTGGACAAGCTTTGATATGTTAGGGGGGAGCAAAAAGCTTATCTTTGGCACAGTTCTAGCAATGGGGGGGACTCACGTGGCTTTGCAGACGGAGCTAGATTTGGCCATGTGTCCCATGACTTTCCTCATTTGTAGGTATATTAGTCACTGCTTTTCTTTTGACCTATAAATCAAAGTAATTCAGTCTCCCGGTTATTAAAATGAGTTGGAATCAACTGACTTTTTTGAACAAAAGTTCCAGCTGCTTTTCAAGACTTCAGAAATTCATTTTTCTTTTTATAATTATATATAATTTGATACTGGATCCCTCAGCATTTTATTTCAAGCTATGTAATTACCAAGTTTAGAGATTTAAAATGTAACTTTCTGATTTTATTTTTAAGATTGACACTGGTGCAGAAGAGGGAAAAAAGAAAAGAACCAAAGATGAAATAGTAGACATAGATGATCCTGAAACGAGACGTTTTGCTTATCCTCTCAACGAGCTGTTGCTTTGGGCGGTGTTAATGAAGAGGCAGAAGATGGCCCTCTTCTTCTGGCAGCATGGGGAGGAGTCCATGGCGAAAGCCTTAGTTGCTTGCAAAGTGTATCGTTCGATGGCATATGAAGCAAAACAAAGTGACCTTGTTGATGATACTTCAGAAGAACTGAAACAGTATTCCAAGTAAATTACATTTAGATAGTTAAAGATCTTTTCTTGAAATTTACAGTAAAAGTAGTGGGCTATATATGAACAAACCCCAAACTGTTCTATTAGCACACTTGAAGACAATTCCTTTTTGCAAAAAGGATTAAGTGACACTCTAGTAGAAGTTTTACATTGGATATTGCTCTCTCTTGAGAGCTGTCACAAGTCACGATTTATAGTTAAAATGACACTGAATGTGCCATTTACTTCCATGTAATTTCCTTGCCTGTTTTAACAGCTGTTTGTAGCCTGCATATGTTTTTAATAGAAGTCACAGATTCACATGTGTTAGTTAGAAATTACTGTACAGTATATCTGTACAGAAGGGACAGGTAGTAGTCCCTTCAAGTTGTGCTACTGGGAATTTGATTGCACAAAAAAATTTGACCTAAACTCAAGGTCATTTCTATAGGTACTAAATTTTGTTTTGTTGGTTTTTCTTCATTCTAGCGAGTTTGGTCAACTGGCAGTTGAACTGTTAGAACAGTCCTTCCGACAAGATGAAACTATGGCAATGAAGTTACTAACCTATGAGCTTAAAAATTGGAGCAACTCAACTTGTCTGAAGCTAGCAGTGTCATCAAGGCTTCGTCCATTTGTAGCACATACTTGTACACAGATGTTGTTATCGGATATGTGGATGGGAAGGCTGAACATGAGGAAGAATTCGTGGTACAAAGTAAGCATTGTCGCAGTTTATCGGTGTAAAAAGGATCAACGGAATTTGTGGTTAAATGGAAGGAAAGCAAGTGTTTAAATGCTCTTAGTTATAAAGCTTTCACAACTATAGCTTATGTTAATAAATCCTGTAAAACAGTCTCCTATAACATAATCAAAACTGGAAGTGTTTATTGTTAACTCTTCTTTTGACACTCTACTATCTTTTCAAATAAGGTACAGAAATATAGAAGGCAAAAACCAGGCAAGTAGCCTTTAATCAGAGCCTTAAAGAGATCATGTGAATACTAATCCACTACTAAAAACATAGTGGTAAAAAACCTTAACAGACAGAAAACCCACTGTAAGAATATACTTTCATACATTTTGGCTTTTTACAGGCAGCGCTTAAGACTTGATGTAGTAAAGCTTTGTATATATCCTATTTTGGAGGAAGAAACTGAGCCAAAAGCAGGGCACAGAATGAAACAAGGGCAGGCAAATTGGGGATAGGTTTTCCAGTGGTGCCCTTTGTGATATAGATCAATTGAACCAAAATGGGAGTTGCATATTTCTTTGAGGTGGTGTGCCAAAACCTAATTGTTGCTAGGAATATAATGAAATAAAACTTTCCTGCAAAATATCTACAAGCATCATGTAATTTGTGACCTACTAAAATCCTCTTTGATAACTGATTAACCGTTTTCTTGCTTGCTTTGTAACAGGCTAATGACAATAAATAGCTTTCACCTATTCATCCATACCTTAGCTCATTTTCCTACCATAAGTTGAAAAAAAAAAACCCAACCCAAAACCAAACAAAACACACACACGCACACAAAACAAAACCAAACCACAACCTCAATTCTTATATGCTTTTTAAATACACCTTGACAGTACACAGTTCCAGAGTTTCTGGGAGTGGATTAAAGAACAGAGTGTAAACAGAACATCTCTGGATTTTCAGGCTTGGAGTACGTTCTTTCTAGCGGCTTTTAGTTTTGGAATTTGTTGATTTTTCCCCTTTCCTATATCTTCAAGTCAGGGAACACTCTGTATATGTGACCTTTAGCCTCTTAAGTGTGTATATAAGTAATAACAACTAATTATTTTCTACTTTTTTTTTTCCCCTTGATAACAAGCAAGTGAAATTTGGATAATATGTTTTCAGAGGATATTCTGTGTGTTGGTATATTCTGATACTTTAATGTAGCTGTGAACTATTTGCATTTAGTCTTCATCTTTTCCAGGTGATACTGAGTATTTTACTCCCTCCTGCTATACTGCTGTTGGAATATAAGACCAAGGCTGAAATGTCACATATTCCTCAATCTCAAGATGCACATCAAATGGCAATGGATGACAGTGAAAACAACTTCCAGAATGCAGCAGATGAAATACCTATGGTAATGTGGGGCAGGGGGAGATATTAAAAACAATATTTCTAACTTAAAATAATTACATTTTTAAATTAAAGCAAGAGTTCAAATGAGTGTCTGAAAGCATCTATTTCTGTCTGTAAAGTTAACAATCCTTTCATTTTAGGAGGTGTTTAAAGAAGTAAGGATCTTGGACAGTGCTGCAGAAAAGCATGATATGGAGACTCCAGCAAAACCTAAAAGACTTCCAATTACACAGAAATTTTATGCATTTTATCATGCACCAATTGTGAAGTTCTGGTTTAATACGGTGAGTTTTCTTTTGTGTAATGTGTATTTTATTTGGAAATCTAATGCGTATTTTTGGGGTTCTTTTCCGAACATGTAGCTCTGTGACCCGAATCAAAGTTTAAGCACCTTTTAAAAAAAAAAAACAAAAACAAACAAACAAAAAAACCAACTCCACCCTTATCTTGCTAAGCTGGAAATGAGAAGTACTTGATTTTGAAAAACTGCATATGGACATGCAGTGCTCCGTGGTTTGGGGTGGTGGTTTTTTTTTTTTTTTTAAGTTCATGGTATTGGCTTTGAGAAATACTACTTTTTCTTTTTTTTTTTAATTAAGCTAAGAGAGTAATTAGCATGAACATTTTATTCTGGCCTGAGTAATTAATTTCATCAGTTGCTAGCAGGAATTCTATAACCATTTATTAGGCTAAAGTGTTCATGCACAGCTGTGTTTAAATTACTGTAATAGAAACTCTAAAATTTGTTTTAAAGGAAAAATAGCTGTAATAAGAACGAAGCTTTGCTAATAATAAATAGCTTATTACAGCTATCTTTCCTCTTCTAAGAAGAAAATGTTTGTATCCCCTTATAAATAATAACTTGTCTGCTTAAAGGGGTAAACATAGTATGGTAATCCTACTTGCAGCTTTTATTGTATACCACATCAAAAGATTCCATGCACATCTATAAAGAACCCTTCAGTAATTATATGTATAATTTTCATTGCTTTTTTTAGTTGGCATACTTAGGATTCCTCATGCTCTACACATTTGTGGTTCTTGTAAAAATGGAAGAATTACCGTCCGTTCAAGAGTGGATTGTTATTGCTTACATTTTCACATCAGCAATTGAGAAAATTCGTGAGGTATGCCTGTAACAATCTGGGATTTTAGCTTTGTCAATTAAAACAGTATGCTTTAAAGTGTGTTTATAAACAAGGGAACCTAAGGAACTTCAAGCATCAAAGTACATGATGTAATACCTTTATCTTAAACTTTGGTATAGGCTGCTAGTTTCAATACCAGTGTTTCCAATGGGGAAGAGATGGAGGTCTATTAAAAGGAGGTGGGTTTTGTCCTCCTAAATTTCAAGGAACTGGCAACGACATTTTGGTCTGATTTATTTTTTGTGTGTGTGTTAAAATTCCGCCTGCCCCCAAATTGATTTTTTTTTTTTTCTAATGTGTGTGTATCTGTAACTCACTGTCTACAAGTTGTAATGAAATGAACAACGTTACTTTTCTGAGGGGTGAAACGTGTATTTATTAGTGTCGGTCAAACTCTACCACTGTGCTATGACCGAGATGACAAAACAAAAAAAGCTTTATTGAGACAGGATAGCTATCACAGCTACAGCGTTGCTGGTCAGCAAGAGACTTTTGAGAAGTTCTGTAAGAATTTTTACGTGAGAGAGAGAAATTTAGTTCATTAACCTGGTACCTCAGGCCTCACTGAAGGGGCAGAAAGTAGGGCTCATTTCTGTAACTGTTTCAAAAGAAAAAACCAACACCAAAAATACCCCAAAACCAAAATACCATCATAAATTGTTCAGACAGAAGGAAACATACATCTTCCTTGTCCTTGTTGTGAAGCTGACACAGTTAAACACTGGTTTTGATTCCTCAGTGTAAAACAGTTATCCATTTGAATAGATTAAGATTAAAAGTTACCGATTCATATATTTCAGTGTTGGTCCATGTGCAATAAATGTGAGCAGATCTGACTTTTATTTTTATTGCAGATTTTTATGTCGGAGGCTGGGAAGATTAATCAGAAGATTAAGGTGTGGTTCAGTGATTACTTCAATATCAGTGACACAGTTGCCATTGTCACTTTCTTCATCGGGTTTGCATTAAGATTTGGAGCGAAGGGGAATTTTGGTGAAAACACTTACAGAGAAAATTATGTCTTTGTTGCTGGAAGAATAACATACTGTCTCAATATAATTTTTTGGTATGTGCGATTACTGGATTTTCTAGCTGTAAATCAACAGGCTGGCCCTTATGTTATGATGATTGGGAAAATGGTAAGTACTATTTTTGTTACTGGTTTTTTTTTTTTTCCCCAACTGAAATTATGTTTTTCTTGCTGCATCTGTTTACAAATTTTCTCCAAGTTTTATTCAGAAAAAAGGTTGCACATCCTGGTGTAATATATCAACAACTCGGTGTGCAGAATTAGCTAGCTGGAATATAACAATGCGTTTCAAAACAAGCACTGATGAGAAGGCTTCCTTTATTATGGAGCTTTCTCTGTCACATATCTGTAAAAAGCTGGCAAATCTTCCTTCTCTGATCTATTTTGTTCTTAGATGTCAGAGACTTGAATGAATATGGTGATGCCTTTCTCTTGATTCATCTAGCATTGCTTCCCTTTTGGGTCTGAGATTTATTTGTAGTCTTGGTTTTCTTGCGTTTGCACTCTCTAGTGCAAGACTTTAATTTGTTTTGTGTCCTAAAGCACCTTTGTGTTTTGTGCTGTGGAAAACTGGGAGTAGATTGTGGCTCTTTTCTTGTCTTCTCTCGCACAAAAAATATTCAAACTGTTTAAATTTAAAAATAAGTAACTTAGCTTTACCATCAGTGAGCTATTCTAAATGTTAAAAAAGGTTTTAAGGCTTGAGAACTGTATATATGAAGGTGGAAGGGGTGTTTGTTTTTCTTCCCCCTACGAAATGGTTCCTACAAAGTTGAACCCTCTCATTCCTTAAAAATGAGAGCAGCAAGTTGCTCGTTGCTCACTTTGATTTCTTGCAAGAGGCATAGGTTCTGTGTTTCAGCCCTTGGAAAACTGCCTCTGCATTTTGTGCAGCTATTGAGTGCATGAGGAAGGAATGTTTCTCATAAAGAGTTGCTACTCTTTATGAACATAAACAGTTGCTACTCATCCACATAATAAGTATTTGAGTTACAAAGGAGATACTCTCAGTTGCCTTTGGCCAAGGATACTAAATACTCTGTAAGAAAGGACAGGAAAAAAACCAAACATTTTTACAGGGTTTGTTATTTAACAAAATTTTCTGACTGAAATATAAGTGTCCTAGACTCTTTTCCTTATATAATACATAGAATTCATCAAGCTTACACTGTCACTGTAGAAGTGTTTAAAGTTGTGAAATCATAATTATGACCTTGTGGGTTAACTGACTTTTTTGCGTTAATAGGTGGCCAACATGTTTTACATTGTGGTGATTATGGCACTTGTACTACTCAGTTTTGGTGTTCCCAGGAAGGCAATATTGTATCCTGATGAGGCACCCTCTTGGACTCTTGCTAGAGATATTGTGTTTCATCCATACTGGATGATTTTTGGTGAAGTGTATGCCTATGAAATTGATGGTAAGACACTGCAATTTTGAAGAAAGTAAGGAGAAAACTTACTCTAAGATCTTCTCAAGGTCTTAGAAATTCTAATTTTATGAAATGAAATGCCCAGTATTGTTGACATTGATTCCATTCATTGGATTATCTCCTCTTTGTGGGTTGCAGCTGTTTAACTTCTTGACTTGACTTTTTCATTATTCTTTATAAAGCTTGAATGGCTTGGAATGAAAACTCTACTTAATCACAATTTCTCACAAGGCTCTTCCTAGCAAGACTTTGGAATTTTCTCCCACAGCTGTCATGCCAAAATTTTGGCTGTGGTGGTGTATTATGCTATTTTTTAATCCGATAATATGATTATACCATAGTATTAACCAGAAACTGTCTCCTGTATTTTTCTACTGTATTCCTAAATGCACGGAGACATTTTGAATTGCAAAACCAGCGCATGATAGTTGGTTGTTGCAGTCTTTGTAAGTGATCTCCCCCCCCCCCGCATCTATACCTGCTGGGAGTTCTAAAAGTTGTATGTATTTTCTCTGTGTCTTTTTTTCCCAACACAGTATGTGCAAATAATTCTGATGAAAAAGTTGCTCATCTCTGTGGCCCAGGAACATGGTTGACCCCATTTCTTCAAGCTGTCTACCTCTTTGTACAGTACATAATTATGGTTAATCTCCTTATTGCATTTTTCAAGTAAGTATATGGATAACTGTTAATTTTTGCTAATCCTTTGATAAGTTTCTATTTCACTGCGGTAAGATGACAAGATAAGAACTGATGCCAGTTCAAAGCAATCCCATTTGCTGGAAGTATTTTCGGGTTCTAAGGCTGGTCTTTGTCTCCTCCTCACTGCAAGCCCGTGACTAAGTAGGGAAGTGTGTGATGTGACTGGTATGTGTCACATCTATGAGGCCAGAGGAATTGGAAGTTTAAGAGAATCTGAAAGCATTTTGTAACTACTTTTTGTCAGAAAACAAATAAAATTGTTTCTGGATCTGTATATTGACTGTTGTTCCTAAATTCATTTAACATTCTCTAGTTGGTTGAGTTGAATTGTAGTAGAGTAAATTGTCTTTTACAGTTCTCTGCAAGTGTTTGATTTATGGGAATAAGCAGCTCACTAACACTGAAGAATGGCAGACTGCAGAATTAACATGGTCTGATATAAAAATCTGGGTTTAGTTAGAAATTATTACTTTTTTTTTGTTTGGCAAACTTAAAATTTGACCTCATTGTAATCTATTTCTGAGGAAAGGTACTGAGATGTTACCAGATGAGAGAATTTTTTAATCTTCTCCTTGCTTTGGATCATGGTGTTTTCTTGAATGTGTTTCCAACTTCCACTAAAATAATTTTGCAGTAAAAGACAAGTATATGCTTTTGTCTCTCACTTAACTAGCTTCAGATTCAAGATTATTATCAAAGTGTTTATAAAAAAAAAAACCAAAACAACAAAAAACCCAAACATGAACCCCCCCTCCCTGCCCCCCCCCAACCAAACCCCACCTTGATCTGTTAATGCTTTTCTGTTCCCTTTCAGCAACGTGTATTTACAAGTCAAGGCAATTTCAAACATTGTGTGGAAGTATCAACGCTATCATTTCATTATGGCCTACCATGAAAAACCTGTTCTGCCTCCACCACTTATTATTCTTAGCCACATGGCTTCCCTGTTCTGTTGTATATGTAAAAGAAGAAAGACAGACAAGACTTCAGATGGGCCAAGTATGAACAGTTATTATCCAAAAAATTGCAGTAACTTTTCTGACAGTTTGCTTGAATCAAATCAAAAAAGTGCTATGTTCCTGGTTATAATGTATATTCTCAAGAAAGTCGAAGTAGGTCTTAATTTTCCACGGTTTTAATATTGAATAAAACTCATAATTCTGTTCAAAGTCAGTGTTTTTATGAAGGGTATAATCCACAGCTCCTAGAAATCTCCAGTCAAACTAACTTATGACAAAAACAAACAAAAAAGCCGAGATTAGATTTCCTGTTACTGTTAATGGGGGAAGAATTTTTTTTTTTTTTCTTTCTGGAAAACTTCTGTTCTTATTGCAAACCCTTTGAAAATTTAAAAAGGAAAAAGAAAAAAAAGTTCCACAGATGATAAAATCCAGCTAAGGAATCTAGCTTCTGCCTCAAAGAAAAAGGGATTGGAGGGTAGGAGCTTAAGGAGTGATCATATTGTGCACAGATCCTGTCAGAATTACTATTTTGATTTTTATTTTAGTGGAAAGCTTTGACCTTGAACTTTTTTCTAGCAAGGAGAGAGGAAGGGTCTTAGGTGGCACTGTGGCTTTTTGTTGATTTTGGTTTTGTTTTGTTTTTTATTTTTAACACCCTTCGTAAAGTTGTGGCTATTAGTTTCCAGCACCTGTACTACTTCACTACATATGCATCTTCTTAACTGTTTAATCTCTCTTTAGAACTCTTCCTGACAGAAGAAGATCAAAAGAAACTTCACGATTTTGAAGAGCTGTGTGTTGAGATGTATTTCAATGAAAAGGATGATAAATTTCATTCTGGAAGCGAGGAGAGGATCCGAGTCACATTTGAACGGTAGAATATTTACAAATAAAATTTCTGAATAGAGAAGCTTAGAACTTTTGCAGATTTTTGAAACGTGCTTTAAGTGGGGTAAAATGCAGCTCAAGAAAATAAGTATTTATGCAAACTTTAGATGATGTCTTTCCATTGCTGTGCAGAAACTAAGTGTGATTGATGCTTCCCGATCTGTAGCAGCACTCAGTAAGCTGAGGCAATTGTTCTCATGATGTTTTAATAAACTGACAAATTTGAAAAAGTGCTGTAGGCCCTCTATTGATGTGTATGTTAATCTTGTGATTCAGAAGTATGTACAAATGTTATGTTACAGAACGGTCCAATACTGTCTTGAAATTTGGGAATTTTTTTCCTTAAGTGGGCAGAAAGAGTTGCAAAGATGTTTCTTTTGCATATTGAGAAAAACACCTTTCATAGCTACTTCATAATTTGATTTTTCTTAGGGTGGAACAAATGTGCATTCAGATAAAGGAAGTTGGTGATCGTGTCAACTACATAAAACGGTCATTACAGTCTTTAGATTCACAGATCGGCCACCTACAGGATCTCTCTGCTCTAACTGTGGATACTCTGAAAACACTGACTGCACAGAAAGCTTCGGAAGCCAGCAAGGTTCATAATGAAATCACACGGGAATTGAGCATTTCGAAACATTTGGCACAAAACCTCATTGAGGATGGCTCTCTAAGATCATCTGTGTGGAAAAAGCACAGCATTGGAAACGTCTTCGGTTCTTTTCCACAAGGAGGCCTTGAAAGTAATAATGCTTTACTCTGTAACATTTCTATACGTGATGAAAAAGAAGTCCAACATAAGACAATTGGTCAGGAGTTAGCTCCAGTTCCCCGAAGAGAAGAAATAAACTTTCAAGAGGCAGGTTCCTCAGGCAGTGCCTTATTTTCAAATGCTGTTTCCCCTCCAGAACTTCGCCAACGAATACAGGCTGCAGAGATCTCAAAATCTATTAGTAGAAGTAAAAAATTAGGCAATTCATCCAACAGCATGCCACATGTAACATCCCAAACAGCTAAATTTTTTGTTAGCACTCCATCTCGGCCCAGTTGCAAAAGTCAGCTGGATTCTTCAGCAAAGCATGAAGAGACTGTTTTCTCTAAGGCTACAGAAGGAGATAATAATGTAGAATTTGGTGCATTTGTGGGTAAGTATAACAAAGTAGATTCTGAATGTCCTGAAGTCATTATTAGCTGCTCTTATCCTCTTGCTTCTGGCTCTGCTTGCCTTGCTTTCACCCAACCTTGTGTTGAAAATGGAGGATACATTAATTGTGGTTTTATTCATGATGAGAGTGACACTAATGATAACTACAGCTGCAGAGTTGACAAATGTGATCACCAGTCCTCTGTCACCTTATCGAAGAACAACCCCCAAACGAAGTTCTCTTTGTCAACTGGCGACTTGACGTCAACAGTCAACTGTGGCGGCTCACATGGAAAATTGAATATTAAAGATGAACTTTCCAAAAGTCAGCATGTCCATGCAATGGAACTACAAACCCAAGATTTATGTTCTAACATCCTTATGGGACTACTTCATAAACTGTGGACCAAATCTAAGCCACAAGGTTTGACTTATCAAGAATTGTATAGTATTTTGGGTGTATTCCGGTTGCAGGTGACTTTATTCTACCATTTTGCTCTGCTTTTTTTTGCTTTTAACATCTCTAATTTCCTTATGTTGCTTGAATTTTTTTTTTACTTAAATTATCATTTCTTTATAATTCTGTCACATAGACAATATTTTTCTGAAAAACGTTAGCCAGTTGTTGAAGATAGCAGTTTTGTGCAATTAGCAGCTCTACAACTTGGTATGGGCGTTGTAGACAAACTTTTTGTGACTCATTACAAAGCTCCTACCTTCTCATTGCATAAATTAAAAATATTGTCTATTTCTTGACGTAATTACAGAAGACTTCTTAGGCTGATGGAATCCTGGACAAATATCTTTGTGGTATCTGTGTCAAGCTGAGGGATCCTCCTATACTATGTTTCTAAACACTGTTATAACTGGGATCTTCCACTGTTGCCTAGGCTAACGTATCGTTTGGCAGTTGTTTTGGAAGTTTCCGAAGTCCTTTTATTAAATACAGCATTATGCCTCCCCTCAAGTTTTTCTTAACAGTAAAAAGGTGCACGTTTTTGGTTAGAGTTGCCTACATATCTGAATGGTAAAACAGTGGCAGATTCATTGCAAAACACAGGTGTGGGTTTACTAACTGATTTCTGTAAAGCAGATAATGCTTTAAGTACGCTTAGTGTATGGCAGCAGATCACAATCTGGAATTGTCAGGTTGCCTGCAGAGGTGGTGTCTTGCCCCAGTTGTTCAGGGATGTCTCGGTGTTTTCCAAAGGTTTGTTGAGGATGTAAAAATTTAAATCTTTAGACAAGAGTTTATTCTACTGCTGTGAAACTCAGAGTTCTAAGAAGTTACCTGCATGCACTAGCATTTTTAGATTTGTGTATGCGTAGGAAGAGTATATACACGTTTGTACACTCACTAGCTATTTGTTTATAACTTCCTCATGGTTTAAAAAAAGAAAACTTTTTTTTTAAATTCAGAAAGCAAGACTTAAACAGAAATAATGGACAGTGACTGTATAACTCTAACCTTTAAATGTACTTCACCACTAATAACTTTGAATACTAACTATACTTATTTTACTGGAGCCAAATTTTTAGTGTATGTTCCTCTGACATCTCTAGCATTTAGAACATACTCTTCGTTCTTACTGTCCACATTTTATAAAACTTGTGATACAATGCAGCTTTCCATTGTGAAGCCAAGTAGATTTTCATTCGTTATAAAGCCCCACGCTCGGTAAAATTCTGAAAAGTATTTCTCGCAGCTGGGAGGATGAAGGGTATGTTGTAAAAGCTACCTCAAGAAAACTGTCTGCTTTTCCTTCATTTGACATATGTACATAAAAATACTGTAATTCAGACTGCCCTGTTCCTTTCATGTGAGGAGCATACGCTTGAGTAAAATCTTAAAACGTTAGTTTTACTTTTTGAATTGTGGTAATCCACGCCTTAATGCAGGAAAAGCAATAGTTTCATATTAATATTTTGTTACACTGATTTTTACTTTAGTGTGTTTGGAAAGTCTTCTGTAGTGCAAACAGGCACACAGAACTTGGATGGTTTGTAACCCTTTGCTGTGGTGATGCAAACTATTGGCATGGTCAGAACGTTGGAGGTTTGCCTTTGATTTTGAATGCTGTTTTTCAATTCACTGTGTCAAAGGTCACAGAGACAGCATGGAGTTGCAGCGGTTTAAAGAGGCAGCAAGCAAAATTAAAGAAAGAAGTGCTGATATTGAGGTAAGCATGGAAGACTATCAAACACGTTAACGGGGATAATTTTTTTTTTTTAACTGTAACTTCACAATATGTTTTGAAAAAGTCTGAGAGCAAATATAATGAAAGAACTTGCAAAATGCAGCCTGGAAGAAATGTGTATCTGTTTCATGATTTAAAAAAAAAAAAAAAATCTAGTGAAAACTCATGCAACCTTAACTACACATCACGTACTGTTGCTTCATGATATGATACTAATGAAATATTAAAGAAGATCTGAAGTTATGAAAGCTGAGATGACTACAACTGTGAATTAAGATAAAATTATGTATCCTGTAATTAGTGTTTAATGAAACTTTTGACACGCATAAATTTCAAGATCAGCATTTAAGAAGGTTTTGGTGATTTACATGATATTTTATAAAGCAAGGTGATAGTGTATATGACTTTAAAAAGTGACAAAAATTGTTCATTATGCTTCCAAGAAGAAAAGGCCTTTCTAATAAACTTGTCAAACTAAAATGATGTATAATTTCCATTTTCTCAAAGAATAATAAAAATAACTAAATGGAAAGTGATTAATTGTAACAAACCTGTCCTCCAAGTGCTATAGTATATATTAAAAAAGCTAGTTTTCTAACTGTAGCTATTAAGATAAGTTAGTAAATACAAGTTACCATTTGCAGTTACCCCTCATTCAGGGGAGAATCTGACTTGAGAATTGCATTATGACCATTTGCAATGTCAGTGTTCTGCTGAGTTGCTCCTTCTGGACCTTCTGATAAGTATAATGTGTGACCAAAAATCCTTTTTGTGTGTCTTTTGGCATGGCTTTTTTGGTAATAATGTTTACAGTTTGCTTTTGTTTCTTTTTTTTAATAGGAGCAGCAGGAAGACTTCAAAAAAGCTATATTGGAGGGCATAGAGACAACCAGACTTCAAGTAAGTAAAGAAGGTTTCCATTTATAAGGGGCATCATTTTCACCAGATACCGAATGTAATGTATTCTTTACAGCAAAGACCGGGAACTCTATTATCTTATATCATTATCTGGAAGTAAACCCTGGTCATGATTTAAAGAAAAGACACACACACAAAAAAAAGTTGTACAGTACAGCTGTACAAATACAGCTGGATGTCTCCTTGATGTAGGTCTAAATAGTTCCAGTGTTTGGTACTATTGGGATGCAAACTCCAGTAGCATTTCCAGACAGCACCACTGTTCTCAAACAGTAATAGAGTTGTCCCATCTTAACTGGTGGGACTGGTTTGATTCTTACCTTTCATGTAGGCCCTACAGTCATTGATTGTAAGATGCTGAAGATGTATGCTGAACACTGAAATGCATATAGACCTAAAAATGGGTCTTCAGAAGACACTTTCAGCACATGCATTCTGTGTGTTGCATTCCAGTGAAGTATTTTTCTTTAGGGATGTAAAGAAATAGTCTCGTGTGTGTGTGTATATATATATACATGCTTATATACACACACTTATACATACACACATGTGTATAGGTACACACACATTTTGGACACATGTACATACACACAGGCATGTGGGTATGTGTTTAGGTGTGCGTGGATGTATTCCTTAAGAGAGAAGGGTGAAAAAGAGTGGTAACAATTCCCTAACTGTTATAAATCTTGGAATCAAAGCAGGGCATAGCATTCCCAGCTCTAGTTTTTTATTCTTCAAAGTCTTTAATTTTTACATTTTATTCAGGTAACCATTGGATTTAATAGGCTGGTTGTGAGGAATGTTCCAGCCCTATGCCAGTCTACATATAGTTCTAGTTTGTGATGAAACTGCCTGTCTCCTTTTTTTGCAGAAGAAATGTTTTGTTGTCACAAGCTGACCACCTCAGTAGATACTCAGAAAGTATGTCATTATTATTAAGGAGTAAGTCCATGAGGAAATTCCATTCACAAACTGTAGTGTTTTATGTGGCAAGACTTCTCTAGTTTTTGTTCCTATTTTCAGTGGCAAACTGAACTTTAGTTTCTGCCAGAGCCAAGTTCTTAAATGAGAATTGATAGTTAACAAAGGCATGTGACAGAATAGCTGAACTTGGTGCTTGTAGAGATCCAGTGTAATGTACATTTCTGTAGTTGTATCCTGTTGTAACTTTCTCTTTAAAAGAATTCTTTCAGTATGGGTCAGTAGTCTTAATGTGCACCTGAAAATGTTAGAGCTGGTGGTTACTGTGAAGAGCATTTGAACTGAATTATGCACTCAACTTGTACGTTTTTGTGCAGCAAGGTATTTGACGTACATCCAGAAGTTTCAAAAAAGAAAAAAAATAAAATTCTAGGTAGTCCTAGAAAAGAAAACTGGGCAGATTGTGTGCCAAAATAGTACTAGTTGAAAACAATGATAATGATGACTAAGGATATGTGTGTGGTTTTTTTTTTTGTAGGGTCTTCAAACTGACTGTGGCCTAAGACAATCTAGTTCTTGCGGTGGGTTTACTGACCCTCTGGCAGTCCATTCAGAACAACGTAAGTGTGTCATCTTTTCAGGTGACTTAATTTTATCTCTAAATTGTATTGATAATGCATATTCTAAGAAGATACAAAGGAAACACAAAAAGCTAAAGCATCTTGAAATATTTTCATGATTGGCGCTACTTGAATCTGCTCCTGTGTCTCATTGTGGTCCCTCTAGTCATGTCAGTTTAATTCTGTTACCTTGTATTTGCCACAAATAGCTAGTCATAAAAAGCTAAGTGTTCTAGTCAGGTCTGTGCGGGAAACTTGTAAAGATCAGATAGCTGCGGGTCAGGCTTTTTTTATGAGAGCCACATTAAGCTGTCTAGTTGCTCACTCTATTAGAAAATAGGTAAGTAACAATGATGCATGCCGTTCTTTGTCCAGTTATGAATCTCTTTCATTCGTAGTATACAGCAAGAGTCGAAGAGCATCGAGTGAAGACGCTCAGCAAGTGGACTCTAAAGCAGCCTTACTGACGGTTTGCATCTTCCTTTTTTGTTGTTGTTAAGCAGAACTAGAAACTGTGAACAAATAAAGGAGATGAAACATATTGTACAAAGAATAATACTGGTTTGTGGACTCATTTGTTCAAGGAGGCAACCGAAGGGAACCTATTTTGACTGAGGGAAGAAGTTGTGCATGTTCTCTACTACGTATCGTGCATATTCTCGCTATGAAAACATGCTGCTTCCTGTTTATGGAAAAAACCACAACTTTTTGTTTAAGAAAAGAATTATTTATATAATCCATAAAACAGTAGTGAATGTATAGCCTTATCTATTCTTTTAACTGTAGTTACCATTCCTCAGTTGTATTTGAGTCTTTCTGCTCAACTGCAGTTCAGTACAGCCTCGTGAAGTATTTCCGATAAACAGGCTGTACTGCAAGATCTTTAAAACACATTACCACCCCACCTCTAATTAAATATACTATGTTTTCCTTACAAAACTGAAACCTTCTTTGTTTTTCCTCTCCTTTGTTTTAAAGGATTGGTTACAAGGTAGACCTTCAAACAGCAGTCAAATGTAAGTAAGCTTTCTACTAATGGAGCAATTTTATTACTCTATATTTTGATTCGTTTTTCTTTTTGGTTGTTGTCTTTGGCTATAGCGGTATTCAGTCGTGTTTAATGAAAAAACAAGGTTTAAGGTTTTTTCTAATAAATAACTGAATGTGTTCACTGGAATGCTTTGACAGGTTCTATTTAGATTAATGGGGTCACATGTCAGAGGGCAAAACATGCCCTTAAATGAAAATGACTGTGTTGACACTTATTAAGGAGCTAGCTTCCTGGTAAAGGTCTTTACCCAACCTTTCAAACTGTAAACCTTCTCTGAAATTGTGCAGACATTGCTCTTGTTAACAATTATCCCCCGAGTTAACTGTTAAAGCCATTACCTTATTAATCTGATAACAGAAGGGTAAGCTGTTGTGAACAAGTTTTAATTAAAGCACCTCTGTGGGAATGAGCTCTTGTGATGCAAACTTTACATAATGTGCGTGACTTGGTGGTATTTACAGTATAGCTCTAAAAACATGAGATTACTTAACAGCCTTCCATTACTGTTTTGTAATTAAGAAACCTGTACTGCCCTTGAAAAAATAGGATAAAAGCAGTGCTGTGAGGCTAACAAGGTGACCTAGGATGATGTGTCAAAATCAGTGAATACAAAATAAGTTTTTAAGAAGCAATGACTGTTGGTTTTGTGGCATTTCACAGGCCATCTGAAGAAGATGCGTTGAATGGTAAGTTTGTTTCTGCTATCAACAAGCTGGGAGCTTTTCATATAAGCAACTGTTTGGGTCTTGTATGAGAATGTATTTAACTACTGATACGTTGGAACTTAATAGACACATAATAGTGTGGGTTTTTGTTTGTTTGTTTTATAAATAGCTTACCATTGAGCACTACAATTTTTTAATTCTTTTTTCCCCCTGAGGTACTGAAGAACTAAGCATGATACTTAATTTTCTGCACAGCAAATCTTTTTCAAACTCTAGTTACTTGGCAAGTGTTCCTTGCATGTGGTAATTTTAATACACAATACAGGCAGCAGGCAGTATCTTTTTTTTTTCTTTCTTTCTTTTTAATCTTTCAGGCATTGCTTCTCCTTTCAAGCCTATCATGGATATCAATTACTATTACTCAGGTCAGTCCCTCTTATGAACTAATGCTCATATTTTTAATGACACTTATTAGATCCTTAAACTTTAACAAATGCTGTAATTTTCCTCTAGCTGTAGAAAGAAATAACTTGATGAGATTATCACAGAGCATTCCATTCACTCCTGTGCCTCCCAGAGGTGAGAATTCTACTTCTTGCTGGTTCACTATGGTCTTTCGGGGAAGAAAACAAAAGTAAACTCTGTACAGATTCCTTCTAATATTGAATGATCAAGCCAAAGTTTTAGTGAACTAAAAGAAGTCTAGTGTCTGTCTTG
Source organism: Aptenodytes patagonicus (assembly GCF_965638725.1). Lineage (NCBI taxonomy): Eukaryota > Metazoa > Chordata > Aves > Sphenisciformes > Spheniscidae > Aptenodytes > Aptenodytes patagonicus. Next base: position 3,846,894 of record NC_134958.1, read on the forward strand.
TAGCACTCAAAAATGTAAGTGAGTGTGACACCTTTTCTAGGGCAGCTCACTTGATTATGAAATCCAGATTTAATTGTAGTTGTCCTCAGAAATGGTGATACAGCGATGGATAGTATTGTGCTAACGGTTTTTATGACAAACTATTCTGGAAGGATTCCTTTAAGTTGTCTTGACTCGTATAAAGCGTAAGCAAACATTTATTCAGTGTTCTTAATGCTGTTTGAACAGGGTCGTTAATAGTCCCAATTAGGAGGACAAAACCGCTGTACTACTTTGCTGCTGTATGAAAGAAGTTGGAGAGGGGTCTTCCCACTGGGTGGTTTAAATATTTTTGTTAATTGAGGATGTTAGTAACAACTTAATATTGCAGCATGTTGAAATCTAAGAAACTGTAGGCTTTCAGTGCTTTTAATTTTAAACTTGGAAAATTAAATGCAGTAATTGCTTTTTGTGTTGTAATGTAGGTGAACCAGTCACTGTGTATCGCCTTGAAGAAAGTTCTCCCAGCATCTTGAACAACAGCATGTCTTCCTGGTCGCAACTAGGACTCTGTGCTAAAATTGAATTTTTAAGTAAAGAGGAGATGGGAGGAGGTTTACGTCGAGCTCTTAAAGTAGTATGCACGTGGTCAGAATATGATATCCTGAAATCAGGACATCTTTATATCATCAAGTCTTTTCTTCCTGAAGTTGTGAATACTTGGTCAAGCATTTATAAGGAGGACACTGTGTTACACTTGTGCTTGAGAGTAAGTTTTATCCTTGTCAATTATTAAACATAGACAGGCATTATATGTTAACAGGATTCCACCCCCCCCCCCCCCCCCCACCACCACCCCCCGCCCCAAAAAAACCAAAACCCAAACCCTAGTATATACTTATTAAAAAAAAAAAGAAAAAAAAAAAAAAGATTAGTCTGCAGTTCTCTATGAGCTGAAGGGTGAAAAATTCTGCTCCAGTATGGTTTACTTAATCAAAGAGCTCAAACTCTTGAAATGTAGACATAATTTAAAAAGCAGGTAATTAGTTACACTGTCTTGGGGGAATAGACACTTGCTGTTCCTGCTGCCTTTTTGGCTCTTTAATATTCCCTGTCATATAATGCAGCTAATGAAATACGGGCTTTGACTTGTAGGAAATTCAACAGCAGAGGGCAGCACAGAAGCTCACCTTTGCTTTCAATCAAATGAAGCCCAAATCCATTCCGTACTCTCCAAGGTGAGTGTATTGAAACTGCCACTACGTTGCGTGCTTTTGACATAGAAGAATGCCTACAGGGCTGTTAACAGATGGCTCAAATATATTAAGGTACTGATATGTGAATATACGTCTCGGAACGTTACTATGAATGTGTCAAGCAGAATTATGCTTGGCAGTATTTTCTATTGACACTTTTTGCACCCATTCTAGCCTAGTGTGATAATATAAATGACTTTGTGTAATAGCTTCAGATTATTTAAATTATTAGTAAACCAAATCGAAATCTAGTAGTGCTGATATATTTGCCATTTATTTTGGAAATATGTTCATTAAGTATGCTTTTTACTAGGTTCCTGGAAGTTTTCCTGTTATACTGCCACTCTGCTGGCCAGTGGTTTGCAGTTGAAGAGTGCATGACTGGAGAATTTAGAAAATATAACAACAATAATGGTGATGAAATAATTCCAACTAACATGCTAGAGGAGGTTATGCTAGCTTTCAGCCATTGGACATATGAGTATACAAGAGGAGAATTGTTGGTACTAGATCTGCAAGGTAATGTCCTTATTTAGAAATTGGGATTGGGGCCAAGATAGGTGTATGAGGGTTTTTCTCTTGTGATAGCGTTTTATTAAGAATTCGTATGCCTGTAATAAATAACAAGCGTTATTTAGTGCGTCTTGGTCTAGTTAATCTGGATCTATGGTTGTCTTATTTAAAATGGCATTAAATCTTACAGCAACACAGGGAATATAAATAAATACATCTTTTCCTAGTGATATGCACCATAAAGTAGTCTATTTTTTGGTACATTTGTGTAGTGCCAATATGGTAAGCTGTATTTATCCTGAATTGTGTGTCAGATATTCTGGCTGTGAGAACTATATAGGAAACTTCTTTCACGCGGGTGAAAACTAAAGTTAGGAATTGCAGGCAGATGTAAAAATAGGTGGAAGAAATCTGAGAAGTACAAAGTGCTTGTTTAGGAGCAATTTTTGTAAGGGCAAAGAGTATCACATATCGTTTGGGCTAGGGTTTTTTGTTTGTTTGTTTTTCCTCCTGCTTTTATTCTTGGGGAAGCTGAGAAGTCGTAGCTAAGGATGCCAAGGCTTTTCAATATTAATGCATTTATGTAATGTATCAGATTTAACTTTTTGTTCATGTGCTGTCTGAAGGTGTGGGTGAAAATTTGACAGATCCCTCTGTGATAAAAGCTGGAGAAAAAAGGTAAGCTTAAAGAAGGATTTAAAGAAAAGTATTATAAAATTTTTGCCAGAGAACACCATGTTTATGTGCACTTTATTTCTAAGGTCATATGATATGGTGTTCGGTCCGGCCAATTTGGGAGAGGATGCAATAAAAAACTTCAGAGCGAAGCATCACTGTAATTCCTGCTGCAGGAAACTTAAACTTCCTGGTAAGAATTGCTGTATTTCTTCTTTTGTGACACTCATGTCATGAAATGTTGTATGATATGTAATGAAATAGTTATGTCATGCTGTGAAAGTGGAATAAGTAATAAACAGCAGTTTTTTAATTTGACTTTTAAAACAATATGCTATTTTAAGATAAAATCCTAAATGAAGGAATTGAGAATGTCTGTGTGTTCTACATCCATGTGCACAGTATTTGAGGAAGGTAGACTAAATGGATCAAGACTTCAGAAGGTACAGTAAAAAAATGATAAAGGTTCCTAGAAAAAGTAGGAAAAGCAGGTCAAGATGATTGCAGACCTTCAGGCTTTTTAAACAAAATGGTGCTTGTGTTTGTTTTGGGGTTGAGGGGGTGTTTATGGTTTGTGGTTGTTTGTTTGTTTTAATTTATTTGAGGTGTTTGTTCCTTTGCTGTTTGTGGGGTTTTTGTTTGTTTGTTTTTAAAAACGTGTCCAGGTCTGCAGAAATTCATTCCATTAAAAACTTTAAATTCCAGATATTTTTGCTGCATGGACTACACTACACTCATCTCAAACCTTGAAATTGTTTCTCTGTATCAGGCTTTTAGACTCCAGCAGAACAACATAAGGAACTTGTGTGATTCCTGTCTGTTTCACACTGACAGGTTGTTTCTCACATGAAGAGAGGTTATTTATTTTAAATTTGAGTTGTAAATCCTGGTGACATCAAAACAGGTCATGGAAGGATCCAATTTCCATGGAACATTGACTCAATACTTGCTGTAATATCTACAAATAAAATAATTCTGAGGTTTCCATCATTTTTTAAAGCAGAGCTTTAGGCTTCCAATTACATGTACGATAAAAACATCCTTTTTTGACATAGTGCATATTGAGGAATTCTTCTTTATAAGTACATATGCACACCCAATTCTTTAAAAGACTTCTATGCCCCATTGGTTCTACTAGCTCAAGAAATAGTTATCAATAGGACTTCATTTTGTTTGTACAGATCTGAAGAGGAACGATTACACACCTGACAAGATCCTATTTCCTCAGGATGATTCCCCTGAATTGACAATTCAGCCTGGAAGCTGCACCAAAGAATCCGATTCAGCTAATTCTATTCGTCTGATGCTCTAATGATGTGACCAAATCAGTGGCTTCATCCAGACTTCACGGAATGTCACAGAGTCGTCACTTATCTTTCTTTCACTATAATTAAAAGAAAGATATGTCAAAACAAGGATTGCTGTCTAAGTGGAATTTTGGCTGGTCCGTAATCTAAGGACCTAACAGCTTGTGATAACCATCTACAGAGAACAGCCTGGCAGCTGCTCATTTTAAAGGTTGAATAATGACAAGTATTTAAGATATGTTTTTAAAGGGGCTGTTTAGCAGAAGGTTTGGTTTTTTTTATTTTGTTTTGGTTTAGTGGAGGATTTTCTCTCTGTAGTCCTGTGGTGTGCAATATGCCTTCAACCAAAAGGATTTTGGTAGTTGATGTTTTAAGGTAAAGCATTTGTCTGTTTGGCAGCTGTCTTACTGTCAGTCAGCAAAAGACAGGAGAAAGCACCTACCTCTGTAATGCCAGAGTATACTTTGAGCATTTTTGGAAGTGTTCCACTAATGTTTTCTCACCAGACGTCTTGTAATCTGGCCTTTTGAAGAGGACAGAGCCAAATGAGGTGTGTGTATGATGCCAGTAGGCTGAGGTTGAAGGTAGGAACTTGATCTGTTCCAATAGAGAGAGAGTCTCCTGAATCAGGATTCAGCTTCGTGGCTGTAAAGCTGTTGGTTTTTTTGGTTTTGTATTTGTTGGTTTTTTTTTTTTTTTTGTGGAATAAAGCCCTAATTGTGCATAATGAAATTCCTTGTTTTATACATTTCAATTTTATCAAGTCACTGTCAAATAGTAACAAAGCCATGATAGACCGGTATAATCATATTTAATAGAAGAAATAGTATGTACTGGTCCAAATAAGTTGCCTTGTAAGAACACAAGTTGGAAGTGCTTTTCCTCGTACGTAGTGACTGCTTCAGAAGTTATGCCTTCCAAAGATCTCGTAAAACCAGTATATCAAACCCGAATGTACACATAACTTTTAAATGTATTTAAAATTGTGTAGAAAACATCTTTAATGTTATGTTATTTGTGGTACTTATTTAAGAGAGACTAGGGTTGGATTAGCATTATGTAAAGTACGGGAGATTGCAATGCACCTTCATGCCAATAAAATGTAATTTAACTGTCCCAAATATTGTTGAGCATTCAGCAAGAAAAAACTGTTGTCCAACTGAAGTTTCATGCTGCGATTTTTTTTTTGTTACATAGGTACTAATTTGTAATTTTTAATTAAAAGGGCAGTATATAGCTCTATAAATTTTTTTATTCAGTAGTGTATCTTATAGATACAGACCTAAGGCACGAACACAATAGCTGTTTAAATGGTGTTTTATGTTTGATGGGGAAAGGTAAAATGTTATAAGGATATAATACTGTATACATTTTGTATATCATTAAATCTTTAAAGAATCTAAAATAAATTTATTCTTGTTTACAGACTTCTGCTGTCCGTCTTAGTCTGAAAAGTTATTTGGGTGAATTCTGCTGAAAGGTAGAATTTGCCATGCTGGATCAAAGAGTTGTCAGCCCTTTGAGGTATCTCAACTTTGGCTAACACCAGAAACTAGGGGGAGGAAAAAAAAGTGAAAACTGTCATAGTAGACAAACATATGCGATGGGGTTAATGGGTAAATGAGACAAAAATATCTTAAAGCTCTTTACAATGTTTGTTTTGAATTAGGAGCTGCTTCATGGATGCCTGACTGCATCCCCTTCTGTTGCTGTGAGGTAACGGGCAGTTATTCAAGATGTACCTACACCTTTTTGATGCTATATTCGTAGCCAAGTAACAGCAACGGTTAATCTGTAAGGTGAGGTGGCTCTTCAAGTTGGGAAGGATTTCTAGAGGAGCCTCAGGTGTTGTGAAAATGTGACCAAATTCTGTGTATGAAATAGGAAAACCATTTGGGGAAAACTAACTTCTTTGTTTCCTGACAAATAGTTAACAACGCACAGTTAATTTTTACAGCCATAATACCTGTCTTCGGTAGTTCTGCCTGTGACTCATTTCTTAACAGAATAAACAGATGTGACTTTTGTGTGGGTGGGTGTGATATCGGGGAGCGTTCCCTCCGCTCGGTGTTGCAGTGACTAGGGCCTGAAGCCTTTCCAAGGCCAAAAGGGACAAATGGGGTTGGGGAATGTAAGACTTGGCGTGGTTAACGCTGTGCGTGTTTCTGTACATCTTCCTGGCCTGAGCGCTAGCGTACTCTGCATGAGAAGCCTATGTCTAAATTCAGGGGGGTAAAAATTACAACTTTCACAAATGATCTTTTTCACACTAGCGGAAAAAAATCACAAATGTCAGTATCCTTCAGGGAAGGCGTTGGAAAGGTGTGGTGGCAGAGAAAAAAAAAACAACCCAGTTGGTCTGAATGTGTTAGGATAATACTGTGTCCTATCGATGTCAGGCTGTAGGAACATGAAGATGACCCTGTGTCATTTAACTTGGTTGAGAACATAAAGTGTCGCTCCTCTGCTGAAACCTCATCAGTCTCGAAGCGCTCTATGAATACAGAAGAGCTGTGATCCTTTAGCTGTTAAATTTCCTTTAGATTACTGAGGAGGAGGAAAGTAGAAGCAGCACTGGAACTTCTGTTAACTATCCAAAAGCAAAGTATCAGCGTATCTTGTTAAAGCCTAGTTTTAAATACAGGAATATAATTCAAACCTTCTCTAATTATTTTTAGCAAAAATCTGAAACGCTTCGGTGGCTTTCCTGCTAAGAGGGTCTTTAAAGAAACTCTCTCATATAGGGAAGTAGGTAAGCTACGTTATTTTCCTTGACAGATAGTTTTGATTCCTTACCACCGTCCTCAGGATATTTTCCTGAGAAGAAAAACCATTGAATAACAGATTAAACTGAGTATTATGTACTTGAAGACTAGCGTTGGTTGCTTATGTAACTTCTGTTTTAAAATGCACTTTAACTTCCTCCAGCATCAACTTTTCTTTAGGCAAAACCCTCCAATATGAGGGTGCGCTAATTTAACCTGTTAATTAATCCAGCAAATTTAGCATCGTTGACTGCTTTCTTGCAGCATTTAGGTGTTGAAAGACTTCAGAGAAAACCAGTCCCAAATACATTGTGGCAAAATAGGCAAAGGTGAGTCTCCTGGGGAGCTGGTTTCCCAGCTGCTGCTCAGCAGCCATGTGAGTTCGGAAAAGGAGGGATTTGGTTTTTAAGCCTGCGCAGTGATTTCCTACACTTTCATTCCTCGTGGTTGCATCTCGCTTGATGCCACAACACTTAACACTGCAAGAATTTGGAGGGGGGAAAAGACTACAGCTGAAAACTTGGTAGTAACAGTTCATGTTGAATGTTCCTAAAAGATCGATTGGAAAAAAATATGCATTTTTTTAAAATATAACAATGCTGCTGAAAAGACTTCTGACCATTTAATCTTTCTTTTTACAATTAACGCTTTTCCTTGCAAGTAATCCATTTTGTGGTGAGAGTAATGGTAAGTCAATTCTCAGCCCCTGAGCTCGCAGTAGGTAGCACTGGTGAGGATTTGTATATCGTGCAATGTTAAAATGGTAGATCAAGGTCTTGATTTGGATTCCACAAAAAGTAGGAACAAGGTGATGCTTTTGCCTTCTTGAATGATGCACGTTAGCATCGCTGATTTTAGTGCTAAGAGTAAAATTCAGCTATATGGATTTATAGTCTTTTAAAAATACAATATATTTAATGATTTCAGTGATTTATAGTTTTCAATACAAATTTTGTTCTACCTGCATGACAGCTATTACAGATGGAATTTAACTTATTGTTTCCCAATAAGGGTTTCAAAAAGTGCTTTTTAACGCTGCCGACAGCCTGTATATGACCATAGTACTTTTCAATACGTTTCTTCAAGTTATCTTCCTTCTTTTCTTTAATGTGTTCCCCTCTGTAGGAAGGCAGGACTCTGACTTTTGGTAAGAATGTTTTTAAGAATTAGTAGAGGTTGAAACAGCCCAGGTTAATGCTGCCAACTGCCGAATAGTTTGCAGTGTCATTGTTCCCTGTCCTGCAGAAGAGAAACGGATTACTTGGTTCCTTCTTTCTGTTCTCTGTATGTTTTACAACATCTCTTATTTAGTGCTCTGGCTCTAAACAAATAGTTGGCTGTGCTCGTGCTCGTCACTAATGGAGTGAAATCAAGATACAATTCCTTCATATCGGCTACGGTGGGGCCAGAACTTAAGCGCATCAAATAATTACTCTAGAAAATACTGTGGTCGCGTGCACTAGCACATCACTGTAAACACAAAGCTTGTGAAGAATTTGTAGCTGCTAAGCCTTTGGGGGTCGTAATTTATATTTGTGCATTTGCTTTTTTTTTTAGGGCAGATGACGAGAATATTTAGTCCAGTAACAGGAGCTTGCCAAGAAAATCGAGGAGCAAGTTCCTGACGTGGAGATTCCAGATGAAGTGGGCAGGAAAGGTAAGATATGCCGGGGGTATAGGGCTAATTACTGCTTCATTAGTAATAACGAAATATATCTCAGTATTATTTAACCGTGCAGAAGGGTGAAGGCATGTCAGCATGTGTTGTTGCGTTACACCAGAAGCTAAATAAATAAATAAATAAATCCAGGCAGTGGTTTTCCGTGTTTGTGCCATCTGCTGTATTGTTGGTTTTGTGCTAAGTATGAGATGCAGATAGTGATATCGGTAGTAGTAGAAGTGGGAACTAAGCCCCAACAATTGCTGAGGGGTGTTGCACAGCAGGAAGAGGAGGATTAGGACAAATTGCTCTTTGAACAGCACCTGAAAAACTCTTTCCCGCAGGGAGCTTTGAAGTCAAGAAAAATGGCAAGCCAATTATTTTCTGAGATTGAAACTTCAGGCTTTCCCTTTTCAGAAGATGTGAGTAATGACCATTGCAACCAGCGGCAGCCCGCTCTCATCTTGTTTCTACAAAAATGCAATTAACTGCTAACAAAAGCTGCCCTTGGACGGTGACGCTAGGCAGGAGGAAGCTTCCGCGTCCCTCACGCCCTTGCTGCAACCGAGCAGATCTGTTGCAGAAGTCTGCTAGAATTCTGTTTCTTCAAGTCAGATGTTTGTGGTCATTCCTCAGCCTCTGCCGTGGCCTTAGCTCAGCCTGTCCCTAAGCTTGCATGAAACGTCTGACATCCTCCATCCCACATGAGTATCAGCCGGTATGTCCTTCTGTGAAATCCATGGTAGAAATTAGGGTGTTTGTTCTAAGTAAGACTTAATAACTAGTATCATCTGGCTCCTGTTCCACTCATGTGTGGAGACTGGGGTGGGGATGGGCATGGGCATCGCCTGAGCCCGAACAGGCGGTGGGAAGGGAGCAGCAGTGTAGAGCAGGAACCGGGATGCGGCTCGTGAATCAAATCTGCCGGTCGTGTGGAGAGACCAGGGGTAGGAAAGACACGCCGCGAGCAACTAGGAACATGGATAGACGAGTACTGGAAGCACCTATGTCAGTCACCAGTGACAAAAATGGTTCATGGGAAGACAGAAGAATAAAACCAATTTAAATTATTGGTTATCTTTCTTTGAAGGGATATTTATAACTGCATGACAGGTAAGCTACTGACCCAAAGCCAGAAAGCCTTGTTAGCCCTTTCTTACCCTAACAAAATGTGAAGCTACACACCCCATCATCAAAATATCATAGTTTTGATTTTGACTTTTCTTGGTTTGCTTTTTTAGACTGGAAAAGCTGCTAAAATGAAGGATAAAGGAGACACTGAGAAAAAAAAAAATCACACAAAGCATCAAAAATTCATTAGCTGGGGGAAGAACGCAAGCTGCTGGAAATGTACCCTGTATTCCAAACTAGGAACGGATACTTGCCATGACGGTTTTTGTCAAAAAGAAGATAAAATCAGGAAAATATGGAGAGTCATCCCCTTGAATACACAATCTAAGTGGCTAAATTCCAATAAAGTAAAATGAATTCCTTACTGTTCTTGTCCTTTCTTGATATTTTCTCCAATGTTGCAACTGTCCTAATTCCCATTTGAATTTTATTTCCGTATTAGTGTACATTATTAGAAGTTCATTCATACTTTTTTTCCCCCCGAAGGGCTGCAGGAATAAGCAAGGGGCCTTGGAATCGCAGAAACGTTGGAGGTGCTCTCACAGAAATGAGAATGAAGGCTCCATCAAAACAGGCTTTCAGAGAACTTACCAGACTCCTATACTTCTGTACAGACGACAGACGTATTACGGGCTTCAATCCATACCTGCGCAGAGACAAGAGTGCATAAATACTCTGCGTGCGTAACGGCAGTGTCTGCTGTATTTCAATTATCCAAAGCAAAACAAGCCAAGGGCAGCTGGTCTGCAGCAGGCCTTTTGATAAATCTGCAACGTGTACTTGTCTCTGTGTTTTCCCTGTAGCCCTCTGACGAAGTACCTCCGTCTAGGTCCAAACAATCACAGTCCCACGGGGGAAAACGCGTTGCATTTCCACCTCGTGTTTTGCATATTTGAACTGAATAAATTTGCAGAAAGAGGCAGGACTGAATTCCTAACTAGTTGAGTTGTCCACAAAACTTAATTAAACAAATATTTCGGGGTGGGGGAAAACACTCCACCACCTGAGAATACACTTACGTGTTGGTACCTATTCAGGCATTTGTACGTATTTGTTAAAAGTTTTAGGTTTAACCCACGGGATTATAATTTAAAAACATTTGAAACTCTTGGTAAAGTACGTACAATATTACAGTTCCATTTACAAAAGTGTAGATCAGATTTTGAATAGTAGGGGTGGGCGTTGCTTTTGTATCTCAGTTTGCAGATACGCAGTTTGGGGAATTAATAGCGGTGACAGCAGATAAACTGTCCAAAGGGTGCTGGGAGACATCCTTTGCTTGAAGCTTAACAAGTGAGATAATTAGGGATTTTTTTTTTAACGGCTTCCCGGGCCTCTTCTGTGGATGCTTGTTACTTCCTAAACTGTTTGTTACATAGGGAACACCCGCTGCTCTTCAGCGGTGTGTGAAATTCAGAGATCAACTGCACTGTCTCATCAGCGAATTAAAAAGACACTTCTCTGCCACTACCCTTTTTCCCAGGAAAATTTTCTAAACACGAATGAACTAATTCAGTGTGATGTTTTGAGGTAGTTCCACCTCTTTATGGTAAACACCCTCAGTCATCTCTGCCCTTCCCTCGGAGCGTGGCAATAATAAACGCTAATACAAGTATGAGCAAACACGAATAAACGTGGGTCGGGCTGAAGCTCTGCCCAGTGGAATGGGCGGGTGCCCGTCCCTCCCCAGGCTTGTTTTGGGTGGCGCGTAGGAAGGAGATGGAGGCTGGTCGGGCCGGGCGCGTTCCCCTGGATGAGAACCGATGGAACTGAACTGCATCACAGAGCGATGGGGCGAGGGGAGCCCAGGGGACGGGACGCGCGGGACCGTCCTAGTCATGCCATGAAACTGGGCGGAAGAGGTGATGGTATGAAGAAACGAAGGCAAGAGGCGAGCTGGGGCAAGCACAGGCTCCCTGCCAGGCTGCCGGTGGCTTCCCAGCCATCTTCCATACCCCATGGTCCCAACATGTCTTCTCCTCCGAGCTGGTGTTTCTCGGAGATGACTATAAAAGATGGAATTAAGTGTTTTCATAGGAGACTGGTCTATAGGTAGAGCTGTTGGGAAACGTTGGCTCTGCTGGTATTGAAATTTAAATGGAAACAGTTTTGTAGTTGTTTTGTGGGTAGCAGATGATAGAAAATGGCTGTCGGCCTGGGAGGTCTCCAGATAATGGGAACTTGGGCACGTGTTGTTGAGCTGAAGGGGAAGAAAAAAAAAAAAGGCTTTTCTTGTCCACAAAGACTGTTGAGATTTCAGAATTTTCCCTCTTTCTGCATCAGAATAAAATAGCGGCCTTTGAAAATTCAACATCAGTGAGCGGATCTGGGTTGTGCAGGGTCTGTGTTCAGACCTCTCTTCTGCCTAATTAGGGATGGGGACAGTTTGGTCCAGGACAGACTTGTGCAGCAAGAAAACAAACCTACTAAAATTTTCTTAATGTGAATTAAGTAACATTTTATGGAAAAACTCTAAAAAGCAGCCTGTTTATAGTAGTATCTGGACTGCAACCTATGGTTTTAGAAAATACATAAGTACCAGACCACCGAGGAAATGAAATGTAATATGCATTCTGTAGGGAGAAATGCTGAAGATGATAGCTAGTTACAGCTGGTTACAGTTTTTGAGTGATTTTGTATGGAGTCAAAGACTGAGTGGAACTTTAGGAATAACTCTAAAACCCCAGGTGTTGAAATGACAGCTCTTAGTGATGTACCTCACCCTATTGGGAAGAGCTTAGTGTGGGAGATTATCATAGAGAGTCTTTACCGCTGTATTAGCTTGATGAAAGCGAATGTGACTGATGAAGAAGATTCCTGAAACAGCAGGAAACGTCTCCTCGAGACAGTACCGCTTTCTAAAAATCGTAATACAAAAAGCACCGTAGCATTTTAGATTTCCAATATTGTGGGCTTTTTTCCCTAGTAGGCAGAAGCACGACTCCGTTTGCTTGGAAAGCATGAAGTATTCCTGCAAGGAACCGCTGGAGGAGACGAACAGCCAGTGCCCGGGGCTCACCGGCCTGAGGAATCTGGGCAACACATGCTACATGAACACAATTTTGCAGTGCCTCTGCAGCGTGCCACCGCTTGTGGAGTATTTCCTCTCAGGAAAGTACAAAGCAGCCCTATGCAAGTAAGTTGATTTATTCACCCTACTTACTTACATTTTTCTGCTCGGCGTTGCCGTTTTCCTTCCAAAGGACACGCGTTGTCATGAGAGTGTCCGGGGCAGCCACCTGCCAGCTCCCCACCAGGCAGTTACAGTCACACTGGCCACAGGCTGGTTTCCTTCCCCTTCCTCCGAGTCGTTTCCTTGCTGGGTGTAACTTCAGCATTATACTTTTTTTTTTGTCATTTTGATGGTGACACCAGTTTCTGTCATTGCTGTCTCGATGATGATTCCTACTACTTTCTAGTACCTGCAGAGTCCCTCAAACCAAATGACAGGCTGTCAGAGCTCTACTGTACCTGCGTATATTTTCTAAGTTTATGTATCATGCTCTCATTTGAAGGTAGAGCCACCATCTTTTCATACTTTACCTGAAATATTTATGTTTATTTTTTCCAAGCGAGAATGGCGAGTCTGCGACTGCCTTTGGCTGTTTGATGTCCGATATGTGGCTTGGAGAGTTTGACTGTGTTTCCCCGGAGGTTTTTCATTCAGTCCTTGGGAAGCGGTACCCGACTTTTAGCAAGAGGACTCAGCAGGACGCGCAGGAGTTTCTGATCTGTGTGCTGAACGAGCTCCACGAGGCTCTCAAGAAGGTAAGAGCCCCGCTGTGGTGTTTTGGGGACCGTAGCTGTTTCCTCTTTACATTTCATGATTTAGCGTTCCATGTAATAATTGCCCACCCCCCCCTCTGAACTCCATGGTGCGGCTGCTAAAAATTGTCATTTTCTTCCTTTGTTTCATACCCACGTACACACAATAATTCACTTGCTTCTTGTCTAACGCTACGTCAAGTTGCAGCCCCCATCTAAACGATAATGCTGTCTGCAGCTCCATTGTCCTCACCTCTCCCTCCCCTTGCTCCTTCCACGCTTTACGTTCTTCCCCTTTTTCATCTGCCTGAAATCTTCATGTCGGCCGTGCCCCCACGTCTGCCTTTCTCTTCTTCAGATCCACTGATAAAGAGCTTGCCTAGCGATTAAATCACTCCCGTCTAACGTCCAGAATATTGTATTTTTGTTTAATTTCTCTCAGAAAGGGAATCTAGCTTACTCTGCAAGTGTGAGACATCAAGTAAATTAATGGCATTTTAGAGCCAGGTTCTGAGACGCGACTGCTGGCCCACACAGGCAGTGGGCAGCGACCATTAAAACCCAGTGAAGGCACTTCCGAAACAGCTGGTTACCTGCATTTTGTTAATATGTTTTTTTTTCCTTCTGTATAGTCAAGCAAAAGAAGATGCGTAACCGATGCAAACGCAAGCAGAGAGAGTGTCAGTGAAACATCTATTATCACACAGTTATTTGAGGGACAACTCAGTTACGATGTCACGTGTCTGGAGTGCAAGACCACCACCGACAGACCCGAGAGCTTCACCGTTCTTTCCCTGCCCATCCCTTCCAAGAGCGCGTGCTCGCTGCAGGTACGACTGCTAATACGTTCCCGCTTCATGTGGGAATAGGTGGCTTAGACTAAGCCGTGTTATCAAAAAGATGCAGGTTTTTAGTTACTTTGGTTTCCTGGGCACTAATGGATCGTCTCTGAACCGCTCAGAGAAGCGGGGTGTCTGTGCTGGGCTCTGGACTGCAGAAGCGTAAGGTTATGGGAGCAACGCTCCTGAGTTGCCATGGGATGAGGGACGTGAAGATTGTTCAGTAGCAACCGTGAGGGTTCCTTTCACTCGTCAAAGTGTTTCCTCATTTTTTTGGGGAAAAAGGAAGCCAATGTTGGCTGCTTTCTCTTCCAAGTGTATTTGTAACGTCAGCCTTGCTACGTCATGCTTCGATTAGGAAGAGAGCTCCAAAATATAGAATCATAGAATCATTAAGGTTGGAAGAGACCTCTAAGATCATCGAGTCCAACCATCAAATGGCAAATCCTTCTCTTATCTTGCTTAGGGTCTTCAGGGGTAGAGATCTGTTTGATCAAATGATATACACATTTTTTTTTTTTCTTTGACAGGACTGTCTCAAATGCTTCTTTCAGCAAGACACACTGACTTGGAACAACCAAATCCACTGTTCCTGGTGTGGAACTAAACAAGATGCTGCAGTAAAGGCCACCATAACCAAGGCACCGCAGATCATTATTTTTCACCTGAAGAGGTACAGACTATATGGGGTAGGATACGGCCGTTTACCTGGGATTTGTGAGACACGAAGGACAGTCACTTGCATTTGCACAAAAGGAAAAAAAAAAAAATCACTGCAAATGGGTGTTTTCAGTGCTTTTGATACCTGGAAGCTAAGTGGGCAGTTACAGAAATAGACCTGTCAAACGTGCAAGCTGCATTCCTGAAGTCTCAGACAAGGTGTTCTGTCTTACCCTGTACTCCAGCCCACCAAACTTCACTCCCTACGTTTGGGATCTCTTCCCCAAAGGGAAGAAAAACTCCCCCGAGGCGCGACTGACTGCAGATTAGTACAGCGGTTCGTATGGTCAGACATCCCTGCGAACACGAGTTCCCGTGGCAAGCAGGAGAGCTTGTGACTTGGGTTCTAAGTGCAGGACTGAAACAGGGCGTTTCACTTGTCATTATTGCAGCCGAGACGCTGTATTTTTGTTTATCCCTTAACTAAATCAGGTCTAAGCAACTATGTCTACTCAAGAGAGCGGTGCATCGGTGCAAGAGCTCCCAACTAGCAGACTTTACTAGCATTGCTGGCCAGATGCTGAATTTATTCTTAAGAATTTATTAACAACTTCCCACCTATAAAGAAAATTACTCTGGGATGATTTGGCTTCCCAGAACTATGTTACATAAAGTTATTATTTAATTTCCCACTCAGCACCTGCTTTCCTTGACACGCTCAGACGAACGTGTGGTCCCCAGCTGCAGCCCTTGGCCGCATTATAAAAGTTTGAAAGTGTAGTGGTGTACTGAAAGTTACGGAGGAAAGGGATGGAGCCTGGCACGAAAAGAAGAGCTGACAACAGTGCAGTCCAAAACATTTAGGACACAGTAAAAGCGAGGCAGAGATTTGGCTTCTGCCGTTTCTAGTAGACGTAAGGATCAGGAAGCAAGATCTTTGCTTTTCTTGCTGGACAGCTCTTGCGGGTTTAGTGCATCTTCTGTCAGCTTACAGTAGCACTCACTGTTAATACAGACCTTTATTTCAAAATGCTGGGTAGTCGGCCGTTGCTCTTCCCTTCCCCTAGGGAAGTCAGTCAAGCAACCACAATATAAGAAGGAAGTTGAGGGTTATTTAAAACAGTTCAAAATTTTATTCCAGGTTTGAATGGCAAGGCAAACACAAAAGGAAACTCCTAACCGACATCTGCTATCCGCTCAGCAACCTGGATCTCTCGCCTTACAGTTCCCCACTGCTCTGCAAGGACACAGAGTACAGCCTGTGTGCTGTAGCGGTGAGCTTCGCCTTTCCTGCCTTTATTTGTAGTGCCCTGCCTCAGGCAGCGGATGAGGCCTGTGATCGGAGCGAGTCGCCTCTGTTCCAGGCACTTACCTAAAAATTGCAGTTAGAGCATGTGAGGGAGCATGGTTCCACTTCGCTTCACTAACAGTGTGCCAGTAACAAGGTTTTTATATCTATGATGTGTGTGTGTGTGTGTGTGTGTGTGTGTGAGAGAGGGGGGGGGGGGGGGGGGGGGTCATATACTTTTTTTTTTTACCTGCCACGGACATAGTCCAGTGGCATAACCAAAGAAGAGAGAAGTTACCGCTTCTCTCTCCTTCTCCCCGCCACATCCCAATTTTAAGAAGCATGCACTCTCGGCCCATCATGCCTGGTTGGAGCCTCCTCAGCCTTTTCAGCATAAACTCACAAGCTGACCCTGCCTGGATCCTTATGTTACAGAACCACTCTGGTTTTCTGGATGGTGGCCACTACACGGCGTTCTGCAAGCACTCGCTCACCAAAAACTGGTACAGCTTTGATGATGCACAGATCACCGAGATCCCCAATTCCTCAGTGCAGACTGACACAGCTTATCTCCTATTCTACACCTGTCAAGGCCTTCTCTGCACCCACTAAAAAATCTGCTAGCCCTGGAAAATGAACAGTGAGTAGGCCAGCAATTAGAATTCATCGGCAGCATTAGCCACGTCCTGTTTCATCAATAAACCGGAGCATTTGCATTACCTGATCGTCTGTCGTGGTCCTTCAGGAAGTAACTCCTGGAGGGAAGAGTTTCAGCTTCCGAGCCTGTTAGGGAACGTGCATCCGCTCCGTTTGTACAAGGTCTAATGGTTGTTTTCTGCGACCAACCTCATCCATCCCTCAAAAGAACACAAATGCTGAGCATACAGAGGCACTTACCTGAAAAATTCCTGTTTCTCTGTTGGTTAAGTAAATTATGTCATTTTCAGCTGCCTTTCAGAAACTGACAGTAGGATTACTAAGGTGAAATCATACGATCAGGCCACTGAGGGTATATGTTTCGGAAGAGCAGGGGATGAAGTGACCGTTAATAGAAGAGAAAGAAAAAGGCATTATTCTAGTACTGTCGTTTTTGTCCCTCTAGCGCTGCAAATTTGTTTGCGGCTTGCAAGCTTCTGGAAGACAATCGGTCCTGGTCTTAATTCCATCAGCAAGACGCACGCATGTAGACAGATAAAAGCTCGGAATGTAGGATTTGAGTTTCTGAATGCCAACCTAATTGGAGAGGGAAAACTAACCCAAATCCAGAGCAGGGAAATACACAAGACGCAACTAAAATAGTTTCTAAACTAATCAGTTCCACACAAAAGTAGTACTTTTTTCATCCGAAGGACCTTTAAACTGCGTGAATATGATTCAGACTGTCATTATGTAGAATCCTGACCATTACAAAACCAGTCGAGAATGAAAACACCGAACCCAAACATACATTTAACAGGATATATTTTTTAAATCATTTCTTCATTAAGGTTTTTAATGCATGTGTACATGAAAATTTATATTAAAAAATTAAAAAGGAAAATCTTGTTTGTTTAGAATAACTCTGAAGTGCACAAATATTGACAAAAGCTAACAGAAAAAAAAATACAGCTCTGCTTTTTTATTAAGTAGTGTTGCAGTTACTTAGAGCTGGCAAATAAAGGCAATCCTCTGAGTTTTAGAGATTCTCACAAAAAGGACAACATTTTATTATATACATAGTTCTGATGTGCAAGTATGCAATCAATATGTACACTTACATTCCTAACTGTTTACATCATTCTAGAGTATTCACAGTAGAATCAAGCTTAAGGTTAGAAATGTGAAAAGGCCATAACAGTGAAAGAAAAAAATAAAAATCAAGATATGCCTTGGGATTTTAAGACATTTTAAGCTACTTGGTTAATAGATTTCAGATGACTAAGCTAGAATTTAATTTTGGAGCAGACTAAAAATATCGTTGTTTTTTAAATAAATGGTAATGCAAGTACGCTTTTTAAATGGTTTCACAGATGGCAGTATTACCACAAGCATTATTAATCAGTCTTCCGATTTTTAAGCACTAGTACTGACCAGAAAGAGCTTGCTTGCAGAAAAGCTGCTGCAACCATCCCCGTATCTCTAAGTGACTATGTTTGTCATAGTTTTGCATATTTATACGCATTCCAATACCTACTTTGCTCTTATAAAAAGAAAACCAGTTTTCTTAACCCACATTACTTTACGTGGCCATATCCACTGCTTGCTGTTCATAAGAAGTGTAAAAGAGAATATATGCAGCTGAGGATTTCACAGATGATGCTGAGATCTCAGATACTTCATGGTCGTCAAACTTAAACCAGCGTTGTTTTGAAGCGTTTTTGCAGTAGGCTGTATAGTGCCCTCCATCCAACCCGCCATAATGATTCTGTAAACATAAGAAAAGAAAAGAATTAATGGCCTCGAAAGCTGCCATTTCTTCCCTGGTTAGGGAAATAAACTAGAATGTGAGATTTTTACTAAATGCCAGTCATTCTCTTCAGAATACAACTTAATCTGCAACAGGCAGGCAGCCTGGAAACCTAGATGAATCACCCAGGCTAAGCCAAGTCTTGGCATAAAGACCAGCTGAACCTTGAAATGTGACAGGGTTACTTACTGACACTGAAAACAGGTTGTATCTCTTCAAGTTATTCTTTGGACCAATAACATACTGTGAAAGGTCAAGAGTTTCCAATGGGAAATCTACAGAAGTTTGAAGCTTTTGCTTCCATCTTCCATCATAGGAAAATCTAGAGAATTAAAAAGCATCATTAAGAGTTACAGGTTGTCCACGAGCTATTTAAGAGTATTAAGCGTGTTTGTTTTCCCTGTTTTTAAGCAGGACACGATCTCAACTAAAGCATTTGACCCCCAATTCTGTTAACGCTTGCACACGTGTTTCTTAGGACAAATGAAAAGAGATTACTTATAAAAGTGCTTCGTGAACAACAGCCGAATAAAAAAGGCATCAGATGAAAATAAAATTCTTGCAACATTACAACCGGAAATGCATCCGGAACTTTCTCTAATTAAAACCAGTTAGCTTTTGCACTGGAACAATCGATCTCCATCAAAGCCTGGTCACTTCATCCTAATTAACTTTCACCGATCACCGTTTCTCTTACCGTTTCAAGTGCACAAGAAGAACAGGTGGTAATTTCCAAATTTCTATTTTTTTCAAAGAATCCCTCCGAGTTTTGCAATGGCTGCAGTAAAATCTATTGTTATCAGTGAGCTTCTCCTCTTTGGAGAACAACCTAAGGCATTCCTAAAACAAAATACAAACACGGATTGTGAAGGGCAGGTGTTTACCAAAGCGTAGCAAAAAATGTTTGTTTCCTATTTGGTTGTTAACCTGCATTGAGTACCTGCATGCTATGTTTCACAAAAATGAGGAAAAGTCAGTTAAATCCATGTGTGGAAGTAAATTTTACTGTGTATATTAATTAGCTGCAAGTCCTTCAAAATATACCTACAATATTTTGTTTAAAAACACGAAGTATTTATACTGTGACCTACAAAAACAAATACTATACATGTCTTTCCTGCTACTGCGGCTTAAATATTTCCACCCTGCTCATATTTTAAAACTTTTAAGGAATGACCTGTTTTTTTTAAACTTTGGAAGAATTAAAAACATAATGAAGCCTCAGATCTGTTCACGTTTCAGGTTAGTGTAAATTAAGCTGGAACATTGACCAACCCCTTCAGCAAGAGGCTGGGCAGAAGCAACATCATAATGGAGTCACAGAGAAATGTTTTTACTTGAAGAACTGTTTCTCTAGTGCCAGCGTACCTGCAGCGTACATTTACTAGTGGATGCAAGCGGTAACGACAAATACATGAAAGCCTCAAAGGTCCGGGACTTCTTGTGACATGTAAGACACTGCACTGTAGATTTGAACTGGCCTTGAAAGAGTGCCACAATAATGGACTCATTGAGCTGTTTGTGTTTGCGCCAGGCTAGTTCTGCTGCTCTGAAGTCATCAAGATGATCGTTGTTTTCTTCCTTGTATCTTTTCCTGTTGTCAGCCTGAAGTTTAAATACCACAGCCGTATATTAACATATATAAACATAGAAAGTCTCACCCACAGGCAAACATTCTATTGAATATTTGCAAGAGTATTTAAACACCTCAGTGTCGCTATCCAGTTCTTATCTAGTTAGGCTTCTTCCATTACCCCCTTCAGTACCTTATACTGTTTCAAAATAAATTCCTACTTTAATGCTGAATACTAGCATTTCCTTCTATACAAGGTTCCAGTAACATAATCTTATGAAGTAAGAGCATCTTTTTAAAATTTGTTTCTCTTGATCATCTGACAGATGCATAATTTGTTTACAAGTGTATTGCTTACTTTATTTAGGTCTTCATGCAAGCCGTCCATTAGAAAAAGCAGCAATTCTTGGGAGTCCTGTTGGCTATATCCTGCAAATTGGTCATTAATCTTCCCAATTGTAATTTTAAAGTCTTTTGGACTGATGTATTTATACTGTCCTGTCCATAAAGCTTTCATTATTACACCAAACTCTTCAGCCACTTCACCTTTATGCCCCAGGAAATTTGACCTGTACAATTAAACAGACCAAAAAAACCCCCCCAAAAAACAGTGAGCCATTCAAATAACTTTTTTTTAAAATATTGTTATTAATTAAAGACGTTATCCCAATTTCAAAGTAATTTCTCTAGACCAAGAAAAACTGGCTGTTAGAGCGAATTAAAATTTTTGTCTGCTTTGGCACTGTAATTTGGTTCCATATTCAAGACTGGGCTGATGGAAGGTACAGAGTTTCCAGCTTGTTTTGTAAACTTCTATTTAAATACTCTGTTTGGTTTTAGGAGACTCTAGTACACTTATATTTAGGAATGTGGTAAGCACAATTTAATTAAGACTGTCCAGTAAAACCTATTTTGTCACAGACACAAATTTTGAAAATGTCAAGACACTTCGAAGTTAGCATTTGTCTCCTACTTAAAAAAAAACCAAACAGCCCCCCATAACCCCACTAAGTGATTTTTTTGAATTAACAATTGTAAAGGCAGATTTTTTTCCCTTCAGTTATAAATTAAAGGATGAGAGTAAGAGATTGTTACCTGTTAATATGATCTTGATACAAGTTTCCGTTGAAATACTCAGCCAGGTGAGGTGCATTGCACAGACACTGTAATATGGAATTCATATAGCAAGTGTTCCCTAGATTACGAAGTCCTGTAAGAGCTGGTCCCGATCCCCCAAACACAGGATTAAGATTCCGAATTTGTGATGCAGAGAGTCTTGAAATTTCTGTTTTAGTGTAACAGACTGGTCTGTAAGGAAGAGATGATTTTTTAGGAGTCTCAGACTTGACAAGGCTGTGCACACAAGCCAACAGAACCACCCTCCCTCAGAGGGAATGAAATATCCTGGCACAAGACATCACCAAATGCCATCATTTAAGGTATTCAAGACCAGTCAATGCGATAGTGAGAAAGCCATACACACTGGCCTATAATGAGGCAGAGTTATCGGCTCCATCAGCTGTTGTGTTGTTTTGTTTTAAATTCACAGATGAAGAATTAGCTGTTAACTCAGTTTAAAAACTGAAAACTCTGCATTTCACAAGCTGTCAGAAGACTGGCATTTAATACGTTAACACAAATACCACCACTTAAAAAGCAACTATTGCCCAATTACAGCGTGACCTCCGAAATTCATGTTAATACATAACAATTACATTAATTCTCAAAAGATAACTGCCCTATACATTGACCTTTTAGCAACGAAATTTAAGTCCATCGCTCTTGCATCCTTTCAAGCCTACTTAGAAAATATTAATGAATTTCAGTTGGTTAACACAAAGGAACTCCTATATGCTATCATATTGCATGAGCTGTGGTATAACTTATCGAACATACTTATTGTCACGATTGACTGCAGGAGTTACAGGAATTCTTTTCTTCTCTTCCTCCTGAATGGCTTGGGTTATATCTGGGGAAGAGTAGGAGCGCTTCAGTTTGGAGTGTTCTCTTTCTCGTTCAACAGTCACCTGTGGCTTGGGTTTATGAGTTGGAGGTGTTGATGGAGGAGTGGATGAAGGAGCCATTTCTGGTGGATACATATGAACAGTATTTGTTGGCGAGTGATAGTAACGAAAGGTTCCAGTGATTGGATCCAGAAACTTGGGGAAAAGAAACAAATTGTTTCAAAACCAAGTAAAAATCCATCATTAACTTACTTACCTATTTTTAAACTACTGTAAGAACGGTGCATGAGTTTTTCAAATGTTAAGACCTTAACAGTCGTGACTGGCCTCAATACTTAATGGATTAAATTTACTGGAAGGCACCACTTTCACCAAAAAGCGTATTAAACAGCAACTGCTTAGTACCAGAAACAGCAGATGAGCTCTCCTAGTTTCATTACAAATAAGGTTAAAATTCAGAAAATAACTGTGTGGAAGTTGAAGGGTGGGGTGGGGGGGATAAAAAAATCCAATGATCTAACTTAGAAATAAGACACAATTGAAATGCATTACAAAACTGCACAAGGCAACCTGATTATAACACCAGAATAGAAAGTTACCTTTGCCCAACCTGCAGGCAGTCCTGGTATTATCCTTCCCATTTCTTCACTTCGCGCTCTCATTAATGGCTCCCGCTGAGACTAATAAATAAATGGAAATGTAAGGTACGTATAGTTACTTATGCAGAGCAGCAAGCTGCCTGTGACTTTCCCTATATAGTTACATGATTTAATGCAAAACAGTTCAATGAGAAATCCTTGATTATAGCTGGAAATACAATTTATTGTAATGGTAATATAGTACTACTGTTTTGTATCACTCAATCTAAACAAAACCCATTTGTTGACATGCTCCAGAAAAAAAGGACAATTCAGTCTCACAAAAGCCTGAATACTCAATTTCTTCCCTAAAGAAGCTACTTTATTAGGAATATGTGCTTCTGTTAAACACGTACAGATGATCTTTTCTCCCTTTCAAAGCAGTACATGAAGGAGTATGCGTGAGATGATGAACAAGTGTGGAATGCTTGTTAATGCTATCAGAAACATGAAGATTTCTAGTGAAAGCTTCAATTTTTTTTTTTCAGATGAATATGACAAATTAAAAAAAGCAAACAAACAGCTGTAAACATGGCATAGCCTTTTCTTAAGATGATGACTTTAAAAATTGAAATGAGGTGGAATTTAACATAATATAATAATCAAACATCTGCGCTTTATTGGTTTTGGCTACATACAACACATCGTATTTACTTTAAGTCTTTCAGTATCTTGTTCAGAATCCTCTCTAAGGGGTCCTGGCTTTTGAGCTCCACTGTCTGGTTGTCCTTTAACCCCAGTTTGCTGTAAAAGATTTTGAGAGAAGGCTTTCAATTTTCATCTGGAATGTCAGTAAAGAATGCTGATAAAGCAAAATAGGGAAAAAGCAGTTATATTTTCTTTTTTTGGTTTGTTAAATGCACGTGCCACAAAGAAGTGGTTAGAGCAGGTATCTACCCATCATGTTTATTCTTCCCAGTCTGCGCTATAGGCAATTTGCTGGAATAGCCTTTGTAGCTGAATGTTGTATTACATAAGACAGTCTGTCACGTAGTTTCAAGAGCTCAGAAATAAAGTGCAGACGTTCCACCTATACTACGCCCCCACACAAAAAAAAGCTGTGGGTTTTACAATTTGTTTTTAAATGAAAGACTTTTTCCCCTTTTACTTCTCACTGTGACAAAGCCTCTCCATGAAAAAGACTGTGAAGCCAACATTATGAATTTATTTTATCCTTGGCAGTCATTTTGGGATTATGTGAAGTTGCTCTGTCGGTCAAACAGTAATTCAAGAATGACTGTGCTAAGGTTGCCCAGGAAGATTTATTTTGGCTTCCTTGGGCATCTGCGTTACACAAGCATCAAAGTTTGGTCAAATAACAACGGCAGTTGCAAAGGGAGAGAAAAATATCCTAATGCATGTTCTTGAGAAATCGTTTTAAAGACATCTGTTCCGTTATTAACTCAGCTTCACAAATGGCACCTGTTTCATGATCAGATGATTTTTACACTCTCAGAAATTTTGCAGTTTTTTTCAAGAATCTGAGGACAGAAGGAACTGTGCCCCCCCCAAGAGTTGGAACTGGACTGTTCTCAGCAAAAATACTGGATTAGGGTATTGCTTTGCTTCCTATGCCAGTCAACAAAATCCTGTTGTATCAGCGTTTATGCAGCTGGGGGCACTAAAGAGTTTGTTACGGTAATATAATTCTGTCCCTAGCACATGTTACAACAGTGTAATATACAGTACTGGGCTGGTACAAGAGACAAAATGTCACCATGCCTCTATTTTTGAAACAGAGGATCGCAGCCTATGAACCATCCCTTCTAGCTCCATGTCAGGGGGAAGCTTTATTATCCCATGGGGATTCCATGCTGCCCACCTACAAGCAAGAATCCAGGCTGTCTTGCAAAAAAAAAAAAAAAAAAAAAAAAAAAAAAATCTGTGTCTTGGTTTTAACGTTCTCCTCTACATGTATGTAAAAATGGCCTAAATAAAAATCTAATGATTATTTAAAACTTCTAGATTGATACAAGAGTATGCACTCACAAATCATCCTGAATAGTTACTCCACATTTGGTGATGATTTTCTCTTTTTCACTAACCTTGCCTGAAACAGTCACAAAGGTCTGAGATGCATCACCCAGTGCCCGTCTCTGCATTTCTGGTGTTCGAGTTCCCTTTTCTCTTTCTTCCATAGATATTTTGTCAATCTCAATCCTTTTTGCACCAATGCTTTCTAGTTCATTTTTATTTTGCTTTTTTGCTTCTATCGCTTCTTTGCGTGCTCTTTCTTGTTCCTTTTCCTCCTGTTCTCTTTTTATTTGTTCATCCCTCTCCTTCTGTTCTCTGTCCTCTTTAGACTGCTGTAGCTTTTCTTTGTGTTCCTTTTCTTTCTGTTCTTCTTTTGCTTTTTGTTCTTGTTCTTCTTTTTCTCGCTTGAGTCTCTCTTTCTGTTCTTCTTGTTGCCTCTCACGAAGTTCTTTTTCCTGTCTGTTTTTCTCTAACAGAGCAGCAGTTTCTGCATGTACGCGACTTTTTTCTTCTTCTGTCAGAATGCTCTTTGCATCACGTAATGGCTTTGTGGACCGGTCTGGAACTATTCGTCCATTCTCAACAGGCTGGCTGTCACTGACTGGTCTGTTATCATCCGAGATTTTTAGTGGAGGCTTTTTAGTACGATCAACCTGTAACACAAAGCGTAGAACAACAATTCACTACAGCTATTACTGCTCTGTTAGCTAAGCTTTTTCTAAATGAGATTTATAAGAGAATAAAGATGACATAAAGTTGACTTCTGCCAGACATAGTGACCTTTCAATTTCATTAAATCTGGTAATTCAAATTGCTTGTTAGTAAAAGTAGGTATTCACTTAACTTCTGGATGTGAGAGAATCAATAAGCCCTGCAGAACCATAAGGACAACATCAAGCGCTGATTACTACAACTCTTTATTTTCAAGCTTTCAAAGGTGAACATTTTAGGCCAATCAGGCAGCCTAATCTGGGCTTGGCTCTCTCAATCATGTGACAGAGCATGTGATTAAGGCAGATCTGCTTGATGGGAAGAGGTATTTAAGAATGGCTTATGCTCAGACCTAGGAGAGCAAGTCGGTTTTGATGCTGAAATGGAAGTTCTGAACTAGGCCAGCTTTTATTTCTTCAGGGAAGAACAGAAATAAGGTCTTTTTTACAGTTTAGGGTCCCTTGGCTGAAATCTGTATTAAAGGCAGTATCTAGAAGGGTGAAAGCGAAGAGTTTGACTTTAGCCTTGTCTCCTAAGGAAAATGTTATTTTAGTGCAAGGACTCTACAACGGTGTCTTTAGAATGTTTTATACCCATGAAAGGAAGAAACAAATCCCTATGCTCTCACTACTGGGCCAAGAGTGACAAGCCACCTAAATGTTTTATTATGTGAAGGAAGATACAGTTGCTGAAAAGCAGGCCTTTGGAATAGCCAAGGTAAGCCATGGCCAAACTGCCCTCCCTATATTTCATCATATGTATGTTTTGAGTAGAAAAGTTTGCTTATAGACTTTCTGAATTAATGATCAATTGCTGACCTTCAATTTCTCAGGTGCTCATATCAAAATATTCATGAAAAGCTCTGCAATTACGTTAAGTATATTCAGTTTCGTAAAGGTCTGCAGATTAGTTATGATGGCTTCACAGACCACCAATAGTCTCTGTACTAATATACTTGCATACAAGCCTTAAACAAATACTGAGTATGTTTCTTTGTGGATTTAGGCTTCCGCATGCGGTGGGTCTCCAGCAGATTAACCATATACTAACTCTGAAAAAAAGAAACACAACTTACCTCAGGGATACTTCTTGTGATCGATGCTGGATTAACTACAAATGAACTGTCAGACTTTGGAACAGCAGCATCCTGTACGTTTGGTCTGTTAAGTGATTTTAGTATCTCTTCCAAATTATCTCCTGTTTCTTCATTTTCAATCACTTCTGTTGGAGATGGCTTTATAGCAACAACAGGTGGAACAGGAGCTGGCTCTTCCAGAGATGGATATGTAAAATCCACTTTAGGAGGGGGAGAGGAGGGAAGCATGAGAGAGCTCTTAAAAACACAAAAGCAAAATAACCCCCACGTTCCACCAGACCCCAAAATTTAGATATGAGGTCTAGCCCAGAACAAGGCTATCCCAAACATACTTGAATGAATTAAAGATACATCCAGTAACTATAAACACCTGGGGGAAAGGGAGGGTCATCCTTTATACTTACAAGAAACAGTCACTGCTTCACTTCTGCTATGCTGGGGTGGAGTTACTTTAGCATTTGTTGTGTACTGGGGAAAACAAAGGAGCCAGTTTTCATAACCTCCTTCTAGAACTAAAGGTTCATTCTGTAGTATAGTTTTGCTTTCCCACTATAAGAAAAAAAAAATTGAAATTAAATGATTTAGAAATAGAAAAGAAACTTTTACATCTTAATAGTGTTGAAATTTCTGTGTCTAGTCATTACGTTAAGAGACAGGTTGTTTCTGAGATTTTTAAATAAGAATTAAACAGGCTGCAAAAACCCTTTGGGGAACAGGGATCCTCTTTGTGTTTGGAGAATGCCCAACACAGTGAGGTTCCTGCCTCTACCTACAACAGGTCTGAGTATTTCCAATACAGAAAGAACTACTTACTACTACTTCAGGTAACGATCCTCCATGCAGAAAAATATTTTTATTATAGTATTTGCTTCAGTTTCTTATCTGATAAGTTTACTGAGTGATTAGGAGCATTGGTTTAGAAAGCATATTGTTAACTTTCTGAAAAACCCTTGGGAGTTCAGGCTCCAGGCTGGCCTCCTCCTGAGGTCCTCAGTATTAGAACATGAGCAAGGCACAGAGGTTCAGAGAATATTCTGTAAAGCAATAAACAGGGAGAACTGCCTGAATTATCCCTGAACCCCAGTCTTGAATGCTTAGGCAACAGAAAGATGTGCAGTCTTTCACAAGAGCCACCTATATAAAGGGTAGGGACAACACAGCCGTAGCCAGAGTTCTGACTTGAACATGTTGAGCATCCGCTTAATACTGAGTCGATAAGCTCCTTGCGCTGATGAAGCTCAGATTTAAATTCATGTTTCTCTAATAGTTATTTTCAACAATGCACAAAAGTTAACCATGCTCAAAATATTTCTGGGATCTCCTTCAACAAAACTCCTCCATTCTAGAAAGTGCCTGGCTGATAGGACTGCAAAGAAGCTAGCCTTCTTTGGTCTGCCTGTGCAGGTGGCCAGCCAGTTCCCATGAATAAGGAACTAGAGTTGCTAATACAGGAAAGAGGGTGACAATGTTTCTGGCAAACAGTACTAAGTACTTTCCCAAATAACTCTGTCAGCCAAGAACTCTAAGTTTATGAGCTAGTTGTTGTGGAGGGGAGTTGAATCATTCTGCTGTTTACCTATTTAATAAATTATACTGTCCTCTACTAGAGCACAAGCATGGGAATGTGAAACTTCAGACTACACTTCTGCTATCAAAATAAGCAGTCTCTGAAAACTGAAGCAAGATGTTTGCCTCAAGTGTCATTAAGTCTTCCATATACTTTGTCATTATAGGTGCTTTAAGACCTTCTTATTTATTGAGATGAATTAATATAAAACATGCCAACCTTAAAAAGCGCATCTTTCAGGCTCTGAAGAGTTGTTCCTAGCTTTAAGTCTTCGGCAGAACTAGACCAGTCTAGCAGTATAACATAATCAAAGTGTCCTCTCCTCTTCCATGGATCTCTAGAATCCTCTGGGAGTCTAGCTTCAATCCAATTTGCAGTAACTCTAAAATGTATTAACATGCATTTATAGACAAAGGTACAAGTAACATTTTGTCTGACAATATATAATCCATGTTATGTTTATGTGCTTGGATAAAATAAATATGCTCTGGCTTGAAGTCAGTACATGCAAGAACAGAGCTGTCCAGATACATCTCACCCACGTGTATGTATCAGGGACTCCGAAACTAAGGGTACAAACTTTAAAAGCATCCAATTTTATAAATTGACTGAAAAAAGATTAAGTATTTCGCTATCATTTAATGTTATCTCATACCCAGGACTGATAGCTTCTTCTGGCACACTGATAGATCTTGGAATACAGGATTCCTGATAATCCTTCAATCTTCGAGCATCCATTATAATCAATTCAATATTTTTGTCCGACATCATTGCAAACAGTTTCTCAGCTGTGACTGCTCCTTGAAATACAGAAGCTATTAGACACAAAGAGCTACATTATAAACGGAGATAGCTATGATCACATCTAACTGGTGCAATCAAGACTGCAAACAGGTGAAGCAGAACAGAAAAGTCCCACAAAGTCATGGAGGTGAGACACTATAAAATAAACGTGTTGGCCTTTTTGCTCCTACTACTGTGGTGATTAGCACCTGATCTGCTGAATTAGACAACACCGAACACTTCAGTGATAAACTAGTTTTAACTTTTTGTGGTCTCATTTAAATCAAGCTATATAGGCAAGCATTTGTAAACTATATACTGCAGATGTTCCTCTTCAGTTAAGAGTTCTAGAGAACACTTCCACATATTTATTACAGGAACAAAAACCAGAAGGTTGGGAGGGGAAAGCTTTCTCTTTTAACTGAGAAAGCTGACACATTTTAGCCTTGCCCAGATTTTTTCTTATCAGCTGGGGAGATATTTTTCTTTCTACTTTGACCACTCTAGGGCTAGTTCAGCTTCAGTTATTAAACTATTGAAAAACTAAGTACAGCTTTCTAAGTTCAAGAGAAGTGATGAAGGCTGCAATACAGAGCTTAATTACTAAGTCGCTGTAACTGAAGTGCAGGATACTAGAATTTCCTCGAACTACTCTGACTGTGAATACTCCTTAAAAGAACTGCAACTGCTTAGGTGATAGGTGCATAGGTATATGGAGACCTTTTTCACATCTGTGTGAACATTGCAGCTCTTACCACTCAGACTGTCAGACTGATCCTTCCTTTCCAGTGAATGCTTCCTCTCACCATTAATCTGTGTTGTAAGGGAAAAAAAAGTTAGTTTAATATCTAATACTCAGAACAAAGGTGGCCAACAGACACTGATAGATCTCATAGAGCTTGAAGGAAATTGGTCAGACTGTAAGCCGCAGGAAAAGACCTAGAAAAAGGAAGCTTCTTCTAAAGATGTGTTGACAGATGTACTAAAAACATACCAAGGTTGCTGCCCTACCTAGACAGAAGCCAGTCAAAAAGGCAATACAACCTAGGACAGCATCATCTGCTAGATGAAATTTGTGAAGCATTTGCGGAGAAATTAGTTTCTTTCCACACTATTGCTGAAAAGGCAGCTCTCTCCTAAAGAGCAGACATGTTATCCATAACATCAGCTTATTACCATTACCTTGGGTTTCTTACACTAGCTAGTTCTATTATAAAATAGAATTTGACTTTACAAAAAACCTAGTCTATCTTACGCAAGACTTGGAGGTTGGTAGGACTCAATGTCTTCCAAAGAAATGTCAAAAAAGGGTTACGGGGAGTGTAAACTAATTTTAAAAAACATGACTCCGAACTGGAAATAGCTACTAGTAGAGATCAAATGCTAGATTAAAACTATACGTTTAGACTGGATTAGAGAGTTTGTAAACATCTTCAATTACCCTTTGGCTTTTCCCTTTGGAATCCACAGCACCTTCTGAGGAGTTTTTGGCTGAACTCTTTCCATCATCTTTTGGTTCTTGCTTTTTCTGCAGCTCTTGTCTGTCCCTCTCTTCAAGTTTTTTCCGAACTTCAGCTTCCTCATATCTATTAAAAAAAAAAAATAGCCTTTTTTTTCCTCAATATTGCGTTATTGGCTAGCCTTGGATAATTAACATCAGAATCATCAAGCTTTCAGGAGGAAAAAGAAAAAGTATTTAAAGTTTAAAAAAAAGTTAAAGTATTGTCAATCTTCGTATTTCCAACAAACCCCATTTTCCTCCATGACTGCACGATATTATTTCTCCCACTCTTGGGTTGGTTTTCTTATTCTTAAATCCTGTTTTGAGTCCTATTTCATAGCCACTGCTCTTAAGGCGAACTAATTTTTTTCTCTAAGCCTAGAGTCATGCTTAGCTATGGTGTCACTAAATGTAATAGGTCTTTCATTTCATAGAGGAAAGAGTAAGTATTGGTGACTTACAGGTTAACTTCTGTATATTATAACAATCATCCTAGGTATTCTATTTGGTTTTGCAACAGAGCTAACGATAACAGTTAGGAATAAGTTAGCTCAGTTACCTAAATTTCCTTTTGCTGAGAAGTCAGATCAGAACTACCTATATGGTAGCAGTCACCTTCAGGATGTAAGCTGACTTTATAATACTGTTATGTCCTCACCTGTGTCCCTGCTGTTTGCTTCAAACACTGGGGCTACAGTGAAGTCAATGCAAGAATCATGTGTACTCGAGAGCTTTGGTGGACCTAGGTCTTGCATACAGCTGTCCTTTTCATAAAGCCTTAGACTTTAAAATTAACCTCCCAGCCTTTTGCCATTGTAAGGACAATCACAATATGATAACCGGTGGCCTCCAAACTACGGCTTTTAGATCACCAGCTGCAGGTTTGTATAGTTACATCACTGTTAAATAGCATTCTATTACATTTAATATAACTGAGAAGCTTAAGGGTTACTAGTGATCCATAAAAAAAAAGAACATTTTGAATTTACAGTTTTGATGACTGAACCAAGCAGTGAAACATGAATACTGAACTGTATTAGTAATTGCTCATTTTAATCAGATGTTGCCTAATCAGGATTAAAATGACAACAACAATACAGCTGTATTTCATATCAAGTGTCCTGTGTTAATAAACTAGATCATTAAATGAAATTCTGCCTCAAAGTCTATTCCACTAATTGGCCACTAATAGGAAGGAAGCTGCAAGCCTGTAATTTTATTTTTTAAACAGGCTTCTTGATTTGGCAAAGGCATCGTAAGTTAGAACAGAGCATTTTGTTCTCATTTGGCATTAACGGCACTAAAGCATACTTCAGATTTTAATTTAATTCAGTCAATATGGAATATTTACCCATCAATTTCCCATTTATGCCTTTGAAGCACATAGTAGGTCATTCATGTAGGTATTCCCGCTCCTATACAAATGGTGTTTCAGCAGCTCCACTTCTAGTTAACAATTAACATTTAAACTATTTGCTGGCCTACAGCCTGGAGAAGAAATTATACAAATTTCCCTGAAACCACTTCTGTAGTTACACAGGAGTCATGTTTCATTTGTATTCCCTTTAAATATATATACATTTTGCCCAGAGTAGTTGAAAGTTATTGTGTCAACTTTCAAAACTCTGTTCCTTTCATAAAAAGCCACAAGTTACTAAACAATGTCTCTTAAATAATTTTGGTTTTGTATAACTCTATCAGTGTTTGCTCTTACAGTGAATTCGTAGCTCTGCTGAATTGTAAGACTCTTAACTAAAAATAAGGAAAACTAAAAGACTGTTTCATGCATAGTATCGTGAGCCATCTCTGGAAAGACTCTTTTCATATACGTGTAACTACGCTCTTATTTCCTTGTTCACTTAAGCTATCTTCATGGATTAAGCACTTCGAAGGGTGCTTTCACAGTAATACTTGGGGTGGGGGGTGGGGTATGGGAAGGGAAATGTGCCTAGCTGAAGGGAAAGAATTAAAAAGGTGAGAAAGGGGCAAGAAAGATAGTCCCTAAGGATGCAAGAAGCAGATAAGGCTGGAAGCAAGACATACTGCACTAAATGACACTGAAAGATAGATTCTACCTTACAACTTCTTACTGACACAGTTTTGTGGCTTATGGCACAAAGACAAGTAACTTGACAGTTGTAAATAAGCTACCCAAAAGCCCGCTAGCATCAGCTCAGTTATATACTGGCAAAATTGTGCATTTCCATATATATATCTGCATGTGGCAGAGGTAGAGAAAAGATATAGCAGCTAGTTAAAGAATCAAAAATGTGTTTTGTTAATGTAAACTAAATCCACACTAGGAGGACTTTAACATATGTAAATATTAGGAACATTCATTAGTATATTTGGTTTCAGATGTCCTTGTGATGAAAAGGGTAAGGAGGAAATGGCTCTTGATCATCTCTAGTGTATAGTAGTGTGTAGTTTATATCTTGTGATTTCTTTTTATTAGTCATTAAACAAAAATAGGAGACAGTATCAACAAATCATAGTTACCAAGAATTAAGAGACAATGTATACAGTTGCAAGTTGTTGGGAGTATGTGATGACGAAAATTATCTCTAATAACAGACTGTTGTGGATAAACAATTTAAGCTCTCAAGAGTTTTGGGTATCTAAGGTCTACTCAAGTGCAATCCCTTACTACTAAATAGCATCAAAACCTGCAATTGCACATGTACAGGCTTCGGGTATAATGAACAATATCTTAACTGTATTCACGTACCTGAGTTTAAGGCTGTCTGAGAGTCTTTCAGCTTCTTCAATAGCTTTTTTTAAATTTGTAGGTCCAAGAATTGAATGAAAATAATCCTAAAATTACAAGCATCACCCCACATATTAATAGTACAGCTTAATAATGCCTGCTTCCGTGCATATCAAGAGCTGCTAATGTACAGAGAATTGGTATTATAATGATATTAATGCCAACAAGAGGAACTGTTTTGAATCAAAATATTTTCCTCTCAAACATGAGTTTGTAAGTAAAATTGTTCTATAGCAGTAATAAATAAAGGCTAGGCAAGGCAACTGCACCAAAAAAAGTTTGAATGGGAAAGATGACAGAAATACCTTTCCCTGAAAAAATATTCACAGATCTGACAATTTATATACCTTATATGTATTAAAAGCAAACTGTAAAAGCAATTAACAATAGACTTGTCAAAAATAGGAAGGAAAAAATATCATCGTAAGTGAGACAGATTACACATTACCAGTGTAATCCTTTGAATGTGCATTAGTGTAATTCTCTGTACTTCTAATACTTCTACCAATGCAGAAGAGGTCAGTCAGAAAGCTTTTATACCTGTTGCTGCTTAAAATCAGGTCTCTTTTTAATAAAGTTATAAACAGTCACATATTTCATATATAGGATGTAAGCTTTTTCTTCATCTCGGTCCAATCTGCTTTCCTCCGCTGCCTTGAAAATCTTAAGGGCACTCTGCACGTAACTGAAATCAAAGAAGAGGAGTAAAGCACGTGATTGTTGACTTGTCCCCAAACACCTACAAGATGCCACTTTAAGTGTTCACAACCTCTGCCCATATATTAAGCGTTTGATTTTACTATCTTAATATAAGGCTTTCTTTAAATATGAACTACAGTCATGCTCCCCCAAATAACGTTTCTCTCTGCTAATTTGTTTACTAGCCTTATTTAAAATCTTCCATAATTAAATAGCATACTGAGATATGGAAAAAAGTACTTTTTCCTTCTAAAAATGAGATTTTTTTTTTTGAGGAAAAACTAATTCATAGTAAGACAAAATTAAATTGTTGTCTAAAAATCCTAGAGGCGAAATATTTTCTATTCACACATTTGCTAAACTTTTTATTATTTTTAAGAATTTGCGCTTATGTAGCCTTTTCTCAAAGTACGAAATTTTCATGGGCATCATGCTCTGTCCAAGACATGTTTTGGCAGTATGTGAAGTTACCTTCTGTAGGCAGTAAGCATATCCGATGGGACAGTTGAGAGATCTATACATAAGACCATCAAAGACTTTTATATCTAACAGAAATAATTGAGGAAATTTAGATCCACAACATAGGTGTTCTGGAACCTGCTCAGCAGAGTAGCACTAATACTTCTAATATTAATCCAAAATCAATTAAAATATATATACCTCTTTGTACTTGTCTTTTCAGGTTTTATTTCTGTCTTCTTGTTGAGATCTTTCAATGAAGTACAGAGATATAGCTCCTTAGGTACAGATGCCACAGCAGGCATGTTAATGTTGTTACTTATGTCCCTTCTAGGATGGTACAGCTTCTTAGAAGTCTTTATCAATATTTTTCTGGGGGGGGAGAAGAAAAAAAACCCCAAACATAGGGAGAGCCCAATTATATTCCAATGACTTTTAATACAGTTATAGTTACCTGTATGGGGTTATTACCTAATCTATCTCACTTTATGTGAATTAGCACTAGTATAAAACAATCTGGAACTTACACAGTTAAAGATTAAGCTATAATAAAAAATTCTACACATAATCTAATTGTAGGTAATGAATTGGAGCTCTAGTACCTGATCTGGTCCACTACAATCTGGCAAAACATGATTATACTACAGTGTCAGTACTTATCAATACACCTTTGATATTAATCTATATTACTACTATTAAAACAGAATTACTTACATAGGAAGATACATATATTCAAAGCAAAAAGAAAAAAAATCTGTCACTTATTCTAGGCAATTATTTGTAATACAAGCATAAAAGGAAAAATATTTCCAGAAGTCAAAGAAAACTTCTTTGCCAGAAGTTAGAAGAATAATGTAGCTGCTTAAACCGCAACTATTTAAATGTTAATTATCCATAGGGGTCCTCTTGTATCAGTTCTAAGTATTACTGATGCAAACAGAGTAGAGAGTCGCTTAACAGTTAACAGTATAAATTAATCCCCCCAAAGTGACAGAATTATTTGAAACCACTCTAGGTAATTTATCAAGAGTGTTAGCAATACGTTGCTAACAGAAGAATAAGAAAATAAATGCTGACTTAAGAATGTTCAAAATCATCGTATCCAGCAAACTTATTCAACTATAACACCAGTAAGTATATTATGAAAAATTAGCTAACTTCTCTGTACTCTGAAATTAGTAATGGATAATTATTTTATCACTACATTAGCACAAACCTCTGCAAATACACACTACACCCATGGAAATGTAACTTCAAACATCTTGGTAAGAGACAAGCTGCGAAAAGGAAGGTTGCTACTGTTGAAGTCGACTCGAAACTTCTTGGACATACTGTAGGTCTTAAACTCCTAAGTATCATTGTCTTTCTGCTTTCATCTGGAAGTGCTCTCCACGTAACCATGAAATAGTTAAGCAGAGTTTGGCCAGAGGGGACTATTACATCATCTCATCTAACATTCTACATAGAGCAGTCCATTAAGTCTCATACAGATAGTCTAACTAAAAATCTTTGAATCTAATACTCGGTAAGCTATTTTAGCCCTTGCGGGGGTGGCAGGGGAGGAGGAATTGAGCTCCCTCTCAAGCAGTGAGACATTAACGTGCTAAAAATACTGAAGAAATTAAGGGGAACTAATTAGAAGAAAGATGCTCAAATGATCCCAACAAATAAATTATTTCCTAGTAGTGAAAACCCACATGGCCTCTAACAAGATGAAGGTAGGGCATTTCCCTTCCACCCTCAAGGTGATGATCAGCATGACAAGTGTGACCAAAAAACCATCGGCCAGTGACCTCAGAGTGAAGTTTCACAGAACTGAATTGATCTGTAGCCAACTGCCACCAAGTGAGGTGGTCCTGATTTCCCTCCCTCTTCCTCATGCTGGTCTGGTACTTGTCCAACCTCTTATTGAGCCAATTTGGCTTGCTGAAGAGGCAGAATGGCTACACATCTTGTGCAAGGAGAGCAGTTGGCGTGTGCAGCCAAGAATGAGAAGCCGAGATGGGAACGTGATCCCTTCCCATGGCACATAGCTGTTATTCTTTGAAGTATCACTGCATATATAGTATCACTAGGTTGACTGTTCTTGGTCTAGGAACTGGTTATCAAATAAAGACACTAAGTTAACCCAAACCTTTGATAAGTACATGTTGGAAATAAATGCAAAAATAAGATAAGATACATGTCTAATGATGATTCTTTGGTTTAAGATCCGGCATGCCAAGGTCAGACTAAACAATATCCAGCTAACTTACTGCTTAAACACAGATGCTGTACTTGCTAATTTTCCAATTACATAGCAACTTTTCAAAGTTGACAAACTTGTCAAAAATCCTTCCTTAGGAGACTGATTTTCAGATAATTCCAGGAAGTAAATAATAAAGTCCTCAAATACTGATTTTAATACATAAAATTAATAATATATCCCGTTCCTCACTCATCTTAAAACATTGTCTTCCCCATATAAGGTGTCTTACGTTCAACTTTAATTTTCAGAGAGATATTTAGGTGCTGAAAACAAGGCAGAAAATTCATTAGAAGAACTGCATTCAGTAGAAACAAAACACAGACGCACCCCCTGCCCCAAAGTAACAGATCTTTCCAATCTAAAAGCTTTTCTGCCTAAAACAAAGACATACTTTTTACAACCTCACAGAATTACAAAGAAAGGCTTCGCTCTTATTAAGATTTTAGCATTGCTTGTCTAATCCCACCTTCAGAGCATGTCTTTACCTGGCTTTCCCCCCCCCCCCCTTGGAGCTGTAAATAGACTTTTTCTTTGAAGCTAAATCCTTTCCAAATATATCCTCAATGTTTGCTCTGTTATGTAACCAGTATTTTCTTAATCTTAAGTGGCAGCATTTGGTTGTGTTCTGACAGAATATTGTAACTAAGTATGTCGTCTGAAAAGGATATGAATATAACATTACTGTGTCTGTGTGCGTATGAGGGGAAAAAAAAACAAGATTATGTGAAAGATGAACCATTTAATGGAAGGCAAAAGATGCTGGTAAATTCTCAAGTGTTGCTGACACACCTTGATACGGGCAGTTCTTCTGGAACCTCATCTATACAAGTGTAGAACTAGCGGATAAAAGCCAAATCTAAGTTTTGGCCCAGCACAAAAATTGGCTTTCCATGTTTTTCTGCTGTGGTTAGTAAGTTATAACTGCAGGTCTTTGTATTGCCAGGCAAGTTCAATACTGAACTTACTTTTATTTCCTGATCTGAAGAAATCTCTATACCTTTTTTCAAAACATGAGCTACTAACCACAGTATCTGATGAATGAGGTATTACTCTTTGACCTCCCACAGCACCGTAAGTCATACAATATGCTACAGTAAAATGAGCGAGGATGGATTAGGAATAACATTTTCTTAAAAAAAAAAAAAACAACAAAAAACCCAACCAAATTCTCAACAGCCTATTTAACAGAATTACATATACCGTATGTCATAATATGAGATTTCAGTTGCAGCTTCTAATTCATTCTTCCATACAGAACTTTAACTACGGAACTATAACTAGCATTTTCAGTTTTATGCAGCAAAAATCCCCTAACTATAGCCTACAGGCTGACCACTAGTTGCCAGTTGACTGCTCAGAGTCTTGGCTCAGAAGAACCCTTAAAACTCCTTAAGCTTCTACTAAATTTTAAGATGTGCTTGTAACTTGATTTTCTTTTATACTCAAATGAATGAGGGTTTTTTTTTTTCCTTCTCTGAGCAGGCTTGGGGAAGACACCGATTTAAGAACCCAAATCAGCTCCTTCATATATAAATATAACCAGCTGATTTTGAACCTAAGTTTTTGCAGATTCCTAACTGACCTGGTCTCAATGGTTCCTCCAGCAAAATAAGTTGCACAAATAAAGACGTTCAGGAGTAATTAACATACAGCAGTGAAATGCATGGAGATAGACCAGCTACTGCAAGTTCTATACAAGGTCTGTATTTGTTTCCACTAGAGGAGCTGCAATGAACTGTACTTTCTAATCAGAATCACATCCATTTTATCAGGATAAACTCTTGCTGTTCCAGGCTGTATTGACTAGATTACGCTCACTTTTGCCAAGCATTCCATTTCCCTCCCCACTTATAATCACCATATCAAGACAATGGCAACACTGAGGCATCGATGAACACTTCCAATTATATATGTGGATCTTTCATACATCTCTAGGGAGGAGAGATCTCTTCTTCCCCAGCAAGAAAAGAGAACTGGATCATAAAACCATAAATACAAGAGATTGAAGAAGCCATAATACCTAAATCTACTATTAGTCAACCCTGTGAAGAAGAGCAAACAACCTATTTCAAGTTTGTCAACTTTTTTCTTAAAAATTAAGATAAAACTCGAAACTGTGGATCTGTTCTGCCCCCAGCTGAAGTATTATCTCAGGTTCTTTTTGAAAGTGTGTGCTGAAAACCAGGCCAATATCCCAAAAATATACGGGAAGTCATGCTTGGATGTTTATGGGCATTTAAAATACTTAGAATGGATAGTTTTACACTGACAGGGAACCATACCTGTTGGTAACAGGTTTTTCAACATCTAATTATCATGCCTGTTTTACTAAGGATATGAGTAAGCTTTAAGTGGAATGACCGTAGCAAGAACAACGCACAGAAGCAGTTATATTGCAAGCAGCATACACTAACACAGTCTGAAATAAATTGACAGGCTAAGTACTGTGCATCACCAATTCAGGTATGTAATAAAGTATTATTCACCTACTTATTTTTGTCTCTAAAACTTGAGCAAATGAGAAACGGGTTTCTCATGAGCATTAAGTTCCTCAGTTCTCTTGGAATTAAGTTTTGCTGTCTGTACTCTGTACACAAAAGTTGGTTTTGTTAAGATTATCAGTATTAATCTAGAGATACAGTATTTTAACATGACTGAACTATACAATCAATCAGCATACTTATCTCTGAGCCCTCTAGCTTTCTTTCAGGCTCTGGTACTGTTAATACTACAGGCCTTGGTCCTGTAACTTAATGTGCATAGGCTGATTATAACCACTGGGGCTTCTTATAGCAAGGCCATTATGCTCACACAGAGTACCCAAACTTTCATCATTTTGCTGGGTACCACCAGTCATCACGGCAGTAACACACTGCGGGTCTGTCTTTGGCTACGTACCATGCTGAAACTACCTGCGCCGCCAAGCTTGGGAACCACTCTTTTCGCACAGTGAGAAAATCCTTTCTGACAGTTCGCTCATCCAACAGTTTAACTGATATTGATGGGGAGGGAAGACACTACAAACTTAGGTTGCTTAAAAAAAATAAGTTGGCTTTTATACAGGAAGTTTGAAAGTTTTTCAGGCTAAGTAAGAACACAAATAGCTTCACTTCTTATTTAGATAAATGAAAGTCTGCAAAGCGTACACAAACAGTATAGGTGATAAGAAACCGGGGAGGTGACAGAGAGGCTGAACACTCCTCCAAGTTTTTAACCAGGCGGTTAAAAACCCTGCGGCGCCCGGGTGCGGGCCCCGGACCCCGCCGCCGCGGGCACGGCCAGGGCTGTGGGAGTCTTCATGACACCGCAGCTCGCTGCCTCGCCCGCTCCGGCCGGAGGAGTGCACCCTGGGAAGCGCTGCTCCCGTGCCATCTTCCTCCGGCCGCTCTCGGGCTCCGGGGCGGCTTCCCCCGACCCCGCTCGCGCGTCGCCCCGGCTGGGCTGCGGCTGGGGGGGGACTGCGGGCTGCCCAAGGTCACGCCGCCGGCACCGGGGCGGAGGGCTGCCCGCCGGGCCGGGCCAGGCCCGATTCCCCCCCGCGTAGCCCAGCCCGGGTCCCCCCGCCCTCCGCATCCCCCCCTCGCACGGCGGGGCCGGGCCCGGGGCTCCCCTCCAAGGGCGCCCGCCCCCTCCCGCCGCGGCCGGAGGAGGGCGTGAGGCGAGCCCGCCTGCCCTGCAGGCCTCGCTCCCCCAGCGGC
Organism: Aptenodytes patagonicus; assembly: GCF_965638725.1. Classification (NCBI taxonomy): domain Eukaryota; kingdom Metazoa; phylum Chordata; class Aves; order Sphenisciformes; family Spheniscidae; genus Aptenodytes; species Aptenodytes patagonicus. The sequence continues at coordinate 3,886,856 of NC_134958.1, forward strand.
CCGGGCGCCGCCTCCGGCCAGCGCGGCGGGCCCGGCTGCGTACTCACCGCCGCGGGGACTCGCTGCCTCAGCCCGCCGGCCTGGGGCAGGCCCATGTCCGAGCGCGGCTGCCGAGAAGACGCTACGCGGCCATGGCTGCTGAGGCGGAACTCGGCGGTGTTCCTCCCTCCCGGGCCTCCGCTCCCCCGCGGGGGCGGGGACTCTCCGCGGCCCTATCCGGGCCGCGGGGCCGGGCTCAGGCCGCGGGGGGACGCGGCGGGAGCTTCCTGCCCAGCCGCTGTCCTGCGGGCCCTGTGGGGCGCGGCCGGGCCGGCCGGGCGGGGACCCGCTCCCGCCGTGGAGCTCTCTCGGAGCCGGGGGCGGCTCTGGGGGCGGTGTGAGGAGGAGAAGGGAGAGGCAGGTCACCTCAGATCGACGCCACCCGCGCTGGCTCCTCAGGTCAGCCCCGGAGAGGGCTCACAGGGAGCGTGGGGTTACCCACAACCCCATCCCGCCCTGGCTGCCGCCCGGGCGCTCCGCAGGGCCGAGGCCGCCCTGCCCTGCCCTGCCCTGCCAGCCCCCTGTGGGCCTGGCGCCCCGCCTGGCCTGGCTCCCCGTTTCGTTTCCGGGGAAACGCTTTGTGTTATCGAGGCCAAGCCGCTAAAAGCGGCTTCTGAGGTCTGTCACGTTTTGTGGGACATCCAGCGTTTGTATGGGGTGTTAAACTGGCCCTTCTGATGCACAGTGAAATCTGGTGCGGGAAGGCAAGACACCTCCCCTTATGAAAATAGCCTTTTTTTCCCCCAGAGAAAACTGCATTGACTGGGGACATTGTAAGTTCAGAACCCATTTTTTGTTGATGGCTGCGTTTTCTGTGCAGCTTGTGGTGTTACTACAAGCATCATACCTCAGGGATGGCAGGTACGTGCTGACATGCCGGTACAGTCACACTGGGATTTAAAACATGGGAGAAGGGAGGGGAGAGGGTGGTGCTGACCCTGTTTCCAGTCAGTCGGTGAGACAGGTCGTGCCATCGAGATCTTGCACAAACGGAAAGATGCTCCGTCCCGCCACAGTCCCAGTCTGTCCCCTAACTGTGTCAAGGTGGGGGATTCAATTAAGATACTTTAACCTACTGCTCCGTTTTGCCAATTGAAATGTCTCGTGAACTGGAGCAGTTTCCCTCAGCCACTTTGGGAAACAGGGAGGTCATGAAGCCGAAGTGAGAAAGATGCCTGTCTTCATGTAGCCTTCCAAAATGATTCATTGTCCAGAAGGCTTAATTGTATCACAGTGCGTAGTGGTACAGTAACGTTGGTTGGTATTGGGTACATGAAAGGCTCAAACAATATCCTCCATCTCTAATTGGTAGTGCATAGAAGTGATCAGACATGTAAACGATTCTGGAAGAAACGAATACAGCTCTAAGTCTTCTATATTGTGCAATCGGAGAGGTTAATACCAGAGTAAGTTGATTAACAACATTAAACTGAACTGAATAATATTAGTAACACAATGCTCTTGTAAGTGCCTTTTTCAGAACTGCCCCGTTTGCTTTAGCCAAGGCGGGTCATGCCAGAAAGTTATGACAAGATGAAAGGAGTAAGTCCACTGATGTCAAGGCTTGGGACGTAAGTGTGCCAATTAATGCTGAGTATCATACTAGCTGCTCTCCAAACTGGACTCACGAGCGTCCCTTTTACTGTTTCTCTTATAAGAAGAAATTGTGTCATAAAATCTTTTGGTCTTACTTGTATGGGCAAACCCCAACCATATATAGAAAGGTGTTGGGGAGGACCCGCCTGTACAATTAGCTTTACCATATTCAAGAACTTGTTAAAACATGCTAATATGTTGATTGCATTGTAACATGCTGTGGTGTTGCCTTAGGTCAAAACACATTTTCCTACCAGCACATGTGTTACTGTGTAGCAGTACCGAATAAATAAATAATTTTAAACAGTAGAAATCAGTGTGCTTTTTAATAAATGTTTTAGATTATTTAGTTAACAAAACCTATAAATTACTATCTTATACAGCAGCGTAAAATAAAGGAAAAGAAACCAGGTACTTTACAGATGTGAAATGTGTTTTGACTTGCCTACATCAGACATCAAATGTCTCTCTCTTAAATGTACTTTCGGTGAATTCTGTCAAAAACCCCAACATTAGACACGGTTATTTTAAAGATGGAAGTTGTGATCACAATAATGAAAACTCATGTACAGTGCTAATGGACTACAGGCAGACCGCATTCTTCACCTCTATAAAGGATTTTCAGTAATACGGAACGTTTTGCTTTTCCATAGCGCTGCAGCTAATGTCACAAGGCATTCCTGCTCGTTGGCGCACGCCTGTGAGGACATCGTAACGTTTTCTGTTAACTACTGCTACTGTGTCAATGAAAAACCATAATACGGCAAGCTAAATTCTTGTTGAGAGGCACAGAACGCTTACCAACAACGGAAAAGAGATGTGATGAAGGCTGGATTTAAGGTTTCTATACCCTGGTGACAAGTGACAGCCCCGAGAGGAGGTGTCTGGACTTGTTCTCTAGTGCCTCCTTCTGGCTGATCACTCCTAGAAAAATAACTCAACAGGTCCCTGAGACAGGTGACAACATATAAAGAAGGATTAACCGGCTTTCCAAAAAGCGCATGGAGAATTCGTCCCTGCAGCCTAACTCAAATAGAAAATACCGCAAGAACTGGAGAGAGTCCTGTCAGCCAGGGTGGCGTAAGCCCCGCCATCACGCTCAGCCAGGAGGGCTGTTCTGCCGCCGCGTGTGGGAAATGCAGTTTTCTCTCCTGGACTGAACGGGTCGATTTCAGCTGTGACTCGAGGATTCAGTTCTGTGGTATTTGTGCGGTCATGTTCGCTCTTTGGAATCTGGTTATTTGTATTCTCTCCGAAGCTGTGTTAGGTAAGTCAAGGGCAAAAAGTAATGATCTGTAAACGATGTGGTTACAAGTATTCCTCTGATTAAGGGTATCTAGTAGGTATTATGATCTCCAAAATAAGAGAGTGGAATTTTGTGATTGGTACCTTTTTTCGAAGGATGTAGATTTTGGGATCTATGCTTTACGGTGGTATCGGAAGACTTGTGACTTGGAATAGCTTTGGGGAGAATGTGAGCATGACCGTTTTGCATTGGTGAAACAAAACCAGAAGAAATGTTTCAGGGGCTGGGATGTCAGCTCCAGTGCCAGTTTGGGACTGAAGGCCAGAGCTCTCTGACAGAGCAGCAAGGGCTTAGGATCTTTTGGAGTTCTCATCCATATCACGTCCGATCTCCCATGATCCCAAAGCGTAGCTAAAGCCCTGCCTAGGGAAAGCAGGGCAGCGAAGCCCATGCTCAGACAGGGCACCCTCGCCTGGAAGCGCAATCGGAGCCCCAGCAGCCATGAAGCGGGAAGAGCAACCCCCGCCGCCCTGTGGCAAAGAGGAGCCCCAAGAAGGCCGGCGTGCGGGATGGCGACCCTCTGTCTTATTTCTTAAGCCGCTTTTAGGGAGGCTCCCGCCCCCGGCACGGTGACAGCTCGCCTCCACCCGCCGGGGCCGGCCGAGGGCGGCGGGCGGGCGGGCAGCGCCCTGCCCCCCGCCGGGCGGGAAGCGGGACGGAACATGGCGGGCCCCTCCAGTCCCCGCTTCCCCCGCCTTTCCCCGCGCCGCCGCGCATGCGCGGCAGGCGGCACCGAGGCCGTATCCCTCCGCCAAGCCCCTTTTGCCGGGGATATTTGTGTAATAAGATAATACCTGCACCCCATGGTAAGTGCCGGGCGCCCCTCGAAGCGCTGCCCGCGGGCGGCCCGCGCCGCCTCACGCCCGGGCGCGGGCCGGCGGCGGGGCAGCGCGGCGCGGCACGGCGCCCCTCCCCTCCGCTCGGCGTGTCCCTCCGCCAGGCGCAGCGGGGACTTTTGTGTGGGGCTTTTGGGCGCCGATAAGCGGCGGCCTCCGGCGCCCCTGGTTGTTGTCGCGGCGGCGGCGGCCGGGCCGGCAGCACGGTAAGGCCCCATCCCCGCGCCCTGTCTCTCCCTCACCCCCCCGGGCCGGCCAAGCTTTTCCAGGTCAGTCTGCGCCTTTGTATAGGGCCCTGTTACCGGATGTGGAAGTTGATCTCTTCGCTGGTAAAAAATAATTCCACTTCCCCCGGAACCCGGCGCCGCGGCTCCCTCCGCAGCGCCCAGCCCAGCCAGGATTTCCTGTTGGGGAGAGCGGGCGCGCTGGCCGGCCTTCCGGGGACCCCGCCGCGCGGGGGGCGCGGGCAGCGCCGGCGGCGGCCTGGGGCGCGGCGGCGGCCTGGGCGGCCCGCGGGGCGCCGGGCGCGGCCTGTGGGGCAGGGCCTGCGCCGGGGCCGGGGGGCCGCCGCGCGGCTGGCGGGGCGGGGGGGACGGGTCGCCTCGGGGCTCGGGTGCCCGCGCCCGCCCGCGGCGGCCGCTTTCCCGCGGCTGCCGCCCAGGCCCGGGCGAACGCGGCGCGCCCGGCGAGGGGCCCGGGCGCTGAGGGGCAGAGCGGGGCCCGGCTCGTCCCGCGTCTTTCCCCGCCGGGCAGCCCGGTCTGGGCCGCGTGGGGACGGTCTCGGGCCTCGCGCGGGGCGGGGTGGCCGGTTCCTGTCACGGCCCGGGGGCGGCTGAGCTGCGTGCCGGAGCTTGGCGCCAAAGGTTCCCTGAGCCCCGAGGAGAGGCAGCTTCGGTGGGAGGGGAGCGCTTCCCTCCTCTGCAGTGTCCCTCACCCGGAGCCTGTAACTCTTGCTTTGGACTCTTAATAAAGCGTATGATGGGAGCATAAACGTGGGATAAGACGTGTTAGTTCGGACTGTTGTTTTTCTCTTCTCTCCTAGTAGTCAAAGTAGTTTCTGTTGGTGAGACACTGATAGCACGTCGGTGAAATCCCCTGTAGGAAGTGTTACGTGCTTAGAGTTTTTAACTTAAAGCAGTTGTATGTTGTCCTTTAACCTGCTTACTAAGGTACCTTTTATTTAATGGCAAATGCTGCATATTAGAGTTAAATGTACTGAAAGTTGTGAATGCACACCTTGGAGTACTTTAGCTGAATTTTTTTTTTAATTATTCATGACTTCTGAAGTATTAGACTAAGTAGTTTGGTTGAAGTGTGTCTGCACATAGAAATACGTGTAAGGGTGCGTAAATCTGCTGTCTGAGGTTAAGAGTATACATGGCAGATCAGCATACACTAGGTGTAGACTCTTGTTCGTGACCCACTTTCTCTGCTGAAAACAGTTTGTTTTCTAGGTTTTTTGGGGCCTATGTGCTAGACAGAAACTGTCGAGAAAGACTTCCTCATAATAAAACAGATGCTTTAATTAGAGAGGCTGGTGATTTTTGTTTGAGGATATTTTCAAGTCTCAATCTGAGATATCCTCCGTAAGGCTGTAGTACAGTTCAAAGGCTACATCACAAGCCCTTAGGTTTTTCATGTTAGTCATAGCTGCCATAACGTAACTTTTTTGGTATCTAGTGCCAAACTTACCTGTGAAAGCTTTGTAGCTTGTGGCAGTGCCAACCCAAATCTTGGTTGCTGCCAATGGTTCACCCTTGTTGCATAATAATATTTTTTTAGTTGTTGCACTTTGTTGCAGATAATGGCCAAATCTGCGCCCTCCTTTTTAAGGACAAGATTTTTCTACCATCCGCATTATTTAATGGAGTTGCATTGATGATCGGTGCTAATTTAAGTTAATGTATGAACCTAATTGGAGGACAGACCTGCATATATACAGGCTTGACTATCTTAACTACTAGGCTATACAACAATATGTTTGCTTTTCTGATCTCTTTTCTCAGATCAGATATTTTTCATCTGATGCATACATAGTCCAACGTGAAGGTCATGCTGCTGTTTAAACAAACTAGAGAGAATTTAGTTACAAATACAACACAGTCATAGAGGAAAGCTGAAAGCACTGGAATTAAAGCTGACTGCTATTAATATATTAGTGTAACTTTCATTATCATAATAGAAGTGTGGATACTCTAAGCCTATGATATTTATATTAAGATTTGAAGTATGACATGTGAAACCATTGTCAAAATACGTTTGGAAGGGTATGATTCCCTTAGGAAACAATACAGGAACTTTTTGAGTTTATCCCATGTAAGTCGCTATAATCACTATTAAATTATATATAATGTAAAATCATAGCAAAGTTTTTAAGAGATGCTAGCACATGGAAATACACCTAGGTTTAATGCAGACCTTCCGGTTCCTTTAGAAGTTACAAAACTAATTGAAATAAACTTTTTGAAGAGTTGTTCTGAGTTCAAGTGTTGCGCTGTTATATCAGGATGTAAAAACAAATAAAGCAAGTTGATCCTATTATTTCAATTCTAATAATGATCAAAACTGAGTGCTTGGTTAAAGATTTGAATAGTTATTGCTAGCTATTTATACTCTGTACTTAAAAATATTTTTGACCTTGGTATGGATAGGCATATAAAATTAGTTAGAAATCGCTATTCTCGATTTCTAGTGATACTGTGCAATGTTGAAATCAGTAGGATGATAGCATTTCTGAAGATCAGGTCTGGGGAAGCAGGTTGATTTTTTTTTTTTTTTTTTTTAAATGGTGGAAAGAAAAAGTCATTCTGAAAAGGCCATTATTTTTTCCAGACGTAATGGGTGTGACAGATGATGGGTCTCAAGCTGTCTTCCAAGTACGATTCTGCTGCTTGTCAGTTCAGTAGGGAAACCTGTTTAATTAGCATTTTATGGAACTTTGTCCTGGGTTTTTTAGAAATTATTGCAAATCCTTGTCATAGATACGGTGTATATTGATTCAGTTTACCTTCTGGTAAATTGCACTGGTGCAGGCCATGCTCTTCTAGTGTAAGTATGTCTCTTTTAGGAGCATGCGTTGGTAGAAGTACACTGGTGGCTGCGAGTTCTCCAGGTTAGCAGGTGTTCTGCAACAACTGTTTTGTGCCTGTTGATTTTGACCGGCTGATGTTCACTGCTGCAGTGGTAGAAGGGGAATAAAGGCTGGGTCCAGGATCCTTGGGGCAGGACACCAGTCTGAAAGGTGCTGCAATACGTGAAGCCAAACTTAATCTTCTTCCTCGGGCTGCAGACTCTGCTGCTCTCTTGTCTGTAGGCTGCGGCGTGGGACGCCAGGCTTCCCAAGCTGCATGTTTTTCAGCTCCTCTTCCTCCCCACAGAGCCCATTTTGCACACAGTTCCACCTAAACTCCGGTCAAGTGCTGTTATATACGCCTCTGGTAACAGCATGACGTTCAGAGTTTTACAGAATGTATAAAAACTTAAATCTAAGATGGATACAAAAAAAGCAGTATGGTTTCCTATCGCACGTAAGTAAAATAGCAATAATAATTTGATGTAAATTTTAATTACCGGTTCATTGTGGCATCTGGCTAATGATACTGTACAGAATGCATTGCAGTAATGAAATGTGGAAGTTCAGGAGGTGGTTAATGCAAAGAAGTCCAAACCCAGCAGAAGCTCTTCCCTATTTACTCAGTTGTAGACAAAACCCTCTGTTCACACAGTTGTGTAGGAGCTGTTAGAAGTCTGAAAACATACTCAGATTGCCATAAGAATAACTATAGTAGTCTCAAGACTTTATTTTAGAGCCAGTGATGTTTTTATTGTCTGAAAGAATCCTCTTATAAAGCATTACCCAGCTGCTGTGCTAGCCAAGCCTGATGGAAATGACACAGTTACTGAAGAGCACCTCTGACACAGTTCAGCAGAGTTGATTTGTAACACTACATGGAGTAGCAGCAGTACTGAACTAAGAGTGCTGCTTTGAAATGGAAATATTATTTCAATTTTAAACATATTTTATTGTACTATATATAGAACTTTGCTTTTCATAGTATCATTGTGCTATTGTGTGACTAACTGATCTTAGGAGAGCAGCTGAAGAATTTTTCTGGAAAGGGAAGAAAGGGAAATTCTGACACAGCAGACCCTTCTCAGTATGTCCCAGTAGTAGCAGTGGAAGAGTACGGGGGGAAGTGTGGGGCATGTTATTACTCAAGGGTTTCCTGACCTTACAATATTGGTCCTTGGGATGACCTGCCAAGTAGAAATCAGCTTCGGGTTGACTACTCTTGAGAAATTTTACGAATGCTAGTATTCGTTGGTTAAAAGTGACTAAAAGTGCATGAGTGTTTTGTTGGAAAGGCCTCTTCAGTTGCTGTTGTTAGTGCATTGTTGACATACAATGTGATTTTTATTTTTGAGTTCAACAGTGTAATTTTGCTAGGTTTTTAACTTTCTTCCACTAGATGGCCCAAGCATGCTTTCAAGTACCCTATGAGAACTGAAACTTTTACTTCATTTCTAAAATAAATGTGTGTTGTTTTAACTGAAGTTAAAATTCTACATCATTAAACATACGTAAACGTCTGTGATGCTCTGTTCTTGTTTAAAATAAAAACACTTTATATCAACCAAGAGAGTGTTGGTTAATGTAGGTAATACATGGTAATGAAGGTTATGTCATGTATGATCTTCCATGTCCCTCTTTTTCCTTGATTAGAACATTTCTTATTGAGTGTAGTACAATGCTGTTTAGTTTTGCATTGAGATGAGAACTGATGTACTGTCACTCTGACAGTGTGTTCAACAGTAGTGGTTCAGAGACTCTGAAAAGGCATTGATCTCAGGCTGAAGTTTGTCCCTAACATCTCCTGGGAGTGAGATTTGTGTTTTGCAGGCCATCATAATTGAAATTTTTTTTGCTGCTTGATTTTGCTGCACAGGGTTTTGGTAACAACTTTCCTGCTTATTTCACCAGTATAGATGTGGTCAGTGAGTTCTGAATAGGTGTAGCTGTTAAATGTACAGACTGTAATTTAATTCACCTATTTTTGTTGTCTAACAGACATCAAGTATAAGCTTGTTATCAAGGCTGTCTTTTTGGTTAGTGGAGAAAGACAGGTATACACAGGAGGCAGGTCTCACCACGAGGGTGGTCGGACACTGGAATGAGGCTGAAGAAGTGGTGGGATGTTCATCCACAGAGACATTCAAAACTCAATGGGACCAAGCCCTGCGCAGCCTGAGCCCGTTGGGCCAGCTCTGACTGGGAGATTGAACTAGGTGACCTTGAGAGGTCCTGTCCAGCCTCAATTATTCTGTAATTCCGAAAGGAGACTACTTTATTAGTTCTTTTTCTCTACTGGTGTTTAAAACAATAATAAATATAAGGAAAATGAATTGTTGTCTTTCCGAATTAGTTCCTAACTTCAGTATTTTGCATTAAGTTCCAGCTTTCCTTTTGCTTCTGAGAACTTTGTGGTGGTATTAGACCACCAGAAAAAGTGTGTGTGTGTCTGTGTGTGCTTTTTTCCTTCTTAAATTGCCACACACGCCCCCCCGCGCCAAAAAAAAAAGGGTGCCATATGAAGAGAGTGCTGTATTCCTTCATTTCACTGCTGCACTCGCCAGATGCCCTCTCTGTCCTATTATTGTTTTATATTGTTACTCCTAGTGTCTCCCTTTAATGGGGATAGTAGATTTTCTCTTATTCCTGTTTCTCTTTTGCCCTTTTTCTTTATGGAAGAGAGTCAGCTATTGGCCCTTCCTCTGCATCTGATTCTGTGCTCCTTTTTTCCTTCCTTTTTCCATTGTCAGTATTTGTCCTTGTCCTGCCACCTTCCTGCTCCTCTTCCCTTTTCTGGCTGGAGACAAATCAACATGTCCATGTGTACTAGAAGGATGGACATAAATGGAGTATTATCTTGGTGAAGGGGATATTGCTGCCTGCAGTCAGTTCTGTAGACAAAGAGGTAATCTGCTCCAGTTCATGGCTCTACTGATACATGTTGGAGTTCTGCATTTGCAGTATTTCCATCTTCCTAATTTCTGCAAGTCAATAGCTTTCAGCTTATTGAGCAATATACCACACAGATTTTGCCAGTTGAGCCAGGTACAGAGAACTTTCTAAATATGTTGGTTTTGTGACAGAAGTGTATGTTTAAGAAAAGAGATAAAAAATTATCCTATTGGGATTTGTTTTTGAACTGATACACTCTAAATTTTTGTAGGAAAATGGCTGCATGGCCTTGCAACTGCTGTTATTAGTGATACAGGCTTAACTTTGCTTGTGACTGGAAACAAACTGATGAAAGTAATTCCATTCTTAGCATCCTGGTAGTGGAAAACATAGGTATAGGACTAAAACATTAATGATACATTTTGGCTAGTAGCGTGAGTTATGTTTTAGTTCTAAATTTTCCTTTTACTGAACAAATTTAAGGGCAAGTATGAAATAGAGTGGCTTTAAAAAAATGTTATACTAGGAAGACTTTGATGCAACAGAAACATAGATAGGTGTCATTTGTCTACATACAGTTTTGCGTGCTCTGTATTATATGGAACTTTGGGTGTTGTAAAAGGGTGATTATCTAAAGATGATGTGAAAGTTTTTCAGCTAGTATCTCAGTCATGTCTCAAAATTTTGCACTTAACATGTTTTTAGTAACTGTAGACAGTTGAAGCAGGTAGTAATGTTTGTTTTCAGGCAGACATTTTAGTTCATATATCTGATGCAAATAGATAATATATGCCTATTGCATCATTTTGTAGCTAGGAATACAGAAATTATATTTTAGGGTGAACAAAATGAACTGATAGTGATGGACAAGATGTCAGAAAGGTGTTGTGTTTTATATCTATCTAAAGGCGTTTACATAGTGGTACCTCTTAAATACATATGGGCATTTTGGATAAGTGAATGTAGCGCCTTTGGGCGTGTGACATAGCAGCCATGACGTAGTACCACTTGAAAGCTGGACAAAGCTGCAGCAGGTTGCAATATCAGGTGAGAGCTTCTAAACCACTTTCTGCTATAAGAAATGTGCATCCAGTTCACTTTAAATTTAGTTTGATATAACTTTGCAGCTGCTATGGTTTCAGCATTGTATTACTGAAATCTTCACCCCAGTGTCAGTTCTGTTTGGCTGACAAAAATAATTCTAAAATCAAGCTGCTTATTGCAATCAATAAAAGCTGCTTCTCGTGGCTAAAATACCAACTCCAGTTTTTGAACTTTTCAGAGTAGTTCAGAAATAATAATTAAAAAAACCAGCAGCGGTGTTTGTGTACTTAAAATAATATTAATGTTATTTTTTCTTCCTTCGTGTCCTTCACTAGATGTCACTAGTAGATTTGGGAAAGAAACTTTTAGAAGCTGCACGAGCAGGTCAAGATGACGAAGTTCGCATTTTGATGGCAAATGGAGCACCTTTTACCACAGATTGGGTAATGAAAACTTTTGCAGTGTTCGGTAAATCCTCTTACTTTTCTCACCTGAAGAACAAAATAGGATTATTACAATTAAGCATTTGTATTGCAAGCCTTGGGAGTTTCTTGTTGGAATTCTGCAGTCACATCATCTAATGGCTAATTCAAAATTAAAATTTCTTCAAATGACCTCCCATTGATTTTAGTAACAGACTGTGAATGAGCTTGTTCTGGTGGCTTTTAAGATGAACTTCGGAATGGTTAATGGGAGAAAGCAGCAATCATCCTCCTAGTTACTGTGTTTATGTATTTAGTATAGTAAGAGTTCTGAATTAAGAAAGCAGTCCCAACTACCTAATATGTGCAGCTGAGAGTTCCCTGATACAGGGGCTCTGAGTTGTCTTTTGGAGGTGCCTATTTTGAATAGGTTGTATAGGGAGGTCAGGTACCTAAAATTCTAGGGTATTTACAAGTCCTTAAGAGCCTTAATCTGCTTAGTGACCTAACTTTCAGGTTGACTCTGTTTTGAGCAGGAGATTGGACTTAAATGACTTCCAGAGGTCCCTTCCAATGTTGGTATGATGTGTTGACCAACACTAAAAATGGGGTTAGGCCCCTTGAAACATCACACCTCAAAGACAGAAGAAACGTGGCACAGACCTCAAAAAGTTGCTTCCAGTGAGCTGTTTTCAGTGTGTTGTGATTATTGGGGAAAAAAAAACCCAACTTTTTTTTTTCTCTTCATAGTCTGTAAAATCCCTGACAGCTTCTTTCCTTGAGACTGCAAGGGAAAATGATTTTGAAGTGATGGCCTGACACCTGAGTTTGATAGCTGCAGAATAAGAAGGAATACTTCATGCTGACATCTGTTAAAACTCCACTTTTTCCGTTACATTACAGTTGGGAACATCTCCACTTCATCTTGCAGCACAGTATGGACACTACTCAACAACAGAAGTGTTGCTGCGAGCAGGTGTAAGTCGGGATGCCAGAACCAAAGTGGACAGAACTCCATTACATATGGCAGCATCAGAAGGCCATGCCAGCATAGTAGAAGTCTTACTTAAGGTAAAGACTGCTGAAACAACATCTGAGGCAGGGATATAACAATGGTTTATGATCAAATATTTGCAACTTCCTTTTAGTCATGAAACCAACGTTGAAATGATATGAATATTTATACTGTGTGCATTGGGCGCTTTGTTTTCCTGTTAAACTAATGTATTTCAGCATTAAAATCATCATGATTTCAGGTGAATTATTTATTGCTGTTTCAAAATAAGACTACTTCCTAATTTGACATTGTGTGAGTATCAACTTTTAGAACCAAGGCATGTTATGTTTTAGAGTCTTTTAATCCTTTGAGATAAATAATTTATTTGGTAGTTAGATTGAAGTACTTTTAATAAATCTGTAAATGTAAGATAACAGGACATTACTGCTGGAGAAAGACAATTTTGGGCTTCACTCTGTGACCAGCATTATTTAATTCATATACTTCTAATGACATAGTTTGTGCGATGATCTTGTTTGTAGCACGGTGCTGATGTCAATGCGAAGGACATGCTCAAAATGACTGCACTTCACTGGGCTACTGAACATAACCACCAAGAAGTTGTAGAACTCTTAATAAAGTACGGAGCAGATGTTCATGCTCAGAGTAAATTTTGCAAAACGGCACTAGATATTGCAGTAGACAATGGAAATGAAGACCTTGCAGAAATATTACAGGTAACTTTTGATTCATGACGTTAAGGGAACTTAAAGCAAAGTACTTGTTTACACATGGGGTAAACTAAGCTTTTAATATAGCAGCTGTGAGACCATGTATTGACTGATAATGCTAAAGTCCAGCCTAGTTCATGACATGGAAATGAGATTAATGTTAGTAAACATTAGTTGGCGGAAGAGTGTTTTCACCACCTACAAAGTCAAGGATAAGTATCCTTTATTTTCTTAAATTTGAGTGTTGTAGTACACAGAACTAGGTGGAGTCTTCACAAGCAAGGTGTAAAACTTAACTCCCTGCTCCACCAATATGTTTTGACTATACCCTAGTGTTCAATTAGCTTGATATATGGATATTAATTTCCTAACAATTGGAGATCAGGAGAGGAGAGATGGCAATTTTTCTAGAATTAGAAAAACTAGGATTGAATTGTTGGAGAAGCCATTGGGATCGGGATTGTAATAGATAGTTTGACTTTAAGAACACTATTGAACAGTGAGCACCCATTTCCATGGAACTAAGTGCTAAGCATTATTGAGAAGAGAAAAGAATAGAAAGCAAATGAAAACTGCCATTATGCCACTGTTATAAATCTGTTGTTCCCCTACATCTTGAACTGTATGAACTTCTGGTCTGTTCCTTTAGCCTCCTCTTCATTGCAGAAAGGATATAGTAAATAAAAGTCAATAATAATTCAAAGGACAAAAAGAAGAATGCCATCTATGATTCATGGCAATTACTAAGCTGTCAGAGCCGATTTTCATGCACATAGCTGCCACGGCAGTCCTGGTTCTTCAGGCCTCTATTTTAGATACTTGAGCGTGCGTATCTACAAAAGGGCCTTGTCTTTATATGGTCCTCTTTGTTTACAGTAAATGGTAAGAAGAAGTAGTGGGGTGTCATTCTTTTTCACTTCAACAGACTTTTTGTCTTTAGATTTCAGCCAAAAAAAAAGTTTCTCATGTACTTACACAGAGTACAAGATGTGACACGATGTGTGTGTATTGCATGGGTATAACGAGGGAGATCCTCCCTGTTTGAGTGGAATGTGCAATAATTCTAGTTCTTAAAAGGTACATAACTTCTTTATACCTACAATTGGAATGGTATTAATACCTTTGTCTCCTAGATTGCAATGCAGAACCAAATCAATACGAATCCAGAGAGTCCGGACACTGTGACGATACATGCAGCAACACCACAGTTCATCATTGGACCTGGAGGGGTGGTGAACCTAACAGGTCTGGTATCTTCTGCAAATACATCAAATGGAACAGGTATTTAGATGCCTATAGGATAGCTACTGGGATTTTATACCTTAATTGATTTTCACCATTTAGGGAAAAGGCTTGAGGAAAACCAGTGGTAAGAATAGAGTAGTTACCATGTTTCTCTTCAGTGTTTTTTATGTGTTGTAAATATCTAGGTACTTAAAACGACAGTCTTCACAGAGATAAATTATCAGAAGTTGTATTTGCTTAACAAACTTGCCTTCAGAATAGCACTTTGGTTTAGCAGAATGTTGCTGAGAACAGAGTGTGTGTTAGAAGCTTCAGTGCAATAATAATAATAAAAGGGACTTCACTGGTTTTAAATTTATCAGCCAACTTTTATTTTTCATCCTACTAGATGAAACAGGAGTGTCTGCTGTACAGTTTGGAAATTCATCGACATCAGTATTAGCCACATTGGCAGCTTTAGCAGAAGCATCAGCTCCGCTGTCTAATTCTTCAGAAACACCAGGTTAGAAAGCTAAGTCATTTAACCTCATTTAATAAACTAAAAGTACCTAACTGGTGCTTTTGGAGATGCAGTGCATACAGAAATGAGATGACAACCTTCCTTCCTTTTTTCAGCATGAACAAAATTTTTCCTTTACTTTCACCTGGAAGGTTGCCAGATTCATATGTGCAATTATTTCTTAATAAGATTTCTGACCACAACTGGTATATCTGTGCCTAATCTGAGTAGCATTGATCTTGCTGAAAGCAAGCATAATTCAGGAGATTGAATTCATGTCTTTGTCTACATGCAGTCTAGTTGCATTTGGTAGGAGAATGTTTTCTTTGAATGTTTGTTTCTGTTAAATATTGGGAAATGGCCCCCAATGTTGTTTGCATATACTTTGTCAGCAGTTTTCTTAATCTTTCACCCAAAAGCACAAGAATATTTGGTGATCTTAGTGTGCGTTTTGCCCGCTAGAATGTCTATGGGTCGTCTTTTCAACATTGAGGCTTTCTACTTGCATTTGTAACAGTACGTAGCGGTTAGTATGTCCTACGTCAGGCTGGTATGCTGTTGTGGCACTTCAGGTAAACGTAAGCCTAGCAATACGTTATAGTTCTCCTAGGAAGAAGCAGCCTGCACCCCTCACTGCAGCTGTATGCATGCTCCCTTGTTCCGTTAGGCCATGACAAGAAGCCAGAAAGGCACAAGGGATTCTATTGCCCCTAGGTCCCAAGTTTTGCATTCTTCTTTCTTAACACAAAACCACTTCACCCCTGCCCCGTGGATCTTTGCCAGTTACTGCTTTGTCTGAAAAAAACTTTGGTCAAGGTTCCATACTCCGCAAGTTGCCCTGGATATCTTTCTCCATTTTTTCTGAGTAATGTGGTGCTTGCTTTGTGTACTTTTTCACTTTTGTTCATTACAACATGCAAAGTGAAGAAAGAAATGGCAGTCAGGAGTCTTATAATCAAAGTGGGTTATAAAGACTAGTCATTACTACTAACAGGTTTGAGAAAGAGAGATATAAGCAAAGAAGAGACCTCCTTTTATAATTCAAGCAAGTTGTAATACCATCTACAACAAAGTTTAAAAGTGATCAAAAGCTTCTGAATTACTGAAAATTACTTTAAAAGAGGATGCCACTAAACTTCTGTTCCAGATCATATTTTCCAATTACAGTGTTATGTTAATATCTTGCCATTGCATAAAAAAAAATTGGGTAAAACTAGCACTTAGGAGGTCAAGTGCTATGTTAATTCTTTGTTAGCTAGCTTTGGGACACACAAATCCCTAGTTTTTGTCTCCGAAGTAGGCTATATGGTGTACTTGAATAAAAACTTCTGTTATTCTGAAAGTCTTTTACTTTACTTGCCCAGTGCTGTTTTGCATATGTTGCTCCCCAGTTTTCTCAGGCAGTGTGTCTGTAGCTACTGGAGTTTTATGGTAGGCCAGATTGCTTTTTTGTTTATTTAGTATTTATTATACTGACATGTAGCACTGTAGCCTTATTTCCAAGTTAGCTTGGGATTTTGAGCACTGAGTAGTGATGTGATATGTAGCAAGATGAGCCTGACTTCAAAGCTAGTGACTGGAGATCACTATGGGGAGCAACAACCCTCTGTCAATCAAGGATTTATGATGCTTATGGTAACCTGAATTTTTCTGAACACGTTTCTAAAGAAATGCATTTATTTTGCATTTTTGTTGGTGATGGTCAGTACGATAAATTTTACAGAACTGAGATGCTTTGCGTGGCCGAAGTCTTTGGTACTTAAAAATTCTCACAGAATTCAGCTCTAGAGATGACATCATTCTTAAGGACACAGTTTTCACTGAAAATATAGAAGAGATCTGTACTCTCAGACTTGCTGGCATGACAGCTGCCTCCCAACGTATACCTGAGTTTTCATCTCTAAGTATTTTGAAGTCCTGCAGGATTTCTTCTTAATATGGCTCTTTTCTTCTAGTACTTCTCAAAGCAGTACCCAAGTACAGCTATACTATTTTATGACATTAAATATTGCAAGTGAAGTGGATGATTCAAACCCAGAATGCAGTGCCTTTCATTACAGAAGAAGCTGCTGATGTTTTCAATCAATTAATATATTTCATTGAAACTCAGATCTAATTGTAGGAGAGAGAAACTCGAGAAGGGATTGCATGGGATTATGGAGCATTAAATGTGTATCCAGGACTCAGTAGTAGGTAGACTTTGGTAACTAACTGAGCGTTCTCATGTTTTGTGGCCCTGCCCGTGCAGTGGTGCAGCATAACCTACGTTACATGTCAGTAAACCGCTGAAGATAAAAATTATTAGAGAGGAGGCAGGAGATGGCAGGCAGGAAGGAATAAGCTTGAAGCCTTGATGTAGTAGCTTCCCACCTTTAATAATGCAGTGTGCATCATACCTAACCCTCCTGTTTATTTCAGTTCTTCTGCTTTGATTTTTATGCAGATGTGTGGGCAATCATGCAGCATCTTACTGTCTGCAAATTATTTCCTGGGTTCTTACTCCTTTCATAGTTTATAAAGTGTAAAGAATACAAAAGCTTTTTATCATCTGTGCGTCAGTAGTAAGTGTGTTCGAAGAAGAAAGAAAAAAAAAACAAACAACCAAACAACAACACCCCCCCCCCCCCTTCTCTCTGTGCTTATCTTGTAAAAGATCCATTTATAAATACTGTCAAAAATTGTAGGATTGAGAATTCTGGTTTTGGCTCTTACCTTGGATTTAGCCTCCTGTATTTAAGACTGTATAAACTTGGACAAAGCACTTAAGTTCTGCCTTTGATGTTGTCTCTGTCTAGGTTTTTCTCCTCTTTCAAGTTAACTTTATCCTGATCTCTTCCCCCTAGTTCCTCATGTCTTACAGTTAAAACTACATCAATTTTGTGAAACAAAAGAAAGAAAGGTGCTTCTCACTGGAGCTGAATAGAATCATGCTTTTTTTAATTGTTACTCAAATGAAGTGTATATAAGGACATGGATGTTACATTACACACCACATTTGTACGTATGTATGGAACTCAGAGTTGGATTAGAGAAAAATCCGGTTTAAGATGTGTATTTAGAATGCAGGTTTTGGTGTGCTTATGTTGGAATTAGGCATGTGTCTTACTGCATGTGCAGGTGTTCTCCCCCCACACACACTGCAGAAGAAAATAATGCACGTTAATACAGAGATTCTTGAAAATAATAGTGCTGCTGTTTTAAATGACTTCAGCTTTCCTTTGGCATATGAAGTAGTGTGGTAACTAGTGATTATATGGATATAGATATGGAAGGAGAGCAAGGGAGGAATAAGGGCCGTGTTTATGAGGATGCTTTTCCTTTAAATAGAATAACTTCGTTTTAGACAAAATCTGCGTTTTTCTTTCAAGAAAAGGTTTGAAGAAGTCCTGATAATGTTTCCTTCCAGAACTAAAAGCCCAATGTTGAGTTTGAAACTGAAAGATCAGAGCTGTTTGCCATAGCAGCTAGTATTGGCACTTGCAACTTGGAATTTTTGGTGACAGTGGTCTGTCTTACTGCTGAGCCTGTACTTGGAAGCCGAATCAAGTTCAATACAACACCACTTATTCATGTAGGACTTACTGTTTTGGTTTACTGAATAAACACTCTATGAATATTTAAGCAGTGCTGTAGGACAGTAATCTCTGAACATAAAGATCTTCAGAAGGCAATGACTGCAGTCATTATTTGAACTACAGAGTGATTTTTGTGTGTTTTATATTGTAATTAACTTAAAACCCTGAAGCTTTCATCTTTTATCTCCCTTCCCTCATCTCGAGCATCACAACACAGTCTATAGGGTTTTAATTTCATCTATGTAGATAGAAAGCAGTCTAATGTTTGTTATTTAAATCAAAGGCTTTGCTTTTACCCTGACAAATTGAAAATAAAATACAGAGCTAGTGTGCTTGAAATTCTTTGATTGTGCTACTAGTGATCTTGCTCTTTGTCTCAGTATCTTGGTTGGTTTTTTGTTTTTTTTTTTTTTTTTTTAAAAAAAAGGGTGGTAGTGTGAGACCCCAGTTACAGTGTATAGTGCAAGCTGTGGTATGTGTTGTGGTTCTGAATGCAGTCTTTCCCTTATCTTACCTTGACTTATAGATGTAATATAGAACGGTGAGAGTTCACTGCTGTATACTCATTATCAAATCATGAATTTGAAATATTTAGTTGAGCTGGGATTTTTTACTTTTACCTATAAAATTATATACATAGAACGTTTATTTTACTTTTTTAGCTTTGTCTTTCTCCTTCAAAGGTGTAAAAATGTCAACTCGGCAGAACTTTTCCTTTAGTCCTGTTTAATACTTTGTATAATAAATAAAGTTGTGGCTGTGTTTGAAGTACCCATGTAGCACAGACAAAACTTTAAGATTCTCTAGAGATCCTTCAGTCTGTTACTGTCTTGAATGCCATTACGGTAAGCAGAGAAATCAGGGCTGGGTCCTGAGGTACACTTGGCAAGGCACTGGTTGAGGAGTAGTTTCAAGCTAGTATTTCAAGTTTAATTTTTTTTTTTTATTCCGCTGTTAGTGTGACTTAGTCCAGCTTGTGTACAATGGAAAAGTTATTTGTGTTCTTAAAAACAACTCTTGTTCTTGCTGCCATGTTAACACTGAACCCAAAGCATCAGTTTTGAGTGGGGTGTGTCTATTACGAAACATGCTAAATAAAAAAAATTATTATATTGAGCAAGGTAAACCAGGACAGACTTGCATGTATATTTCAAAATGTTAGTGCTTTGTGTTGGCCTGGTGAAAGATTTTTATTAACAATATAATACGTAGTAATGCATTCATTGGGGGGTGGGGGTCAAATTTTAAAAGACACAGAAGAAATTTTTTCTCAGCTGTACCAAAATGCATTTGAAATCATAAAGCTTAATTTATAAATTGACTTAATTCCTTTACTAATCTGTTGATAGTTGTGGCCACAGAAGAGGTTGTGACTGCAGAATCTGTGGATGGTGCTATTCAGCAAGTTGTCAGTTCTGGAGGTCAGCAAGTTATTACTATAGTTACAGACGGTATTCAGCTTGGTAACCTGCATTCGATTCCAACCAGTGGAATAGGGCAACCAATCATTGTGACCATGCCAGATGGACAGCAAGGTGAGTGGAAACTTGTACAGTTTGAGCTTGAGGAACTATTTTAGTTATAGTAATAATAACAAATTGTTGGGTGCAAATAGCTTGGACAATTTTGTGTAATTACCAATTTAAATACATCTTTGAATTGTTATACTGCAAAAGGCTCAGACACATGAGCTACTGCAGGCCAGTGAGTTACCACATCAGCTGAGTCTCTGCATTAGGAGAAGGAATGGAAGAATTACTAAACTGTATGGAAGAGAAATGGGACATTGAAGGGAAAAGTTGATAACTACTTGCTTTGCCTTCAGTAAGCTTGATTCTTGCCAACTTGTTATGAACGCTAGAAGATGGAGTAAAACAAAAGCCGCCTTCTAATACTTACGCTGTTGCCTTGCTGGAAATATTGCACAGAGATTAAGCTCGGATTTAGAAATCTGATGCATGAGCAAGCTGTGCAAGTCCCATGGAATGTGTTCTTAACAGAACAAAAGCCAAGTCTTACGTGCTTGAGGTTTTGGAGGAGCAGTGGCAGAACCAGTGAAGCCAGGGTGACACAAATTGTCCTGAAGCCATATGTACTTTGTTTGTGGAAGCTGCTGGTGTAATAAGTGCTATTTTGTGACGTGTGTGTTGGGTGTTTTTTTTTTTTTAAAGATGCTCTGCCACTACTATTTAGACAAAAATTATTCCTTCTCTGGTTTCTTCATGAGGACTCCCAGTGTGGAGCTTGAAGAGTTGTACACCGGAGACAAATGATTTGGTTCACAGTCTGTCTGACCAAGTACAGCTAGTTATCAGAAAGCATGAATGTGCGTAGGTAGTAATTGAAGTGACAGTCACAACATTTATGTCAGATGGTTGCATGAGTAAATTAGAGTATGAATTTCTTTAGATCCCTAATTTTTTCTCCTCCAAGGTTGTTAATCACTGGATTTTCAGATTACCTAAAGTGTTCTAATTAATCAAAATCAAAAGCCAGTTTTGTATTTAGTATTTGCTTAAGAAACATTATAAAGGACATGGTCTGCTACATAAGTTACAGAATTGACAGACTGGTAGCTCTGCTGCAATTCACTTCCATGTCTGTTTACTCTGAAAAACAGCAATGATACTCCAGAGTGACAGCTAACTACTGTAGACGTCAGCAACAAAGAATTTTAAAATTCTTTAGTAGCATACAAGCAGCGAAAGTTTTTAGGAAATTTTCCCTGTACTGACTTTATAATGGACTTTATTGTATAGTTGTGTTTTCATAAGGGAAAAGTCTTTGCATTTTATTGCTGTTAATAAAATTACTTAATTATATGAATTTTATATAGTGCAAATATTGTTTGAAGTAAATGTATTTATATGTACAAATATGTTTTCAGTATTAACAGTTCCAGCAACAGACATTGCTGAAGAAACTGTGATAAGCGAAGAACCGCCAGTGAAGAGACAGTGCATTGAGATTGTTGAAAATCGTGTGGAGTCTGCAGAAATAGAAGTAAGGAGTATATTACGTGATATGTGTTAACCAGAATGTTCATCACTGAGTATCTGGTTGTGGTTTTTTGTGTTGTTCTAGAGTTTAATTTCTGTGTTACCACAGAATGAAGTGTGTGAAACAATAACTTGTTCAGTCTCCCCTGTTACTGGAATTCATCTTTTACAAAGTTGTTGTAAAAAGAGAATATAGGAGGGCTGTTTGCTTCATCCTCTGGTTGTGCACGGAAAAGTGACACTTGTTTAAGTATTTGATAACTTAATTTTTTTTGTTTTTCCTTTAAGATCACTAGCTAGTTTTTAAAACGAGGTACCGATATATTATCGAGTAACTTGACTCTTTCCGCTAGCAGTGAATGGGGTACTGTACCCTCATCTTTCTGTTATGACCACATGCTTGTCCTGATTGTGAGATGATATTTTTAGCGGTTTCCTTTCCATTCATGATATCTAGCTAACTGTTAATGGAAATGTGAAACAGTAAGATTCTGTGTTTGTCAATTTTTCTGTCCCTTTTTTTTTTTTTTTTTAATTCTGGAGCAGTTTACTATTACACAGCTTTGCACCATCCTGTTTTTTTTTTAAAATTATAGTGCAGAAGACCTAACAACATGAGAGAGCTTTTCTTTTTATATATGACAAATAGATATTTCTATTCTATGTTCAGTTTAAAATTATAGCTTTTTTATATTAACCACGATAGGTCAACCATCTCATTCCTTCTTCTGTTACTTCTAACTGTACTGACCAGTTTTGGTCAAAAGTTTATGAAAATTGTTGTCTGCCTTGACTAGGCTGTAAGTTCTCATTTTGTCAACTCCATGATATTTCATTTATCAAAGGTTGTATTCTCCAACTTCTGTTCATATTATCAAATTGTGCCTAATTGAATACTTTTTATTGTACAGTATGTGCTATGTGTTTTCCATGTCTAGTAACGATGATTACCACCTTTCATCACTTGCTTTCCCTGTCCCTAAGTTGTCACATCAAATACTTTTGCCTTTGCAGCTTTGTGGTCATTACAGATTATCATGACAGTTGAAATTTTCTTGCTGCATTTTTTTAAATGTATGACTGTTACAATAAAAGCATTTCTTTTGTTCACACTTTTAAACATCTGCCTGAATTATTCCTAAAGGAAATTACATTTCCTTAAGTATTTTAATAATTCTGTTAGGTGAAGGAAAAAACAAATCTAGATTGGTTAAGGAATAAATTGACCTGTTCCTAATTACAGATAGTTGGTATAACAATACAAATAATGCTTTTCAGGGGATTACCAGTTTCAATTATATATTTTAAACGTTTCTCAAATACCGAAAGAAGTTGGTTTAAATGAGTTATTTTATCTGTTGCTTTCAAGTGCAAGTTCTGATGACTGACTTTGTCCCTGCCTGTACAATTGGAAATGCACGTGCAGACCTCTGCCTCTGTGTGGAGGCCGGGTGACCTCAGGAGCCTTATTGTGGTTCACAGGGGTATGGTGCTACCTCACTTTGGTAACAGGGACATTAAAGAAGTGCACATAAAGTCGGTTCACTTCAAACTTCATCATCGTAGAAGGTGGTAGATACTTGAATTTGGAGGGAGTGGGACCCCTCCCCTCATTAAAATATTTTTTTAATGTAGAAAACCTTTATTGTTTGGTTTCTTTGCCTCACTGGTGATTCATTCCTTTATTTCATTATAAAGAGTTGATTCAAGGCTAAGAGTGCTTTCTTCAGCTGTTTTGAATTCATAGTGTATGAACAGTTAACTGTAGTTTGCAAGTCTTTAAGTTGAACAACCTCCCATTCATGTGAGGTGACAAACTTTCCTGTGGAAGTATTGTGAAGGAGCTGTAGTGGTGGCTTTTGATGTTTCTCTTTTGGGTCTGTGAAGTTCAAACGTTTCAGCTCATTTTGAAGAGTGATAGCAGTTTTCCTAAACAGTTTGGTATTTTAAACATAGGATGGCAGCAAAAAAACCCCTGTCACACAGATACTCTGTTTTTCATTTTCATGCATAATTCATTAACATACAGTGATTTTAATTTTCATTCTTGAATTTGACTGTCTTTCCCATGTTGCATGTTTGAAAGGTGACACGCATTAGAACCAGGACAATAATTTCATTAGACTAAAAAAAAAATCATAATTGTAAATTAATTATATTAGTGAATTCATATCCCTGCTTTTTCTGTTGTTAAAAAGAATGCTTGGTTTGGTTATTTTAGTTATGGGTGTCCCTATGGTCAATATATAGACTGTTAAGAAAAGTTACATGTAATGAAGAAAATTCCCTGATAAAATGGAAGATTTCTCAAGAGCACTCAGGATCCTCTAATTCTGTTTTTACCTGGGTAGGTTTTTATACTGATACGAAAGGACTTCAGATAATTAAACACTTTCAGTTGTGTTCTAAAGAATGCCCTAAGAACACTTTCTGGATTTGATGACATTAATAGACCAGATACAGTCCTCCCTATTCTAGATGTCAAAGTTAAGGAACCGATTTTCACTGCTCGTCCACTGTAGATCTGCATTGCTCCTCCAGAAGCGTTGGTTTCCTTCCACTGCCGAGTTAGACAGTATACTTGGCCTCAATTTCTTAACTCATTCTGTTTACATTAGGACTATGACTGTCTAAAACCTCCACCTATTAGTTGCTGGACTAATCTACATGCTTTGAATTGCTAGTCTGTCTGGTAGATACTGGTTTTAACTTCTTGCCTCTGCCACTAAGACTTTTTCCCCCCCTTTTTTTTCTATCCCTTCCTTAATGTGCTATACTCCTTATGGTTACATGGTTCTATTTCTCTCTTCTGTGGGAAATACTCATAAGATGCTCGTAAGACTATCTGAGAACCTCTCTATCCCCAAGTGTTTGCAGTCTGCACACACTCCATAGTAGTGATAGCGCCTTGCTTTTTGTAATGCATCGCAGAACCACTGGCCAGTGAGCTACTGGTGGTTCTTATTCTTCTGCAGCCCAGTAGATAGAGCAGCTTTGCTTCTTGCCAGTAGTCGATTTCTGTCGTTTTTTATGTGACAAATTCATGAGATAGATAATGCCCAGCTCAGTATAGCCCAGAGCTGAGTGCCCTCAAGAGGGAAGGGTTGCTTTCCACGTGTAGCAGGATCAACTCTTTTGACCGCTTCCCTGAGAATTGTCTTGTAGCTCTTTTCACTGACTTTCTACTCCACGAGGCTGTTTTATGTAAGCTGTTGGCTTCCCTTAAACTACACAGATAACTTACAGAACTAGCAGTATGTTTTGGTTGGACTGGTGCTGGAACATCATTGGTGTATTTCAGATCCTTTCAGATCCTAGGCTCTACTGTTCATTTGACATTCGTCAGTCTAGTTGCTACATGGGTTGGCCATTCATACAGTTGCTTAAAAAGCAGAATTCAGATTTTCAGAGGTGGAAGCTGAACTTCCTTTTCAGATAAGTAAGCAAGATCAGATAAGCTTTCGTTTTATCAGCATATGCTCCAAATGAAGCAAACCCTAGCTAACTTCCTTCAGCTCTTAAAGCCCTATGTAAAATCAGGTTGCACTTAATGGGGTTTGTTCTGTTCTGTATTATAACTAGTCTTTATAACCTGTTAATAACTTCTCTCCTTCACCTGTTGTTTTTGCTATACAGATGCTGCTGTTAGCAATGATCTGATCACCTATGTCATTATATTCCAGCACATTCAGCACAGCATGTGACTGCTAAATGTGACTGTGACAAGCACTGAGAACAGTAGCAAGTAGAAGGGAGGCAGAGTATTTTGTATTTTCAGGCTCTGACCATGTACATATGTGAGTGCATCAAAGAGGTTAAGAATAGGGATGCTGTTATGGGGGCGTGGGGGGAGAAACTTCTAACAACTGTTTGACGTATTAAATGGGAATGTGATACTGAACTGCTGGGATGGGAATAAGTTGAAAAGGCAACTTTATTTTCACTGGGTCTCAGGTTTTGGTAAGAGTTTCGTTTTTCTGGGAGATAGCTCGCTTCTCTGACAACCTCCCTCCTGTGGCTACTACAACTACAGTGGAAAGAATGATTTGAAACCAAATACTACCTTACTCATAAAAGTATGATGCACTTTAATGAGATGGTATTTGGTTGAAGATCAAAACAAAACTATTTTCCAAGCAAATTGCTTTTTCAATTGAGCTCAGTGCAGCATCAAACAAAATGTCAGTACCTACGTCGCTGGAGATAGAAATACATTCTCCTTAGTTCCTAAGGCAGCTTCATAGGAAGTGGCATTTCCCATATTATTTTGCTTGGAAACCATTTTATAGCCATCCCCGAGAAACTTATATGCAGGATGGAGCCTTAAGTTGCTCCTTTAGAATTGAAAAACTTACCTAGCTAAATGCCTGTTAATTCATAAAAAATGTGGTGTCCTTGGGGATGTAATTACACCTCTGGATTGTATGGTATCAATCACTCCCAATCACTTCATTTAGAAACCAGTTATGTGTATATTGCGGTTACTGGGCAGCTGTCACTTTCCAGTGCAAACTGCTGTTAGGTAACAGTTTTTCATTATACTGTCTGATTAGAAATACAACAGAAAGGAACAATCCTGTTAGATTGGATTCCAATTTCAAAAAAAAAAAACAACAAAGGGAACTGAATCATTGGAGACGTTAATATATTATGTTAGTATTTGATCACCATGCTTCCACTTTTTTATTTCACTCTTTTCCATGAAGACTTGCTTGGTATCTTTGCAGCTAAGGAAACTCAGGTTTACTATATTTACACTGCAAGCCTTATTGTGGAGAGTTGTCTGGTGTGATAGTTACGTGTAATTTACACAGCAGCATTCATATAGGTTTGCCCGAGTAAGAACTGAACAGTTTCTACACTTGAGCTGCATGTAAAGGAAAAGTATTTGCCATTTTAACTTGTATTTGATACATATTTGACAAAATATTGCTGGTTCTGTTTCTAATAGGAAAGAGAAACTCTTCAGAAACAGCTGGATGAGGCAAACAGAGAAGCACAAAAATACCGTCAGCAGCTTCTAAAGAAAGAACAAGAAGCAGAGGCCTATCGGCAGAAGTTAGAGGCAATGAACCGCCTCCAGACTAATAAAGAAGCTGTTTAATAAAAAATGAACATACTGCAAAGCCTGTTACTTTCAAAAACCTGCAGTACAATCTTGAACTGTACGCTATATAGTTACAGACACAGGATTACATGATAGAGAAGAAGCTACAAGTTGATAACTGGACTTACGCCGTGAGCTCTGATGAATTTCTTGTAACATAAAAACTCTGAATTTAGAAATTGTGAAAAGTATTTAAAATGAAATACTGTAAATAGTTGGTTTTTTTACAGTTTCAAAATGAGTTGATAAATCTTTTTGAAGGGATCCAGAAACACGAGAAGCCAATGCTTTTGTGAAATTTTTGATTTTAGTATGAATCTAACTTCTGAAAAACAGAACAGTTTTAAGGGTGATGTTGATTTAAGCTGACAACTTGAAAAAGAATTATGTGACAAAATGAATTAACAGTTATTTCTACATGGTAACAACTTAAACTTCTCTGAATAAGACATTTCCAGGTGGAAATCTTTGTACAGCTTTAAGTAGTTGTCTCAGATTCTCTGAAAACCATTTTTGGGTTTTTTTTTTTTATTTTAGGTGGTGAAATTTTTATATTTAATTTCAGATATATCCAAGTAGATTTACATGTATATGAAGCTAATATTTTTTAAACTTTTCAGTTTGTACATATGCTGCATGTTTTTATAATTTCTACACATACATCTTGCATAGGTATTTTTCAGCAAAGATGAGAAAAATTACGAGAAAAATGTTTAGCCTATAGGTCATTTGAAGTAAGCTAGCAGCCAGTTTTATTGTGGATGGTATATTTCTTGGAAGAATGTAATTTGTAATTAAAAAGAACAAAAAAATCTTAATTTACATATTAGAGGCAATTTAAAATTTGGTAGTGGAGGCATTGAAACTTCACTTCGTGTGTCTTACAATTTTCCTGTACAAACGTTTTAAAGTTCAGTAATGAATAGAAAAGAATGTCTCCACTGGAACACAAATAGTAGTTCTTTTAGAATATTCCTATTGATCTCTTTTCCCCAATAGCCTTGAAATCATTTCAGTGATACTTTTTTTCTAAACCGACTTTTGCATTTTAATTATGCAATTGGACAAGTAATTTTTTTATGTTGTAGTGATGCTGCTCTTACCTGGCATCATTGCTCTTCACTGTGATACTGTGTTTGTGTGTGTCTGTGCGGTGATCTATTATGCTTAGGGCTTATATAGCACGTTACATCTTCAGAGCGTTGTAAAATCTTTTAAAGAACCCTTACTGTACTGCCTGAGGCAGGTAAGTGAGTGTTACTGTCTCAATTTTATAACTGGTATAAGCGCAACACAGGGAGTGTTAAATGAGTGGCCCAAGACCACGTGAATCCGTGGTAGACCTGGGAATAGATCTCAGGAGTTCCTGGCTTCTAGTCCTGTGCTTAGACTGAGCTGCCTTAAGATTGTTCAGTGCTGTGTTACATTAAATTTTGAACTACTGTGCAGATTCCTTTTTTGTAAGATAAAACTCTTTGTGCTTTGCTTTGTTGTTCCATGTTTCACTGCTTTTATGGACTTGTTTATATAAACTTAAGCAAAAAGTCTAGTTTACCTATACTGTACACAGAAGAATTACCCTTAAAACTGTACTCTGGCCTACTTTTTCTATTTTACAATTAAATATCTTTTCCACATATATATAGTGTAGAATCAATTCCATTTCAGTTGTTTTGTATGCGCATTAGAAGGTCAAAGCTGTGCTGAGTTAGGCATTCAGAAAAAGAGGAAAAAACAGTTTTAGGCTTAGAATAGCCTTCAAAGGTAGGAGGGAGGAGTGGGGAGAGAATTGCATTACACAATACGAAGTAAAATCTTCCTTCTTCAACCTTTGACTGGGGTTTATAGAATTGGCAGTTAGGAAAAAATCCTAAATATTAGGCCTAGTATTGGTATAAATTTGGCAAATTTGGTCCCGATTGGCAAATTTGACCCAAAAATAATCCTAAGATAATAAAAAATGGAAAATCTGTGGTGGTGGTTTTCAGAAGAATTATTTTCAAGGATATAATCACGCTCAGCTGGTACTAGGACTTGAAGCAAGCCTTGTGCTGTGACTAACTGGAAAATTTAGGGTTTTTTTCAGAAACTACCCATTATGTCACTAGCGAATGCAGGAACCAGTTAGTCATGTTAAATGTGCTGGTTAGGCATCGCTCCAATTGAATTACTCTGTGATCAAAACGACGTTTGTGTCCTCACATCCCACAAACGTAACTACACTTTAATCTCTGAACTCTTAATAACGATAAGAATTTTGGCGTTAATCTGAGTAGTGATAGTGGTAATGTGCACGTCCAAATGGAGAATTTCCCACGGTTTTGACGGCACAGACCTTTCTAGCAAACAATGAAAAGAACCTTTTCTATTCATTCTGCTTCCTGTGAGCAAATATTCTATTCCTCATGGTCTGTAACAAAATCCTTCCAAGTGCAGGGTAGCTATAACAAAAATTTATCGCCAGCAATATTTACCCTACCTGTAATTCATTACCACCTATTTTATTCTAGTTCCGAACGGGACCTGCTGTTTGTTCTCTTCTGCACAGAACGAGAAACCAACCTGATGAAACTATCACCTTTGAGCGAAGGCGTAGGGTATATGTCACATGGAATATTTGTTGTGTAGCTTAGCTCTGAAAACACTGTTAGAAGTATTGCTCCTTATTTGCTGTTCCAAACTGAAATCATAAATGTAATTAGCTGCCAGCTTTCTTTGAACAGACATCCATATATTAAAGTAACATATCAGTTATTTGTAATGAGCTAGAATCTCAGTTTTTGGGAACTCTCAGCTCTTTTTGAGTTGGTCCTGTGCCTGATGCCAGTCCCTTCTCGCCGCCTTTGTGCCCCTTTATGGTAGCATTTACAGTAAAGCCAAAGAGAGGTTCACAAATTGATGTCAAGTGTGTGGGCAGCTTGTTATTTTTTTCTGAATGTTTCCAGAGAAATGTGAGATAAAGCAGATGAATATGCATGTAGTATGGGTTTTTTCTGCACTTCTTGCTCTTCTTTCAATGCCTTTTTTAGAATTTTTTTTATTTCAGTATACTAATCTGATATGCTCGTGTCAGAGCATCTTTGTTACAATCTATGAAACAGTTCTTTCTCAAATATCTAATCGCAGCAGAAACTAGGAAAGGTTTTCACACTGTTCTGTAGAAAGTACGCTGTGGAGAAAGAGGTAACAACTTTCTAGAATAATGAGAGCGCGTAGGCTGCATTATAGTACATGAGGCAGAAAATCAAAGCTGCTCTGACAGCCAGTTCTCTTTGGTATGATGAGATCTGTCATGTATCAGACGAAGGGTCTGCCTAGCCTGGTATCCTGCCTCCAACAGGGCCAGCCCTAAGCAGGAGCCCAGGGTATAGCAAAAATAGGGCAAGCATATATTGTACTACGTAATAACTTCTCTTTCTGGTGCTTAGTCCGTAAGTCCTACCTCTCTCTTTTCCCAGGGCTGCCTGGTATCAGTGTAGAGCAAGCGAGTTCCTTCTGGTGAAGATAAGCGCCCAACGTTGAGTACAGTGTCAAAGGTCGTGCTGCCAAAGATAGGTCAGGATGTGTTTTCAGGTCCTAAAACTGGAACAAGGGGGAATCTACGTGGCTGTTCTTCCAAACCGAGAGCGATCCAGGTGGAGGACTTGGAGGAATTCTGGAGATACAAGGCCAAATCCCAGTGTTTATGCATATCATACATGAGAAAAGCAAGCCCGGTGGGGGGAAAAAAATGTGTTTTCCCAGCTCAGCAATTTAAGGTGATACCAGTGGAGGAACATCATCCTGCAGTGTAACCTGGTCGGATCTGGAAGGGTAGGAAATCCACAGAGAGGATCGTGCTGCTTCGTATTGCAGTTCTGGAACTGGCAATAGTTGTAATGCCTTTCCTTCTAGCAGCAAGGGACTGAGAGCATAGGGACTGAAGACTTGTGGGGATGCAGGTGTACTTTCTTCTTGGGAAAACTCAGTCCTACGATTCTTTAAGGAAAAAAAAAAAGAGTCCCCATCTGCAGTGTCAAATTTGTTATGTGCTGGTGCCTTGTTTTAATGACTACTGCTAACGCAGTGGTTCGGTGTGCTAGAGTAACATGGCTGCTTTTATTTGGTTTTGGAAGCTCTTGAGCTTTTTCTCCCCCACAAGTCTGATGTTAATGTGTCTTATATTCGTGACATGGATTACTGTGAGACTTCTGAAAGATTGTTTGAAAATGGGGAAGGGTTAGCGCAGAGGCAGCTCCTCTTAGAGATACACTATCATACACATCAAAAGAGCACAGATGAGAACATACGAGAGACTAAAAGCCCTCAGTTGGGAGGAGTTTATAGATAAACACTCACCAATAACCTGCCTACGTTAAACCTTTTCCAGAATGCGTGAGTCTGAGAGATAGAGGGAGCTATAAAGGGTGAAGCAGCTAGCAGGGCACCAGACCAAACTGCCCACAGCTCCTGAAAGGTCGTGGCCCAGGTTTGAAGAGGTGCTTTTAGAAGGAATCGGTATGGAGCCTGAGGAGTACAGACGGAGAGGTGAGTGATCCTCTGCTCTTGGAAATAGGTAGCGTTTGCTCACGGAGTTCAACTGTTGTAGGGCTGGGAGCGGTACCCAAAATTAGGATGGGCTATATACTCTTTATTTGCACGCATGTCCTTGAGACTTAGATCTGCTGAGGCTGAGACAAAAATGTGTCCCAGGGTTGAGATGAAATTAATGGATTTAGAGTCAGTGGATGACTTAGGCTTTTTGTTCTTACATTTAAAATACTGTGCGAAAGCTGCAAAACTGTGATTCTGAATAAACTTGTGCTAAGGGGTTATGCACAGCGGCTCTTCCCCGCTGACACCATGAAACTTCAGTGATGCTGGCACACTTCTGGAGATGGGGAGCAAACTTTGGTCCCAGGGCTGGAGGAGATTGCCTAAAAAGTGGAGAAAAGGTGTGGAGCTGTGCAGCGGTTTTCAGAGGATGCAAATGGGGCTATGCTATAACGACAGGGAAGCATGGGGCATTATGAAAATTTAATCTCTGAAGTGCAGTTTCAGCTAATCTGTAGGCAAGAAAATCTGTCTATCAGTAATCGAACAAACTGTACTTGTACCATGATTGTATTTTAAAGGTATGTTTGAACTATTCAATGACGACACTGAAATAACGCTGTGAATGTGTTCTGTCCCCATGAAGCCTGTTCTAGAAGCTGTGTCCCTACATTATTAGATGGGACAAGTAGGGTGTAAGAGGAAGGTTAGTTCCTGTGGCTGTCCTGGGAGCAGTATTCCAAGCCATGTCCAATGCTAATGACAGATTGCGTGAAGTGCTAGTACTACTGGTTAGTTTTCCCGCAATCGGAACTCAAAGCGCTGGTTTGCCTCTTCCAGGGAAGGAGATGGTGGATTACATTTGCCAGTACCTGAGCAATGTGAGAGAGAGACGGGTGACTCCTGATGTACAGCCAGGTTACATGAGAGCCCAGTTGCCGGATTCTGCCCCAATGGACCCAGACAGCTGGGACAACATCTTTGGAGATATAGAGAAGATTATTATGCCCGGGGTAAGAAATAAAGTATAATCACGACAGGAAAAAGCCGTTACTGTCTGGGGTGAACACCAAATCCTGGGAATGCACAGGTTCTGCAGAACATTTATCTAAATAAGCACCCAAAATGTAGAGTAAGTCTCGCAGACATTATGTCCACAGCAGGATTCTGGAGATTACTGTTGTGTTCCTAACTACAATTTTAGGGGATAGACTGAATGTATTTTTGAAGTATTTTATACATTAAGAATAACTCACGTTTGCTTAGAGGGAAATCAACGATTTTCTGACACTGGTGAATTTAGCTTCACAAGGCCTCTACCTGCTGAACTGGGTCATCTCAATTTCAGAGATGTGGAAACTCAGGCACAGCAAGGTGAAACATCTCTTGGCCAAGGTCATGTACATATAAGACTTGTCTCCTGCTCTTTGAATGTAAAGGTCTCCTTCCTCTTGTACATAAATACTGCAGATTCTGCTAAGGGAGTTCATATTACCTAATTAAACATTTTATGTAAGAAGCTGTTTCAAAGTCTATTTTTAAATTTTCTATATAGATGTTTGCAGAAACTTGGGCTGATGTAGGAGACGTATTCACATTAAACATGCTTACGCTGGTGTCCCACATACAAGCTCCTTCAGGTGTGTAGAGGGGGGCTATACAATTGTAAATTGCTGCGTGGAGCTAAAGGCAAGCTGTTGTTTGACAAAATGAGTAAGAGCAACTTTGTTGCAAGGACTCCCCTTATAAAGATAAATATTTTGATAAATATTTCTGACTGTTTTGCAATGTTCAAAAGACCATTCTTTCCTGTTCAGGATCTTTGTCTGCCTGTTTAATTCAGATAAATGCTTTTGCTATAACTTGGAATTTATCTAATAACGACACAGTGTTATCATTTGCTAGTGCTACACTCCCGTTGATATTATCTCTGTAGCTTTCTGCTGGCAGATCTATAATTGCACATACTATGTTGCTGTGATCCTTTTCCATCACTTTAAACAGATGCTAATCACTACATCTCGTGCAGAATTTTGTGACATTTTCAGACTTAACTTCTAGATAATTTTGTTCTAGGTAGTCCATTGGCAAAGTCCACACATGCATGCCTACTTTCCAGCTCTTACTTCCTGGCCTTCACTCCTTGGAGATATGTTGGCTGATGCAATTAACTGCTTGGGATTCACATGGGTAATTTTTTGTTGTTGTTGTTATTTTAGATATTAATCTCCTGGGTGTATTATGCAGGAGCAGATCATAGTCATTCTTTCTTGTTCTGTGAGTCAGTATAATTATTTACTTTAACCAAGTATATGTTGTTTGCATAAGTGAAAAATATCACTTGGAAAAAAAAAATAGAATATATAAGAGCAAACATTACATAGTAGTAAGAGGTGAATGAAGAAAATATACCACTAGGAATGTCTGTTTTCTAATTCTTTGCATATTCCACTGTGAGCATTGTTCCCTGTTGTCTAGTCTCAGCGCCAAGACTGTTACACAAGCACTGCAGGCAATAGAGCAGCCACCATCCGTGACTGCAGGCTCCATTCCAGTTCTCCTGCTCCTTTGAGAGAACACATTTCCTATTTTTCCTCTTCTGAAAATAATTGTTTGGTGGCCTGTCCCAGAATATCCAAGTATTTTGTATCCTCCTGCAGCAGTTACACAGTGCTACTTGGTTATGACTCTACATACCTCAGTAGCGTTCTGAAGCCAATGTTTTCCCCAGTGGTGAAGTTGCCCAGATTTTTAGACATGTGTCTCCGTGTAAGAAAGCAGTAGATGCTCATAAACCTATAAGAAATTGATGGTTATGGTCTCCAGGTAGTTGTATCAGATTAGCTCACTGCATACACAGAAACATCCATTTCCATGCCCTCAACCTAGTCTTGATAGATTTCTGTTAAATTTGCAATGTAAACGATTCTTTCGTAAGTGGAAAGCTGGACACTGCAGAACAGCTTTCATCTTTCTTTTGCCGCTCTTCAGAAGGCCTCCCTTAACTCTCAGTTGGAAGACGGACCAGTGCCCTTTCTCTTTAGGGACCAAGAGCGTGTCCTTGTGTGGTGAATTGCAGTTCCATGGTTTTGTCTCAAATGGCTCATTGTGATTTTTTTTTTTTTTTTTAATAACTCTAAAATTATTGATAGTTTAGAAGCTCAACACTGAGGTGATGCAGGTAATCTGGAGAGAGAATTTTAAGGAGGTTGGTGAGAGTCTCTCTATTTGGTGTTCCAAGAGAGCAACTGGTAATGAGCAAGGTACCCGGAGCTCACCCTCAACTGCAACCTTAACATAGAGGTCTGTATTACAGAACTCATCAAGCAACATAGTTTTTATTACAATAGCGTTGTGTTCTGCTAGGTATGGGCCATAGTATTGCACAGTTAGCTGCTTATATATCCAATGCTAGAAAGCTTGTCTTCTGCCTTTGTTGCATCTAGGTGAGACTTCTCCCGAGGCAATTAAAAAGTGTTAATAGCTATTGATTAAAATGTGATACGTCGTTTACTCTAAGGGTTATACTCCTACTGTGTTTGCAGGGTGAATTACAGCCTGACTCTCTTTTTTTGATTTTTCTAGGCCTCCAGTCCAGCCTGTACAGAACTGGAAATGAATGTGATGGATTGGTTGGCTAAAATGCTGGGCCTTCCAGATAAATTCCTGCACCACCATCCCGACAGTGTGGGCGGAGGGGTATTACAGGTAGGGGAGACCAGAGGTGGCCTCACCAACATTTTGTTTTCACCCAGGTGAACTTCCCTCTGGGTGATAGTTTTCCTGGAGGCAAAAATCAACAGGATTTGCTCTATGGGTCTGAATAAAGACAAATCCCAATTTGACATTACTTTCCCAGATTTTAGTATTAAATATAGAAGATTACAGAATAGGAATTGCTGTTGCTTTTAGTCCTAATTGTGTTATGGTACTCTTGTGGCCTTACTAAGGTTAAATGAGAGTCAGATTTGGTTTCTTCAGTCTGTTTCACACCGCTAAATTATTCACTAAAGTGATTCTTACATAATTAAAGAAGGAATCCTTGTCACTCTCCTTCTGCCAGCAGTCCTCAGCCACACAAGAAATTATTCTTCCTTTTTCTCACGTCTGCTTTGTGTCTCTGAGAGTTGCAAGATCAAGGCCTGAAGCTTTACCTCCTTTCATAAGGCCTAAGCAAGTGTCCCCTGCAGTCAGTGCTGAGGCTCTGTCTTGTTATAAGGAGCTTTGCTCAGGTTTGTGATTTTTATGGGAGGTACTACGTTTTAGCTGCAGAAGAACAAAAGGAAAATGTGATTTATTTACTCCCCCCAACTCGGTCCTGCACGTTAAAAATAGGTAAAAGGCTTTGTTTTGTGTTGCTGGCCCAGAGAGCTGCTCATCAGCGAGTGACTTTCCACTGCATCCCAGAAAAGTGGTAGTTGAAGTAAAAGAGGGGGTGGGCAGCTGAGCGCTCCGATGACTTCAGTAAATCCCTGAGGAGAGCAATGAAGTAGCAGTATGTTGCAGTAAATGAGCAATGTCTTTGCAGAGCACTGTGAGTGAATCAACCCTGGTTGCACTGCTAGCAGCGAGGAAAAACAAAATTCTGGAGATGAAGCTTTCTGAGCCAGACGCTGATGAGTCCTCACTCAATTCTCGCCTCATCGCTTATGCGTCTGATCAAGTAGGTTCTTATGGTTACAAAGAAAACAAACTCGCTTCTGCTGTCTCACCCAGACCGTACAATGTGAGCTCGCGTTTCTGTACCAAGAGAAAAAGGCAAACGTGAATGCCTCACAGGCATGAACGCATCCCTCTAACGTTGCTTTCTGCAGATGGGGAAACGAAATCGGTGTGAGATGAGGATTTGTAGGGTCCCAGCAGTCCTCAGGAGGCTGTTTCACGTGACTCCGTTTCTGCACGTCCTTCCTGTTTTTCACAAAGCCTTACTCCAGTAACTAGGCGCTGGTCTCACCCGGCTTGAGCTCTCGTTTCCTCACAGCCTCCTTCCACTCGGAGAGAGGCGCGCTCGGGGCGTTGCCTCAGTGCCGCTCCTGGTTGCGGTCTCCGCTCTAGGCCCCTGTGCTTGTTCTTGGAGGAAACGTCTACGCAGTACTGTGACTGCCTGCAAACCTCTTCGGTCCTTGGACTCCTGAACTGAACAGTCGCATTCCCCTGTGGAAACGGCAACAGGAGAGACACTCGTGCTGGTTCTCTCCTAGTATAACTTAGAGGGCTGTTTCTTGTGAGGGGTTTTGGTCTACCCCAGCCCAGAAGTAGGTACGCTTCAGGTGTTTTTATCTTCTTATGGCAGGGAGGAGGGAATAAACTGAGCTTGATCCATTTCTAGAGGGTCCTTTGAGATCTGAGTTTTGATAAATGGCCCTCCAAACACAAGGTAAGGATGCCAATTATTACATTTTAGAGACCAGTACCCAAATAAATGGAGCATATGCCTTCCTTGGAATTACAGTGTATTATTTCTTTTAGTTATTCACAAAGAAGAAACTTTCAGACTTGTATTAATATGGATTATAATAAGGATTTTATCTCTGCTTTTCTTGCAACCACTGTCTTTTATAAGGCCATAACTTATCACAGCTGTTCAGCCTCACAGCTTGCTTTCTTACTGTTTCTTTTCTTTAAAGGCGCATTCTTCTGTAGAAAAGGCTGGCTTGATTTCTCTTGTGAAGATGAAATTTCTGCCTGTGGATGAGAACTTTTCCCTCAGAGGTGAAACTTTGAAGAAAGCCGTTGCAGAAGACAGGAAGAAAGGCCTAGTGCCGGTCTTTGTATGTTCAACTTTCTGGTTGGGGGTATTGACAGAGTGTTGTATTCTTAATGTCAACATAAAACTACAGCTGAAACATTTGTCGTGTTAAAATACATTAGCTGAAGGTTAAAATGTACACAAGAATTCCTATTTTATTGAACAAAAAAATTTTAATATCATTTCGACTGTAGGTGATAGCCTCTCCACTTTTAAAGTGTTGCATCCATTTATTAAAACAATGCCATCTTAACAGGTTTGTTTTCTTCTAGGTTTGTGCAACTTTGGGTACCACTGGTGTCTGTGCTTTTGACAATCTCGCAGAATTGGGTCCAATTTGTAAGTATCTTTTTGTCCTGATTTTAAATTATGATAGCACAGAAAAGAGAGTATGAGAATTTTTCATGCCAAAACCAAGGAGAGTAGAAACACTGATCAGCTGACTTTTTCAGATGTGTCTCAAAGATCGGTGGAGTCAGCACAAGACTTTGCAGTGATTTCTGTTGAGATTTAGATTAGGATGCTAAAATACATTCTATTGAAGATGGATGAAATTTGTCAACTGATAAATCTTTAATGTGATTATTCAGGGAATGCAGACTGTACAGGACAGAGTGCAGTACTTTTGTAGGATGGATACATAAATATTTAACCTAGCAAAGGAGTTTTGAAGGCAGTGTTTGGTAGGACATCCTTTGTAGCCACCGGTTCAATAGGTAAATTTGACATGGTTGCAGATTCTATTCCAGCATAAATTCTGCCGAGTAGCTGCTGAAGACCTGCGGCGCTTTCTCTTATGGGTTGGAGTGTGGCTTCTATCTCTGGGTCCTTTTTGCTTGCCACCGCGTCTTTATTCTAGCTTCGTGCAACTGCGTTGTGCTGGGGAAATTCACTTACTAAAAAGGCAGGTGGCAGAAATCAAACGTTAAAAAGGCGCACTCATATGAAATATGGAATAGTGAATTTTGTTACAGAGTCCATCTGATTTCAGCATTATCCTCTATTTTGGGGTTCTGGATCCACAGCTTTAGAATAAAACTAGATTGTCTTGCTTGCTATTTTTGTTGTCAGCCTGTCCGCCTCCAGCAAAAACATGCACCTAGTTTTCAGAGAGGAGATTAAGCATGTACCTTGATTCCTTGTGTCCCTTACTTAACAACTTCAATTCCAACAGGTGATGCTGAGGGACTCTGGCTTCATATTGATGCTGCATATGCAGGAACAGCATTTGTATGTCCTGAATTTCGATTGTTCTTGGATGGAATTGAATATGCAGATTCCTTTACTTTTAACCCTTCTAAATGGATGATGGTTCATTTTGACTGCACTGGATTTTGGTGAGTAAAGGCAAAACACAATGCCAAAAAGATAACATGCAAATTGCAAAGTCTTTCTCTGCACAATTCTTTGCTAAATACGGTTCATTCTACAATTGATAGGGTTAAAGATAAATACAAGTTACATCAAACCTTCAGTGTTAACCCTGTCTACCTCAGACATCCCAATTCAGGAGCCGCTGTTGATTTCATGGTAAGTTGTTATTTGAGTTGACATTTTAAATTGCCTATAAAATGTTCAAACAGAATGCGAAATTCCTCACACCCTGGAGTGTGCTTATTTTATAGCTGGTCTTATTACATAAAAGCATAAAACCAATTATACTGAGATTCTAATGCAGATTAAATAGTAAAATTTTGAAGTGAGCCCTGGTTATGAAAATTAATTATAAAATTGCGTTCCGATATAGAGATTGA
The DNA here is from genome assembly GCF_965638725.1 of Aptenodytes patagonicus. Taxonomy (NCBI): domain Eukaryota; kingdom Metazoa; phylum Chordata; class Aves; order Sphenisciformes; family Spheniscidae; genus Aptenodytes; species Aptenodytes patagonicus. The sequence goes on from NC_134958.1 coordinate 3,925,250, forward strand.
AGTACTTAAGATCTTTACACAGGTGGGGATCCAGCCTTGCCGCCTTAGTTAGAAGGCTCATTTCTGTGCATCGTGTTGCTGAAGTAATTCCTACTGATGGCATTTTGGCTGGTTTTCCTTGTATCTCTGATATGTAATAAAAAAGAGAAAGGAGTAAGCAATGGAAACACCGTGCTCTGAAACAGCAGTAGAATGAATTAAGGCTTTCTTCAGATTAAGGTATTCACAGGAGAGCTAAAAGGCATTTCTCTTTAGATGCATCTTACAGCAGATTTCAGTCCAGTAAAACAAAAGAATATTCACTGCCAATTGTTTCTGCTATGATCTCACCCTAGTCCTGAAAAGATAATTGTTTTCTTGAAATCAATAGTGCTTTTCACTAGAGAACGTGAGGCGGGGGGGGGGATATATATCAATGAGTCCCTCTTGTGGTTAAATAGGACCCTGCATGTAACTGTGTAGCTCCCTAGAAGTATTCCTTTACACGTTTTGTCACTCTTTTCCACCCCTGGAAGGGTCTACCCCTACATCAACTCCCGCTATTTATAGTTGATCTGGGAAAACGTTCAGGATGGCACTTAAATATGCAAATTATAGGAACTGAAGTGAGCACTCAGTCCTAAACTGTAAATGGACACATCTTAAATTGACAATGCTCTTTAAATGCAAAAAGGTTTTGTTATTAGCTGGTAATTAACTAAAAATTCTAAGCGTACCTAGGCCACGGATTAAGAAGAATAGCCAAAATCTTATTTTTGCAAATAATTGAAAAATACGTAGACATAGTGTTTCTTTGATGGCTATTTCCTAGGCTTAGCAGATTTTCAGTAATAGGAAATTATTTGTGTCAGCGGAGATTTCTGACCTGAGTCTGAAGCAACAGAGGTAGCAGTGTAAGGGGACACTCCTGTCTGATGTTTTCGCACCCGCTGACACACCGTTGTGTTTTCACAGCACTGGCAAATTCCACTGAGTCGTCGATTTCGTTCTTTGAAGCTGTGGTTTGTGATCCGTTCATTTGGGGTGAAAAAGCTTCAAGCTCATGTCCGACATGTACGTGAACTAACAATGCGAGCATAAATGTATTATGTTCATTTATTGGTAGCCGAGTTTAATAAATTCTGTGATGCAAAGATGAGTAACGCAAATCCTCTCGCACACAAAGCTTGCGTGTGAACGCTAAATGTGTGCTGATTTTACTCTTAAGCGATCTGTAAAGATCGACTGCGTAGACAAAAGATTTCCTGTACCCTTCTTGGAAGCAATAGGCAATGGAAAGCGGCTCGGTAAGTCGATGCCTTCCGCACATTGCGGAGTACTGATCTGTAGAAGCTTTCTTTGAGGCAAAGGGGCAGCTGTTTGGGAGGCAGGCTGCGATGGCTGGCTGGACCCAGCGCTATGAAAATTTACAGGCTTAAGTCTTTGATGGGGTGCAAATACAAGGGATCATATTGTGGATCAACGGTTGCCGCAAAAGGACTCTAATCTGAGAAGGCACGTTCTGTTTTCAAAGCTGCTTCTAGAAAATTCCTATGTATAGTCTAGTTACTCTTGTTCACTGTCAAGGGTTTGGGCAAATAGAGACAGACTTTAAAATTTTTAGCTTTGTTGTCATTCTTCTGTTTGCTGCCATTCATGCACTGGAATGATGTGTTTTAGTAAGGAAAGGAATTCTTTTTAACTGCTTAATTTAGTGTCTTACAGTGGGTTTGTGACAAACCAATACATAACTACTTTTTTTTCCTTAATTACAGGGTACTGAAACAGCCAAATTCTTTGAATCGTTGGTTAAAAGTGATCCGCTCTTTGAAATTCCTGCCAAGAGACATCTTGGACTGGTTGTATTTCGTTTAAAGGTAAAGATTGGGCCTTTTGCATGTCTCTTTGGAATGAATTGACCACAGCTGATCTCTCCCCAGACATTAAGAACTGTAAATAAACTTTCATCTAAGAATTTGTAACGCTGGAATTCTTACGGAGATGTTTGGATGTCACTGGAAATTCTAACTATAGGGTTTTTTTTGTGTTTTTTTTTTTCTTATTCATATTTAAAACAGGGTCCCAACTGGCTGACAGAAAAACTCCTGAAAGAACTAAGCAGTTCTGGCAGGCTCTTCCTTATTCCAGCAACCATTCACGACAAGTTCATCATTCGCTTTACTGTAACATCTCAGTTCACAACCAGGGAAGACATTCTGCAAGACTGGAACATCATTCAACACACTGCAGCCCAAATCGTTAGCCAGAATTATGGGTTGCACTGCATCAATTCTGGTGATGGGGCAAGAATCCCGAATATGATAGTTAAGCCTCGTTCTGATGCCATTAGTAGTGCTTCTCAGCTTTATCTAGATGGAGGAAAATACAAAACACCTCCCAGAAAAATAGTAGTTCAGCCTAAGAAGTTAGCAGCAAGTCCCAGTACGTGCGTGATTAGTCAACAAATGAAAGGTCAAGGGGATCCTCTAGATGACTGTTTTCCAGAAGATGTCCAAGGTGTTACCAAACATAAGTTAACCTCTTTTTTATTCAGTTATTTATCTGTTCAAGGCAAGAAAAAGACAGCACGTTCCCTTAGCTGCAACAGTGTGCCAGTGACTGGTGGTCTTGAGCAGTGTAACCCCAAAGCAGCAGCCACCGACAAGGAGTCTCACGCAAACACCAGAATTCTTTCCAGGCTGCCTGAAGAGGTGATGATGCTTAAAAAAAGTGCCTTCAAAAAACTAATTAAGTTCTACAGCGTCCCAAGCTTTCCGGAGTGTAGCATTCAGTGTGGCCTTCAGCTGCCTTGTTGTCCTCTGCAAGCCATTGTTTAACAAGTGAAAGAGGTTGGTGCTTAAGACCGCTCCAGGTAGAAAGAGAACCAAAGTTTGCTTATTCGTATGCAATACTATGTGTTATTTTGTTCAACATGTGAGCAGTGGCAATGACCACTGAGAAAATCCCTGTGCTTTTACTGGTGGAAGCCTCGTGTATTTATAGATTAAAACGTCAAATAAATCTCATAGGCATATAACATGAAACTCTCTGGTTTGTAGACTGTGGTAAAGAAAATGCCAATTTCTGCCTTATCACTCCTGGTAACGGACAGTTTCTGGCTGGTAGGCTAGAACCATTTTGACAAAATATGCTGGCCTCAGTAGGGGGTAAACAATTTAGCGTTCTATTTGCACCATTGACTTTTTTTTTTTTCAATACCTTGACTTAAACTCTTTAGGCTGCTGTGAGGATCTGTGTGTGCAGGCAATGCCAACATCAATTCTGAACTGTGCAAAAAGAAGGATGTAACCTCTTGTGCCGGTTTTGGCTGGGATGGAGTTAATTTTCTTCACAGTAGCTGGTACAGGGCTGTGTTTTGGATTTGTGCTGGAAACGGTGTTGATAACCCAGGGATGTTTCCGTTATTGCTGAGCAGTGCTGACACAGAGTCAAGGCCTTTTCTGCCTCTCACCCCACCCCACCAGCGAGGAGGCTGGGGGGGGGGCGGGGGGGGGGGGGGGGGGCAAGAATTTGGGAGGGGACACGGCCGGGACAGCTGACCCCAACTGACCCAAGGGATATCCCACACCATATGACGTCATGCTCAGCATAGAAAGCTGGGGGAAGAAGGAGAAAAGGGGGGACGTTCAGAGTGATGGCGTTTGTCTTCCCAAGTCACCGTTAGGCGTGATGGAGCCCTGCTGTCCTGGGGATGGCTGAACACCTGCCTGCCCATGGGAAGGAGTGAAGGAATTCCTTGTTTTGCTTTGCTTGCGTGTGCAGCTTTTGCTTTACTGCTATTAAACTGTCTTTATCTCAACCCACGAGTTTTCTCACTATTACTCTTCCGATTCTGTCGCCCATCCCACCAGGGTGGTTGGGGGGTAAGCGAGCGGCTCTGTGGTGCTTAGTTGCCGGCTGGGGTTAAACCCTGACACCTCTCTAAGAGGTTTTGCTGTATTAGGGCAATTTTAAAACTCCCCGAGTTTAAACATACAGCAGCCCTGCCATCCCATCTGTGTTAGCGAGTTACAGTGCACAGGAGGCTTTATGCAACCATGCTGCAAGAGCAGTTGCCCTCGCTAAGCACCTGTGGCCTTTCCCAGCATCACCTAAGGTCTGTAAAACGCAAGTGCGTGAGGAAAGAGAGTAGGAATGGTATTTCACCCTCTCTCGTATCAGAAGAACTAAGGGGCATTACAGAAGAAAGGGTCTCTATGCAGCGAACAAACTTACTGCTACAAGAGGCCAATGACTTTACATATTTTTTTAAAGAATAATTAATAAAATTGGGGGAAGAAAAATCTATTGAGGGCAGCTTTAAATTCAGAGATACTACTGTTGAGTCAGGAAGCATGATGATTGCTAGGAGATTATTCTGGGAAAGCACTGCGAGATGCTTGCTGCCGCCTTCACAGTTGTTTCCAGACATCTACACTCGCCCCATCTTGAAGGCAGCGTACTCGGCCGGATGGATCTTCAGCCTGACCCAGAACAACTATTCTCGAGTTCTATAAACAATGAGTCTGGTTAATCAGAACAATTTCCATACCTTCAGACAACATCAGCTAAACTCACACTGGGGTGTATTGAGGCATGTGTTACAAGGAGCAGTAAAATTTGGCCTGCTAGCCCTTTCTAGCAAGAACAGATTCATTTTATTCCATTCTGTAATATTTTTTGCCTTTTTTTAAATCCTAGGGAAGTCTAAGCCACGCTTTATTATGAAGTATCTGGCCGGCCATTACTCTATTTGCACCCGAAGGAAGATACGTTTTAGTTCTTATAAATTGTTCTCATTCTGTGTATGTGTTATTCGGTGCATAAAAAATAGGGGGGCATCTCTGCTGCAATGGATAAAAGTTAATGTAAGCATCTAACACAGACTTTTTTTGATCAGTTAATTTGAAACAACTGTAAGCTTCATTAATGGTCTTTTTAATGAGTTTTGTGTTTTGACTGAGGGATGCAATTTTTACTAATGCAGTGGATCGCCCTTTAAAATGAATAGAAATGAATTTGCATAAAGATGTCTTATATTGTACCCACTTTCACCTGCTTAGGTGCACAATATTAACATTCACAGCATTAATAATACATCCATGCACAGTAAGAAGGTAGGTAAGATTCAAAGTATGAAGGAGAGGAGAAGCCAGGCCAAGACACAAGTCAAGTTGGAGAAGTTCTGCTTTATTAAAACAATCTCACATTCACAATTTATTTCAGATACTGATATTTGCTAATATTAATAAATAGGATTTCCTGGCAAGGTTAGAGTAACAGATGCTTTAAAAACTAAATATTATAAAACAGATTTTTTTTTACGTGTTCACAATTTGAAGTCATGTTTTTTTACTGAGTTATAAATGTCCTGGGTCATTTGTACATACAGGTTTTCTTTGTCATCCAGGAAATATAGGCGATCTTTGATGACTGCTGGATTGAAACCCTCCTCCACTAGTTGTACTTTACGGTACTTAAAAGTTGCTGTAAGTTCAATGGCACTCTACAAAACAAAATTACATCTCTACTTATCAATGTCAGCATGTAATTGTGGGAATTGGACTAGATTTCCTAAATTCAAAGGGAATCGTATTTAAAGAAAACCCATACCGCACAGAAGTTGGAGCCTTACTAAGAGAGGTCTAAACTACCTGCATTCATCAGGTAACAACTGGACTGTGGAATACATGGGCCAGTAATTACTCTGAACGTAAGAAGTGCTGGGGCCACAGAAATGTTACTGAAAGGCTTACCTTCCTATTCCATTTAAATGAGGCGGGAAAAGACTCGTTTTCAGCTTTTAGTCAGAGAGAATCAAGGGGTTTATCCCAAAATTTATTTAATTATGTTCTCGGATCAAAAACCAGCAGCATTTTTCTCAGAAAAGAAGAGCAAAGAAAACGGCAGTTGGAGACTAGGCAAGACTCCCTGTATTTTACGTGGGATGGCAAGACCAACCGCTACCTTGACTGGTCAACTGTTTTGTTTGTCTAACTCAAAAGTTTAAAGATTGATTAAATAATTAGACATGTTAGTATCTCTGTGTTAGTCCTCTTGAATCATCTCAGTGAATACGCAACCTTTCTCAAAGGAGCAATTTTAAATAAATAACTTGAGAGGTACGGCGAGAGCGACATTCTTGCAACATTTTCCTTATTCAAGTCAAATTTCAGTTTAGAATTTGGCTATTTATTCACTGGTAGGATAAAAATCGAAGGCCTCTTGCAAAAGACAGCCCTCTTGCAAGCTTTTATTTGTGTGGGGATCTTTGTTTGGCACAGAACAGTCTGTAGACGGAGCTGCACTAAACTGAGAACACAGCTGTGTTACTGTGCTGAAGGAATCCACCAGGAAATGTATTTTCCACTAAGAGATCTTCCTGATTTTATACGTTAAAACGTGCCAGGTATCCTGTAGCTACTCATGCAACTTGGTTTTTTTCAGGCTGAACTGAAACATCTGGGTGCAGTTCTACTTTCACATTGGTAAATGACAAGAGCAAGTGCGAGACAAAAGAAGCCTTTTTGAAAATTGCTAGCCTAACTAGGAAGTCCATAGTCCTCATAGAAAAGAGAGAAAACACAATCCAGATAGACACACAAAAGCTGCTTAGGAACACTGCTTTACCTTAATCCTTATAAAGCGAGGTCTTGCGTAGTTTGGAAGGTGAGTGTTAACGTGTCTGTAAGTACTTTCTCCATTAAATTCACAGTTTTCCTTTAGTCGAATACATGCCATTCCTGTTCTGCCTTCATAACCTGAAGGAATAATGACAGCAAATAACTGTAGTTCATATCTCACTTTGAACTTCAGGCTAATCTCTCCCCCCGCAACAAGCGAACCCTTCTTTCTCAGCCGCTTTAGAAAAACATACTAACATATTTTCCTTTAGACATCTAAGTGATTAGATGTTCTTAGGGCTTCAGCATGCTAGATGCCAAACTCCTTTGAGAGCCTAGCATCAGAATTATAGATGGCAGACATTCTGAAAATCATCATCCTTTTGAAAGTCTTTGGAAAGACTTTGGAAACTCGGGTCTCAGTACTCTGAGGCAGAAGTCTGCCTGCAGCAGCGTTTAACTGTGTGGGTTAATTTACTTTACAATAAATCATGGTAAATCTGCTTGTACTTGTTGTGCTGACAAGCTCATCCATGCAGAAAGAGGACAGAAAGGAGTAAGACCCAAGTTTACCATTGTTTATTACCATATGAATGATTAATTAAGTGCTGCAAAAATCCAAGTACTTGAGATTTTTTTTACTTGATTTACATACTGAGAGGGCTTCTTCCCTCCCCTTTTGGTGGCTGAGGGATGGGACACCATTTAAACACAAACCTTTTGGTGTTCCTTCTGTTTTCTGGGATTACAGGTAATGCAAGAAGAAATAGGTAATACTCTTATAGGAAGTTTTACATCAGGACCATATGAATGCTTTCACAGACCTGTGTACAGGAGGACGTGAAAATGGAAAGTAACATCTAATGCTTAAAGAAAAGCAGAGCACAAGCATATGATAATTTAAGATTGTTCTTTAGTTTGAGTCTTGTTTCTGTTTGTCTTTAACACCATGTACTGACGACACCTGGCATTCCAATTTGTTCATTCAAAATCTGGAGTGTTGAATTCATGAGTTCTCAGGTGACGTATACTATCGCCCCCAGCTGCATTATTAAAGTACAAATATTTCTGTGCCATGTAAAACAGAAAAAAAAAATACACAATCCACCCAGTTCTTACACAAATGTAAGGCAAGAACTGGTTTGAACAATATTTTTTTTTCCCATAAAGTTGATCTACAATTAGGTATTAACACCTCTTCTATGTGGTTTTACAAAAGCACTGAGAATAAGAGTATCTCTTCCTCATCTCCTAGAGTGCAATCTAAGAAATACATAAAGAACTCTAGACTGTTTATATTGTTACCTTTCCTTTTAAATGTCTCCTAGGGCAGCTGTGTGTTTATCCCTACCACAAAGCAACTGAAAACAGTGATTTAAAGAGAGAGGCTTTAATTTTAGATTAATAGGTGTAGCAGAGACATACATGATTAGTAAAAAGTTTATTTATTTGAATTAAATTCCCTATTCTGATAGACCATTTTGGTTTACAAACAGCCTTGTTATTCTAGCCTCAAACACTGGGCATTTCTAGTCTCATGTCTTCCACTCTTAGCAGAGGAAATAGTGAGTGGATCATAACGTTACCAGAATCTCTCACGTGTTGAATGGTGGAAGGAAGTGGTGGATGTAGGAAGAGCAGCGTCTCTAACATGCCTTTCAATTCCAAAATACTAAATTGTCACTGATGTGACCCATGTTACGATATACCGTAGTCTGGAAGCCTTTCTGGAAAAGTGATACCTGTTAACCTAATTAATATATATATCTGTTGTACCTGTTAATATATCTGTTAACTTAGTTAATAGGGGCTCCAAAATTCCTCCTCCTCCTCAGACTACTCTAAGGGCATGCAATGTATTATGTCACCTAGTCCAAACCACTTGCGCAAGCATAACTAGGGATTTCAACCAAATCTAACCTTGTTTGTTTGATTTCAGATCCCTACATTACACTGTAAGAATGGTTCCATTTTAACTGTCCATCACAACCCAAATGCAGTGAGGAGCTAGATGGGAGTCCTGCGGATCGTGGGTAAGTGAGAAACGTGGACAGAGAGGTACCTCCAAAATACAGGACAAGAAAGTAGAGTAAAGCTCTCTGATCCCTCTTTTGTCTTCCAGTACCTCTGGGAATCTGCCTTTAGCAGCAGTGCCTCTCAAATTTAAAAAAAAAAAAAGGAAAAAAAAAAAGCTGCCATAAGCGCTTAAAGAGTTCATAAAAGTTCAAAGATTTCACAGATTTTTGAGGAGCAGAAAAAAGGCAGTAAACGTGTCAGAACTTCTTGCATTCCTTCAGATTGTTAAAGAAAGGTGAAAAAGGGAGGAATCAATTTCTCAAGTGACGTTCTTGTTCTTCTAGAAGTTCAAGTCTATTTTGTTTGTCCCACTCTACAGTAATTGCTGAGCTATATTCCTGTAAAAGACACAATGTTTATATCCAGTTGCTTAACTGCAAATGTTCCTCCATTCTCCTGTTAGTATTCTTGTCATACTACGTTAATATAAGCTTTGGCTATGTTTTTTTTTAGCTAATTAATATTGCATATTCCAATGATGGAATGTATCAAATGTAGCTTACGAAAAATAAGCTGAAGTAGGGCTACCTATACTCTGCAGTCCAGTATATTGATACTTTGTTAAGGTATTAAAAAATTCTTTTGTTGAAATACTTCAAGTACTTCACTCATACCTGGAACAGATACTCCATATACAATAACTTCTTGAACGCAGTCAATCAGTCCTAAAACATCTGCAACTTCCGTTGTAGAAACGTTTTCCCCTTTCCACCTGGAAAATACGCAGTCAATGGTCATGATTTCTATGTGTATTACATCTCATGATCTCCAGCGTTTTAACGTCTGACTTTACAACGGGCTGAGCACTGAGCTTGAGATCAGAAAGCACTTTTGCACTACAGCAAGGAACTTGGTATCAAAAGTAGAGAAAAACATGCCGCAAAGTTCAACAACGCATTCTAGATTACTAAAATCTCAGAAGAATTTAACGCACTCAGTTTAATCATGCTTAAAAGGGCCCTAAACAAACAAAACCCCAAAATATTACTTCCCATAGATTCCATCCCAGGCTTTATGCTTTCTGAGTTTTAAAAGTGTAGTGAATGTGAAACCACAATGGTTTTGCTCTATGAATGTGACTGGTTTCTGACGGTTCAAAATAGCATTCATTCATCACCCTGAACTGAACCTCTTGTAGGCTCTGTGTGTAACTGTGAACGCGATAAAATACAACCGGGAAGGTGACTTGGAGTCCTCTCTTTTTCTGATTGAAGTCAGAGAAATTCCTCTTCGTCAGTCAGTAGGAAATACTGGATATGAATTCAAACCTGAGAATGAGTCAGAATTTTCTCATGGCAAGCATTTAAATAAATAAACTAACCGGAATGTGTCTCCAGTTCGATCATGGAAATAAATGAAGTTATCATTGTCGATCACTAAAAGATCACCGCTATTAAAATATAAATCCCCTTTTTGGAAGACATCTCTTAATTGTTTCTTCTCTGTTTGCTGTTTTGCTCCTGCATAGCCACTAAATGGTGCATATTGGGTGATTTTGCAGATCAGTAGTCCAGGTTTACCTATGAAGAGGAAAAACATTTGTTTAAAAAGCACAGCGTAAATTGCCAAAAAATAACTGATTTTCGTTACATCAGTGAAGTTTGCAGATGTTACAGAGTTATTTGAGAATTTTGTCATAATCACAATCTTTTAAAATCAGTTGTGGAGGTACAGATTGAGTTTCACCTTGTCCTCTCAATTCACTAGCCCTCAAAAATGCCCGTAGGTAATACAATTTATCACCTGCTTGTATTAATGCAGCGGAACAGAATCTGAGGTCTTGTCTGGTAAGCGGAAAACAGTTGCCCAGTTTCTCTAGACAGCCTCATAAACCTCAGTTTGAAACACCTGACTCAACAGGAGCTGTGTCTACAAAGGAAACTCACACATGGCATCATCTTTAGAAGGTGACCATCGGTACGGGCTACTTCCACATAACTCAGTTGGCGTGGGGCAGCCTTACCCCTCAACCAAAAGATTCAGTTGGATTTAGGAACCAAATATTGGGGTTCATCTCGCTTACTTTGAATGCAAAATAGACCAAAAGGCTCGTTAGTATGTTCTTTAGTCTTTCATGTGCTAGAGTGGGAATAGTTTATGAAGGGAGCAGGAACACCTATATGTTTATGTAAATTGAAACTCAACCCCACCTTATATAGAGCTTTGCGTGGATGTTACACACCGGAGCGAATTTTCTCTCTAAACAAAATAAACTACAGTCTGTTCCCATCAAGCCTGGGATTCTACATTTGCTCATGGGTTTCTCTCTTACACTGCAGATATTTTCCACGTCTCTGCAGTTCAGCAACTTAAACATTGGGTGCATTTATATAAATATGGAATATATGTGTGCACATCCCTCCTCATCCCAACTCAAGAGACTGCGTAGGGCGAGCTGGCATAGGAGAGTACGCCTATGGGGCAGACACTCTTAACGTAACTGGTATATTCCTCAGCAATGAGAATTTAACACGGGGGGTAACCTGTCCACCTGTTCCCTTACGCACAGAGAAGATGAGCATTTCTGTCCTCACTCGCAGTAATGACTACACGTGTAACAGAATGCAACAAAATCAAAAAGTATCACAAGAATCTGGTTTAAACACAGGTTTGCCTGTGCCAATATATAAACCCCTCCTACGAAAACTGGTATTAAGATATATTATTAAAAAAAAAAGTATTTTCATGTGTGCTTTCTCTATTGCCAATGGCAAAAAGCTTCAGCCACTGCTGGAAAAGAGAACTACTTTCTATTTTGCAAATGTTTCTTTAGTGGCATGTTAAGTACAAAGTCTGAGAAGAATTAAATAGCTCCTGCTGAAAGTCAAGATCTGTACTCAAAAATGTTAGCGTGTCCATTATTAAAACTAGACAAGTTATTAAAATCTAAGTATGCAGATGCTGCATTCCCCACTGTACTTTACCTTTCTGTTAAGCTGTATTGCAATAGTATGTGATTTGTTACGTATTTTCTAACTTGTATTTAAAACCCTGGCTTACTCAATGGCAATTCTTAGCATCTTTCCAGATAGAAGTGATGCAAAGAGATGTAATTTTAAAAAGTAAATACCTTTCTGAAATTTTTTAAAGGAGTTAAGTTTTTACCTTTGGGAACTCTTATGCAGTATCCATTTTCATCTCGGACTGGTTCATCTTTCTCTACGTCATATTTAATCAGTTCATAGCGTAAGATTTTCTAGTGAAAATTTGCAAAATGTATACACACATGAATATTCAATCTTTGAAAAATATTTTCAGAATTATACTACATAGTCAGCTTTCTATTTAACGGGAGCCAAATGCATCACATTTCAACCAGATGTGTTGAGTCTAAATGTTCTTTTGCCTGAACTAGCAAGAGATATCTGGATATCTAGCATGGGCAGCTACAGACTGCACCTGGGGAGAATCTTCTCCCTAAACAAATTCGTAACTGAGCCTTGGGTTCTTCCCAACTTTTCACACAAGTGGCCTGGTATATGCCCTTGGCAATACACCAAACTTCACCAAGGACAAAACGCCAGGTTTTGTTGTTATTCTTACCTTCTGCAGGCAGTTTACTCTTCCCACTGCACCAATTTTTCCAGTGTAATTAACAAAAGAAATGTTTCCTTCAGTCGATGCGTAAAACTCCAAAATACTAATATTTCCAAATCTTCGGATAAATTCCCTCCAAACATCAGCCCTTATTCCATTTCCGATGGCAAGTCTGACTTTGTGATCCTGATCGTTGTTTCTCTAGAAAGAAGAAACAGTCATGACTTCACACTTCTGCTGAGCGAAAGCAGAATTTGTACTTCTGGAAAACTCTGAAGGAAACTTTAGACTAAAAGTATTGAGCATATTCTGAAGCAGAATGTGTGCAAACATTTTATGTTAATTTATATACAGTTAAGTTCATGATTTTGACGCGGAAAAGGAAATTACTGAGCAAGTTAGGCTATATATCTAACTGTAGTTAGTAGTTAACTTGATTTGGATGAAGACAGGAACAAATAATTCCAGGTAGAAAGCCAGAATGAAACTCAGGCACCATGTTAAACTATTTTGTTTGTAAGCCTTGTGGTGACTATCTGCAGAAGAGTGTAATTTACCCTGAATTCAGCAAAATATTTGCAGGATTTAAAATGGTGTTTGGGTGGAAAGGAAATCCCTTCTGCCATTCTAAGTGCAGGATTGGGCCTGCTAAAAATTCTATTACCACACTTCATATCACTTTTAATAGTGCTATTAACTCTTTCTGTTTACACAATAAAGTGATAAAGACATAGTGAGGATGGCAGTCCATTTATGCCTTCTCTTAGATGTTTATATTTATCCTCAACAATAGGAAGTACTGAACTGGGTCAGACACTTGTAATTCATAAACGTATCTAATGTGCTAATGAGTAACAATAGCCTGAGAGAATTTTAGCAAAATATGGAAAGACTCTTTTGTCCCACTTCCTGCCGCCTTCTCCAACTGTTTCTTGTATTACATAATTTAATAGTATTTTAAGGCACAAAGAGTCTTTTTAAATATATATTGGCTTCTTAACTTGGAATACTTTGTTGAAAGAGTAAGACTATTCTATCAGCAACAGACTGGAATATGTATTTGTGCAGAGTAAGTACGTTGGCTCTATGTTTTTCAGGAAATACAGTGCAGCGGGCAATGCAGTAGATGGTCGAAGCAGAAGATGAACACGGAACACTGGAATTGCAAAATTCTCTTTCAAGGAGCAATTCAAGAGAGAAATCTGGCCATTAAGACAAACATGGATTGGTCTTATAGTGTCATATTCCCAGAAAAGACAAAAAAATGCCACAATAAAGTGGCTACAATTTTTAAGTACTGTAAAACTTTCATTTTAATTTGGACTTCAGTCATATCACTTCTGGATTATTACTGCTTTTCTGCAGAATAGTCTAGAAACGGATGTTTAAATTTAATCTAAAGAACAAATACATTAATATATAGTCCTTGCTGTGATATTGAGAGATCTGCCATTAACGTGTTAGCACAGAACCAAGCTTAAATTAGAACAATGAAATCTGCTGAAATTCTGCATAGTGTCTAAATGACTTGCTGTTCACTTTTTATAAAATCTTTGTGTGTTGTAGATGATGCTCTACAACACCGTACACAATATCTTAGTCTCTCATGAGAGAGACTCCGGTTGATTGGGCATTTATACATCTGAGCTTAAACATTTTATTTTGAAATGATTCACTGGGGACAGGATGCTGCTTGGATCCACATTGTCCCTCATCTTTTGTTGTTCTTAAGTCTGTATTTTCAATCTTTCTTTCCCGTTTGCTTAGGCAGATAAAGAAAATTTGTTATTTAGCCATTAATTAGTCACAGTTAATGAAAGGAGGAAGGACGGACTTAATGATTCACCCTTATGGTGATTTCTATAACACTTGGACTGTTCATTTGTTCTGAAATGACTACATAAGTTAGCTGGAAATACAATCAGACAGAAAACTGACACACATTGAGTTTTTTTCTTCTGTGGATATGAAAAGGAAAGAAATGATAGCATAGATAAAAATTACTAGCACAATAAGGAAGTTCAACAGTGAAACGGCATTAGTTAAGACAGATGACACCCTACATCAGTGTGGATCTTGCTTATACTGCCAGTTCCTCATGGAAAAGACTGTCTCTCCGTTAGATCTGCACTAGCAGGCCAAGGTCTCTTGGCACCACAACAGTTTAAGTAATAATATCCATTCTGTCAAGTTCCTGCATTCTGAAAATGTTAATCCCGTCCTTCTGGGAGACTTGTGCACTCAAAGTAGCACGCATATGGGTACATGGCATCAGATATTAAGCTTATAAACCTTGCTTATGTAAAGGTGTTTTCTCTACTCGTGTTGAATTCTATGTACTGCGTAAACAAAAAGCCTTATATTAAATAACGAAAGCTAAGCTACCTGTCTCTGTCTTAAAATCTGGCCGTTGTAGATAAGCAGCCTGTAATCTGTAAGACAGCCTCAAATACTACTCAGCTGCATCATTCAGTGGGCTTCAGATTCAGCCATTCATGTTATTTCTTACTAACAGGTCACTTTAATGGTTAAGCTAAATGTCTCTGTGTGGCTAGCATTACCAAACTCACCCCATTTGGGAACTAATTTATACTTGGCTGGCAACTGTACACATCTTTGAAATACTGGTTGAATTCAGGAATTTACAGAGTATGCCCTGTGACTCAGTTATATTTGCGCGTGCATGCATGCTATGAAGAAACACAACTCTACCAAAAATGAGTATATTAGCTCATTCTTTAAGCTTATTTTCCTAAAAAACATTCTGTATGAAAGGAAATAATCTAGTTTTTCACTTTTCCCCCTATTTTATTTATACCAGTTGAGTATTGGCTAATTACGAGTACTTTGCTAATTGGGATTTTCCATGAACTGCAGGACTGACATGTAACTTATCACCACCCTTAACTGTATGTTTCAAGTGCCCAGTTTCTTTAACTCTGTTTAAATCTCCTCCACCCACACTTTTTGATTAAAACTAGTGGCCTAATCCAGAGGCCAAGTCTTCCGATTATTATAAAACCTTATTTTATTAACTGCTGATCTTGGGCTAACAACTCATGAATAAAGTAATACAAAGCATAGCAGAATCTTGCTTAGATACCTAATTCCTGAGGAATCCTACTGATTTCCAGTGAAGTTATTTCATATCTCTGTAACTGACATCAGAATGAAACCTCTGTGTATTTGATATTTTGCGCGCACACACATAAATTACTAAGAAACTGCGGACCTGATTCTCTGTTCTGGCTTACGGTTATCAAATGGTGCTAGGAAGACTGATTGATACCACCTTTGTTCTTACTAAATTCTAACTGCAGCTCACTAGGCCTACCTCTGTGAAAGTCATTTCATGCAAACACATTTTTGAAATTAAGGATTAACTAATACGATTGCAGGGATCTCAGCAGGAAAGCGCCTAAGAATAGGTACCCTATGAAGACAGTATGTTAAGTGCTTCTTCAGAGGGGGCACTCTTTAAATAATCACCTTAACACTTTCACCTGGGGATCACCTGACTATCTTGGGTTAGGACATCTTAGCTACAAAAACCCCAAAACTCACATTGCCCAAAACACAGGTCCACTGGTTCCTAGAGAACCCCTCATTTTTGGTTTGCAGCTGGAGTGCTCGTATAAAGTAAGTGTTTTCTCTATCCCTTTTAACAGAATGTCAATTAATGGATTGTCATTGTTCCACTATTCAACAGAATGATTAATTCAAGCCAAAAGCTCCTTTTTTTTTTTTTCCTTGAAAAAAGTTCCACGTTAGTATGCAATGAGATTACAGACCTCATTAGGGAAGGTTTTCGTTGGGCTTTTTTCCCCCCCTCCCCTTATGATTAGATTTTAAGCATAATATAACAAATATTCCCAGTAATTTAATTAGCCAAAAAAGAAAGGCAGTTAATGTTACCCGTGGCACACTGCATAGATACCGAAGCACTTCCCCAATATACTGTATCACTGTTACGTTATATTTTCTGCAATCATCCCAGAACTGGCTTGCTGAAAATCTGGCACGCAAAACAATAGTTGCACCTGTGTAGAAAGAAGTAAAACAAATAACAGAAGGAACAATTCTTATTGTATCATAAGACCGTACAGAATTTCTTAGCACAACATTGTAGAAAACTTGTAGAATTAGGGTTATATAGCTTTTGGAAGTATTCTTCCTAAAACGTATTGAAATACAATCCATGCTGAATAATTGGTTTACTTTCTATTTCTATTCATCAGAAGTTAAAGGCTATTATTGTGGATGAAACTCTGTACTAATCTACCCTGAAACTGTGCAAAGAGCTGTCATGTAAGATAGGATATATCCTGTTTGTCCAGGTGATGAAATAAAATTTGTATAGGGTGAAGATCTGTGCGAGTCATACGAAGGCAACAGAGAAACGAGAATGTCTCTTGACTTACGGAATTTCTGGTAACAGAGACATGTATAACCAAGTATTTCATCTCAAAGTGTGGTAGCTAGGGAAAGGCTTACTCTATTCGTGATCATATCTGTGCATGAACTCTGCACAGTAACATGTTCATTCATCCTAGTCAAGTGCACGGTACCTTTCATGATACATCCATGGACTCCAACGAGGAGGGCAGAGCTATGATAGAGTGGCAGAGCAGTATACACAATATCTTCCGAGGTAACATTGCCAGCATCAAACAAACCACAAGCTAGCATTATGCGTTCGTGGTTAATCACTGCAGCTTTGGGAAGACCTGTTTAAAGTCACGTAGAAAGGTGTGTAACTTCATTTGAACAATAAACATAGTAAGACCAGTCGGTTTCACAAGGGCTTAAGAAAAGATTTTCTCTCATTCACTGACGCAAGCGGCAATTCCAGAGTTCAGGGAGGTACGCAGCTTGTGTCTACGCAACACACTGGCGTTTAGTCTTAGTGAGGATATATCTTCCCACATGTAACTTTTAGGTGATTACCCCCCATTAAGTGCCCAAATTCCCAATACTATTGTACCCAGGAATAACAAGTACCTAGAGAACGAGGAAGTGGGATTTGGAGCATGCTGAGCAAAGGGAATGGAAATGCTAAAACAGAGGTTAATCTCAGATCTTGCATGTCTCCTGGAATTAGGTATCTCCTTGCAGCTCTGAATCGCTCTAGGCGAAACTGGAATTCATACTACAAAATCTCTTCTTGGTTTCCCATCAGATACAGTTGAACTGATTACTTGCTGAAACAGATGCTAGAAGGCAAAATGACGGTAGTGCTTGCCTATTCTGTAAGAACAGGGATGTTAGAGCCCTTAAGAAGGATGAAGGACACCCGAGTTATTTGTCTTCTGCAGCCCAAATAGGATTCAGATTTGTACTTCCTCCCTACCAGGGGAGTTCCTGCCCTAAGAGGCTCAAAGACTGAGCTAGTGTGGAGGCATACCCTGCTCTTCCTAATGAAGCTGTAAGTTTGAGCGCCTTCAGGCATTGTCTTCATCTTCATCCTTGTCACCCAGTTTCTGCTGTGGCTAAGTGCTCTTAACGCTAGATGCCTTTATGTAGGACAGGTTGCAGCTCCTATACCACCTGCAGTTTTGCAGGGTGGCTATGACTAGCTGTATTTTGTGCTGCCCTCGCTATTTTTGGTATTCTGACACCCAAAACCTTACTGGCCAGCATTTAGAGTTCATGATCCAAAGATACTGAGTGTAAGGTGGGTGCCAAGACACATACCTAGGCCCGCAGTGTCTCCAGGGATAAGAGACAGCAGATGTCTAGTGACCTTACTGGCATAAAACTTGTATGTTTAACTGGCTTTTACTTCAGTCCCTCCCCCCAGATTTAGTGCTTAAAGTCAGCCTGTATTCTACGTGCTTTTTGGTTTTAGATACAGGTATAAAATCTTCAGTTTCCTGAGGGGGAATGAATGAGAGTAAGAATTAACGTGAAGTAACAGATTCTCTTTCCTTACTATAAAATCACAATGTTGGGAGCAATGTGTGGCCTTCCATATAGAGTTTTTGTGAATTTATATTACCTGTAGTACCAGAAGTGTAAATGTACATGGCAGGAGTTTTAAAGGTTATATCTGATCTCCAGGACAACGGAGTAGGCTCATCTGAAGCAGCATCTACTTTATCAAGAAAGCTCTCAGCCCCTTCTGTAGCAGATGTCTTGCTTAAGTAATAAACTTTAACATTTTCTTTCTTCAAGAATGGCAGTATTTCTTCAACAGCTTCCTTCAATTCTTAAAGAGGAGAGAAAAAAGTATTATAAGAAAATTCTGTATTGTTCTGTGAACTATACTATCAGCGCATCAACTTTGGCTCAGCAGCTTTCATGTTTAGCTGCTGTTGGAGAGAGAAATGCTCAAGTCACTTCAGAATCCAGCAAAAAGGACTGAAGAGGAACAGTGTCTCCCCGCAGAACTGGGAGTGATTTGATTTGATCTAATTTTCTGCAGCAGGAACAGAATTGCAGAGGAGCAATCCAAGCACACCTCCTCTTGCCCGCAGACCCTGCGGGAGCATACCCCTGGCATCACTAGCTCGTTGCTACCTTCCCTCTCCACCGTGGGGAAATGCCTCACCTGGCAAGTGCCCACACAAGGTTAGGTGCTGCTTAAATCACCACTATGTTTGGTGCATAACGATGAAACTCATCTTTCTCAAGTCCCAACACAACTGGAAGAAACACTGAAAAGCAGAATGAAGAGTGACTTAGTAAGTAGTGGTACTACTGAAGCCTGGACTCCTAGATAGGCATAGGGAGAGGCAGAACACAACCGTCTCCTACACGTGTCTTGATTAACCCCAGTTCTCCTCATATTCCTTCTGGTATCTCCAACCAACAAGAAAGCATGATTTCAGTTATGTGCAATGAGTAGGCTAACTCCCTGCATGATCAAGTCCTGCCTGCCTTTCTCTTATTGAAGCAGTAATGCAGGTCTCTCTCCTCTACTCACCGCCAGTTTCCACCAAGTTGGAAAGATACAGTCATCCCTGACACTTTTATTCCCTTAAGAAGCTGCATAATTGGATAATGGGTTCAAGTGAAGGTGACCAGAGAGCTGATGCAATTTTATATACCTTGTTTCTTTAGGAATCCAGACTAAAAGCCTTCCAACTCACAGGCACTTTTACTTGAATAGATAATCCACAGAATTTAAAATGATCCTCAACACCAATTTCACTGAAACATCGTAATAGAAAATTTGCCATAACATGTAATTTATTTTTTACCACTTCTATTTTATTTCAAAGCAAAGAATAAATTAAATATTATTAAATCAACAAATCTCTGAGGCAATTTAATACTGAAAACTAAATGTTATGGAAATTATATCTCCACACTAATTGACTAGATAAAGCCAAGATCCACTTCAGAAGTTTTTCTCAGCTGCACAAAAGCAGTAACTTTAATAAAAGCATTACCTTCTCAAGCCTGGCAGGCTCTGGAATTCCCCATCAAACAATTCTGTACCTCTGCTGTAACTTTGGTCCAAAAAACATCCTGGGATTACCGTGGGTGCCCTTTAGCCACTGAGCTACTCATGAAAAGCTAATGAAGGCTTCTTTTAGTGAACAGGTAAGGAAATCTCAAAAATATTAGCGCAGCCTGGCCTGTCTTCCTTTGTTCCACCTACGCTCTCCAGCATTGCACAGATGCTGGACTGCACAAAGAATAAAGCTGGGTGGGAGGAGAGTTCTGCTCCTTAGACACTATCAGGCATGACGGAGATAAAATAAGGCCTTTTATGCAAGTATCTAATGAGGTGGCACCTTAGAGATAAATAACCCCCAATAAACTTTCACTGAGATAAATAACCCTCCAATAAACTTTGAAATTCATTATTTTATTGGAGGTATAAGTAACTTTAATGACATATAAACTGTATTAATGAATTCAGCGTATTTCTGAACTTATCTGTGCAAGCACACAGACAGGATCTCATGTGGTGGTAAGTTCTGGTAACACAATATTTATATTCTGCATGGAGTAGCAAGATAATAAAGGATGAAACTTAATAAGGACAGAGAGAATAAAGGTCCAACAGAAAAGACCTAGACTTCTTTCCTCTCCTGATGTCCAGCAATCATTAGTGGAGTCAAGCATGTAGTAAATTTTTATGAATAAGGCTCAATTTTTTTTCTTTTTTTTTTCCTCAGAGCTGAAGGCTTTTTTAGAAAATTTGAGGCAAGTATGTTATAGAAGGAGGAAAAATACATTTCCTATCCTACACAATAGCTTTTCCCACATATGCCACTAACCCAAATACTGATTAATTTTGAAAGTTCAAAGATTGCACAGAATTTATTCTCAGTGAGGCAGAAATTTATCACGAAAGGAGAAAATTTCATTTGAACTCCTAAAGTTTTGGGGCATATAAAACACTTCAGTTACATACAAAAGATAAGTGAGTTCAACTAGCTAAGCTGAAACGGAGTACATATTCATGTCAAAGTTGTTAACTCTGGGCAGATAAAGAATATCTTTTGACTTCCCATATGGTCAGTCATTCATACTGCATGTATGCACATACATACAAATATGCATAAAATAGGCATGAAATAAAGTCTTTGCTCTATATGGAACAGAATGCAGCTCTCCATTTAAAACATACTCATATGTTTTAAATACATATGAGTATGTTTCGGCATACTCATATGCCGAAGCCTCTTTTCTACGGAAAAGGAATATGGTTTGTCTATGTGGGTTTATGCCTCTTTCTTTGAACTGAAACCAGACAAAAGCTTTTACGTAGACTGCCACCACCTTCACGCGTCTAAGTCGCTGTCCAGCTGCAGCAAGAGGATTCTTCTGCATTACCTTGTTTATTTCTGATTTGGACATTTGTGTGAACGTAACTGTGAATTAATCCTGTTGTTTATGATTGAGGGCTATTTTATTTCTAGGTCTTCGTTACCCTTATCAAACAGCTAACAAGGTATCGGAGCTCAGTGCTCACATCTTGTACAGGAGCTGAAAATGAGAACACACTGCAAATCCTTTGGAAACCTCGTCCTTTCATCTGGTCTGAAGCAACTTCTCAAATCCCCAAATTCACCTTTAGAGGACGGGACGCGATGGGAGGAACGTGTCCCTCCGCCCCAGCCCACCCCCGGCGCCTCCCGGGCGAGGCCCGAGGGGGGAAAAGGCGGCGCTGCTTCCCGACGAGCCCGGCGAGGAGCCCCGTCACCGCGGGGGGGGGGGGGGGGGGGCAACCTAGAAGGGCCCCGCGGCTCGGCCCCGCTCCCCGCCGGCCGGGGCCGGTGCTTTCCTCACCTGGGGCCGCCAGCAGCACGGTGGCCGCGCTGCTCTGGAAGCAGCGCAGCAAGGACGCGGCCCTGACGTTGGAGTTGAGGCAAGCCACGGCGCAGCCCAGCTTGGCGCAGCCCAGCCAGACCCAGACGTAGGCGGGCCGGTTGCCCATGAAGAGGGCCAGGCAGCCGCCCGCCCGCAGCCCCGCGGCGTTGCGCAGCGCCCGCGCCGCCTGGCTGCTCCGCCGCTCCACCTGCTCGTAGGTGGAGACCTCGTCGCCGAAGAGCAGCAGCGGCTTGTGCGGCGTCCGCCGCGCCCGCCGCGCGAAGACGTCCAGGAGGGTGCTGGCGGGACGGCGGGCGCCGGCTCTCCGCGCCCTCCTCCCTACCCGCGCCATCGTGAGGGCGAAGCGTAGGTCCTGGAAGAAGTAGGGCCAGGCGCGGCGCAGCAGCAGCGGCAGGAGCAGCAGCCCCGCCAGCGCGGTGCACAGGGCGGGCAGCATGCCGCCGCCGCCCCGTCCCTTCCCGCCGCTCGGGCGCAACCGGTGCGCCTCGCGCCGGGCGGGGGCGGAACCACCAACGGCCGCGCCTCGCGCCTAAGGAGGGACGGGGAGAGCCAACGGCCGCGCCCGCCTCCTCACGGCCCCAGGGCGGCGAGCGCCGCTCGTGCCGCGCCACGTCAGGTGCTGACTGAACCCCGCACTCGGTCCTTCCTCCCAGGCTTCAGTGCCCCCAGAAGAGTTGTCTAATTTGATGGCAGTCGCTCCCCGCCGTAATTAGAGGGCCTGCTTGATGAGGGAATGGAAGCGCGGCGGGTGGTGCGTGGCCAAGGTGGAGTCGCAGCCTTGCAGGTTCTTGCGGGCTCCCTGCCTGCGTGGCGTGTCAGAAGCTGGGCCCAGCGGCGCAGCAGAAGAGACACGCAGATTCAAGGTAGGAGGTTGGCATCTTTCATGCATCATCGTTGTGGTCGGGACCGGTGCCTCTCTCGGAGGCTGAACGCATCCTGCATGGGATACGGACCGTCTGCGCGTCCCCTTTTGAAGCTGCAGTCACCAGTGGCAAAGGCAGCCAAGCCTAGTCAAGGCTCACACCGGGAGAAATTTAGGATGAGGCTTCCTGGCAGATTAAGTGGTGAGCTGCCCTGGGGAACGTGTTCCTACCCTCCTCTTGTACCAGCCCTGGTGCTATTGCTCACTGGGTGGTAAATAGTCTAATAGGTAAATAGTAGCTGAGCCAACTGAAAATTTGGGGTGTGACTTAATTTTTTTTAATTAAAAACCCCCACATTTATTAGTATTCTAGATGCACAAAAGGAATTTACAGTCTCGGTCTCTCTGTCTTGCCCTTGTCCAAGGCTAAGAGACACATTAGTTGCTCAGACAACCTTGAAGCAAACTCCAGGAATTTCACCCTTCTGACTGGACCCAGCGACCCAGTGCTTTTCTTGGTGAAGTTTAAGCAGCCATTACTGTGAATAAGGACTGCTTTTCCTTTCTTTTTTTTAAATTATTTTTATATTTTGCTAAGTGCCACCAAGGGGACAGTTTCCTGCCCTCTTGTTCACAGTTTCCTGCTCCCCTTTCATTATCAAATCTGATATTCTCACCACAAGGGGAGTTGATTCAGGTCATTAATCTGCCAGAAAACTTTTTTCTTCGCTGCAGACTTTGTTTCCCTTGCCAGATAAATTCACTTCGCTGCTAGGTGAGCTGTGGCTGGCTGTAATGCAACACAAGTGCCGGATGTTCAAGCAGGGTGGGAGGGAGCAGAGCCGTCCAGTTAGTTTAGCTGTGGTCAGACCTCCCAGGCAGCTTCTGCAGTTGAAACTGGACCTGGTGGATTGCAAGTGGCCTATAGCCAGTGTTGCCTTTCCTGCTCACATACTCCTCCCCACGAGCCAGCGTTAGAACTCATGGGACTGAGTGAGGAGCTGGTTCAGGGAGTTAGCGCAGGTGAAAATTAACTGGTTTATGGCTAGGGTAAATTTTGACTATCATTAGGCTTTAGCATTTGGATAAATGAGAGGTTTTTTACAGTTCTTCTGTGTTGTGGTTTAGCCTCAGCCGGCAACTAAGCCCCACACAGCCACTCACTCATTCCCCCCACCCTGGTGGGATGGGGGAGAGAATCAGAAGAGTAAAAGTGAGAAAACTTGTGGGTTGAGATAAGAACAGTTTAATAATTGAGATAAAAAAATAAATAAAAAAAGAATACACAAAGCAAGTGATGCACGATGCAGTTGCTCACCACCCGCCGACCGATGCCCAGCCCGTCCCCAAGCAGCGGCCCCCCCGGGCAGCTTTCCCCCAGTTTATGTACTGAGCATGACGTCCCATGGTATGGAATGTCCCTCTGGCCAGTTTGGGTCAGCTGTCCTGGCTGTGCCCCCTCCCAGCTTCTTGTGCACCTCCAGCCTGCTCAGTTGGTAGAGCACGGGAAGCTGAAAAGTCCTTGACTAGTGTAAGCACTGCTCAGCAACAACTAAAACATCGGTGTGTTATCAACATTGTTCTCATCCTAAATCCAAAACACAGCACTGTGCCAGCTACTAGGAAGGAAATTAACTCTATCCCAGCCACAACCAGGGCGTTCTGTAACAGAGCTATTGTTTCAAACAGGTGCCTGAGGTATTTTTTTTAAGAGTTACTTCACAGCTGTAAAAGCTACAGAATATTTTTGAAAGCTTCTTTATCTGATGGTAACTGGCTGGGAGAAGTATGAGAAATTAGTGCACCCTATTGGCTACGTTCACAGCCAGTCTTTCCAAAGCATTGCTGAACTACCGTAACTAATTCCAGCCTCTTGCTCAGAAGAGTGTATAGCAATATTGTGCTGTGGTCCTGCAATGGGCTTTCTGAAGAAGAGTTTTCCTGTGTAACCTTTTCTTCTTCAGTTACATCTCTGACTTTCTCGCATGGGCAGTGGCATTAGTTCTGTAACTTTAGCAGGGAATCGTAATCAGCAGCCTGGAGAGCTAAAAACCTCAGGTTAACTGATCATGAGTGTGCCCCAGTGACATTTTGAAGGACCTTTGACTGCCTTATTATTCAGGACTAATTTGTTTTTAAACTTGTAAATTTTCACACAACAAATACTTGGTTTGCGGGCCAGCTTTTTCACAATACGTTGTTCTGCTAAGCTATTTCTTGAGACAAACCTTTTCCACTGTCCTCCGATTACAGGCTCCTCATAAAGGTTTTCAGCTCTACAAAGATTTCAGTCTTGTGCTAGCTAGCTTGCTGAGACAGTTAAATTTCAGAGGCAATATTTACCAATGCTTAATCTAGCAATGGCAACTAGAATTCAACAGTTTAAACAGTAATTATGTCAGCATTACTAGGCATTTGGATAGCCTCCAAATTTGAAACAAACTATACTTCTTCAGTTCCTGTTATTTTCGCTAACATTTACCAAGCCCCAGCTACCTATGTCTATAGTGTTCCTTCTGATACTTTTGATTTAGCACTAAGTTTTGTTTTGTTCTCTAAACCCGTACAAAGCAAAGCCCTGTTAGGAATTAGTCTGTGCTGCACACTGGGACAATCTGTTTTTCTTCAGTAATCCCAAGGGGTGAAGGTGTGTTAGTCCACTGCTAGATACAGTTTTGTTTGTTCAAGTAATTCTCATTACCGTAGCAGTTTTAATAGGTAATTAACTGCTAATTCATATGTTGTTTGAGGTTAATATATCATGAAATGTGTTACATATGATGTGGTGTGACTTTGAGGTGGCTGGTGCTTTTCTGTTTTTTAAGTTATTTTTGTGAGGAAATTACTAATCCAGGCAGGTTTTTTTGTGCTTGACTGATGTTATGGATTGCCATAGTGTATGTTGGTATTTTTGCTTGAACAGCTGTCACTTTGGCTATAAATTGCAGTATGTAAGCTTCAGTATTTTTGCTGAACCAAGTATCAATTTAAATATTGTTAGCCTAGGGACAAGGAGTGCTTTTTTTATTGCCTTAGATGTTTGCTAGGTTTTATAGTTCAGTAAACCCTATTTAATACCTTATCTTCCCTTCTTTTTTCCAATTAGCTACTCTAAATGCAGGTTTTTTGGAGAGAGCTGATGGAGCTTCCTGTGACAGGTTGACACTTGTTTAGTGTCACAAGAGGCATGCGTGCTTGAGCCTGTGCTGGAAACTGGTCAAGGGCTTGGCCCGCCGTGGGCAGTCGGCAGTGCTGTCCTGTGCTGGATGTTGCCCATGGGACCTGGCTCTGCAGAAGGCCTCTTGCCAGTGTTTGGCACTGCCCAAGCACCCCTTCAGAGCCTGCACAGTCATAGGCTGCGTGGTGAAAAGATGCTGCTCGCAGCTGCTCACTGGTTTCAGTGTGTGCTCAGTTAATGAGTTTATGACTTCCCATGTATGCTCCATTTCCGTAGTCTCCTCATTTCCAGCTTTCAGTCACTTGAAAAACAGATACCTTTCTACTATAGCTCCATGATAGCTGACATTCATGGAACACATGGAATTCAGCCAGGAATCAGGTTAGGAAAGCTAAAGACCTCATAGTATTAAATCTGGCCAGGGATGTCAAGGGCAACATGAAAAGATTCTATAGGTACGTCAGGGATAAAAGGAAGATGAGGGAAAACGTGGGTCCTCTCTGGAGCGAAACGGGAGACCTGGTTACCCGGGATATGGAGAAGGCGGAGGTACTCAATGGCTTTTTTGCCTCGGTCTTCACCGGCAAGTGCTCGAGCCTCAGCGCCCAAGCCACAGAAGGCAAAGGCGGGGACTGGGAGAATGAAGAGCCATCCACTGTGGGAGAACATCAGGTTCGAGACCATCTAAGGCACCTGAAGGTGCACCAGTCCATGGGACCCGATGAGATCCATCCGCAGGTCCTGAAGGAACTGGCGGATGAAGTTGCTAAGCCACTCTCCATCATATTTCAGAAGTCGTGGCAGTCCGGTGAAGTTCCCACTGACTGGAAAAGGGGAAACATAACCCCCATTTTTAAAAAGGGAAGAAAGGAAGACCCGGGGAACTACAGGCCAGTCAGTCTCACGTCTGTGCCTGGGAAGATCATGGAACAGATCCTCCTGGAAGCTATGCTAAGGCACATGGAGGACAGGGAGGTGATTCGAGACAGCCAGCATGGCTTCACCAAGGGCAAGTCCTGCCTGACCAACCTAGTGGCCTTCTATGATGGAGTGACTACATCAGTGGACACGGGAAGGGCTACAGATGTCGTCTATCTGGACCTCTGTAGGGCCTTTGACACGGTCCCCCACAACAGCCTTCTCTCTAAACTGGAGAGGTATGGATTTGATGGGTGGACTGTCCGGTGGGTGAGGAATTGGTTAGATGGTCACATCCAGAGGGTAGTGGTCAACGGCTCGATGTCCAGATGGAGGTTGGTGACGAGTGGTGTCCCGCAGGGGTCTGTATTTGGGCCGGTACTGTTTAATATCTTCATCAATGACATAGTGGGATCGAGTGCACCCTCAGCAAGTTTGCAGATGACACCAAGCTAGGTGGTGTGGTCGACACGCCAGAGAGATGGGATGCCATCCAGAGGGACCTGGACAAGCTCGAGAAGTGGGCCCGTGTGAACCTCATGAGGTTTAACAAGGCCAAGTGCGAGGTCCTGCACCTGGGTTGGGGCAACCCCCGGTATCAACACAGGCTGGGGGATGAAGGGATGGAGAGCAGCCCTGCCGAGAAGGACTTGGGGGTACTGGTGGATGAAAAGCTGGACATGAGCCAGCAATGGGCGCTCGCAGCCCAGAAGGCCAGTCGTATCCTGGGCTGCATCAAAAGCAGTGTGGCCAGCAGGTCAAGGGAGGTGATTCTGCCCCTCTACTCTGCTCTGGTGAGACCCCACCTGCAGTACTGTGTCCAGCTCTGGAGCCCTCAGCATAAGAAAGACACGGACCTGTTGGAGCGGGCCCAGAAGAGGGCCATGAAAATGATCAGGGGGCTGGAACACCTCTCCCATGAAGAAAGGCTGAGAGAGTTGGGGTTGTTCAGCCTGGAGAAGAGAAGGGTCCGGGGAGACCTTATTGCAGCCTACCAGTACTTAAAGGGGGCTTATTAAAAAGATGGCGGCAGACTTTTTAGCAGGGCCTGTTGCGACTGGACAAGGGGGAATGGCTTTAAACTAAAAGTAGATTGAGACTAGATAGAAGGAAGAAATTTTTTATGCTGAGGGTGGTGAAGCACTGGCACAGGTTGCCCAGAGAGGTGGTGGATGCCCCATCCCTGGAAACATTCCAGGTCAGGTTGGACGGGGCTGTGAGCAACCTGATGTAGTTGAAGATGTCCCTGCCCACGGCAGGGGGGTTGGACTAGATGGCCTTTAGAGGTCCCTTCCAACCCAAACTATTCTATGATTCTATGATTCTAACTCTTTCTTTTCTCTGCATCAATATCCTCCATGGGGGATGGACCAAATTTCAAGGTGCCTGCAGAGGTCATGAGGGACTGTATTTCTCGTTATGTAGAAGTGATTTTTTCCTACGTTATGAGGCTATAATTTAAACTTACATAATTAACTTATATAATAAACATATAAATTTAACTTATGTAATGAATGCCTAAGTATTTTGAAATGGAGGCTCCAAAATTAACCATCCAAAATCAATTAATATTTTTAGCAAAGTATTACTAACTTTTCCATTTCTTACTTCAATCTGAGCTGAGCCTTTAGTTCCAGCCCCTGTGAATGATGCGCAGGCATACTGGGAGGGTTAGTTGCTTAATATTTGCAGGGTACAATGAGCTATGATTATGTGGTGCTGATTATGTGCTTGCTCCTGCCACTGTGGCAAGCAGTGCATCGGTTCCCCTTGACTTCAGCTATGAAATCCTAATTGCTCAACACTTGCTTCTACTCAGCTTTAGGCATTAGAATCTGTTTTATTAATAGAAAATATAGTTCATGAAATTTATTCACTACTCTTCTCTTTTCTCAGTTTCTGTGCTCTACTCTCTCATTTACTTTTTTCCTGCTTACTTCTGTTTTCAGTTCTTTATAGGGGGCTTGTTGCTACAGTCCTCATTTGCGCTATCCACAGAGCAGGAAAGGAAGCAAACAATAAACCTTGTCGGATGCTGTAGAGCTCCTTAGACTTGGGAAAGACACTTCCACTCCGCAGGTTCAGTCACTCGAGGCTTTGCAGGGTTTGCCAGCAGGCAGGGATATCTTGCTTTGATCCACGAGATGTCACCAGAGGGTAACAAGTAACTGGAAGTTTGTATTAAATTGGGACTCAAGCTCACTGTACTGTTAGTTAAGCGGAAGGTACGTGGACAGGGAGCATGGGAAAGCCCAGCACTCCTTATGCTGGCTAACCACAGGATGCTCCAGGCTGCAGCATTTTCTGTGCAGGCAGCCTCCTCTCTTTTCTCTTCCGTTTTCTATTTTTTTATGGTTTGATGGGAGACCTCACTGTAATGGTACAAGGCAGCATGCTCCATTCTAGCTAGCTCAAGTGACAATAATCATACCACAAAACAACACTTACCTAATTACTGATGAATGGCAGAGAGATGGGATTCAGAGTGGCTGACTTGTGGCTTCAGTGGACCTGTGTAACACGTCAGCTGGGTTTGTTCTTTTCTTACCTGTTTCACCTGACCCTTCCACTGAAAGCCCCAACTGGGTATTTTTCAGGATTGCTAAACTGAAGTCTTCAATCTTCAGTTTCCAGTTTCAAATGCCTTTCTGTCCCATTTTCAAATTCACAGCTACTACAGTTGCTATTAAAGGTTTATTTGCAGTATTACCACAGTGTTTCTGTAAGGTTGCAATCAGATGAGACAGGTTGACTTAATCTAATTCATTGGTGCTGCGAAAAGGGGTGATTCTGTTTCCCTCTCCTCCTTATGTGGCCTCCTAGCTCCACTGCCTCCCTTGCTCCAGCTCTGGTGCTCTTCTGACACTTCAGTGATGAATTCAGCTCACTAAGCCAGCAGAAAACTGTATTTTGCTGGGTGAGTTCTCTGCTGACTCACCGAGTAGAACTGGCTCATCAAGAAGTCATATTAGTACCAATATTAGGACTAATGCAAAGGAAGGAATGAGGAGATAATAAGCAACAGCTTGATCTGCCTTCCCTACATGCTACATCTCAAATTCTCCTTCTGTTCCCTTCCCACTTGGGAAGGGGTGCAAGGTGTCCACTAACCAGACAAAATAATTTTTGTAAATGTAAGAAGTTCACAGTATATGGAGAGAGAAATCACTGAACCTACTCATGGCAGAGTTCAAGCCATTCCATTTTTGTCCCCCCTGTCTGGCAGAGGTTCAGGAAATGAAGGTCAGTGGAATACATGCTCTGGCACCACTTAAACTGCGCTAACATCAGCAGTTTATTGGTATTTTTCCAGATCTTTCCCCACTTCAGAGGGATGATGCTTACAAATTTGTAATGCATCAGGATTTCTAGTAGGTCAGCTAGGTGAGCTGACTTGCTGGTCCAATCTGCAGCTGATTTGACACCTCTGTTCAACTGAAATACTTTGCAATCACCAACCTCCAAAAAAGTCTCCTTCAAAGTGAGTGAACCGCTCCTGTGACCCTGGAATTTCCAGGAAAGTTTTGTCTAATGCATTACCCAGGTCCCTTCAAAAAGCAAGAAATCTCGACGTTACAGGGTGCCTTTACTTTGCTGCATTCTGTCACAAGCTCTTTTACGTTCCTTTATGTTAATGACATTGCTTTTAAAAGGTAAAAAAGGTGCAACCTGGCTGTGAATAAACATGCCATGACTCGTTATAGAAAACCATATAGATAGTCCAGATTGGTATGCTGCACATATAGATATCTAATAGTGTAGACATACAGGAGATCTGCTACACTCCACGGAAGATGAGAGGTGTGTTTTATTAGGGTAGCATGAAATGACAATACTATTACTATGTATGCAACTGATAACTATGGATCTTAGCTACTCCATCCTGCATATCATGACTTAGTAGTTTAGCCCACTGGTTAGAAGCATATACAGTATCTTGAGAGGGGACCTGCTCTTCAAAAGCCTCTAGTAGCTCTAGTTGGAGACCTAACCATTTTGCTGCAAAGCCAGAAGGCTTGTAGTGTACATGTAGCACTCACAGCAAACTGAATGCAGGCACTTTCCAGCAGCCTGCATGGAAAACTGGAGCAGAAAGTGGAAGAAGGAAAGGGAACTTTTCCTCTGTTCTGCCTAAATTTATTGGATCTAAAACCTCTTAATAAAACC
Organism: Aptenodytes patagonicus; assembly: GCF_965638725.1. Lineage (NCBI taxonomy): Eukaryota > Metazoa > Chordata > Aves > Sphenisciformes > Spheniscidae > Aptenodytes > Aptenodytes patagonicus. The sequence goes on from NC_134958.1 coordinate 3,955,878, forward strand.
TTTCAATTTCAAAAAATTGGCATTTTGCAACTAAGAACTTGTTTTGCTAGAAAATTGCCCACCAAACTCCTTACAATATCGTGTTTCTTTCTAGGCTATTGAAGTTAAAAATCTTGAACTATTTTGTATTGAGTGGTGAGCTTAGACTTAGCTCTCTGCTCATTTATGACTGGCTAAAGAAATTCTAGGTGAAGCTGTCTGAATCATAGTGAGACTCATCTTTCTGTTGCAGTGGTGTTAGAAGCAACTGGTATGAAATTCTAGGAGCAAAAGCGTAATATTCTACAGCGACGTGAGAGATTCCTGGTGTTGGATGGTAACAAGATTCTTGGCACTGAGCCCGTCCTCATCTTCCTTGGATGGACATGGTTGGGATTCATCAGAACAGATGTGCTCTTCCAGATCAGGGAAGGGAGCTGTCAAAGCTCAGGAATTATCTCATCTCCTAATACAGAAACTCCAAAGGGAGCCTTGCTCAGTTCTCTTTCATGGAGCTGAGAAAATGTTTCCATCCCATAAATAGATTTTGAATTCTGTTAGTTCATTACAGATACACAGCCAAACTCATTCCAGAGCTATGCCAGCAGAAGTTAGTTCAGAGTTCAGATAGTTAGGTTAGTACAGGTATCCCAGTCACTGCAAGCGAGCTACTTGCTCTCTCCTCTCTGCTGAGGGCTGTTATCTGTCAAGAACTGAAGTGGCCAAGGGGAGATGAAAGGGTAAGGATTAAGCAGAAAGCTTAGCTGAACCTTGACCTTGGGAGAATTTAGAATTACTCCTTTCCACCAAATTTTGATGTTGCCATTTTTTTTCATTTGTGATGGAAGAGTAAATGACATTCATGTGTCCAAATCCAGTGTTGTTTTTTAACCACTAACTTTAGGCTTGAATCAGATTCAGCATAAAACTTGCAATGAATTTATGAAATCCTCTGAAGAAGACACTCAAATAAAACCCTACTTGCATAATTTGTTACTATCCTACCATCAAGGCAAGCTTATACTCAGCAAACGTTTCAGAGGCATTACAGTATGAGCAACATTCATAGATGCTGCCAACAAAAGCATCAAGTGATGGAATGTGCTTATCAAAGAACTGTGTTTTCTTAGAAAAGGGAAGGGGGGGAAAAAAGAGGCTTTATTCTCACAGCCTTATTTACTGAGCAGGAGCAAACTGAACAGGCAAGATCTGCCATCTAGTTTAGTCTGAGGGTACTCCAGCCTCTTTCAAACGAATAAACTGCATGCATATGCTAGAAAATAGTAACTGAGTAATTGCTTGTCTGTCAAAGGGAATATTCAAAAGCTCAAGAAACTGCACAGAGTAACTGAGTTTCAGTGGCTTATTCCTCTTCTCAGGGAGTCTCTTCAAGGCATTCAGTGGTTCAATGTAGAAAGGAGAAGCAGAGGAAAGCTGGTTTTTGTAGCATTCTCCCTAAAGTAAATAGAGGTCTAATAACTTTGGTGCATTGGGCTGTCCCCTCCTGGAAGCTTGGGATGGGTAAGAGGTTGTTGGAGAGCCAAGGCTTCCTGTCTCTTCCAAGAAAGAAAACAAGTGGAACAAATGCTAAGTATTGCCACAAAAAATCATGCAAACCCCCTTCACACTAGGAGGCCAGTAGCTTGCTTGCAGTTGCCACTCACACAGTGGTTAAAGGAACCAGAATTTTTGAAACTGTTGTTCAGATGTATAATGTGATATGGCTGCAATGTTAACTCCAGTGGGAGTAAGAAGAAAACTGGATGCAGTTGTTATTTCAGGGGCACAGCAAAGTTATATTAATAATGTCTATAAATATTCTTCAAGAAAAATGTGAAGCAGTTTTCAAATTTTAAATGCTAATGTACAACAGGCTGTGTCGCAAGACCCATATATTTGAGATGTAAGAGATTTCAAAAGTCCTAGAGCCATGAAGTTCACTTGGCAGCCCTGACAGAAAGTATTGTCACAGTACTGACCCTAGAAAATATTGGCAGATCATGTTACTGATACTTGGAAATACTGGTCTGAATGAAATCTATCCCACCAAGGGATGTGCCTTTTGCTGCAGGAACCTCCTGCATTTTTCAGTAGTCAGCACTGCACTGCCTCTGGAAATGACAGAGTGTAAAATGTCATGGATTATGATCACCAAATCCTTTGCCTTCATAGAAATTTCTTCAGCTCTGTCACCTTTCTATAATAGAAACATGACATCTAAAATTAAAACAGATATTTATATGTATGTTGGTACTCACGTTTACGTGCACATACAGTGTAGCTAGTCAGAATGTGGATTTCTGCAAGCTCTGTTAAGAAAATAAATTAATTATTAAATCAGTCATTTCTATGGTGTGACGTGATTTGTGAGTAGCCAGAAGTACAGTGGAAAGTCCTGTCTTCCTGAAATCAGGTGGATTCACTCAACAAGGACGATTTTATTTGCTCAAAGTTCCAAACATTTTTTTTTGGACTACTTTTAAGCCAAAAGTTTTGTCTAACGATTATCTCACCAGAGCTCTTTCACTGTATTTGCTATTTCAGTTGCAACTTCTATCTCCTCGCTGGCCGGTGTCCTGCCCTTCACATATGTGCACCTCTACTACCTGTGCTGTTTCCTTTGCTCAGTTACTGAGCTTTGTTTTGGGTGGGGATACGTAACTGTGTTTCTCTACATCCTTCTAGTATTCCAGCTACCTGGTTCCCAAAAAAGGAGTTAAATTATTTCCTAAATTATCAGACATGCTGCAAATTTAGTGCAATACATATTAATATCGATATGTTCTTTTGAATTACATATGTTGAAATGCATTTTGATTGTATATGTGATTTGATTGCATTTTGCAATGAAATTGTAAACACATTTTAACAGGAGATGAAGAGCAATGTTTGCATAAATAAAATAATACACTAAGAATCGAATCATACCAGTGTGCTAACAATCTTACAAAATTTTGATCTGTTGCTACATAAGGTTCATATAGAAAACATCTACATAAGTCATCTGCTTTCAAACAGGAGAACTTTTTTCATCTTTTGACTTCTTAAAGACAAGGAAGATCTTAGTCTTGCTTCCTAAGAACGTACGGTTATATGACCGTGGGTTGCGTATGTGCATATATGTCTGTCTCTTCTCTCCTTCCCCTCCCTGTAACTTGAACCTGTTGGCTACTTTCAGACAAATTTGAGAAAGGGTCATAGGTCTCAGTGGTATCAAGTTCCTACAAGTTTCGTGATAATAGCTAGCTGGACAGGAATAAAAAGACCCCTTAAATGTCCCAACTAGCAGAAAGGTTGCAGAGCTATTAGATATCAGGGTATCCACATAGTGGAGATTCCTTATAAATTCTGATCTCTGATTATGGTAGATACCATCCAATTTATGATCATGACTTATCATTTACCATACGAATTGCACAAAAAGAGAGGAAATCAGTTTTACTTAGTTCTTGTACTCATAGGAGGAAGTATTTCATTCTGTAGTCGAAATTCCATTGTAGCAGATTGCATTCAGTCTGATGGAGAATTTGGCACTTCAGCATGTCACACAGTGAAGATGTCCTGACACGGAAGAACAGGAAGTCTTCCCAAAAGTACCCAGAATTGGCATTTGGGGAAAACTACAGGATTTGTCCTTCAATAACTATAAAAGATAAAATAGGCAGAAGCCATGTAGAATTTGTCAGCAAGTTTAAAGATTAAATTGGGTTTGGTGAAGCTGGGATTAGGGAGAAAGAATTTCCTGCCATTTTACATATGTAGCTTGTTTGGTTGGATAAGGGGTTAAATCTAATTATGTCTTTCTTTTGAGTGTGAAGAATGATAAAGCAAGATTTTATAGTATTGAATTAAAATTTAAATATCTTTCAAAGGACTTTGAAAATAGTACATTGATTTTCAGCTCTTACTATCGGTCACACATTAAAGTAAAATATGTTAAATTAAAGAAATTGTTTTAATTATGCGTAACAAAATACTTTGACTGGTTTTAGAGTTCAGAGTTGACAACAAAATTATGAGCTTAAAGGAGGGGGAAGTCATTTTAATATTTTGAGGTGCATTTATTCTTCCCAGCTGGAACAGTCCAGACTTCTGAACTTCAGGAAGTTTGAAACTTGCTTTCTAAGAAGCATACTGGATTCTTCTATGTTGTTCCTGATAGCTAACAGATAAGATTTGCTGTGCCAAATTCTCTTCTTGTGGGTGTAGACTGTTGGAATTTAGCAAGCAGTATCCTTGACAAGGCACTGGAAGGAACTGAAGTCTCTCACAATTGTATTGTTGAACAGAGTAAGTTTCTGTGAGTAAAGTAAAAGTGAGGATAAGTAAAAACTGTTGAATATATGTAGATGTTATACCAGCTCACACCAGAGATCTTATACTAAATCGCTTTAATCAGTGATATAAATAATATAGCAGAAATACTGGTAAGAAAGGGTAGGCTGTTCCTTAACCTTAAACATCATGTCCCTCAAGTGCTTCAGGCGTGTTGCTATACCACATTACAAATCTAAACAACCATGTCTGCTCTGAAAGGCAGGACCTCAAATCCTGGACAGATAGAAATTCACATTTAAACAGTAGTATAATCCTTTGAGACGTCTGTTTCTCTAATAGATATGTGTTAGAGAAAAAGATACGTGAGACTGAGACCTGATACTGTCCTAAAACATAGCTGAGTTTATACTTTGATCTTCGCTAACACTCGTCTTGTTGCCAAGGATAACTTCTCTCCACTGCATGTCTCCTGTTGCTTTTTCTATTTCTGTAGTTTTAAACTAGAATTTTACTACTTAATATCTTATTCTCTGATGCTGTTGGGCCAGAACGTTGTTCTTTGTTAACTGGAACCACATTGCTTTAAACGGATTACCTAGTTATCAGACTGAGATGGTTTTATATCTATATTTATATATATTATATAAATATAATATATATAATATATAATATATATAATATATATAATATATAATATATATTTATATTTATAAGGTGCAAGGCACCTTATGTCATTCAAAAATGATGGATAGAATATTACAAAAAATGCATAGAGCCCCATTAAAAAAACCAAACCAACTTGCTAGTTAATGTTTATAGGCCAGATCTCAGCAATAGCAATGTGAAGCTCCTGTTCCTGTTTCAGGTTAAAATTCCATACTGAGGTGAGGTTTGCAGTGGAAGAAAATATCTTTACTAAATCAGCACATAATTTTGAGAATAATTGGCAAGCTTTTGAGTAGTGAGCTGAGCTTTCAAGGTGTTACAGTAATTCTAGCAATTGTGTGTAGTAACATTAGTGATGTGATCTTTATAGTAAGATTTTTTGATCCAAAGAGCTCAGCACCTGCGTAGTCAACCACATGTTTAAGTAACTTTCTTGTATTTGAATGAATGAACTTGGCTTTATTTACCTTTGAATAATCATTATTGGTGTTGTGCTCCATGATTTATGTCACTGTTAAAATGTACATTGGTAGATCAAGCCCTTCTTGTAGAAGAGGAAGAAGAAGAAGATATAAAGAGCTACCTAGTATACAAAAAGCAAGAGGACTCTCATGTGGATGCCAAAGAGGGAACTGTGAGGAATGACACTTCCGTACACCATAAATGCAAACTGTATGAAGTCTGTGTTGGGTGTTAAGGAATAAAAAGAAGTTAGCAGAGAAATGTAAGTAAGTGACTGCTTTAAGGAGACACATGAGATTTTTTTCAAGTGACCCAGGAGCTGGTCAAGTGATGAAAGAAGTGTAGGGATACCACTAGAGTGCATTTTAGATGGTTAGTGCATTGATAGCATTGCAGGTATCAAGGCCCATGTGAGGGCAATCTGGGGGTCAAATGACTGATACTCAGTGAAGGCTGGAAGGAAAATGCTATTTACTGTGAGTAAAGGTTTCGAGGTCAGACCATAAATGTGCCATTTAGGAAAAGGGAAGACTTTCTGCTTTGATTGTACTTAAATGAAGATTGGCTTATGTCCAGGAGGAGCTACACCTAAGAAAGGAAGAAACAGACCTTTGAGATACGGGAAAGAATGTTTTCACTGAAAAAAAAGTGAGCAGAAAAAATGCAGTCCAGCAGGAAAATAAATAAATGGTAGAGCATTCAGCACAAAGCTCATTGTAATGATGGCGAGGACAATTTTAGGGACCCTATAAGCGTCAAACATATGTGGTAAGTAGAAAAAGAAATATTGTGCAGAGTCAGAAAAACTCTGTAAACTGAGTTGATAAAGAACGATCCAAAGGTCCAAAACTAGCTGATAAGTCGAGGACAGAAAAAGAAGCAAGACCTTTGGATTTAGCCACAAGCCAATCATTAATTTTTTTAGAAGGTCAATGTGACTAGGGTGACCTTAGCAAAATCAACTGAATCAAATAACAACCATTTGAGCAGAACTAGCATAAACTTAGGTTTTTTTTTTAAATTAAATAGATGACAAAAGCTGGTAACTAGGAATTAAGTAGCATCAAGAAAATTCCTTTTTGAAACTAAAAAGAATATCCTTGTGTCCTTTCGATACAAGAATAGTGTTTGAGACAATTGTGTTACAAATGAGTCCTAACAAACTAAGATGAGTGAGTTATGAAAAAGTTCTGCAGTCACATGAAACAGGGCAAAGCATGCTTGAGATCACACCAACTAAAATAGTTAACTTTGCTCTGAGAAGTAAATTCATGAAGAGAGAACTCACACTGTCCTGTTTCTCCTGGGAAGGTGTAGTGTTTACCTGTGGCAAAAGGCAAACTGCTGAATGATTAATTACCCAGTAGAATAAAACTTGCTTACTCATATATCTAAGGCGTTTTTAAACTGTAGCTGATTTGCTGTATTCTAAGACCATAGCTTATGTTTTAATATACGTTAATACTAGTGATGTTTACCTTTTTCCTGCTGTAGATACGTCTGCTGAGCTCACTGGCACTACCCGCGATCTCACATATAGCAGTAATGTTAAATATCATGTCTGTTCACAGCCATACCCCACCGTACTAGCTCTGGATAACGAAGCGTAGCCTGAAGGAGTGCCGAACAAGGCTGAAGAAATGCTAGGCACTGCGTGGGCAATAAAGGCAGAACCAAAAATAATAAGGTTGAAAGAAAGATGTGGATTTTTACAACTTTAAACAGAGTAACTCAGGCAAAATTAATTTTTGCTACGTGTGCTTTTTACTTTTGTAAGGCAAAAACAAATGATTTAAAAGTGAACTTGTATGCAAAGTTGAGAAACTGCAGAATAATGTATCAGGCTAAGGGGGATATGCTAAATATGAGTAGAGCTGGTGGCAAACACATTTCTCATCGTAGGCTGCAGTTCTGTTGAGATGGAAGTATTTTTGAAGATACTTCTGTTGATCTTATCGTGGAGAGATTTTGCAGGGGAAAATAAGTATAGGTCTACTAGGAGCTAACCGGTTTAGGTTTTCCTTTTAAGATGACTTTTCATCATATCACAATATGCATTTTGAGAACCCAGAATTTGAAATTCAGGGTTTGGGATATTCTTGAAACACCCCTTCAGTAATCAAAGAATTAAAATATTTTTAGGTGAATCACAAAATCTTTCTGTTGTAGTCTAAAAATCTGAATTCTTAACATGAATAATTGGGATTTTTGCTAACAGTGAATTCCTTTTGTCTACTACAGGTTTAACGAAGAACATGCATATTTTATGACTAAAAATAACTGACTGATGCACTTTTTGGAGAATTCTAAACCCGACAGGAAAACGCCAACGTCAAATCGCGGCTGAAGAGCCGTGCGTGGAACTGAAAGCCGGGTATGTTGAGCGTGTCCAGAGAAGGGCAACGAAGCTGGTGAGGGGTCTGGAGAACAAGTCTGATGAGGAGCGGCTGAGGGAACTGGGGTTGTTCAGCCTGGAGAAAAGGAGGCTGAGGGGAGACCTCATCGCTCTCTACAACTCCCTGAAAGGAGGTTGTAGCGAGGTGGGGGTCGGTCTCTTCTCCGAAGTAACAAGCGATAGGACGAGAGGAAACGGCCTCAAGTTGCACCAGGGGAGGTTTAGATTGGATGTGAGGAAAAATTTCTTTACTGAAAGAGTGGTGAAACATTGGAAGAGGCTGCCCAGGGAAGTGGTGGAGTCCCCATCCCTGGAGAGGGATTTAAAAGACGTGTAGATGAGGCGCTTAGGGACATGGTTTAGTGGACGTGGTGGTGTTGGGTTGACGGTTGGACTCGATGATCTTAGAGGTCTTTTCCAACCTCAATGATTCTATGATTCTAAGAAGCCGCCAGGCAGCTTTGGCGATTGCCTCACCCAGCTAGACCGCGCCTCCCAGGGCCCGGGGCTGGGGCTGGGGCTGCCTCGCCCCGGCTGCTCGTCCACCCCGACCCGCGGGCGGCGCCGAGCCATCCCCAGACCCCGAGGGCGGGGGTGCCGCCCCGCCGGGCGGGCCCTTCCCCGCCGGGGCCCCGCAGCAGCCGCGCAGGGGCAGGCGGCTGCCGCCCCCGAACGGGCTCCGCGCCGCTCCGCGCCCCTTCAGCCTAATGGGCGGCGCCGGGGGCGTGGCGGGACGCTATAAAGGCGGCGGGCCGGGCGCAGGGCGCGGTTGCGCTGCCAGCGGGGGCGGGCGCGGAGCGGTGCGGAGCTGTGCGGCCCTGCCCTGCCGGCGGAGATGCTGCGAGTGCGGTGCTTGCGCGGGGGGAGCCGGGGAGCCGAAGCGGCGCATTACATCGGCTCGCGGGTTGGTGCCAGGCAGATCCGCCGCCGGGCTCAGAGGGGCTGGGGTTGAGGATGCCCCGTCGGGAGGGCGGGGGGCGGCTCGCGTCCCCACCGTGCAGGCGTACGGGGGTGCCCCGAGCGGCGGTGAGCGGGCGCGGGACGGCTACAGGCTTCTCTGGCTGTGGCTCACCCGTGAGTCCTCCCAGTTCAGCGGCGCGGAGTTCAGTGGCTCCAGTCGCCGCTGTCAATGCTGTGCTCCTGTGTCACTGCTCTCCTAAACCGAGTGTATTTTAAAAGGCGAATTGTCCATTAAGCATCTAGTAGGCTGTGAATAAATTAGAATGGCTCCAACAAACAGCGTGTTTCTGTTAATGCTCCAAATAATGTACGTTGCTTTGGGTTTACAGCACTTATGGACTGAACCGTTGCTTTTTGCCTTTTGTAAGGGAAACGCAATTTTCATTCTTATTTTTATTTTAAGCTTGGAAGAGTCTTTACGGGATGGGTGCAGCGATCTTTCTGGAGCACCCAGGCAGCTACAGCCTCCCAGAACACCTGTGCTGCTGATGACAACAAGGCTACTAGCCCTGTGCCTAAGGACTGTCCTGTTTGCTCATACAATGAATGGGACCCACTGGAAGAGGTCATTGTGGGAAGAGCTGAAAGTGCTTGTGTCCCACCTTTTTCTGTGGAGGTTAAGGTAAACACTAAAAAATCAATGTTAAATAGGAAATAATGTGGGTTTTATACATACAATTTGCTTAAGCTTTACAGTGCACCAGGTGTGGTGTTTACTCTTGAGGATTCTTCTTTCAAAGTAGTTGTTTATGTCTGTGAAATTTTACAGCATAGCCACGTTGGTGGGGGATATGCTTTTTCTTCCCGCTTTCAACTGAATTAGCTGTTTTAACAGAAGTCAGTAGCAGACAGAATCTCTACTATGTACAGTCTGCTCTAGTAATACAGCCCTGATGCTATCAAAGTACACGCTCTAGCATTTGGGATAGTTGGCAGGACTGCTGAAAGTTTAATAGGGCTCAAAAGTAAGTAGGGTTACCACTTGGAAAAAAAGTGTAGTTTTCTACTTAATAGTCAGAGAAAGATTGAGTTCTATAACTGTAGACTAGCAGGACCGTTCTGTTTAAATGGCTCTTAAATAGCTCATTGGAACTCTTATGTGCTATGGTAAGTATTGTATGGAAATACATACTCCTCTGTTTTTCAGAGTTGTTCTGTGCCTAAAACTACAACAGCAACCTAAATAAATCCACATTTCTTTGTTCTCTTGTTTTAGAACAGGAACAATCAAACAATGGGCTTGCTCCAGATTTTTACTGTGTACTTTACCTGGACTTTAAAGTTGCTAAGTATGTGTTGTTGCCTGCATTCGTGGGTAATTCAACGATTCAACTTGAATTGTTCTCGTCCGGTGTCACAGTACAGTACTACCTCCAAGGCAGCATGTAATCCATGGCTATCACAGCAAAATGAGCTGGCACACTACTTCTGCTGAAGAGATCATAGTAAAATTTTAAAGGGTATCTTGACAAAGTTGACCAGAAGACCTCAGTTAAAAAAACAAAGGGAATTCTTCTGATCTGACATTGAAGGAATGGCAAACAAAGATACTGAATATATGTTTAAAGTGCTGGAAATGGTAGTTTAGAGGAGGTTTGGGATGTACTTGTGGAGAAGACTTCTCTTCCCCCAGCCCCTTTCACGTTTGTATAATTTTTCTTTAGAATCTGGGCTATGATTCTGAGCAAAACTGTTTGGAGGAGTGTGAATGAATTACTGCAGCTTGGTAGTTCTAAGCCCCGGATAGAAGAGTAATCATTTGACATTGGGACATCTGAGATGATATCTTGGCCCTAGTGAGCGCAATGAAAACTTTACCACTGACTTCATTATGACTTGTATTTACTCCCTGAAAGCTGAAGCTCAGTTAGCAACCTCTGGAATCCTGTTTCAGACACTGCAAAGATATTCTAGCAGCTTCAGAAAAAGAAGCGAATGAGGATTGGCATTTCTAATGTACAAGTGTATGTGTGTGCATTTATGTACTTAAAACTGTCATAATGAATGTACAGAAAGAGTAAGGAAAAAGAATTTCTAACTTTGTTACATTGTAACATTAAATGAGGCAAAACTGTGTTCTCCAGTAGTGGCCAAGGGCTTGCTTTAATGTCAGAAAAAATACTCTTTCGAATGAATGTGACATGCTTTACAGCTAGCCTGGTTCTTGTGCCTATTAAGCCGTAACTAATCAAATGAGGTCAGAACTTCACTTCTTGGTACGTGCAATATCAAAAGCTCAGTGAGGAATGTCAAAGTATAGGATTACCTCTGCAATTCAAATACCTACAACTTGGGGTTAAAGCAAGCTTTAGCTTTGCTTTATGTAAACTGCCAAGTCTAAAGAATACATTGGCCACAACAGGTAATAGTAATAGAGCGTGCCAGCTGAGATGGGGTTTCCTCTAGTTTTCTTTGCTTTTGTCTTAAATTATGCTGTAGAAACAGCAGCAGTAACTGTACCTGGGGGCATTGCTGAATATCCAAACAGTAGTCTAAATCCTACCTTGCCAGTACTGAGAGATATCAGTAGATTCAGTTATTGTTCAAATCTCTGCTATGTGGCTGAAAGGTAAGGTGTGTATGTGCGTGTTGCTGCGGTGTAACACAACAGCCAGAAATCCCTGCTACTCTCCCTGTAAGTAGCAATACTAAGGTTGGTGTGTATCACGTGCCTTCTGCCAAGTATGAATGAGGGTCATTGGTTATAAAAACTGCAGTTTAAAACTAGCGAATTTGAGTCTTATAAGGAAAAATGGAGGCTTTGGACCTGAGATGCCTTAAAAAACACATCTCAAAGTATAACAGTTTTGGTAAATACCTGCTTTGATGTACTCGAAGTTGTGTTTTAAGATCGGACGCATGTTTATTTACAGAATATTTAAGTGCAGGAAGTATGGCTGCCTTCAGCACTCTCTTGTACTTTGAGACATGGTTTTGGTATACACAAGCCGCCTTGCTGTGATGTAGGAATGATGTGCTTGGCATAAGAAGGAGGAAGGAATTAATTGAATAGGGAGCCCTACATATCTGGTGAATATAAATGAGCTGACACTATTGCATATCCTTTTAGGAGCTTGAAATGGGCTATTTAGGTTATGTAGAGGTAAATACACTATTGGGAAACATGGGAAATCTTGACTAGAGGTTAACAACTACATTAATTAGGAAGATGCCCTTTTCTTGAATTAGCGCTTTGGTCAAAAAAAATCTCACAGTTCAGATGTATTCTTCTGAAGCAGTTGACATTTAGTCAAACAGTTGAGCTTTATAGCTTTGTAGTCTGCAATGTTTTTCAGTGTATTTTGTGAATAATAATGCATTTCTGGTGAAGAGGTATTATTACCACAGATCATTATATCTTAAGTGAGAAGCTGGGGAGGGTGGGGGTATTTACTACTGAATTAGGCAAAAAGCATTTTGATCTGAATTTCTGTTTCAATGTACTAAATTTAATAACTGTCATTACTAGCTTTAAGGTATGTCTCAAGAGCGTTAACATTGATAATGTTAATTATTTTCCACAACAAATGTTTAAAATATGTAGCAACTATAGGGAGTAATTCTGCTGTTCCTTAAAGACAATCTTTTCCTTACAGCACATTCTTCTTTCTGAAAAGAAATGTTTTTTGCTTAAACGCTGCTATGGCTTCTCAGGTACTCTTGGACAGTAGGTTATAAGGTGCACTGAGGAGATTATTTAAAGCTCTTTTCTGTGTCCTGGCCATGGTACTTTTTGAACAGTCTGAAATGAGTTGTATGTATATGATCAAAGAGGCCTGAAATCTCAACCCTGAATTGGTATGAAATAGATGTCCCAGTCATATACTCTCTTCCCAGTTATTCAGAAGGTAGGGAACATGAGTGGGGTTATGGTGTTAACCCTTACTCTGTCTCAACTTTAAGATTATGCCATCATATTAGTGCAACACAAGTGTCATTTCTCAGGTTTGAAAAAGAGCAGTACTAGAGGACACCTGGTGGAGAGGGGAGCTGCACCTCTTAGGACAATGATGTTCAGATACATCATGGGTGGCTCTGAAAATAACTAGCTTTACTTCTTAGTACAAATTTGTCTCATTAGCAGAGCAGGTTTCCATAGGAACGCCAGGCACTTCATATGATCTGCAAGTGACTTCTGAACAGCTGGCAAGTCTGATGTGATCAAATTACCCAAGACCTTGCTTAGAGAAAAAGAAAAAGTTCCGTCAGGAAGGATGGGAAGAAGCTTCAGTACTGGAGGAGCAGGATAAGACCACGCTAAGACCTTTGCCTGGGCTCTCTATATGAATGTTAAGGATGTCTGAAAGGTTGACTTTACTCTTCCTTCTCTCTTATCTCTCCAGCATGGGGGCAGATACCCAGAAATAGTAGAGAATACAGTGGAGAGCCTGGATTGTTAAAGGAGATCAGGCATACCTTCAGATGAATGGCCTTGCCTGCTCGGGGCTCACTGACAGTACTAGCACAAAAGGAACATCGTTGCATTGTTTTTGTCCAGAACATTGCTTTCTGGAAGGTAGTCAGGACTGCAGTGTGAGGAGATAACCTCATGTTTGGGAGGGCAGGTTCTCCTGCATCCCATTGCTGTCGCTCATGCTGCCTGAATGAGCAGGACTCTGATAGAAGGAAGGCCTGACCCCTTGCCCGTTCCTGACGCCTTCTGCTGTCGTTCCAGAAGGGCTCCATATGCACTTGTTCCTCTATCATGTTTGTGTTCGCAGAGACCCATCAAAACTGCTGGTTTCACAGCTTATAAATCTGAACGAAGTACTTTCAAAGATACACTGAATTGAAGCAGCATCATTTGTTTTGATTGTGTGTCTGGATTTTCTTAACCATGAGAACTAGGACATTATTTTGAATTAGTTTTTAATTCGAGAAGACTATCACAGGATTTCAGGAGCAGAGGATTTAGGCCTGTAAATGTTGTACTTGTTTTAATCCAACCCTGACAGGTGAATTTAGTATCTCTTGCATTTTCTAGACTGCTGCTGTACCTGAAGTATGGCCCCTTCTAGCCAACAAGGCATGTTATCTGTACTTGGGATGGCTTTAGAATTCCTGATGTCACCACTGTGACAGTACTGAAGTGAGGTTTTAACAAGGTGACTACAGATGTATGCATTTTGGAGACGAGCTCAACGTTGTTTTCATTTAAAAACATGTCTGCTAGCCTTATTGAATGGCAGAGTCAATAGGGTTTGCTGTGTTTGGTGTGTTTGTACAGGTCTAGCGTAATAAGGACCAAATCTTTCATTGCCACTTGGCAATACTAGCCACTAAATACTAACTGAAGTGTAATGTAGTCTCTTGGTATTTCATCTTTGATAAATAATGAGGCTTTCTGTAGGGCTATGGCTGAAGAGGGGAAGAGACTTCTAGAAGTATTTATTACTCTATTTATAATAGTATTTCCATCAGTAGAAACAAGTACAAGCTACTGATCCATCTATATCCAAAAATATGAGGAAATGAAATATCCTGAAAATCCCATCTAAAGGTCAAACTTGCAAGTGGGAATGAAATGTGTACTTACTTCTCCACATTCCAGAATGGCTTTCCCTTCTTTTTTCCTGCTCTTCCTCAGAGGACTTTTTTTTTTCATGGGCATCATGCCACATGTACAGTCTGTCAGCAGTACGGGAGCTGTCTGCTAGTTGAATGAGTCTGCTTAGCACATACAGCTGAAACTTAACTTTGTTACTGTATATAAGTAATTGTGAAGACATCAGCCATTCACAACTAGTCTAACACCTGCACTTAATGTTTAATGACTGGACACATGCACATCATAAAACATCTGAGTGAAACCTTGCCAATGGTGTGTATAAATAGAAGTAGTAAAGGCAAAAAATCAGCACTTGGGCAGAGGGCTACCAGGATAGGGATTTTTCAACCAGGAAAAATGGAGCATTTATCCGAAGCATTGAAGCTTCTCCCTTTCCCCCACCCCATGCCCTTTTATTTTAGAAGAATCAGCAGGACATCAGCAATTCTTAGCAACTCTTCAAAATATTGCAGGAATCAAATATAAGGCACACTATGGCATGTAACGGTCATAACACATACAAAGCAATGGGAAGTCAGTGAAAGAAGAACAAGAAACTTTGAACACTAAGAATTGTCTTAGGCATCTATTTCACTCTACCAAAATAACTTATTCTTTGTCACTTACCTGTCCTTTTGTTTTAGGCCAACACATATGAAAAGTATTGGGGATTTTATCAGACCTTTGGAGGCCAGAGCTTCCCCAAAGAGCATTTAAAAAAAGCTATTGCTGAAATTGAAGAGATGTGCAATATTTTGAAAAGAGAAGGAGTAATTGTCAAGAGGCCTGATCCGATTGACTGGTCTGTGAAGTATAAAACACCTGATTTTGAGTCTACAGGTAAATGTTCTTCCATTGTTGAAGGCCTTGTCTGTTTAGCTCTTGTCTGAGACGTGTTGGATGTCATCTAGTCTACCTTCTTGCCTGGAGCAGGATTATTGCTAGTGCTAGATAAGGTCAGTGATAGCTTTGTGTAACTATGACTTGGAAAGTCTCCAGGGATGGAGATTCTGCCACCTGGTTTGCTGACCTGTTTCAGTGCTGCATGGACTCTCTAATGAAAGACTTTTTCCTAATACCTAACCTGAACTTCCCAGACCAACATCTGTTGCCAGATTCCCTTGCTATGTTGTCACTGCCACTACCAAGAAGTGTTCATCTGTCACGTTTAATGGCCCTGAAAGTAGCTGTAGGCTGTTACTGCTTTGTCCCCTACTTGCCACATGAAATAAGCTGAAGTTCCTCCACTTCTCCCAGGTCATGTGCTGTAAGGCCCCCCTGACTGTCTTGATAGTCCTTTGTTGGATCCTAGAGTTGGATCCATCTTAAACCATGGACACCAAAACTAGAAACAGTTTTCCAGGAGGATCCTCACTAGTGTCAAGGAAATTTGAATGTCTCTTTACCTACTGGCCACATTCCTCCTTGTATAGCACCACGTGGCTTTGGTTATTTGCAGAAAGAGCACAGTGGCTCGTACTCTGCTTTGCATCAAGCGTAGTCTCCAGGCTCCTTTCATGTCAAATGTGTTCTTAAGTTGTCGTAGTGGAATTCAGATTCATTAGGGAACAGATAATGATAATGAAAAGTCTAATGGGACTGCTTTTTGCACTAGTTCTGCGTTCCATCAAATTCCTCTTCTGTGCTATTACTTTTAAAAAGGGTGGCATATAAAGAAATGAGGTCCACTTGGAAAACTTGCTACCTGTCATCACCTTTTAAAGTCATCAGAGTAATTCGTAAGCATTTGTCTAGTTAATTTCCATTAACCATATTATGAAGTAGAGGCTTGTAGATTGTGGATGGCTTTGATCTAGCCGTGAACTTGTTATGAGTGAGGCTTTGTGGCAAAATGTTGCATGTATTTGGAACAAAAAAATGTCACTTTGAAAACTTACTGAAGGGTGTAAGGACCTCAAATTATGTGCTGGTTTCACGACTTCTGTAAAGATGCTTTTTGCCAGTCTTTTGGATAGAACTAATGGTAAAAAGGAGCATGAAAAGCAAATAATCTGAAAGAGCTGAGAAAAGCATATTTGTCTTGTGGATTAATGGCCTTTTTCCTTTCAGGTATGTATGCTGCCATGCCAAGAGACATCCTGTTGGTGGTGGGAAATGAAATTATTGAAGCGCCTATGGCTTGGCGTGCTCGGTTCTTTGAGTACAGAGCGTATAGACGAATAATTAAAGATTATTTCAACCGTGGTGCTAAGTGGACAACTGCCCCCAAACCCACAATGGCAGATGAACTCTATGATCAGGTATTGTTCTCATCTTGCTTCAGAACTTCAGTTCTGGTTATCCAGAATTTTGTTGATAGTTTCAACCTGATATCTAGGTTTTGCAAAATTGGGGGGGGAGGAACAAAACAACTCTGGAAACTTGTGGTTTTTTCTAATGTATGCAAATATTCTGTAGCCTTTCCAGGTGAAACTGTGTGTGTGCAGTTAGGGAATAAGAAACAGGAAGTTGTGCCTATTGAATTCAAGTCTGCTTTGAATTGGTTTGATTGCTGGCTGTAACTTAGCATTACTAAAGAGGAAGGAATGCTAGAAAGACATCACAAAGATTACTTTGAAGAATTGAGATTCCCTGAGAATGTCCGTATGTCCTGAGTGTATCAGGAAAGTGGGAAAGAACATGTATTTTGTCACAGAAAAAAACCTTGTAATCATTGTTTTGCATGGTGATTAGTATTTTGAGAGTTACATAAAAGAAATAGTGGAGGATCTAAACTGTGAGTATTTACCTTCCAAATATTTAAGTTAATATTTTCTTTTTTTTTCTTTTGTAATAATTGACTCAGACAACTTTGGTAGTTTCCTATAGGCCCCCAAATGCATTAGGACCTTGGTAAGATCATCTACAGTAAGTGCAGTAAAACTGGATGTGGAATGATTATAACTTTCTGGGAACAGTGTCATCTTATCAATGATGCAAAGAAATCTTTGTTAAACAAGATTACCTTACTGACAGATTACTCTGTTAGAAAACTTGCAGAGCCTGTTCTAAAGCATGCTTATCCAGCAGTTTTTGTTTGTGCCGATTTTTCACCTCACTTGTTCTTAATTGCATTGTTTCATTCTAAAATTTATTTAAATTCCTGAAGATCTACCTTCTAGCTTGAAGTACTGCTCCATTCTACAATGTGGAAAAAGTAGGGAGTCCACCTTTATTAGGAAATAGCTTGCATACCAGTATTTCTGTCAGTCTGCAGTGATTTGTTGGACTGATAGTTAAACTCCCCTGGTAATGAATACTGTTGAGCCAGAAGCCAGAATATTAGACACAGTGGCTCTGAAGAGCAATTAACTTCTTGGTATAACTATTATCTCTTATCTCATCACCTATTCTTGAATGTACTTAAAGCCTTTTACTTAAACTTCCACACTTTTATGCTTTCTTTTTTTATTCTAGTAACAAGTAAACCGAACCACCTTCAGGGAACATACTAGTTATCAATATAAACATATTTTCTTAATTTCAAAATACTCTTCAGCAGCAAATAGTTTGAAAACTTTCCCTTACCGTCTCCAACCTACAGTTGTTTATTCCTTTTTCTATAACTAGGATTATCCAATCTGCTCTGTTGAAGACAGGCATAAACTGGCTGCTCAGGGAAAATTTGTAACTACTGAATTTGAGCCATGCTTTGATGCTGCTGACTTCATTAGAGCTGGAAGAGATATCTTTGTACAAAGGAGCCAGGTAAACAAAGGTTTCTTCCAACAGTTTTGGTATTTATGTTAATGATTGATACTTGTATGTAAGTCTTTTTAAATTCCTGAACAGCATTAAAATGATAGCGTTGACAAAAGCAATCCTGATGCACAGGATGAGACTGTCTTACAGCTAAGGTTACAGTTAGCTAAAGGCACAAACTTCTATTATTTTGGCTTTAAATATTTATTTAACTAAAACTTTAGATAAACTAAGCTTGGATGCAGTTTATATATTCTAGCCTAGTGAAACTTACTTTGTCCTGTTTTCAGGTTACGAATTACATGGGCATTGAATGGATGATGCGACATCTTGCACCAGAATACAGAGTGCATGTAATATCCTTTAAGGATCCTAACCCTATGCACATTGATGCCACTTTTAATATCATTGGACCTGGTCTTGTTCTCTCTAACCCAGACCGTCCCTGCCATCAGGTAAAAGTGTAGCAGAGGGGAAAGTGTTTTGTGTTTAAAAATGACTCGGTCCCTGCTGGATAACTGCTAATCCACAAGTTTATTTTGTGTACACTTGAATAATATTAAATTACTGAATTTAAATAGCACTCAGACAGTTGTTCAGGAACTTATAGATGTATTTGCATCTTGACTCTAGAACTTTCTCAGCAGTACAATGACCATTGTTCTCCCCGAGATTTCTGCTACTGCTCTTTGTGCTTTCTTATTGTGAGGCTAGACGGATGTGTTGTGTGTTTCTTCCTATGTACATGGTTTAAATGTGATGGAAGCGATCTAATTTGTAATAATGTAGTATCAAAGCAAGTACATGGGATGTACTACTTCTCTGAACACTTCCACTACTTAAATATATTAATTATATCCAAGGAGAATTTGAGGGTTTTCTGCTGTTCAGATGAGTAATCCCCCTTTTTATTCTTATTTTGGAAGTCTCTCCTTTGGTATTGTTAACTGTACCAATAGGAGGAGGCTGGTAATTGCTCAGGCATTCAGCTCTGAATAACTGAGTGAGAAGTACTTTTTGAAGAGTAGGAAAGACGAGAGACGTGGTTCACGATGTAAAATCTACTACTTCACTCTGAGAAAAAGCTAATATTGCTAAACAGTGCAATCAGATCAGAAAGCCCTCCAGAGGGTAAGAGCTCATCTCTGTTACAGGCATGTTACGTGTACTGCCAGTGTTTGAGGATTTTTATGAGGATACCCATGGTTTTGGGAGCTGTACAACCACATGGGAATAGCTGAGCTGATAGGTAATCAGTGGGATAGAGCTGTGTGCAGCAGAGATGATGGAACTTTGTGCACAGCATAGCTCTTAGAAGCAATGTTAGTCTCTTCACAGCAAGTGGTTTCAATGCAAATGGTCCTATTGAATTACTGCCTCTTGTAAGATCCATTATGAGAATATATTTTTTAAAACAATCATAGTATTTTCCTCCCCTTTTCCCTTCCCTTATTTTTTATAATCTTACTTGCAAGAGGAGGATCTCGGTCTCCTTGTGTTAAACCCATGTGCTGGGACTTTTTTCATGGAAAACTGTCTGTGTAGACAGAAAAGATAGATGCAGCTTTCTTTGATAAAAACTGTTTTGGCAGTTGTGGATGACCAGGAAATGGGGGGGGGAGGTGCGGGTGAAAGGGGGCTTTTCTTTAAAATCCTGGCAGGCCAGGCTGGTTACTGAGTTTGGAGGATCGGAGCTCCACCTCGTGGTAACACTTGAATAAAGCGCTCTTTCAAGTATTCAGACAATGAAGTTGGAAAGTCAATTCTCCTTAGCCGAATTATCCTCCTCTTATTTTTAACTTAATTGTGTAATTCTTAAAGACACAAATTAATTCCCTAGGATGCCTTTATTTTGTTCCCTTTGTTAAACTGCATATTAAGTTTCTTATGAAGCATGACGCAAATGTAATTTTGTGTGGTATTTTGGTGTTTTTGTTTCTATAAATGGCAGTGTAATTAATATCAATGGCTTTTACAGTGATATGGGAAGAAATAATACCAAAAATAAAGAATTTAATACTTTTGTGCTGTTACTAATATCTGTACTTCACAGGCTCTAAATTGCATGTGTTACATTTTGTCCTTAACATATCTTAGTATACCTAGCATATATAAAAACAGTAGAAACAAATGCTAGTGGTATGCAAAGTTTGAAAAGGGTTTAAATAAATGCTTGTATGAGAACTGGGTTTGTAGATGGAACTTGAATGAGGGCAAGAGTAATGAATGGAGGGAGGGGATGTCATATATTGAAGTAGCCTGAGAAAACGTGGCATAGGTTGGAGGACATAGTACTTTAAGGACCCTGTTTAGAATCTAATTAAATTGCTCTTTCAGATTGAGCTCTTCAAGAAAGCGGGCTGGACTGTGATTCGCCCCCCAGTGCCACTCATCCCAGATGGTATAGTCATTCTTTCTTTTCTAAGAATTCCAAGAGTATTTTTAAGAGTATTAATATGGGGCGACGTTGGTACAGTAGAAGGTCTATTCTCATGCGTTTAGATCACCCACTGTGGATGTCTTCTAAATGGCTCTCCATGAATGTCCTAATGCTGGATGAGAAACGTGTGATGGTGGATGCCAATGAGACATCAATTCAGAAGATGTTTGAAAATCTGGGTATGTCCTAACATATTTCAACATATACTTAAAACGAAATGACTTTGGTACCAGCTATACACATCAGGATGAATGGAGGTTTCACTTAAGGTAGCCAAAGCAGCCAGCACTGGAAAAGGTACTCAAACAATTGGATTAGCAAGTAAGAATCAGTGATTTATCTCCTGAATACTTCAGTCATATGAATATGGGCTTCTTACATCTTGTGCCCCCTACAGCTTGCAGCAAATAAAGGTATGAGTAGCAATTAAAGTTACTGCTAGCATGCTTGTGAATGAGCCTTTTTAATGTAAAACTGTCTGTTCAGTTTGGAGGTCAAAATCTGTCTTGGAGAGGTTGAGTGTGCATATTGCTGAGTGATGTAGGGCTGGCTATCCCTCATTGCCAAAATGCTTTCAGATTTTTCTAGTTACAAACTCATTGTACTTTAAACTGTCAAATTAAGACCACAACGCAGGTATTTCTGCTCATTTATGGAGAATCTCAGTCCTGTGAGATGTAACCTCATGATAGGGTGGAATTCCTTTAGATATGCAGTGGCAGGAGAACTGTAACTGAATATAAAATCTGAAAGTCGTCTTACGCACAGCTAACTCCAAAGACAAATAATACAGACTTAAAAATCTGAACTCATGCACTTAATCCAACTGCTTCCATCACGCTGGGAGGGAAGGATGTAGGTAGATCTACTTGTGGCTCATAGCTGGTTAGTAGGAGGGTAGCCGGATTGCTTGGTGCTACAGCCAGCTGACTACTGCTGCAGGATAAGTACATGGTGATGCAAAAGTTGACAGGGTAGAAAGAAGGCTGGTGGGTAGATGAGAAGTCAAGGGAAGTGAGGGATCATTGTGTTGTAGAGTAAAAGATAATACTCCCCAATAGCAAAAGACTCCTTTAAAGGGAGAAAAACGATGGGAAGGAGAGAATGATCCAAAGGTGGAAGATAGCAACTGTGAATGTAGAAGAAGGGCTGGTGCCATGGATGTGAGTGCACTTATTGAAGCTTCCCTCAAATCTGAGATGGGTTGCAGGTGAGAACCATGCAGTCTAATGCTTTAATCTGCTTTTAAAGACTGGCTATACAACCTCTAGTGAACCACTTAGCTTTTCAGTCTTAGGTTGTTTTAATTCTCTGCATGCCCAAGGAGCTGAGGGTTTATAAATGCTTGCAAGTACTTAAAAAATGAGGCCATTAATGCTAATCATGATGTATCTTTCACACTTGAACTTCACAGTCTGTGAGAGTTCTAAATAAACTCCTGTAGTCAGTAAGTTCCTAGGACTGAGATGGGTCTACTGGGAACAAAACTATTGCTGACCTAGATGATAGATTCTACTGATCTCCTGAAAGTACCAAGAAGCAAAAAGGCAAACTTCGTAACAGAAGTGTCTTCTGATCCTAGTCTATCTGTCAGGACTTTATAAGCTGAGCCACAGCTGAAATGTCAGAGCTGAAAAGTGGTGGGAGGAAGCTTAACCTAGGTAGTAACTAACAGCCTCTTTCCGCTTTCAGAGAAAGAGGGACTCGGAGCTCTCTACTTTGAATGCTTCTTTTCTTGAAAGGCACTTGAAAGAGCACATTTAGTGTCTGAACCATAAATGCTCGCGCAGATTTATGTAAATGTGCCCTGGTCATATATTGTAGCAGAATTTCAGCTAATTCTTCACATACTGCAAAAACTGGATTTTTCTTTTTATTACTGGCACATCGTAACACATCAAACACTGGCTGTGCTCCAGGCACTGTATATTCCTGTGGGTATCGCTGCAATAAACAAGCCAGCTATGTTCCTAGCTTGTTCTCTGCCTAGAATTTGGGAAACGAAATTCTCAACAAATGAGTAGGAAATACTTTCCATACTTGTATCTAGCCATATGATCTGATAAAGCATTATCTAATGTTCTGATCAAAGCTTACCACATGAATTTGAGATTTTAAAATACGCAATGTATGTTTCTTGCAGGAATTTCTACAATTAAAGTGAATATTCGCCATGCCAATTCATTGGGAGGTGGTTTCCATTGCTGGACATGTGATATCCGCCGCTGTGGTACCCTGCAATCTTATTTTGACTAGTTGTGAGCCAGATCGGCAGCAATGGTTCAGCTTCTAAAATAAGCATAGGAAATGAACAAATTATTTTCACTCTTGTTAAAACGACTGCATGAGCTCTAGTGCTTGATCAGTGGTGTCCTTACAGTGGTCTGGTAAATGTTTTATTCTTACATACTCTTCACTTTCAGCAGTATAATTGAAACTACTTCCATCAGCAATACAGGTTTTCTGGCTGGCTTTTTGAAAGACATCCTTCATCTATGAAGCCATTTCACATTGGCTTTGAATATAAGAACTTGACAAGATAGCTAAAGGGTCTTGCTAGAATAGCTTGGCCACTAATACTGGACATCTACCTCCGTCTAGTTACTCTGTCAAATGGGCAGCTCGAAATGTTAAACTTGAGTAAACTTTTCTTATTCCTTTTAATCAGTCTATTGTTCTAATATATTCATGTTTAATGAAGTTAAAATAGATGCAACTGTACAGATCTATTATGGAACCAAGTAATTTTATAATGTTTTTCATGTTGAGCCATACAGATACTTACAGAGAATTTCCAGTATGATCTAACTTTTAAAACACGTTCACTTACTTGCCATGTCCTTCTACATTTTCTTCTGATGCATTTGTCATGCATCTGAATGCTTTTTTATATTGCTTTTTGTATTGCTGAAATTGGTTTTATTTATCTTTTAAGTGTACAAATAATAGCTAATATTCTGCTTGTACAGGTTTCACTCTGAATTGTTCACATAACTTAAAAAAAAGTACAAAACAAAAAAACCCCCACCAACAACGCTTCTCTAACCCTAAATCTCTGACATCTTACAACCCTTTCCTCCTCCGACTGTAGCAGATACAGAAGGATGTATCAAACATGCCAGATGCTGGGAAGGAATTCGAGTACTGATTACTGAATATGTACTTTTTATGCTAATAAAGTTTTTTGCATTCTCAATTTGTTGCCCTTCTGAAAATGAGTAAGAATGAAATGTCTGGATGGGTGTATGTTTTTAGAATACAGATGGAAATACAAAATATACATGGAACTTTTCTGTAAAATGTGTAACATCTTGGGCACTTGTATAATGCACGAAACCCTTGTACTGTATCATTCATGTAGTATGTTTCTGCTTCTGTTTTGCACAGAAGTATGACTGGTGGGGTAAAGTAACACGAATAGATGTTTCTTACCAGAGTGTGGAGGAATGTACTCAGTCAGACAATGCAGTGCACCTTGACAGAAAAGGTCTTGCAAAATCAGATGTCAGGCATAACACGCTCACATACAAACTAGTATCACACTATAAACCATCTGGCCATATTTTACCCAGAGTTGGGTAGGACTAAACAGGTTGTATGTCTACAATCTAGAATGCTTTAAGGTATGCTAGACTGGAAGAGCTAATGAGGCAGCTGCCACCACTTGACCATGTAGAGATGGTCCCTCTTTTCCCTTTAAAATCAAGGCTCTGTAGACAATGGAAATTCATCTGCGTCTTCCTGTAGCCAAGCTTTGCTTTCCAATACTGACAGTGGACTGGAGAGCTGGCTAGAGGAGCAGGCACAGCAGCTCGTCTTTCCCATTGGTCTGCGTGCGGTCGTGCTGAAATGGTGTCTGTGTGTTTGTGCTTGGCGTAAGTAATCACAAGGTACAGCCAAAACCCTTAGAAACTCTGGCCAAATGTGGCTTAGTAGCAGGACACATGCACCCCTGCTACCTCCAGGATTAAGGAGACTATATTTTTATATCATGTTATACGTGACCCCTACTTGATGGGGCAGTGGTGCTTTATACGAACATTACAAATGCTCTGACTTTATCTCAGTGTACTCTTCTGAAGCAACCATGGTATAAGACCATCACAATTTCTTTTTTTCCCCCCTAAATGAACATGATTGATCCCCAATGATGAAAGTATGGTGTGTGCCATGACCTTAACGTTCCCTTTCTGTGGAAAACATGCTGCTGTCTGCTCTGATGCCATCAGTCATTTCTTTCTTGTTCTTCAGAGCAATAGGAAAGGAAGGATTGGTGGGGATGTCTGCCTGTTTATTCTGATAATGAAGGTGTAGTTTCTTCAAAAATAGCATAGACTGGAGATTTTGACATCACAGGCAAACACTCAAGACACGTTTAGCTTCAGCATTAGACTACTAGCTTAAGTGGAGTTCAAGCATTTATTGGGAACTAAAAAGTTTTTCAGTTACCACCATTCTTATGCTATTCTGATTTGTAGTGTTGAATTAAGGTGTGGGTAGCTGATGGTGAACATGACTGAAAAATTATAAATAACCTTGGGTAGTTGTTTATACCCATCTGGGAGAAATGCAAAAAGCAAATGGTAAAAAAAATCCAACAAGGGCTGTAATTCACCCTTTGTGTTAAATTCATTTTTTTCAGTTTGAGGGGAAAAATGCGAGAATTCTTTTTAGCCTTTTCTGCTTTGTATGAATTCTCACCTCCGTGATTCTCAGGCTCTGTTGCTTGTGGGCTGTTTCTTTTTAGGCATGTGATGTACTTCCATGGAACCATGTACTCTTTGAATCTACTCAACACTTACATGTTTCCTAGGGTTTTAAAGTGTAGTAATTGCTACTTTGATGACAGATACATAAGCTCTAATGCTGGCACAAAGTTGTCTTTACAGCAGGCCTGTCTCACTGGTTTGTTTTCTTCAGTTCATTTTAGGAAGCTGAAATAACCAACCCAACCAACCAAAAGTACTGACTAGGAAGTTTAGGCTTCTGGTTTAACAGGAAAGCAATGTTTTTACTATGCTTTCCTATTTAGAAATAGGAAAATTTAGGTTCTAGGAAAATAGGTCTAAATTTCCATTTAGACCATGACAGAAAGTAGATTTCAAAGTTTCTAATGTCATAGTTTAGCTTCAGCCTTCTTATTTGTAACACGCATTTGAAGAGCAGCTTCAAGAATGAATGTCACTTTTCTTTCGTGACCAGGAATTTTGTTGGCTTGCCGAGGTGCAGTTAATACACAGATTAGCTGGAATTGCTCCCTTTCTGTACCCTTTTGGGCAAACTGAATTGTGTTTAAAAAAATCTGGGTATAGTCTCAAAGGATCAGAATTTTTTTCTTCCATTCTTAAAAGAAATTCCATTTAGAAAAGGATATTATTCAGCACCAAATTTAGGTGCCAAAACCGACTTTATAAACATTTCGGCCTTTTCCCAGCTTTTTTGCTTATCCCTTTATCAAATGCTCTTTTTTTTTTTTTCTTAAACTGCACACACAGTACCAAGTCTTCCAGCCTGGAAACAACCAGTATGCTTCTGAGGTTGGTTGTTTTTTTCTGTTCGGTAATACAAGTTCTTTTACCTAATCCTTGGAGGTTTCAACTGGTTTGGGAATAGACTTGTCTCTTTAGTCATCTTTCCTTCAACAAGGAAGGCAGGGGAGTTGCTCCATACGAGCCGAAGCTTTCTGTTCAATTTCAGCCGTAGTGTCAGAATACAGATTGGAGAGAGACGCCGGCAGAAATGCACTGACGCGAGGAAGTGTTACTGTCATCATTTTGGGACAGAGGATCTGGCGGTGTGAGTATTTTTGAGACCTTCTCAGACCTGACTCCTTCACCGACCTTCAACTGGTCAGTTAGCTAACCCGTTTCCACCTAAGTTAGAAGGGAGCCACACTTAGGTACTCCATGAGGTATGGCGATGCTTAAACAGTAAGTGCCTGGAAGCTGCTCCAGCCTACAAAAGTGCGGAAGACTTTGGGAACCCTGTGGGATTCAGTGTAAGTCTCCTGCAGCACAAAACCGGCGAGGACAAAGTTGGTATCTCTCCTGGAACTGCAGTATTTTCCCACCAGTGCAGGGAGTATGAGAATTTACTCTCAGCTACATTTACAAATATCCCTGAGGTGGATATGCAGGTCTGTATTGCCAAATGTAAAATTACCGTGTCTCACAATTTCTTCTGTCCTGTCAGTGTTATTTGGAGATACGATCGTGCCGCTGTAGGAAAGAATTTATGAAGTGGACAATGCAATGATAAAAAAAGTTCAAAGGTAAATTTTAAAGCTCTAGTGGGCTTTCTTTATAGTGGAAGAACTAGAAAAATGCTGATGAGAAGCAACATTTTCCCCAGTAACCCATTCAAGAGGGAGGGATACAGAGACAGCAAAACCTTTAGAGGAATGATGAAGGGAACGTGATATATAATATTGTTATGGTGGATGCCACCACATAACACTGATACATATAATCTTCTGAGTTATTTTTATTCTTGCAGAGAGGGAGGTCAGCCCGTGTCACAGTTGGTTTTGGTTAGACAAGACCCTGGAAATAGGAATCTACAGTGAGAAACAGAAGGGCTTGGTTTCTGCTTTGATATCTAATTACAAGCAATTTTTTAAGGCCAAATTACATGTGGGTAACAGGACATTATTGGCTGGAGGAAGCAGGCATGATGGCGTTTGACCACCTCTGTTCCAGGCTACAGTTTACACGCAAATAAAGCAAATTAAACGTGGGCTGGACTTGAATTCTCCACAATTTGTTTTTCACTGGCTGAGAAGGCCTTAAATGCTTGCTATTGCTTGGCAAAAGGTCAGCTTCAGCTTTCAAAATAGACAGCACCATCAAAGAAGCAGCAGAAACACAGACCTGATTGGGAGGCCTAAAACACTGCATCAGTTAGAGCCGTAAGGATAAGGAAAGGTGATAAATCAGTTGCCTAATCTACAGAGAGTTCTTCAGGGCGGGCTCAGCTCAGCTGCAGGGAATTAGCTAGCCACCCTCTGGGCAGGGGCCCTGGGGAGCTAAGATTTTCCTTCCAGTTTGCTTCTGAAACTTGGCTGCAGTAAGCTCGCTGGCTATGAGAAGCCATGTGTATTTGCATTGATGCCGGTAATAAAGATTCTTCATGTCTGTTTTTTTTAGATAAGATACGATTCTTAAAGTCCCAGCGCCAAACCAGAGAGGATGTGGAAAGAAGGTGAAGTCTTTGCGGCAGGGATAGCCTCCTGCTGTGCATCTCTAGTTCGTGGCTGGGAAGGCTAAGTGCTGATACGACACGAAGTGGGGGAAGAGGGGGGGAGTTGCCCTACTTAGTGGGCAGAAAGAAAGAATGGTTCTCTCCAGTCAGTTGCTTCAGGCTGTGTCTGTGCTAGCAGAAAATGGTTGTTTCTTATTTTGGTATCTCCTGAATGTTTCTGCTGTCTAGCTTAAAATACTCTCTCTTGGTTCTGTTTTTTGGCATCCATATGATTAATAACCCAAACTGCAATTTGGTGGACAGTTCTGCAACTGCGATGTCAATGCTTAAGAAGGGTAGGCTGATGCCTACGTGACTCCATATAAAATTAGTCTTGGTTTTTAGATCAAAAATCAGGCCCACTGGGGAAAATAATTTTTTCTCTGGTTTTATGCAGTGCTGGCGGAAATTAGATTGTTGGATCCACAGACATTTCTGCTAGTCAAAGATGTTGCTAGAGTTGAATTCCCTGTTCCAGCCTCCCAGACTGGCCAAGGCTCTTTATTCCTGCCAGGGAGAGAACCCAGTGTGTTTAGCTGTGCTGAAACTGCCAGGATGCCCCTCAGCCTCTGGCATTTATCCCTTCCCAAGAGGGTCTGCTTCTGCGTTCCTTCTGCTAGAGCATTCTCAGAGCTTAATTAAGCAGGCAGGAAATAGCTTTATGATAATGAATGATGTCCCAAGTTAGTGGTTCATTCATTAGTTTATAGTGAATTGTCACGATTTATGAGCTAATGAAGTCAGATGTATGAATAAGAAACAGAACCTTCCAAACAGTTCCTTGCTGCTATGTTATTTTCATAAGCTTGGTAGCGTGATGAACTGAGCAGCCCCACAAAAAATAAGACTAGCAAATCCAATGCATGCTCTGTAACAGTTTACACCATCTCCCCGCTCCCTCGGTGTCTTGCAGGACAAGAACGAGGGGGAAGCTGTTTGGCTGAGACCCAGACAGGATAACATGAAGGTGGTTCCAGCTGGCAGGGATAAGCAGGAGGAGGAACTGGCAGAGACTAAGGTAACTCCCTCAGGTACGTTGATCTAGCCGTTATCTATGTGGATGATAGTTTAGGGACGTGATAGACTTAACTGTGCTTCTGTGGGTTCCCATGTAGAAAAAGGTGTAGAAATACTATTTTGTGTTTCCGTGTTGGCATCTCATTGGTGTTGTTTCCTGATGCGTGATATGCCTGTCCTTAGAGCAGAGCTACGGTGAAGTACGACTGTTTTTTTTTAAATTTAAGCTCCAGTGCTTGCTTTTAGGGCATTTTTGATCTTTGCCTCATCTGGTTGGGGTGTCAGATGCTAAAGTGACCACACCCAGCGTGACTATAACTGTGGCCTTGCCACCTTTGAGGCACGTGGAGAAAGGCAGATTCTGAGAACTGCATGTGAGGCGCTCAGAATTATTAGAGCCAAATAATAAAAGGTAGGTCTGTACTTAAAGATAGAGAGAAGTGACTTAAATGCACCCACGTCTTAGACAGCACGGCAGAAACAGTATAATGGACGTGACGATCTCTTGCCCTACGCCTGCCACAGCTCTACCCATAAGATCCAGTTGGCTCTGAGCACGGCTGGGCTCAGATGCAGACATTTCGTCATTGCCTGGTACTTCATCTGTCTGATTTAGCAGGATCTCACATTTGTGCTTCCCAGGCACAAAGGATAACGCACGGCAGCGTGAGGGGATGAAGGCTGAGTTGTTAATGGCTGTGGATGGGGGGGTGTGTATAGCACTCGAGGCAACGCTAATTCCTCCTGGGCTTTCCCTGCAGCTGCAAGGAGTGAGGTGGAGAAAGGGTGGTCATTGTGGCTTGGCAGCCCTGCAGCTACTCCATGACTTCAGGAGAGCAATAAGTGGGGTTTTTTTTTAAGTCATACCTAACCTTCCCCTTCTAAAGTATGGCATCTCACCCACCGTGTTTTAAATACTCGATCTTGCCTCCATCTTTTTATTTTATGTTCACCACTGTGGCAGATGAATTTTTAGCTGGTTTATGGACCTGGACTTATGCACCTATTTTGTTGTGACTGACAGTAGTTACTTTTGGGGTTGCATCTCTGTATTATTTGAAATCTGTGGGAGTAGTCTCATTTCTTTTCCACTGAACAATCAAAAAATAATCTCTGCCTTTGCACTGCTCTTTATTCCCATCATTTGGGAGATATTGTGCTGTGCTGTTAACACAGCCCCAGGATCCTAGTAATTGCAGCTCTTTATTCAAGCGTTTGTTAGTACTGATGGATTTGTCCCCTTAGTCATCTATGTCTCATTTTGTTCACAAGATGGTGTTGATATTCTGCCCTTATTGTGAATTCTGTGTCAATGAAACCTTCACTGAGGCACGTACCCTGAAAAGGGCTCCTCTTGGATAACCTTTAGCACCGCCTGTGTGAGTCTCTCGAAGGCCAGGCAAGCATTTACAGCGTAAACCTCATCCCCGTGAAGTAAGGGAGGTGTAGGAAAGGGAACGCCTCCTTGAAACTCCTTCCCAAAACCACAGCCCTGCAATGAGTTTGAGCACCTATCTGGCGGTTTGCACAGACTAATGGGGACTAACGCCCACCCGTCAGTCCACCGTGGCTTCCACCCGCGCCAGGGCCCGGCCCCCTTCAGCCTGTGGGATGTGACGAGCGCAGGGCTCTCGGCAGTCAGGGCCCTGTACGCCGGATTTTGGCCGGCGTGGAGACCTCGGGGACTGCCTTCGGAACAAGTGAAATTGCATCCTGACACCAAATACCGAATTTTATCTAGGAAGTGCTGGCAAATCCCAATGACAGCAGCACTAGAGGGTGCTGCTGTGATGTCAGTAACTTTCCTCCAGTCTACCCTAAGGGATGTTTTGGAGAGATTTTTGTTTATTCGTCTTGTTCCTGTTGACGTTTTGATCAAAGTCAGTGAAAACACCTCCAAATGTTTTTCACCTGTAGGTATCATTTGTTTGATCATACATAAAGTACTGTTTCTCGGCATCAAAAAGTACGTATCTATATACGTGAAAGCAATTGCTGTGGAGTGCAAGGACACAGTCGGACATTTCCTTAAGGGCCAGCTGTATTGTTTCGGCTTGCATAGGGTGTCAGAAATGACATTAGGGCCAAATGGGGATTGGTCTCTGCCTTTGGAAACCTCCCTCACGTGGGCTGAGCGCCACAAACAACGTATTGACATAGCCATTAATTTTAAAACTGTGGCCCAAAAGCCGTACATTTATGGGGTCGTTCCCCATTCTTTTAGCTCCCTCATTGGGGTCCAGTTATGCCTCCCTCTCTACAAGAAATTAAGACCAAATACTGGTATTTCATTGAGCTGTGATACAGGTGAGATTTCTGTGGGTGATGCGGTTTATCTCAGCACCTCCTGTTCCCTCAGATTACTGTTCAGAATATTTCCTTCTGTTAATGAAAATATACTGCTTGCTCTTAGAAATAGAAAATGTATTTGGAAGAACCAGGAGTTAAGATGAACTGGAAGCTATTCACATTACCCTTAAGAAATTCCAAGACGTTAGGACAAAATACAATTTAAGTTTCTACAGAAGCAGCAATTGCTTGTGAATTGCACATTATTTCTTCCGCAAATTGAAATCTCCTCTTGGTAGTACATCAATGATGCACTTTTTGAACAGCACATTTAAATTCAAACACAATCTATCCTCTTTACTCCTTTCTCTCCATTACTTCTGAGTCAGCAAAAGGCACTGAAATAACTGCGTTAGGTGACCTGCTCGATGTTTATAGGGAGGTTGGGTAGAGTTTGGCCCTAGCTAGCTGTAATACTGAACTCTGTTCAAGGGTGCTACAGTTCAGTGACCCAGGCTCTCTTACACAGCTCATGTAAAAATTATACCAGAACTGTTATTTTTTTCTGCAGTTGACCAGTGAGCTATTTGATCGCCGCTGAGTGTGTGACATCCATGTAGAATAGGAAGTAATAACACTTTTTTTTAAAATATTGTTAAAAGTACCATTACTTAACACTTTTTTATATTAAGTATTAGCCAAATACTGACATCATAAAGTATTTGGTTTACTACAGGCTTCTCCTTTTTCCCTGACCAGGGAAAAAATGGTCATTGCATCCCTCAATATGGTAGTGGCAACAGTGACTTTTTCTGGGTGTGTGGGCTCACTGTTCCCAAGAGTCATGAATTTTGAAGAAGACTGAGGAACTGTACACATCCGCCCTTCCTTTCTGGGCAAGAAAGTCTGAAGCAAAGTTCTTTGGTCTTGCGGCGGGCTGGACTTTTCTTGGGATGGCTGACATCAGGAGCGGCATCTCATGTTGCAAGGTGTTTGTGGTGCCATAGGGAGTTCCTCAAAAGAAGGGTGGAATGGGGGTGGCTGTCTTGATTTGAAACAAGGCAAGGAGAAACCTCATTCTTCTGCAAAGTAAAGGCCTGCTAAAAGAGTCTCCTGCAGCGCCTTGTCCGATGTACCTGCTGTGGCTTTGTTTTGAAGGGGTAGGTCTCTCCAGCTCCTTCCCCCCAACCCTATTTACAAAGCCCCATTCCCTGGGAGAACTCAAAGGCTGTCAGAAGGATGGTAAATAGAGTCACGAAAGGAGAAAAAAAAATGAATTGCAAAGACAATTACTTGGCCACGGTGAAAGGGGAAATCAGACAAGACGTGGCAATAAATAATCTATGTCTTCTATGTGTGTGGCTTGTACTTTAACCACATTGCCATTCTCTTTTCTATATAGCCGGTAATGTGTGGTAAACGGGACACTGGCCAAGAAGAGGCAGGGAAGAGGATTGCAGTGGTTGTCCTTATCAATTGTTAGGCAATGATTTCACAATCGTAGCTCATTTTCTTCATTGTGAAGCTAAGAGACGGGCCGTACTGCACCACTGCTGTCTGCAAACACCAGCATATTCAGATCCTGCCCCCGCTTTTGCTAAAAGATAAGCACAGTGTGAGGCAAAATGAGATTTCTTTCCTAAACAAGAAGAGATTTATAATGGCCAAACACTCAAGGTATGCCTAGCAAATACCAAAACCTAAACCCTTCGCAATGGTCTTCAAGATGCAGTCATTTCTGTGATAACTTGGCCCCCGAGTTCAGCTCACAAACCTTTTCTAACTGGAACGAACAGGTTTATTTCACTATACCAAGAGTCCATGTTTTCTCACAGCAGCCCTGATCCCTGCCTTGCAGATTATCTCAGGAAGGAAAAAAATTTAAACCTTTGTTTAGCGTTGACTAATAGCGTTAAAGTTACAGCGGGATGTCGGTTAACCTGTTCTGACACATTTGCTTGTGGCAGCAGCTCGTCACTGACAGGCCAGGGCAGCCTCCGTAACGGGCAGCCTTATCAGGGCTCGGGTCAAAGGTCTGTAGGACCTGAGGTCTGAGTTTTATGCTTGCGCCCACCGTGCGTTCGGCTGAACATCCAGCTCGGTGAGGTATGAACAATGTCGGGGTGTCGCTGACGGCCCAGCATTGCCAGGTTTGGGGCAGCTTGGAATAAACCCGCCCCCAGCCCGAAGTCAAATGTACCAAGTATGGCCTCAAGTTGCGCCAGGGGAGGTTTGGATGTGAGGAAAAATTTCTTTACTGAAAGAGTGGTGAAACATTGGAACAGGCTGCCCAGGGAAGTGGTGGAGTCCCCATCCCTGGAGGTATTTAAAAGACGAGTAGATGAGGCACTTAGGGACATGGTTTAGTGGGTGGTGGTGTTGGGTCGATGGTTGGACTCGATGATCTTAGAGGTCTTTTCCAACCTCAATGATTCTATGATTCTATGATCTCTGTAGCACTGGCAGCTTCCCTCTAGTGCGCCTTCTCACGTGGGTCGTCTTGTTGGCTTGAGCTCATCTGGGAGCCTTTCGCTCTGCGGGGTATTTGCAGGACCTCTTCCGTCTGCCGGACCGCCCGTTTTCACAAACCTGACAGCTCCTCTCTTGAGTTTGCTGAAAGCTGGCCCTATTTCAAGGAGCTCAGGCAGAGCCACAAGTAACACAGTGCAATTTCCTTAGGAAACAAAACAAGAAATAGTTTTTAGCTTTCCCTGCTGGTCCAGAAGAAGTAACGGTCGTTTCAGACACGTTCGTGATGCTTTTTGCTTGCCTCTGCATTAGAAATGCGAAGAGTCGTTTTGTCTCTATGGCCCCTTCCATTTAACAGCTCCTTCTGTTCTCCTGCAGAGGTGAGTGTTATTCCCGCCTGCTTTCTGGGGGAGAGAGGGAAACTGCACCATGCTGCGGGCTCTCCTGAAATAAAAAAGGAAACTGATACCCAGCGGCAATTACAGCTCTCACTTCCTCATCTCCTCTCCCGGGCCGTACTTCAAAGCCATCTTTAGACCCATCTGCACTTTCCCTTTTCTTTTTCCTCTTCTTTCCTTTCCTGGTGGACTTTGACATCAGGACTGCAGATGTACAAATGGGCTGAAAAGTTGAGTTTCTGGCTTGGCATTGGGGCCAGATCCTGCAGCCACAAGTCACCTTCTGACGCGGGGAAGAGCCGTCACCCTTGTTTTACAGGGGAAAACCGCTGAGCTGCAGAGACAAGTGTGTCTGGCCTGTCATTGCCCAAGAAGTTAGTGACTAATCCGTGGGGAGAGTCCTGATTTCCTAAATTAGTCTGGAGTAAACCAAGCTGTGGGCTATCCTTCCTGTGATCTGACACAACTCGGAACAGATGTCTTGTTTACACTAAAGGTTGAAGCTGAAAACCTTGTGAGTTTGCTTCTCCACAGCAACCATAGGAAAGTTTATCTTATGTTATGCTGTGTATGGGGAAAGTGTTTCCTTTGATTGCTCTGTTTTAAATTAGGAAATGGTCCATTCAAAACCAGAAAAACTGTGAAAATTACTGCCACAGAATGTCATCAAAGCAGAAGATGTAGCACGGACACCTACGTGGATAATGAGATGCAGCACTTTTGCTTGCTATTTAATGCAAGCAAATTTCAGAAGGCTAGTTTCGCCTACTCTGGGACATAGCTAATATGTCACTAAATGGGTGACCTGTAAAGAGAAAGCAGAGAAGAAACAAAATGCAAAGCGATTTGATATTTCAGGCAGGCCCCTTGCCTGCTCTCTTAAAATTCAGCAGGCGATTAGTGATGAGAGATTTTTTGCCCAAGAGAGTAAAAGGAATGGTGGAAAACAGAGTCCTTGAAGCTGCTGTAATAAGCAGCCCTTGTGAATAATTGGGCAGAGATGGGTATAATCCCCCCCCACCCCGCTCCCTGTCTTACACCCTGCCTGAGGTTGAGCTGACTCCCGGCTGGGGAGGGAGGGCTGGTCAAAGGTGCCCCATGGAGCCTCCCTGCAGCGCCATGAGGGCTGCAACGGTGAGCCGGGATCGGCTCTTGAGAGGCCGTCGGGTTCTGTGCCGTGAAAGCTCTTCGGCTCTCAGAAAACGACCCGGCCATATGAAATCGCAGAAAGTGAGATTTAAACCCGGTGAATATTTGTAGCAGCAGTCTGTGTGCAGCAGAATCTTCCAGCTGGGAAGGGAGCACCTCGGCTGGTTATGCGCTGGTTTGGATAGTGGGTTCATGTGAGCCTCGAATTATTTCAAAATAGGCAAAACCTGCTCCGCTACGCTGCCGCAGCGGAATGAGCGTGCGCCCGGGACCTCGAGGACTGTAGGCGTCTGTTGGCCACCGGGAGAAGGCTGGGATGGTGTTACACGTGTGCCCACACCCTGTGGGGATAACTCAGCTTTGCTTTCCCTTGGGCTTGAGTGGGCCAACGATAGAAGGACTCTAGGTGTCAACAGGCAGGGATGCAAGTTTGATGAAGCCATTGAATACCTTCAGTGCGCAGCCAGCTGTTCTTGGGAGATAGTAGCGCTGAGTATTGCTAGTCTCGCAGCACAGGTGGGGAAACTGAGGCACAGAGCTTTTGATTTGCCTCTCAAAATCACAGAATCGATGGCAAAGACAGACTAGGTTGCTGGTTTCCAAATCCGCGCTCTTATCCTATGCTTTGCTGCCTCTCCGTAGAGGCATCTGTGCCCTTATACTTCTTGCCTATTTTGTGTGTCACATTTGACTTCACTTCTTTGAAATAAATACATCATCAACAATGCGTACGCCTGGCTCACAGTTAGACATACACTACCCACAGTGTTTGAGGGCCTGTGACTATTCATGTCATAGCCTAGACAGACGCTTCTAGTTACTGACGGTTTTGTAAAATCTAATCTCAAACTCCTTAAAGACCAATTTTAATTAATCTGCTGAGAAATATCTCATGAAATCCAGTTTGATTAATGAAAAGATGAGTATATAATCGAGCACGTGATCTTGAGCAAATCACTTAGGCGCTTTGTGCTTCAGTGGCAGAAAGAGGTCTAAAAATCAGATCCCCGTACCGCTAACTTTTAATGATGCTGCCAATATGAATGTTTGATTAAAATATTTTATATTTTGACAGAATTAACTTTAATCTTTCTGCACAGTTGCCACCAAAAAAAAAAAAAAGTTGTCTCCTGCCATATAGACATTTATAAAGAATTGTTCAGCAAGAAAGGTCCCATATTCGAGAGAGGAAAAAGTGGCCTGCCTTTTCCAGAGTAGCCAGTGCCCCTGGACTCCTCTGTTTTGGGGATTCTTAAAGAGAGGCCTTTCCCAAGTGGGCCAAGCAGCTGCACTGAAAATGAAGCCATGTGTGTCTTTAAATAGATGCCAGAGGTCACAGTCGGTTTCGAAATTTTAGGGCACCAGCTATCTGCAATGGCACTGCCTGATACGCAGTGCAAACAGAACAAAGAGGATCGATCTTTTGTTACCTGCTTTTATTTGTATTTATTGTAGCTCTTCTCTATAACACGTACGGTGTGTTTTGGAGAGAAATGACACTTTCTAAATTGAGCGTGCTCCGTTAGGTACGTGGTTGCTCCACACCCTGAGAAAAATAATCCATTTGCTTGAGAAAGCTCCCTTAGGCAGCCTTATGGTATAGCCTGATTTTTACGGACTCTGGCAGGGAACTGAGGGCTATTTTGTAAATTCGTCCCTATTTTACGGAGGCTTTTGAGAGTGGAACTTTTTTAAGCTGAGCGTGTGGCACCTGGATGGTCATGCCAGCCCGTGGTCTCTGCTGCAGGGGACTCTGCAGGGGTTACCCACCCAGCCTTCTGGGACACACGGGTCTGCTCATCCTTGGGGAGACGTGCTGAGGGGTTTGACCCCCACGGGATTTGCAAACAGAGCTTTGTGGGTTTGTATGTGGCCCGTGTCTGTCTGCCGAGAGCTTTGCATCGATCAGAACGATTGTATCTCAGCTCAGAACAGTCAGCCCCCCCCCATCTTCTCTGGGTTTCTTTCATCTAATAAAAATTTTACCTACCCAAGCAATAAGTCGAATGTAAGTTGGCTTTATTACTGTAGTGACGTGGAATGGTTGGTTGCTGGGTGACCTTGCTTCTGCTTTTATGGTCTAGGCCAGCTCTCACAGCAGAGAGGTGTGGCCACGTATTGCACTCCGTTGTCAGGCTTCTCCTGAGATGATCAGAGGTTCAGTGTCAGTTCTCCTATAGCGCCCGGGAAGCCGTAAATGTTTGCCATTTGTTGTGTGGAAACCTGGATCCGCAAGGAAGGTCTGAGGGAGATAAATGCCTGACAAGAGGAGCTATCGAGGCTTAAAAGAAAGGCCAAGCTCTGTGAAATCCAGCGAGGAACCGGGATCTGCAACCTTGGATTAGACCAGTGACCATAAAACTGGCGTGTGGCTTACTGCCGGAGCTTTCGCAAGCTGGAATACTAGAGCCTGCGTGGTTTGGTTTGGTTTTGCCCGGAGGGTGATTTAATGTTTCTCATTGGAAACCAAAGTTTTTCAACAAATCAGACATGGAAGAAAATGAAGGAGCAGATATTTTGGAAACCAGCCCTGTCTCTAATGGTCCTTGGTGCAAGGTGAGGAGTCCCGTCCCCGTCCCCGTTCCCCCCCCCCCCCCCCTTACAGAAAATATTATCTCTTTCTGCTGTTTACAAGTGACTTCAGTAAACCATTGCCCTTGGACCAGACTGCACACAACCTCTGCATCAGCCTTTGTAAACAACTCCAGAAATTCCTTAGAGCAAGGTTGTGCTAAACATTAGAAATAGAAATGAAATGGTAATGTGTGTGGTTAAGCAACTGTCATCCACCTCACTGGAAGTTTCAAATGTCTGAGTAACTACAGGTTTCTGTGCTGTGGAAACGACCGAAATAGCTTTCTTAGGTGCTTGGAAAATCCAGAAACTTCTTACAATTTTAGCAAAGCCACCGCTTTAAGATTTGCAGGTCAAACATGTTTAGTAAAACCGCAGCAATCATAGGGTAAGATAAGCATTAACTTGGGCAAACAAATTGACAATTTAACCGCACGGAACTCGATGTCCAGCAGCAAACTCCTCATATTCTCCCCGAGCTCGCTCGAGAGCATTTAACCTTCCTAGCGGGTCAGCTGTGCTGCCTGTCAAATCTGGAACAGTGACGTTCCGAGGTTGTTTTCTGTTTGCTTGTGTTTGTAATTTGATCTCGCGTCACAACATTGTCCTCGGCTCACACACAGCTACGGGGGTAACTCTGACATCCTGCCTGGAAAAAAAACCCAACAACCCTTGTTGTTTCCTGTGCTCGAAATTTGAAAGATTTCCAATTTGGACAGGTTAGCGTGTTTATATTAATCTCATCCTGTTACATGAGATTAAACCATTAGTGTTTTGGGAGCTGGGCAGTCTACCTCCATTTTGGTTTCCCCAAAAATACCGGGGGTTTTTTTTTGTCCTTACAAATTTCGGCGGGGACTGGTGGAAGTTTTGCTGTTGCCTGTGCTGAGGCCAGGATTTCAGTCCAGGCATTCGTGCTTTGGAGAAAGAGTCTCCGGGAGATCATGTCAGGAATGTGTCAGTTCAGATTTTAGCTCAAAATTGCCTTTTCTTGATAGGAGTTACTGGAAATTAAGACAGAGAACTTGGGAAACTGGCAATCTGCAAAATATCTGAGTGTTTGCTACTCGTTAAAAAATATTCTTAGTGAATACAGAAATGTGTGCATCTAATGAAAATATGTTTGGTTTCAAGAGCTAGTCAAGCGAAAGAAACACAATCACCTTGTCCTGTTGGAACATCTGCTCGGCACTGATCGCTCGGTGCATCTCCCGCGCTACTGCCCAGACTGTCGTCCTCATTAGTGCTTAGGGTCCCTCACTTGAGTGTCTCCAACAAAAATATGCATTGCTTTTGCATTTACTGTTTGTTATTTTTATTTTCTTGTTGACAAAGTTGGATATCCAATTAAAAGGCAGAAGCAAGCAACACTCAAAGAAAAAAAAAAAAGAAAAAAGGGACAAAACAATGACAGCAGTTGGTAAACACTGAGGCTGAAAATTATTCACCCCAAATATTTGGCAAGTGGGCAACAATAACAAAATATGTTCACAGAACTCTAGACCAGTTTGCAATCGAAACGTCTGTGTTTTCATAGTATATATTATTCATCTCGGATCCTGATTTCTGTGGAGGCGGAGAGTTAGAGGCTGATTTCTGGAAGTAGCGTGCAGCTGTACCCCTTGCTCAGGCAAATTTTTCTACATCTGCAAGTATGCCTTGTTTAAAGAATATTGGCACTTCTTTAGACAAAATCTTTTAGATCTGAGTTCACGGGGGCCTGGGCAGGATGCATGGTTGTGGCAGGGGAGAATATACTGAATAATAACATGCGCTCTCTCGTGCCCTAAAAGTTCACAGAATAGGTTAAGTTTTGCATACTGCTGTTTCATGGCTCATGGAATACGATTTTCCTTCTGTAGACCTGGGATTTTCTATTTTTTCCTTTAAAAACTGGATTTTTTTTTTTCCCCTGGGAAAAACCTAGAGGATTTTTTCAACCATATTTA
This sequence comes from Aptenodytes patagonicus, assembly GCF_965638725.1. NCBI lineage: Eukaryota > Metazoa > Chordata > Aves > Sphenisciformes > Spheniscidae > Aptenodytes > Aptenodytes patagonicus. Next base: position 3,995,392 of record NC_134958.1, read on the forward strand.
AGTTATACTGCAGTCTTAAAAATTGTACTTCAATGTGATAGCACATTTTTCTCAATAAGTATTGAGAAATAATACTGAGAATAGCTCATTAACCAGCTGTTCAGCAACTGCCTTCGCATTTTTTGAAGTGCAAATTTGTGTTTGCAAATAACTTTGCCTGCATCTTATTGTGGGTACAAACGTTACTCATTAGAGCCTCTTTGTCCGCATCCCGAAATACGGCAATTGAAGATCCAGCTACAAATATTTGTGTTTGTGTTCCCTATCTTAGTGTTTAGTTTAAGAGGGTTCAATCTTGTTTCAAGATGCAAGCGAAAGTGTGTTGATGTTCTTTTATGTTTATTATAAAATCATAAAATATTGTCATTTTCTGTCATTAGACTGGGGAGCGCCTGCGCTGTGACTCAGCACGGAGACGTGCACGCGGGCTGGCTCGCACCAGTGCCGGCAGGGCCTTGCTTTCATAGAATTTTAAATGCACTTGTAGGTTTTTAAATAAAAAGAAGCTGGTTAGTTATTAACTTGCAGAAATATCTGATTTTAGAGAACAGAAGATTACAAAACAAACTGGATTTTCACCAGCTCCTGAAGGGCAAACAGTACACTGCATCTGGGGGGAGAGAGAATTTGCTCCTTGCATTTCCCTGCAGTGTGTTTGTGTCGAAGCTTTTTCACTCTCATAGTACTTGATGTAAATGTTAATTAGCACTCCGGGGGAAATGTGTTAACAAATGTACCTTTGACACAGGTCCACAGCCACGCTTTGCTCTGTAGCTGCAGGCTGGAACGATTAGCTGGCAAAGGAGCTTGTGCTGCTTTTGAGGAAACTCTTCAAACGGGAGCTCAGCGAAGCTTACTGAGCGCTCCGACTTTCCTGCTCTGTTGCAGCTCAGGCTGCGCTTGCTGCTCTGCAGAGGAGGTGCCAGGTAAAATGTGAGCACTTGTAAGAAATAAGAGCGAATTCCTAGAAAAGGGATACTTCCAGCCATTAACAGGCTGCAGATAAGTCTGCTTGGGCTCTGGCTTTCACATGATGAGGGAAAAACAATGTCTTGACTTAGCACAAACTTTGTGGCAGAAATTATTCCTCCTCCTCCCCTAGTGCTGATATTGATTAGCAATAAATATGGGCGGTAAAGTCATTACCGTAAGCTGCTAGAGTAGAAAGGTAACAGCAATGCATTCATAAACACATTTACCTCATCACTGCACTTCTTTCCCTTTCCATAAACAGCAGGTCAGAGATTCGGAAGTGGAAATCATTTGGAGGGTGGGATTTTTCAGTAGTGTTCAAACCTGCCTTAACTCAGGTTAACATATAGATACTGTGGTGGTGTCTGGCCAAATTAATTCCTGAACCTGATGGATTCTATACCATGACTTCTGTGAAAACATATGCAGCCATTTTTCAAGATTTGGCTTGTTCAGCTGTTCATTGCTGTGCAGTATCAAATCCCGATTTCTCCCTGGTGAGGAATAGCTCATATTTAAGACGCTTACAGCAAGGAGAGTCCAAGGTTACTAACAGTTCTCTGGAACTGAGGTCGGTCATTTCAGCCCAGCCCTTGTGAGCCTGGTCTGGGGTTTGCACTAGCAATGGCCAACGCTGCTGGAGGAGAGTGCCTGTGTCTCTAGGAGCGAAGGGCAGCACTGCTGTTGGGAGTCCTCCCTTTTCCTGGAGCGGGATGTCGTGTTGAAGGATGCTGGTGTTACGACATGGCTCTTAATCAGCTGGTCTGACCCTGGCACCCCTCTTGTGTCGCCCTCAGTGGGTATTTGCAAGAAGCCTACCTTATACTTTTTTCCTTCATGTAAAATGATTTCTTTCTGGCTTTTATGATCCTGTGGGGAGTTTTATGCCCGTGAGCTGACTGTTGCTGGTGAGGAGCCACCAGCTCTCGGAGCTGGCTTGGAGGTTTTCAGAGACTTCAGCAAGGAGGAGCAGGGTGGGCAGAATGTGGACTAACGCATGTCTGAGTGGTGGGTGGCCCGCAGGACACAGTGCGGGCCCCCCTGGGCAAGCCTGACCTCTAAGTCAGCCTTGGAGAGGCACCACTGCTTTCTGCTCACCGCATCTCCAGGTTACAGGTGTGAACCAGGCTGTGCAGAGTGTCCTCGGGCTGCCTGTCTCAGCTTTGCCCGTCGGCTGTGGTCTGGGACAGCCCTGGGATGGTTTTCTGGCAGAGGGAGTTCATGTGAGCACTCTTATTTTGAAGTGCAGGTGAAAGAAACACCAATCTTCTTGGCAGTGGGAGATCTCCTCGCTTTGAATTGCTGCTAGATAAATGTGGCCTTGACTCGGTAAAATATGTCCAAAACTACTGGATGGAAGCCCTTTGGCACAGTACTGCATGGGGACGCTGCTGCTCGGGAGGAGAGTTTTATTGCGTTTCATACTGCTCCCCTCCTTGCCTCTGCAGGAAGCCCCATCTGAGCAAACAGCCCCCCAGCCATGGTCGCGCAGAGCTGCCCAAACCTACCATGTGGTGAGGTGCCGCGTGGGGATGGGGAACCTACGAAGGCACCTGCGGCACGCAGGCGTCCGAGCCTGCCCAGGAGCCGTGCCGCTGCTCCGTTGACTCCAGTGGCCCCTCCGTGTGCAGTGGCTGGATTTTGGCCTTGTCCTGTCAGCCTGTGAAGCGGTGACAGAGGTCAGACCTGAGCTACGCCGGCCGGTGCTGTGGATGTGTTAAATGGCTTTATGAAGAGTGATGGGCTGGGTTAGAGTCTGGCCCCGCTCCTGCTGAAAGCCTTGATGTGGGAGATGCTGGGCGCTGGGTTTGGCCGCCTGCAAGCACTGGTACCCGGCATGCTGCCTCTGACGCAAGTTCTTCCTAAGGCACCACGGCCCAAGATCCCTGCTCAGGCCCCCTTCTGCCTAGAGCCAAGTGTTTTCACCCGGGGGAGGTGTGCGGCAGGGCTTCGCCGCTCCCCAGCAGGGAGACACCCCCTCCCCTTGCGGGCTGCGGTATGAAGGGACTCTGCCTCTCCTCAACCTGCCTCTGGCCCTGGGAGGAGATAGCACATGGCACCTCCAAAGTCAGGCTGGGAGGAAGGTCATAACCAAGCAGACCGCCTGCTTCCGTGTCCCACGGCGGTGACAAAAGATAGAAATCATTTTTGTTAAACCGATTCTTCTTTAAATAGCCCTGCCCCCCGATTGCAATTAGTCTTCTCAGCTGTTATATTTCTGATGTCGGTTTCTATATTCATAAAGTCTTGTCTGCCACATTTTAGCAAAAATAGATATACCAGTGAGCCATTGTCCAAAGTCATATAAAAATGGAACTGTTGTCCTTAAAGTTTCGACCCACAGGGTTACTGTCTATCTGGCTAGCTTTGGGTTTGGCTCTTTCTGTAAGTAATCTGACTCCGCAGCACCCAGCCCGGGGTTAAAATTCAGCTCGAGACAAGCGCAAAACTCTTTCAGGTTTTGATAACTTGTTTGCTGTCTAACTCAGCAATCATCTGGTTCTCACATTCAAATAAACGGATCACCCAGCAGGAACTGGACTTCTGCCTTGCTGAATGATGGATGTTGCTTTAGTTGCTTAAAAGGAAAACATACAAGAAATGCAGAATTCTTGTTGACACAAACAACTGAAAGAAACATCACAGCATTCCCTAAATCAACAGATGGCAATTTTCAAAACAAAATCTGAACAGCAGCCAGAAGCTTGTAAGGCAGGATGTGATACTACGGCCAAACCGAGACCTTGAATCTTCCCTGCCTAAACTGTGGGGATGAGCTGGGAGCTCCGTCTGGTGCTGTTAGCTCGTGTCTCTGCAGAAGAGCTGCTTGTGCACGGACCTACCTGCTCTGCAGTCAGGAAATTTAATTATTGCTTCCACAGTAGCCCTCGCAGAGTACCCTCTGCATGAAATATGCATTCATACGTGATACGTCCCATAATTTTTTTCTGTTTCCGCATATGGAGTTAAGGTTAATGTTCCATACACTGTGGACAAATGGTAGTTGCCATGGGTACCGTAGCCTTGAATTTCCCGTCTCCCGAGTGATTAAATTCCCCACCTTAATTTTACTTTATTAGTTTATTTCTGTAACTCCTTATTTCCTTGGTTTGCTCTCCTTGAGAGGGCAAAGCAGGACATTTCACAGGCTACTTGTATCTTCTCAGGCTTTTGCATTTTGCACACCAGTTGGGGGGAAAACCGAGGGTCTTTCTTCACGAGGTGTATCAAGCAGCAGGAAATACACCGGCGTGACGCCCAGCACCGCAGAGGCCGTGCGAGCCCTGGGCTCTGCAGTGGACACCTTAAAGCCTCTGCTACTGGAGACCCCGCAGCCTCGCTGGGCAGCCCGCTCCAAGGCTTTGATAGCTTTAGCACTGGAGTGTGTCCTCCCACCACGCTGTCTCCCATGCCGCAGTGTGAGCGCACCTCCTCTTGTCCTGTCTGCAGGAGATACGAAGAACAACTTTATCTGTTCCCCTCCGCAGGAGCCTAATGCTGATCATAACCAGAGTGAGCGGTCAACCCGCCTGCTGGGATTCACAGGGAGAATCTCAGGAGGAATCTGATGGGGTTTGAGAGTTTTTATCTCGGGTCCTACAATAACAAAAGGGCTACATTTGTCTGATGAAATTTGGGGGCCTTTGCAACACTGCTAGCTGTTCTCCCAGTCCCTTACACGCTGTCCAGGTGTTTAGGTTTATTCCATAATCCTAGCCCTCCAGAAAATGGCATAAAATAATATTGAAATGGGAACCACAAGCTATAAAAACATAGCCCTAGTTGGTAAGTAAAATGAATAAGTAGCTGTTAAATGCAAAATGAAAAGGCATAAAAGGACAGTGGGAGCTTTTGCTGTTTAATCTGAAGTGTTCTATAAATAAAGCTAGGTTGCTACATATTGACAAAATTGGTCACCCCTAATTTAAGGCATGTCATAGGCAGTGGAAAAAGCGTCCCATAGACCTGACTAACGTGGATAGAAATAGAGAGCAATTTGGAAAAGTAGTGATACAATGCCAGCCTTGTAACTGCAGACCCTGCAAGCTGGACGTCGGTCCTGCCAGCTGAATAGCGCTTTCCTCTAACAACCATTTATGGTGATTGAGGTAGATTCACTGTTTACTTTGAAGTCATGATAATTAAAGCTGGAGTGTCATCTGCATTGTAATTAACATGCTCCTCTGCACCTAATTCATTCTGACAGTATAGATTAATGATGGTAAATGACCAACAAGGATTTATCATGAGGTGATTCTCCGTTCTACAGGCTGCCTCAGACAATTACAGGAAGCGATTGTTAGGTTTAGGCTATTGTCCTGGTGCAATCGTGCATGTTCATTCTTAGCTTTGTTTTGCAGTAAAACCCATCCAAGGGCTTCATAAAGACTCAGTTATGGTCCCTAAGAGGCTGAGCCACACTCGTAAATGGGAGAGAGAGGCCCGGGCTGGTGATACTGCTCTGATCTTTCAGTATCCCAGTGCTTGTAGTCCCTGCTGATATCAGTAGGAGCTGGGACCGATCAGTATTTCTGCCAATCAGATGCTTTTGCAAATGTAATTCTGTTGGGAGGCTGGGCAACAGGGTCAGCCGTGCCTATCTGGGCACGGTGAGGTGCCTATCTGGGGCCGGGCAGCCTTGTTTGGTACCAGTGCTCTTCCTCCGTGGCAGTGCCTGGGGGAGGAAGGACCTTTTTCTCCGAAGCATGCTACAGGGCCACGGTAACTCAGCAGTCCTGTCCGCCAAGAACCGCTCTGCCTCTAAGCAATAGCCTCAAGAGCGGTCAGTATTTTGAATGACCAAAACACTATATAAAGGAGATGCGCCCTTGAAATGAAGGTACCCAGTTCCCTGCAAGCTTAGAGCCTCAGGGGGTTTCACTAGTCCTGCTTGCAAAATCTTGACTTTCAAGCCAAACTGGTCACGGCTGGGGGGCGACGTCATGTCATGCTAAGCAGAAAGTCATGAAAAATGATGTAAATGAAGTGAAATTTTCCAAAGGCACTCAATCTCTTGTTACTTCTTGCAAAAAGTAGTTTCATCATTGCCTTTTCTTATAATAGCTTCCTTGTGTACACAAGGACTTAACCTGGCTGATTTAAACTGCGTCACGTATTGCTGCAAGAATACCTGATTAACAAGATGATCAAAGTGTGCTGTTCCACGTGTCAATCAATAGGAATTAATACGCAGCAGCCTAGTCCAAAAATGTGAGACTATAATGGAGATTTGGTTTTCTTTGTACTGCGGTGTTGCTGTGTGAGCAAACAAGTGCTAATATGATGAGCCGAGCTCCACTGCCTCCCCTCCCTAAGGCTGGCATTTTTCTCACTCCTTGCCTGTTCCCCCATTTGTACGAATCCCGACCTCCCTCCTAGGTGTGGTGAAGCTCCTTTGTGTTTGCAGCAGAGGTCTGAGATTTTTTTTGATAAAAGAGGTGAAACAGTGGTATTGCGCAAATGCACAGCAGTGGTATTTTACCAGCAGCAGGTACCTGAGTGTGATGGGGGTTTGACATTTTCCCCTGCTGCACGCACAAGCCCTGTCCTGAGAATCAGGCTGCAAATCAACTCCCATAGCTTGGAGCAGGTACTGATCACATGCCTAACCATTTATTCCTTAAAATAAATAGGGCACACGGAGGATTTGAGTTGACCACGTAGTCAAGGAAAAGCAGTTCTCCAGACACCTCTTCTCAGGGCACACGGTCAGACCCTGGCTTGTTTTTCTTTGTAGACTAGATGGGCCAGAAGGAAACTAGTGATCATAGCCTCAGAGTTGAACGGGCTAATTCCTACGTGACTACAATAAGGACCTTTGGCAGAATGCACAGCAAAACAGCTTCTCTCTAGTGGCACAGTAACGTGCTGCGGTGCCAGGAACAGCTTGTTTTGGGTACAAAAGGTGACTCTGTGGGCTCTGTTGCCCCCTCCGCACACTTGCTTTTCCTTTTTGTTCCTGACAGTAGCAAAGGGAAGGTGAGGAAAGTGGGGTGATGGAGTTATGAGAAGAAAAAAACTTGCAACCAACCAACCAACCAACCAAAACCAAAAAAGAACTTGGGATTTTGAAATTTACGGGTTTTTAATTGACAGGATGGGCATTTTCTTAATAAGAGTAATAAAAGCTTTAATAATAATAATTTTTCTTCAGAAAAAGTTTGCTGGATGGAAACATTTTGATCAGCTCTATCGGAGACTGAAATAAGAAGAGGAACCAGAGGTTTAGCTGATAACTCCAAGACCCTTAGTATTAAAACAGGTAAATGGTCCCCTGGGCCCTGCCTACCTTGGCAAAAGCTGTTTTATAGCAGAGCCGGTCTACTGTGCATTGCGGGGTCACGCCGTCGGGGTCCCAGGCACAGTTAGGGGGCTGTGTGCTAGTGAACGTGCCTGGGACATAGATGGGCACACGGCATGGAGGGGATGCCTGGCTGCCACGAAGCCTGCAGGCGCTCAGACCCCGCTTCCCTCTGCCCCCGGGATGTTCTTGGGGTGTCCCTCCAACCTCCTGTCAGTCCCACCAACCTCAGCAGCACCTTTTGCAGTGCTGGCCATGAGCATGCGGTCGCCGAAGCTGTCATTGACCCCAAATGGACTCGAGTCAGTCTCTGGTGTAGCTGATCTGCCGGTGTCATGTACTCCCGCGCCAGCCCGAGCACAAGGCTTAACTGCAAGTGTTTTTAGTGTCTATAGGAAAATATTGCTCTGCTTTGCCCGTGCAGCCCTGGGGACACTAGCTTGATCCTGGTGGCTGCTGGTTGTGCAACGGTGCTCCCTGTGCTACTTCTCTCCGCTCTCTAACCAAATAGTTTCTCTTCCACCAGTAACCACCCAGGATGGGTAAATAGGCCCTGGGAAATAAGAAAGGTGGGGAAAGAATGAAAGAGCAGAAACACCTTCCCCCCCCCCCTCCTTTTTCCCCCTTGGAACAAAATCTATTGGGAAACGGGTGTATGTGAACTGTCCCTCCTTCCCCAACCTCAGAGAGATGGTGACGAGGTGGCTGTGGAGGGGAGGAGCGTGTGGATGAAAGAGGAGGTCTCTAGGGCACCATGGCCATGGAAACGCACAAGGTTGGCATTAGTGTTTGTTATTGTTGGCTGCAGAGACGCCTGCTCTGCACCTTCAGCCCTGAAGAAACAGGGGTACATCTGACAGGGTTTATCATCTTTGCAGTTTTTCACCTGTGAATAAGAAAATAGGGGTGGGGAGCAGAGCTGGATGAATGGTGAGTTTTTTGGTTTGCTCTCTGACACCTCCCCCCAAAATATGAAAAAAACCCCATAGGTCTAATGAAACTAAAAGCAGAGGTTCCTTGGGAGAAAGTTGAGGGGGTTTAGGAGGAAAATTCTTAAGTTTTGCAAAATGTTTTTATTCAGTCCCAAACAGAATGCCTGGTGTTGCTTTATAAGCTGTTTAGTTTTGTCCCCTTTCATTTTGGAAAAGAAAAAAATCAAACCCAAACCATTTCATTTAGAAAATACCAAAGCAAAACATTTTACAGAATCATAGAATAGTTGAGGTTGGAAGGGACCTCTGGAGATTATCTAGTCCAACCCCTCTGCTCAAAGCATATTTGAATATGCTATACACGCTTTGAATTTTTTGTCTGTGTTCACAATCGTTTCCCAAATTTGGCTTGAATTTCCAAACAGATCTGGTCCCCCGCAAAAGGTATTTTGTGGGTTAACTTAATACTTACTGATTTTCTATTTTCTCAGGCTTCTGTTTGGGACATCTATGTCCTTTCTGCCAGGCTGGCAACGTATACTGTCTTCGGACTCTATATACAAAGTGTTTCCCAGATGTCATGGATTTCACATAGCTCCTGTTTTCTTCTTCCATATGGCTTTATATAGCCAAGAGCATCTGGCTTTATATTTGCTTATTACAGCACACTTTTTACTTGTGACTTAAAAAGATGTGGACACTCATGGAAGCAAAACATCAGTGCTTGTTATGAAAGGTAGTAATATACTGTCTGGTTGGCTTCCTACCTATGTCCATACATTTCAAAATGCTGATCCATGTCTGCCAATGATTTACGAAAGGGACAAAGTAGTATCTGTCATTTATCCACTAACTTTTTTGGCTAGGTTAAAAAAAAAAAAAGAGAGAAAGAAAAAAGAAAGGAAAAAAAAAAAAGAGGGACTGACAGCACGTAAAGAGCGGCTGGTGACCCAGAAACATGAATGACTAGGATGCCTCAGACTCGGATGTGCCCAAAAGTTCACACAAAGCCTAAAAAAAAAAAGCTGCATTTGTCAGCATTTGGAAAGTCATTTGTTGGTGCCCACAACAGTGTCAGCCGTGTGCCCTGAGGGGTTTGACACCTGAATTCCTGCTAGTTGGGGGTGACTGCGCTGTCTGTGCTGCCATTTTGGCAGGGATTTTCAATGGTAGTTGGTGTGATTTGGACACTGGCTGGAGCAAGAAAATTGGTTTTGTCACATTTGTAGTCATAAGGTGCTGTGGGCAGGACTGAGGAACCGTCTTCTGCGTGCGTGTGCGCTAAGTGCGCTAATGTAAAGCTCATGTAAAGCAAACCCCTGCTCTTGCTTCCAGTACAGCATGAAACTTGTCCACTCTTTCTGAAATGGAAAGACAATAATGGCTCTGTCAGCAAATGCAACTCAGCCCTTCTATTTTTTTAATTTTTTTTTTCTAGCAAGGATTTTAGTTTCCTTTTCTGCCTTTTCTTATTGCAAATCATAAAAACAGGCTAAAACTCAGGGGTTCCTTTGCAAAACTATTCCCTCATGCTTTCAGCTGGAGAAATTTTCCAACATTGACATGAGCTCACAAAATGTTAGTTTGACTCTCAATAAGATTTTCCAGAGTTGGCTGAAGGTTTTGGCTTAGTTCTAGAATAAACTGTTTCAGAAACCTTTCTGGAGTGGATTCTGGATAACCTGGCACCATTTAAGGGATTAAAAAGTCATGCATAATTTGCCCTTTACTCGAGGCTTTTAAATTTCTCACCCCAGAAAATATCCTTCTTTTCATCAAACATCAGCTGTTTCCAATTGCTTCATTCTATTTTGGTCACCTATTCTCTTTTTTTCCTTCCCATGCATGACTAAATATCTTCTTTAAATCAACTTGAAGCAATTCGTTTTTCCATTCATCCATTCGGTTGTGCTGGTTTCTTTCCGTGTTGGAATGCTACATGAATGTCATACGTTGAAGAAGCAATATCATCTGTGCAGTCCTGAGTGCGGGAGTACTTGGCACCAGTTCTGCAGCTTAATATGTGAAAAACACGAAGACAGCTGCCAGTTTTGCATGTTTTAACTGGTATATTTTCTGCAGCTCCGAGCAGAAATGCTGAGGCCACGGCAGCCCCACACAACAGCGTGATGCGTAGGTCCGTGGTCCCATGGTGAGCATGCCAGCTCCTGAACCGGGGAGACTCATTCTGTCTCAGCTCAGCACTAAGCTCAAGCAAACCGGTCCTTTTGAGAGTCAGGCACACCGAGCCTAGGAGCCAGGCCACGCTGCTCCAGCTGTGCTGCTTAGGAGTTATTCCTCAGCTGTCTCTGCGCAGCGCTCGGCTGCCGGTTCAGATGTGCTGGCTTGCTCAAAGCGATGGCACAGGCTCTGTGCTGTGCTCTCTTGCCTGGTGTGGATGTGGCATAAGAAATAGGTTACATTACTTCATGTGTAGGCGACTGGATCCCTTGTTAAAAGTGCAGTGAGGTGCAGGTGCCAGCCTTTCTTATAAGATGTGTCCATGCAAGTCCTGCATCGAGCTTCAGTGACCAAAGAAGTGTTGCTGCTTCTCATTCCTGTCAGTTCTGTAGCACCTAAATGCAATCTTGCATTTACCTTGATTTGTATAGCTGAGGAGCACGCATGCTGCTCTTCAGTACCCTTATTTTGTTGTCCTCAAATTAGAATGAAATTTCTCCAACCTTTGATCTCTTGTATAATATACAAACACCCACCAGATTTCTGATCGATGTGTATGCAACACATGCATTTTCCTTTCAGTTGACAAACACAGAAGCTGAAATTATCCAGAAAAAATAAATATCAAGGCCAAGCATAGGAAAGAGTTTGTTTTGTTTTGGGTTTCTTTTTTTGGTGAAGACAAGAATACTCTGGAGACAGATTTGACGAAGTGAATGATCCAGGTTTTTGTGGCAATTGCATCCCAGCTCTAGCTGTCGTAGTCACGGCTGATCTAAGGTACGCTGCGCTCTGCAAGAGAAGGAGTCGGGTTCAGGCCTGCCAGAAGGCCCCAAGCACTAAACCTTTCTGTCCAGAGTGGGATATGTAAAGCTACATTTCCCCAGGATTGCTGCCAAATGACTAATCTTGGACACTTTCAGGCATTCCAGCATGTCTGGTTAGTGGTTACTCTAGCCATCCTATCGTGTTTTTGGGAACCAAATGTCTTGCACGCTAAAGCAAGGTGCATATTATACAAGGGGTGCCTATAATGGATTTAGGTAGAGTTAGTAGCCAGCACACAGTGGCTTTACATCAAAGATAACCCTGTGAAGAGGGAGCACTGTGTATATACTCAAAAGTCAGAGACACAGGGGAATCAGACCCCTTTCTACATAGTTTACTTAGGAGTCATGGGCAGGGGGGGATAGGAAGGAGGGATTTTTAAACACTGAGTGAATTAATTAGTTCATTAACTTCTGTTTTCGTTTCCATGCAAGTGACAACTACCTGTTGTGCCCAGAGGTGAGCTAACGAGACAGTACTCTGCAGTAAGCCGCTGCTCAGACAAGCATCACACTATTTACGGTAAAAAAGAGCTCGTTTTCTGCAAAGAGATCCCAGGCTGGTAGACTTTTCTGTTCCATAACCTTGCTTGTTCCAATTTACTCATGGGCTCCCTAAAACTGGACTAACTGTGGTGATTCCTTCATTGCATGGCTCACAGAGCTGTCTCAGGGCATACTCCAACGGGCATTCAAGCATCGTCTCACAGGATTTTCCTTTTTGTTTGAGGTACAACATATATTTCAAAACCCAATAACATGTCCAGACACTGATCATCTACTGTACGTAGCTCGAATGCTTTCCTGTAGCCAGTACATGTGCCAGAGGCTATTCCTGGTTCATGTGAATGCTCTTTGGGGTTTCACTGTACTTTTTATGTCAATGATAAATTATTATGGTTTCCACAGGTTAATCGTAAGTGCTCTGCAGAAGAGATGTCCTGTCCAGATAGTATGGTTTCCTTTTAATTGTCTTTTTTGGATCTAGCTTTGTTCTTACACTATGGGATAACAGGCCAAAGGCGGCACTGTGCAGGCTGTGTTGATGAGAGTTGAATTGCGCTACAGAATTTTCCTTTTGATCCTTCTTTTTCTTCTAAACTCTCCTGACTACTTTCTCCCCTTATACGGAAGCCCTTTGCCTTGTATCTCCTGTTTGGCATCAGTGCTTGATGGGCTGGATCAGGTCACAGTACTCGCTTGTCCGACTGAGAGAGCATGGATATCCGAGAGGATGAGCTGACCTCCACTGCAGCCGGTTATGTGAGGAGGGAGCCATGCGCCCGTGAAATCGGGTTCCCAGCCCCAGCTAATACACAGCGTTGTCTTGTCTTTGTAGGTAACACTGAATCTTCTTATAAATGTGTTAAATTTTGTGGTTACGTGAATCTATTGTCTTTGTTGAGAATTACAGTCAGTAACCTGTTGTACCAGTGCAAGGAGTAAATTGTCATGTTCTAACATGTTCCCCTAACATACCGGGTGTTTACACAGAGGAGGCTTAAAAGCTTTTTGTCAGGGTCCATCCACCCTGGCTAGCTAAGCCCAATTTTAAACTCATACAACTCATTACTCATGAAACACACTTTAAAAGAGGGCTAAATAGCTGCTTTAAGCGCGAAGAATTAGGGAGGGTTGATGGCTGTGGATGCTACCCACCGATTCCCTGACTGGCTGGCCGGGATGTGGAAGGGTTGGGGATTGTCCCCCTGAACGCCATGTCCAGGGCAGTACGGTGAGCCATCCACCCCAGGGTGTCGGAGAGCCGCGCTCGGCCCTCTCAGCTCCACTCTGCACCAGGAAGGGGAGGGAGTGCTCCAGCTGCATCCGTCCCGTCCGTCTGGCCACAGGAGGCCCTTGAAGTACAGAACAAAATAAATTCCCTCAACCCTAGCAATTTTCTCCAAAGCAGATCAGCAGGCGGCAGGCCTATGTTCTGTGGCTTGCAGCGGGCATTTGTGAGTGTCCCAAGATGCCTGCGTTTTGATGACTATATCCCAAAGACAGGCCTCTGGTGTTTTTCTGTGCCCACAAACAACATTTGAAAGACATCGCATAGAGGACCAAAATCATCTCCAATGGCTTCAGTGGAGTCGCTTCTGATCCTAGAGCTCCCTGTCTGGGTACCAGCACCCAAGCACTCAGGCGATTTGGCTGCAGAGCTGTAAGCAGGCTGGGAGAGAGCACGCCAGCACGCCTCTGTGCCTGCTGCTCATCTCGCCAGAAGTGCTGCTCTCAAAGTCCTTCTTGAACAGGAATCCAGCTGTCACGCAGAAAATGCCAACAGTTCCACGCTCAAAGAAGAATTAGGAAGTCTTCTAAACCAGCAGAGTTAAGAAAACAGACAGAGATGAGAACTGTTTCCTTGTACAGCTGCGGGGGGGGGGTGTCTCTGTGGGTTTCTAAGCTTCCTCAAAAGGCTCATGTTATTCCCCATATACAAGTCAGATACTGAGCAAACCCACTGCACCAGCTCCTTTTTTCTACGGTTGTTTCCATTTGTTAACAAAGCTGGGAGACATTCCATTCCAGGGGCAAACCTGCTACGCTAAATCCCATCTCACTTCATTGGCTATTACTAGCATTTTCATGATAAATTCACCTTCAGAGAAACGCAATTGTAAATATGTATCAGAAAGTTGTTGTGTTTAAAGCTTTTAAATGAGCATTAGACGGTTCAAGCCCGTGGTTGACACCAAGCAGTTTTTCACTGGTGTTGATTGAGGTGTGCTAACTCTAGGAGAGGCAGAGCTTTACTGCAGAATCATAGGTTGTGTTAGAAGTACTTCAAAAATATGGAGTTTTACTTGGCTATATTAACTATTTTAAATATACGATTTCCCAGAAACCACTGAAGTTTCAAAAGGTGGATACTGTGGCGAAGGGGGTCAGATTACAGCCTTACTTCCAGGCAATGACAAATGCTTCCTAGGTGACTTAGGGCAAGTCACTCAATTTATGTTTTCCCATCTGTAAGGAAACAGAGTCATAAATCAACCCATATTTATGATGTGTTCCAGTATGTCTGTGATAGGGTCATATAACTTTAGATAAATGAAAGGTTACTTTTATTTGCTGCTCAAGAGAGAAAAGAAAGCCGTATAGCAACTATTCTAGAAATCCAAGGTTTCTGTAATCTCTTCTGAAGTTCTTTTTTTCACTGAAGCGGTTAACGAAGCTTGGATGTAGTGTATTCTAATGTGCATAATTTAGCTGAACGCTTTAAATTCTTTTAGTTATATGGCTCCTGTCCGTTTTTGTTTTACTTTTTTTTCCACTGCTGAGCTCCATAATTGTTCCTTTTAGCCACAGTCACCTAAGGTCAGGCTGTACCTTGCTAAGTAGCCGAACTGCAAACAAGGCTAGCTAAATCACGTGTCTCCAGCCCGTTCCTGTTATTAATCCTCCCAAGTTCTGGGCCTAGCACTTGGCAGAGCAACAAAAGTAAACTTTATATCAGAAGTTCACATTCTCCTAAAGTAGAGGATGAGCTGGGTAATTCCTGTCTTTTTTTTCGGGTTGTAATAGGGGAGCTACCTCAGATTTATTTCGACAATGCAGGGGGCACAGACAACTGTATTTAAAGACCAGTGTTTGTGCAATGTGAATTTAGTCTGATAAAATTCTGTTTCTGTTCCCAAAATGTCTTTCGGAGTGCTTTCATTAGTAAATATGCTGTCATTGTAACAAATATGACGCTGGCTTTAAACTGATGATAAAATGGCCAAAGTACGTGCAGTTTATACTCTGACAGGAAGCTGGTCTGGGTATTTAGGTTTTGTCTGAAATCTACAGCACTACAAAGACTTTTTATTCCTGCTTCAGTCTCTGTCTAGCAGAGTCCCTGCTTAATTTACTTTCTCTTCCTCTTAAAATTCTCACAGTCTTCATCTCTGCTTCGGTTCTTTGTCTGTTAAGTTCATTGCGTGGGAGCAGGCACAGCAAATTCAGAAAATTCAGTTGGAAAGGTTGATATACTTTGTCCTCAGAGCCTCCAGGCAGCCTGGGGGAGCCCAGGCGCTGCCAGCGCAACCCTGTGGGAATACAAGGATCTAACGTAAAATGCTATGCTGGGATAAATGTGGGCTCAATCTGCCCTAATTAGGGCAGCTCAAATAGCAGCATCAGTTAAATGCCTCAGATGGGAATGTGTAAATGTAATTCTTAATGTGTTGATGCTATCAATAGGTCACTATATTAAGATAATAAAAAATGTCAAGTGGCAAAATGGTGAGAAAAATTAAAAAAAACCAAACAAGATAAAAGTAGAAATCCTAAAAAGGGAGAAAACCAGCAGCCCTCATCGTTGTGTTTATATATTCCTTATATAGGTCAATATTTAGGTACATGTGGGAAAGTGCTTACAAAATATTTTTGATAAATAGCCTAATTCTTCCGAGACAGGAGGCAAGGAGTTACTTGGCATGCTTTGGGATGGCTTGGTGTGTTCAGGCATCCCCACGAGTTGCTGTGAGAGCGTGCAATCTATTCTGCTCGGTACCAGAGTAGTACAGCCCAACTGGGTCTTACTGTAATCAAGTGTTGACTATGAATGAGTGGCATCCACAAAAAGTCTAGTATAAAGCAGAAACGATTAGTGTTTGACAGAGAGGAAGGGGAATTCAAAGAATGCTTCTGCTGTGGGTTGGAGATTGTCATGATGTCCACACACCTGAAGAGCAACATCTAAAGGCAGCCTGGTTGCTTAGAAAGAGCTAAACTACATTCTCATCTGCAATGACATTGAAGTATGATTTCCAAGACTGTATCCCTCCTGGATTGTCCTAAACAGTTCTGGGACATTTAGCATGTCCATCTCTTCCTCTAGTGGGCAAAATTTTTAGGACTAACAGGAAGCTTTTAAAAATGTGGCTAATGCTGTGTTAAGATGAGTGTTGCAGCATTGTGCTAATGGACAAGAAACGGAAACTAAAGGTGGTGAGCAAAAGTGAAGGTAGCTGATCTAATGGAGTTCTCCGTACTAATGAAAATGCAAAACTACAATAAACAGCCAAATAAAGAAAAGCAAATCTGATTTAAGATTATCTCAGTTTGCCTAAGTGCCATGTCGTGAGGGCATGCCTTTAAGAGGGATGCTGGGTACTAACCTCACTGCATTGGAAATATGAAATCAGCAGGTATGAAAAAGTCTGGGTTTTCTTGGAAAACAATCTTGTGGTGAAAAAATGTCTCCTTCTGTTTGACCAGCACTAAAAGCCTGTGACTGAGGCTTGAATCAACAAGCTATTAAGGGCTGCAGTGAGGTGATGCTGTGTGCCGCTATCACGAGGAGCTGTGAGCTCCTCCTTGCGTAGCTGCCCGCTCTGCTGCAGGGCAGAGCCGGCCGTTTCACAGGGTCCTTTGTATCCCAGAGAGTCACCTTTTGGTGATGCTTCATTTCTGTCTTCCGCACTTCAAGGAACAGCCAACACAGCTTGCCAGCAAAGGAGTAAACAACGACATGTTTTACAAAGCACATGCAAACAAGGGATCTGCTCCCACTCACCTAAACCTGCATGTTGGTGATTTCTATCTGAGTGTCTAATGTTGCAGGTAATTTGTACAGTGATGGATATCTCTAACTATCACTGTAGGTTAGTGCCTTTTTTCCATTCTTAAATGTGCAACAACTTGTGCTGCCAGTCGGGAAAAGTTTGCATTTCTCTGGTTTGTTTTGTAAAAACAGCATCTGCATGGAAGAAATTGATGTGTTATACTTAACATGCATACTTACAGTCTCTCTCCAAGCACAGCACTTCCCAACAGTCCTCATACACTAACTTTTTCTTGTTATTTAGCTTATAATATTAGTGAAAACTTGAACGGAAAGGCTGTGAGGGATGGAATTTGCTATATTGCTTTTTTTCTTCTTGAATTTGTTTTTCTTTTTTATCATCTGTTACATAATCAGTGAAATACCTCGCAGCTGGACGCACAGTTTCAGCTGTGAGATGCCTCCAGCTTTTTTTGGTAAACGAGCAAGCGGTTTAAAAATCAAAAGTGAAATACTGCTTGGGAACGGGGCCTGAGTCCTGCATCCTCTCCTTGCTGCTGATCCAAGGTAGGAGGAGAATCAGGACTGGGCTCCTGCCTAGACACTAAATTGCGGGTGTAAGAGACCTGTTATGTCTCTCCTCTCTCCGTCTCCATGGGGCGTTTGGTAGAGAGCTGAATGGTGCCTTGCTTAGTCGGTGGCAGGTATGAGTTCAGGCTAGTCTGCTGCTGGTTTTCTGGGGAAACCTGCAAGAGAAGGCAAGTGTTTCCTGACGTCCCTCTCCCAGAGCTTCCTAGAAATCCCCCCTGAATGGGGGAAGAGCGAGCCGGGGCGGAGGCCCCAGCAAGGTTTGCCCACCTGTGAGTGATGCATGAGCTAGTCAGGGCACCGAGTGAAAAGGGAGCCAAGTAAGATGGCAACTCTGGGTGCAGTAAGTGGGGAGTAACACCCCACGCTAACCGTAAAGGGGTCTCTGGATAACCAGCCACAGCTGAGTCGATGAGTTCTACACAGCTGCAATTGCTGCCTGCCTCTGTGCAGCACAAGTCTGTGTGCACGCTCAACCTGCTGTGGGCAAGCTGAATTTAGACTGTTCTCTCTTGCAGTATTTTTCTTGAATACCTGTATTTCTCCCCAGTGGAAAACTGATTTTTCTGGGATTTGCTGCTCCTGCTGAAAACAAGCACGGCTATGTTTGGAGAAAGCTTTTGTAGTGAGGTTATTTCAAGCATTTTAGTAAGCATCTTATGTAGTAGACATACTTTCTTTTTCCTTCTCGCTTCATCCCTCTCTCTCAAAAGGCCGCATGTTTTTTCCCATGTGAATCTGTGAAATGGACAGTTACTAACTTAGTTTCCTTTTAAAAGGATAATTGCTTTAGGTCAGATTTTGAAGTCCTCAGGACTCAGAGCTTTTGTTGAAAAAGTGGTTATTTCTTTTGGTGTCCAAGACTGTCAAAAAGAAGATGTGATTTTTAGGTGTTTATACCAGCTGAGCAAGAGGGAAGTGGTCTGCATGGGGGTCTTAAGAGATGTCATGTGCATGGTATGATCCTGACCTTCTCAAATGACTCTGATGCTTGCCTAATGACCTTCCAAGAGTGCAAGATGAACAAATCTTTAATTGTTTCGTCCAGATTGGTATACTCGTTGCGGTAGTGAATTTAAGAGTGACTTTCTGGCTTGGTTGTTTTACTTCTTTATAAAGCTAATGTGTGCACTGGTTTCCTCTGAAACTCCCCAAAACCAGAAATGCAAACCAGATTAGGGCTGTGGGAAAAGGTGTGTTTAGCACTTGGGGCATGTGAGAGATAAGGGAAGGAGCGGCATTGCTCCTGGTTATCTGCGGTCACCGAAGTGTGAGGTCTCATTTCTGCAAAGGGATAGGAAGTGGCGAACTGTGCCCTGGAGGTATATCAGGGAGACAAAGATGCCACCACAGCATATTTCAAGTGAGAGGAGGTTAAAAAGCCTCTGTACGGAGCATGAGGAACCCACTCACATGGGCAGAGGAAGTGCAGATCCAGGAGGTCTTGCTGAGGCGAATACAAACCATGAGATCAGCCTCCCCCAGTTCATCAGATCACCCCCTGCCGCGTCTGTTTGGAAGTCTCTCATGAGTTTAAAGGACTTTTAAAACTATTTTCCAGCTCCGTTCCCAAACCATTTTGGTGAATTTTTTTTTATAGCGCTTGCTATTGTGACTGTGTTACAGAGCCTGTCAACCCCTGCAGCACCCAGCTGTGCTGGCTGCAACCATAATTCACAGAAACTGCCAAGTGCTGTTCTGCTTAATATGACAGATCCTTCCGTGATAGCTATGCTACAGCCAGCCCTGGTGAGCGTCTTGGGAAGGATGGTGCCCATGTGGGTAAGATTTATGTTTGTTAGGGCTGTGGTGAGTGAGCCTGCAAGCGCTGCCTTCCCCTTTTCAAAAACTTGGAAGATTTATCTCCCCGACACATCCTGAGTCTCTCTCTCTCTTTTTTTTTTTTAAAATAGCTATCCCCAGAAAACTTACATGGTCTTGTTTCTCCACCTGCCCTCAGTGTGGTTTCTCCTTATCTCTCCCCCAAGTTGTCATCTCCTCTTGCAATTCTTGTGGTGCTGCTCTTCCTGCTGCTCAGCTGCATGTGCAGACAGCTGTAAAATGGAGTTTACAAGACTCATGATCTACGAGCGCTGTGCCATGGCACCGCAGAGGTCGGATTCCTGTACATTCCTTCTTAGAGCTGTCTGCACGCAGAGCTGCATGCAGGCAAGTGGCAGGGAACGCAACTTGCCTGATGGGAGCTTACAGAAACAAGAATACAGTTGGAAAAATAGTGTGAATCATGAATGAAACATTACTCACAGAGCCTGATTGCAATGTAAGAACTGGATGTGAAGCATTCCTGGAAAAAGGGGTACAGTTGGAGAGAGTAATAACCTGCACAACCATCTCTGGGTTATCTGTTTGATGGTAGGGTATGCTTCTCTTGGATTATTAAGGGTTCAGCTTCTTGCATATGTAAGGATACTGCCTTGCTCCACAGAAAGACCTAACATCAGGGCAGGATTGTGTGTAGTTGGATATGACTGAGTGTATTTAAAGGCCCAGTTGTTAAGCATTCAGATGAGGTCCAGTTCCCTGTCTTATATTCAGATATGTTTGTAGGATGAATTTTTCAGATGTTTGAGTGATCTAGGAACGTAAATCTCAAGCCAGTACATAGGATTTTTTGCTATTGTGAGTATATAATAAATTGCTACTCAGTACGGCCATGGATGATGGGTCTGTTCCTTAAGTAAATTCAGCAACCATGAAAGCTGTCTGTTTTGCAGGTGTACAGCCTGTCTTAAAGAGTAATTTTAGAGAGTTTTTCAGCCCCTGCTGCTGCCATACTGCAGGGATGAGTTTCTAGCTCTGTATTTTGTTGTCCTCTTTGCCACTCTTACTCCATCTGTCTCTGGGAAGGGTTAAGGATGCTGGCCCAGGAAGGCAGGCTGCTGGCCACTAGCACTCCTGGTTAACCAGGAGCAACTAAGAAAGCGGCTGCTGGGCAGGAGGCAGTGGGGACCCGGGAGAGGGGAGATGGGGCGAGTCAGGGAGAGGAAGTCTGTGGTTTTGAAAGCCTGTCTTGAGTGAGTCTTCGTGAGCTTGGCCTGATGTTGTTAGCTGCTGGGGTAGGCTGACAGAGACAAAGAGCTCATCCTTCTAGCTTTGATGACCAAAGAAAACTGACCTACTGATGGAGGAGCCAGGTTGCTTGTTTCTTTTACTGATTTTCTTTTGCTTTCTCTTGCTGTATCCAGGCAGGCCACAATGTGTTATAGGGTGTTATAGCATCAGGACCCAATTTATGAGTCTGAAGGGTCCCGAGGCTGGGGTCACTCCTGGGCTGGGCCAGAGGCTGGCTAGGTAAGAGGGGGGATCCAATAGCCTTGGGAAGCAAAGGGACAACAGGCAGCAAGGCCTGTAGGGCGTAAGAATTGGGTATACCACTCCACCTAAGTGGGATCCGTTTTCTGGCAGAAGGACCAGTGCTCATCCTTGATTTAGTAAATCACAAACTGAAAGGGTTGCATACTAAATGTATGTAAGTTTGCTTAAAAATACTTAGGAAGAGAGAAGGGAAAATTCTCCAAGAGGGCAACAGCTAATTCTCTATGGTCGCAGCTGGCTGCATGGCACTCTGTATCCAGACAGATAATCCTGCTTGTGAAGCACAGGATAATTATAGGGGAGTGGGTGGGGACGCCAATGCTTTGTTCCTCCCTTCCCCACAAATTTCTGGCTGACTGGAGGCAGGCCAGGCGGTGGGAGCTGGTGGAGGCTGCTTTGGCAGCAGCAGCTCACAGAGCACTCCTCCTTCCCGCTGAGCTCTGGGGTTGGCACTGCCGGAGCAGCTGGGTGTTACAGTGCAGCCTCCTGCATCCCGTGGGTGCTGCATTCCCCGGGCTGTGCAGGGCTCCCAGGCTCAGGGATTGGAAAGACAAGGCTTAGGTGATGGTCTCCTCTAAATGGTGAGGACTTAGACATTTGGGAAGAGAGGACTGGGAGGGAGGGGAAAACCTGTGAGACTTTCAGGTAGTTGTAAGGTCTCTGTAATCTGCTCTGGCCCCAGATCAGTCCAAGGATCTGTACTCGTGGTGCCTAGCGAGATCAGCAATGCTGTGGATGTCAGTCTCAGCTGCCCCCAGATCCAGAGTCGGCTTCCTTTGGGGCAGGGGAGATTCAGGGAGACCGTACTCTCACCCTTTTCCCTTGCTCCGCTGAAGCTAGGCTTCAGCTAAGCCTGCTATAAGCCAGCAGCATCAGAAGCCCCATGCCCAGTCATTAAAGCTGGGTGGCAGAGAGATCTGGTCACCTTTGCTCTGCATCTGCTATGCAAGCAGGTGCTGCTCTTGGGGAGAGTCTACAAAAAACAAAGTAGAGAAGGTATAATGCTGGAGGATACCTGAGAAATGTTGGACAGATGGACAATTGTGAAAGCAGAAAAAATGGGGAGTTTTTGTGGGAGATTTAAGGGGGCTGACTGAGGGATTTTGGGAGACCGTAGAGGTGAGAATTGCTTTGGGGCTGGGCAAAGGATTTTGATTTAATGGCGGGGAAATGGCAAGAGAGAGCAGATGACAAAAGGGGCAATTAGAAGAGGAAACAAAAAGATCTGAGGAAAAGGTAGGAAGAAGCAGGAGAGACTAAGAAATATGAGAAAGGGAGACAAATCTTTAGGATAGGATGGGGCTAGGAAAGACTTCCACGTTGTGGGACAGCAGAGGGTAATCAAAGTGGAAAAAAGGTACAGTGAAGAAGGGGCGTACATTTTTCTCCCAGAAATAGCGACTATCCCGCTGATCACTGAGCAGCAGTGAGTGTGGTGTATAAACTACAGCTGCAAAAGCCATTTTGACACCAGTTATGACAATGAAGCTTGTACGTGCATGAAGTATCTGAGCTTTAGACTTGAATGTCTTTGGTGCTAGAGTTGAAAAAGTTGCTGACTTAGACTGTCTTGAAGGCCCTGATTTCCAAGTGGTACAGACAATTGTCTGCGTTCTGCAATGGCAATTATGCAACAACAGCAAGCCAGACAGCCTGCCAGGCCTTCAGAGTGGCGCTTCTGTCGACCGCTTTGGGGTTTTTCAGGACATCAGGAAAGTGATACAGAAAAACCCGTTGTACTTCTGTACATTCCAGGAGCTGGGGATGATCTATCTCAGGACAAATTTACACTTGTCTCATGTCACCTGAAAATGCCCAGTTCCAGGATGCCTGTCGCTTCTACGCAAGCAAGCAGAAGTACCCTGGCCTGCTTGTGGGGTGTAATGCTGATACTAACTGGTGGTTAAGGCAGAATATGGTCCCTGTTTTCTCTTCTAGAATATCTTGGGGCTGGAGGGACGAGCTCTGTCACAGCTTGCATGTGTCAGTAGTTAGCAGTGTAGAGTCCCTTCAGCTGTTTGTGTGCTGGCACATTTTCCGCAGTTCCACCTCCTCCTCCTCCCCACTGCCTCCTTTGCTGGCCTAGAGACCAGCAGGATCACCTAACTTTTCAGAAGGCCAGAAGACACGGTTGGAACGTACAGCTGACTTGGGGGGAGAAGCAGTTAAAACCACATAGAGTAATCCCGTATCAAGATTGCTGCCTTGTGCTCACAGGACTGCAGGCACGCTTGCTCTGCCATCGCTGAACAAACATTTTGTTCAAAGCACATTTATATTTGTTGTTCATGCAGGTGTTAGTCCATCATTTCTTCTGCGTAATTCTGCCTGTCAGTGTCTTGGGCACTGAAATGTTATCAGAATTGGATTTTGGCACTAAGCTTTTTCTCCGGGCCTTCATACGCATTTTTGTGTAACTGGACAGGAGCGAATTGTCCCAGCGCTCATGCACGAACTCTTACAATGTGCAATGGGAAATGGTCAAGGGCTGTGTGAAATGGATGCATACCGCTCATACATCAAGGGGAAGTGCTTTTGCTTATGGAAATTTGAGGGGAGATCTGGGAGTCAGTGCGTTGCTCAGTCTTTTGTCAAAAAATGCAGGATCCAATATAATTTGTTTATGAGATGGATGGGGATGTGGCTGAATACTGTAATTTTCAATCCCTTTTAAATTTTAAGCTTACGTATGTGTTCTCTAAATACTTTGATCTTCCACAGCACCCACTTGTCTAGAGACGAAGCTGATAACAATCATTTCAAGCTCTTTCCTAGCCTTCCTTATTCTGCAATCCTGAATGAAATTCAACCTTATTCTCCATAAATAACTTTTCTCATTCCCCAGCTGTCTCCTAGAGCTAGTTCTCTTCTGACCTCTCACTTACTGACTCTGTACTGACCTTGCACTTCCCCCACAGCCCTAATCTGCCAGTGTCTACGCTCCTATTCTTCCTCTGCTCTTTTGCACTATTTCATTTTTTTGAATAATAGGGCCCACCATTTCCTGAGCAAATAAGCTTGAACAAGCCCCTTTATCCACAGAGTTCATATAGTGCAGTGGCAAATGACTACCATTGGCAATGATTTTGATGTTTTCACCCCTTCTCCCTGATTCTAGGCTGTGAGTAAATCTATACTTTCAGCTGTATTTTTCTATTGGCAATAAAAAACAGCACCAATGCTTTAAAATTGAAGAGAAACAAGCCAATGCCTGTGCCAGTTTACTGTTCAAATAGAAATTTTTGTCTTTAGTTGGATTTTCATCAGTGTAGCAACAACTCTAGTGATTTCTTAATGGCTTTTATTAGACTACTAGGGGATCATACAGGCATTTTGTGCTCACCTCATCCTCCCATCCAAGGCAGTGTGAATTCTCATCTGATAAACTTGCAAATGGAGGCTTATTTTTTTTTGTTTGAAGTTAGGCTGTAGATTGAAATAATCAGAAGTAATCTGCCTAGGGTTAGCATGGAAAAACTTTTGAAAAAGGGCAAAGAGGTCATGCACGTCATATCTGCATGTACACTTTTTGTTTTGTCAGGCTATTATTATATAACGTTGAACGAAGCATTTCTCTCCCCCCCTCCCCAGTATTTGTTTGTCTGTCGTTTGGATAAACTGAAGTATTGGTTGAATGGGAATTTGTTTGCCTCCAAAATGGAAAGCAGAGGTGTTTGTTAATATTGATATTTTTTGAAATGACACCATGAAACGTACATTTCATCTTTGTGTAGCTGCAAATCAAACCCATTTATTTTACAAAGTTGAAAGCTTAACTCTAGGTGTCAGCACTGCAAACTGAATGTGGAGCTCTGAAAACGAAGTTTTGCTGTCTCTGACTCCTCCAGTGCCACCAGAAATAACGTGCAATAGCAGTTTTGCTGACAGATCCTTTAAGGCTGAAGAAGAGAGCCCACACTTGTGGTTAACGGCACAAGTAGGAATTGCAGCATTCTCTTCTTACACAGACTCTTTCTAGCTGCACTGAAGCGTGTTGTTATTAAGGCATCTAGTAAATAATGTTTAACATAAAGGAAAGAATGAGGACAAGATCCCTCTCCAAACAGTGCCCACTGTTTAAAGCAGTTATGTTAAGCCTTTCCCTTCATTTATTGTTAAGTGCTTATCTTAAGTGGGCATCCAAAGTGATGAGAGAGCACAGGAAGCCAGTGTCTTTTTCTGGTTCTAACAGGCTTTATAGATCAGCTAAATTAATGGGGTGGATGAAGTTTATGTGACTGTTGCTTATACTTGAAACTGCACAGTAGCAGAGAGATCGGGGAAGGAAAGACTTGATTTTCCAGCCTTTAACCCCAGCAATTACGAGAAGTAAATAAAAGCATTTTGACAGTGGAAGTACTGTGGTTATCCTGAAAGACCACATTTCTCAAAAGCACTGACTTTTGGCTTTGCATCTCCTAACCTTATAAGGTGCTCTCATCTGCATCAAGTGATGCGGTTATGCATATCAATGAAGAGCTTCTTTTTGCCATTCTTGCTGTCATAGTCATCACTTATCTGCACATTTTGCTTTTAATTACGACCTGATGGCATTTGTCACGTAGCTAAGGGTACTGTTCAGAGGCTGACTGTTCTGAACGCACAGAAGTGCTCAAGCTGAATTGGCTGCTTTTGAAACAGTGTGATTCTGACAGGGGAGCACAAAAGCATTCATGATACAAATTTGGAGTAATTTAAATAGTTTCTTCCCGTGATGCATCATTTTCCCTCCTCAGACGCTGGAGCTTATTGACAAAAGTCATGTCTTTGATATTTGGTTTTCTCCATGCTCCTCAATCTAAAGTTTGTTCTGGCCTTCCCTAAACCTCTGTCGCCTGTAAGCTGTTCCTCAGCTGATGAAAACAGGCAGTACCTTGGAGAAGCACCTCTGCGAGTCACTGAGAGTACAGATTGGCAGAGCTACAAACGACATAGCGAGGAAAGCGAAAGGAACCTGTGGAACACGAACAGGGCTCTTACGTTGTGTGTGGTCTGTGGTAGAGTAGGGTGTCGTACGTCTGTCGTTGAACCTGAGCTGCACTTGAGCTGGTACTTCTGAAACACATATTGCCTATAGCAGTAACTTGTCTTACACTGGGCATGGCATTTTAAAGGGCTTTAAATACTCTTTCTCTCTTGAAGTATGTACAGACATCTAGTCTCGCAACACATCCATATGATGTGGAAGTATAGTTACTTCCATATGATATAGAAACAGAAAAATGCATACATATTGCAGGAAAAGCCTGTCTGCAGTTCATTTTCCAAGCCCTAGGGTCTGGCTCTACCCATATAGCACCGTCTTCCCTTTTCACAGCCTTTGCTTTCAGCAGTATTTTCAAAGAAGTTGGCACGGCCAGAGCTGAGGAGGAAGATGATGGGAAACAACAAGAGTCCGAGCTCTGGCTGTTCCCTGGTTCCTGGAGAACGGATCCCGGTGTCCTTGCAGGAAGGCAACTTGCAGGCTTTCCTAGGCGGGCTTCCCGGGGCTGCCCTTCCTACCGAACGTCTGCAGGGCAGCCGAGCTCCTGGTCCTGACAAACGACGCTGGGTTAAGAATTCTACTGGTGCGTTTTGTTGTTGTTTTTGTTGTTTTTTGTTGGTTTTTTTTTTTTTTTAAATCAAGAGTAAGAAGCTAGTTGCACCTGAAATGGTTGGAGTCACGCCATGACACAGATGTAGCCGCGTAAAAACACCTCTGGCTCCGTGCGCGGCAGCCGACGCGCCTCAGCTCTGCCCTCACCGCCCGCTGCCCTGACAGGAAGGGCCGGGGGCGCCCCGGGAGGAGCTCCCGCCCCTGGCGGCAGGTGACGCGGCCAACGGCGGCCGCGCGCGGCACCCACCGCGCCGGGCGCACGCGGAGCGGCGGTTTAAAGTTCGCTCGCTCGGGCGGCGCGGCGGCGCGGCGCGCCATTGGCCCTCGGCGGCTGATTTGCATTGACGCCAGCGCGGGCTGGAGGTCAGCGCCGGCGGGTGCTTTTATTGGCTCCGCCGCTGTCAAGCGCCGGGGCAGCGCTGGCGGGGGGGGGGGGGGGGAAGGGCGGGCGGGGCGGCCGTTGGGCGGGCGGGAGGGCGGGGGAGGGGAGGGGAGGGGAGGGGGCTGCCGCCGCCGCCGCTGAGGAACATCAATAACAACAAGGCGGGCGCAGAGCGAGGGAAGGCGGCTGCGAGGAGAGAGGCATTTCCCCTGCTGCAAGGGACGCAGACACCACGGCCCTGGGAATTAGAGCTCTCGCCGCTGCAACCCTTTCCGCCGGGATGGGACGCTAGGATCGTTTTCCTTCTGCTTACCGCTCTTTTTCATTTTTTCCCTTTTTTTTTTTTTTTTTTTTTGATTTTCCCCCCCCCCTCGCCGTTTCGCATCATTTCTCTGACCAAAAAAAAAAATCCCCCCCAACATGGAGGCCCTTTGATGCCTCCGCCAGCGGAGCCGGCTCCTCCCGCGGCTCTGGGAAGCCCTCCGGGCCGTGCCCTGATTTTCCGAGGGCCGCCCCGGGCGCTGAGGGGGGCTCCCCGCCGCCCGGCCCGCTCCGGTCCCGCGGGGCTGAGCCGGGAGCCCGCGCCCCGCCGGGCGGGATGCCGCTGCGGCGGCCAGCAAGCCCCGCTGCCGCCTGACGGGGGGCCCTTCCTTCCGACGACGGGAACCTGAATGTCACCCCCGCGGCGGCGGCCGCCCGCGACGGAGGCGGCGCGGGACATGCCCAGCGCGGCGTGAGGGGCGCAGCCGGCTCCCCGGGGCGGCGGGGCAATTTGCGGTCGTTATTATTATTATTTTTTTTTAAATCTACTGATCTCGGCCCCCCAGCTCAACCCCAAAGCACGCCCCAAAGCACACCCCCGGCACAGCGCAGCGCAGCGCCGAGCGGGACCGCGAGGAGTAAGCGCTGCTCGGCGGGGAGCGCGGAAGACGAGGTGGGGAGCGGTCCCCCCACCCCACCTCCCGGCCCGTACCCGGGTTAATCGGTAACGCTGTGCAAACCCAGGTGGAAAATGCGCCGTGCTCCGGACTAGGAGGGAGGAGATGGTGCAGTGCCCCCGGCCGCTCTGAGCGCCTAGCCGAGAAGACGCTGGGGTGTGTGTGCGTGTGGTTTGGGGCTTGGGGGTTTTTTGTTATTTTTGCTTTTGCCTTTTCCCCCCCTCTCTCCTTTTTCTTTTTTTTTTTTTTTTTGGCTTTTCCCCAGAAGGAAAGAAAACCCTACCAAGATTCTCAGATGGCTTAGAAAAATTAATAATAATCTGTGAAAATATGAAGTCGACCGGTTCTTGATTTTTTTTTTCCCCCCTTCCCTCCCCTCCAGCTCCCCAGCCCACTGCTGAGATTGAGATTAAAGGACCTGTTTCCTGGAGGACGAGGAGAACAGACACGTTTCTGGTGGTGTAGAAGGGACTGATGGCAATGCTTCAGAGTGTAGCGGAGACGCAGGAAAGAGATTCAACCTGTTAACAAAAAATTAAGCAGGGGGAAAATACCAACGGGAAGGAAACAGAAAGATATATATATATATATACACACACGCACATATATATATATATATATATATACACAATTTAGAAGTATTGCCCAGGTGGCCACAAAGCATGGGCTGTGCTCCAAGCATCCACATCTCTGACAGCAGAGTGGTCTATCACAGTAGCAAAGAGTCTGAGGAGTGCAATTCCCCTCACCAGACCAACACAACCATGTCTCAACAGCAGCAAGGCAACCCCGTCCCAGGATTATTCATTAAATCCTCCAACACATCCACTTATAAGGTGAGGACTAATTCCTCTAAGAAAGACAAGAGGGAGAACAGCCAGAGCATGGAGGCAGAGACCCAGACCAGCAGATCCAGTGTTAAGGTAAAAAGGGTGCTAAACATAAGCACTGTTTCTCTCAGAACAGGAGTTGGCTGTAGCGGTTTAACCCAAGGAGTCTCCCTGCCGAAGCGATACGTTGCGGGGGAGCTTTTCCTGGCTTGAGCTATTACTTTCGTTTATAAACTAATCGGTCTCATGAAACGACTTTACAGATGTACCCAAGCCTCTTCATTCCACAAAACGAGTTTTCCTAATGCTGGGAAGGAGAGCTGTGTAATTGTCCTTGTCAATCGTTAGAGCCAGGGGTGCGGGTCTTGCTTCTGAACGCGGAGGGCCCGTCCGTCCGTCTGTCCATGGTGGGACTCTGCCGTGCATGGGAGCTGCACTGCCACTGACTCCTGTGTTTTACATGTTTGTTTGTGCTGGGTCGTCCAGTGTTGCTGTTTGCGCTTGTCGTGTTTGGAAGCAGAGGCAAATCGCAGTCTGAAGCGATCTGCTGGCGGGGCTGATCAATTTGCATACCTCTTCCATTCAGAAAGTTGAAAGGAGAGCGACAGCGGGTTTTTGCTCTGGGTACTGATTTACATTAACAACTTGTTGACCTTGTCTGTTGCTGCAAACGGTATTTTTTGGAGGGTTTTTTGCATGTGTGTTAGCGTGCATACTTTTGTGTAGAGATACAACATAAGGCTGTATGAAGTCGACAGACACACACTGAAAAAAATTGTAATTTGTGGTTTTTTTGTTTTTTTTTTTTTTGAAGTGAGAGAGTTAGTGGTGTGGCGTGCTTGCTTGTCTTTTTACTTTCTATTGATGGCCTGTTTGTTTATGGGTTGTACCTTTGTTCCTAATGCTATAGGTTTTGATTATTTCATATCTTTGCTTTTTTGGGGGAACTATCTCTATTTCGTAAAAATAAGTAATTGCAAATATAAAAAAAAAATCAAATTGTAGCAGCCATGGGGATATTATATAACATGGCTGATCTGCTCTGAGTTACCATGATAAGAACTGAGATACACATGCTGTAAATATAAGATACAGGCTTGAGATGCAGGCAAGAACTAGCTAAATGTCAAGCGTTTTGCAGACTCGCAGAAACTCTAATGATTTGTAGTTTTCTTAGGATTTTTACGTGCTCATTAAGATGGCTTCTAGAGTATTGACCTGGAATAATTTTTTCCAGTACTGTGAGTGATTTTTTCTTCAATTGTTTTCCTCCAGATATAGCAATCTCAGTTCATAGGAGTTCAGAAAAAGTCTAGAAAATGCGAAGTAAGTAGTGAGTTGGAGGAGGAATTAACAATACCTAAGGCAGAACATGAAGCTGAATGGTGTTATACTAAACTAAATTTTTGTGTTAATAACACTGTACAGGAAACTGAACTTTACGGCCCTGTTCACACATGATAGACATGCTTATGGCATATTTAACACGGTAACCACAGTAAGGAAACTTAAGTTGTCATCAGAATCCTGACAGTTGTTTTGCTAGCTGAATTTTTAAGTGTGATTATAATTGCACATTACAAAATCTAAGCAAAAAATATTCTTAAAATTAATATTCTGTGAACTTGTCGTCCGTGTGCTTGCTTATGGGGAAGAAACCAACTCCAAAACCTGTTTCCAGAAGCATGCATAGGAAGCAGTCTTAGTTTTGTTAAATTTTGTTGTTCGATTTCAAGAACTTTGTAAAAATTCTTGTTACTAGGTTTGGATAATTCAGCCAGATGCTATACGGTTGATGTTGGTTCATATGCATACTGTAATCTCATTGGCAGTCATTCTGATTTTTATCACTCAGTCACATTTTCTGCCCTTGTCATCACCCTAAGCACATTGCTGTGAAATGTTGAGTTTTGAGAAGTGAGAGTGGAATTCTGTTTGTGGTCAGCTGAATACAAAATCTGTTGGACACATCACATCTGCATGATTTTCATGTGCAAAATCCTATAATGCTCTTTAGAGCCATAAAGTGGCATGGTATTTCATTCTCTGCTTTTATTATTAGTGTGTATAGTATGATCAGATTTACAGTTCTGAGTGTGCTAGATAACCACATTGTCTCGGAGATTGTGCTGGAGAAGGGGCTATGCTATCACTGGAGAGCAGTTTTCGCTGCACAGTGAAGTTGTTTGGAAAGAAACAAAGTGTGAGAACATTGAAGACAAGGGACAGGAGCCTGAAATCCCTGAAGCCAAAAGGAGCGTTGGGCAGGACGTTGTGCTGTTTTGGAGTTAAAAGGATTTTTGATTTGAGGAAGAACTGTTAGAATTAGGGGGCTACTAGGAACTATTGCTGTTCTTCAGAGTGTGTAGTACACCCTTTATGGCCCCTGAGATACCCTCACATGAACGGAAGATGCTACAAACCTTTTGTGCTTTGGCCAATGGTGGTGTCATCAGAATTTATGTGAATAGCCAGTAACCGGCCTGAATGGCATTTTCACTTGGTTTCAGGGCACTTTAATTGAAATTCATTCACATTCTTTTGTTGTATATGCACAGATTAAAGCCAAGAAAGTCCTATGTGGGAGCTTGGAAGAAAACTTGGCACATGTGTAAATCTAATATTTTCGCTTCTGCTGGCATTAGCATTAAGTTTATTAATATATGTATAATAGGTAGTGCAATAACTTTTATTGAATCAGTTTGTTAGCTATAGTGCACATTTTTCAAGTCAGAAAGTGTCATAAAAAAAAATAACCCATGCTAACTATAAAATGGCATTATATCTATTGGTAATTAGCCCCCAGACTTACTCTGGCTTTATGTTTATGTCTTATTATATCTTTCTTCTGGTGAAATAGCAGAGGGTCATTTGCTGGATGCGTGGTGTGAGCACACTATATTTTGTGATTTGCATCAATTTACAAACTGTAGCTAAAAAAAGTTAACCTGTTCTTTCCTAATATGGAAAAACCTAAGTTTATCCATAGCAAATTTGCAGAGCAGTCCTGAAAGTCTGTATGTGCAGAGATAAATGCCGTAACAGCTATTTCTGGTATATATGGGTTTGGTGATAGTATATGAGAAATGGAGGAGCCCTTTTAATAAATCATATTTGATCATGGCACTTGTATCTCCCTCCTTAATTAGTAATTTCATACGTGGTTTTAATTTGAAAATTTATGAGCAGCTTGGAATCCAAGTGCCATATCTAAAAAGTGAACCAGCCATGAAAACCCTTCCCTTGATTTTCAATGTATCGACTCCACAGCTTAAACTCTGTACTTTTCCCAGTGAAAGATGAGCAAGACTTAAATGCAGTAACAGTGACTGAGGTTTGAGTATCCAGTGCTACATTAAAAATATCAAATGACACTTACCCAGTACTGTTGCAAGGGAGAGTTTTCCTGTTGGTTTTTTTTTTTTGTTAGCTCCAAAAATCTCAAGAAAGTGGACTCAAAATCATGATAGTCTGTCCTTTTCATATATATTAGTTAACGATTTTCTTCTTCAGACATTTGTGTTGTTGAATTTATGATAAAGGTACTTGGCTTTATAGGAACCTGCTTAAACACCTTTAGAATAATACCTCTGTTTAATCTATAGCATAAGTGGAGTAAATGCTGGAATGGTATAAGGACTTCATGGGCATTTATTTAAAATTTACTTGGGTGTTCATAAGCATATGCTGTCCCAACAGCATGTGTGTGTGTGTCACTCTTCTATAGTGCACTAATATACACTGTAGCACATACATTGCGCATTTATTTTGCCCTGTCATTCTTTTACGTATGTGAGATTTCCTTCCTCTTCTCTTGTGTAACTCTCCCTGTCATGTATATTTAACACAGAAATATGTGCGTTTGGGTGTGAGGGGATCAGAGAGTAAATCCAGACTTCCTTTATTTTAAATTAAAAGTAGCCCTAAGCCAGCAGGGCTAAATGTGAAATAGCCTTTTGATTTATCAGCTGATAAGGGACAGCCAGTTTAAGTCCATGGCCCTACAGCCAGTAAGTTTTCTTCATTCAAACCCTGTGAAATTGCCGGAGAATTTTGCAGTCACTGCAAACCAATGGTTGCATAATTCTGCATATAGGAGGCTGTATGCTATATTGTACCTGCAGTGCTGAAGTGGATCTTGTTTCAGTATTTAGCAGCAGCACATTATTTAGTCCGTTAAGCCGTCTGCTCTTTTCCTGTCTGTCTGGTAATTCCTTCCCCTTGGAACACACGAGCTCTCTTTCCCTTTGAAACTCCCACACGTACTGTCCATGCTTCCACTGAGGCCATCCACCCTCTCTTGGATTCCTCCCTGTTCCCACTGAAACTGTCCTCAATCATTTCCCCGACAAACCTCCCATCACCGTTTCCCTCCCACTTCCACTGACGTCAGCCCTCCTGTACAGAGATCCTTGCTCCCACTGAGAGGATCCTTCCCACGCTGAGATACACAAACTTTTCTCAATCTTTACGGCTCCAGACTTTCAGGATGATGCTTTTTATGCCATTGTTGCAAGGCATGAACCCTTTTCTCCAGGGGATGGGAGTCTAATTTTTAAATGGTATGAAGTGAACTGGGTTCATATTTAAGTCTATTTTTTATCTTTACCTTTTAATTTCCTGTTGTTTGTAATGTAAACTGGAAAAAACCAAACTGTAAATCACTCAGAGCGTATAGATAGCTACACTACTAAGATAGCATAAGCTGTGTTTTCAATTTTTAAAGCGTTGTTATCAGTACGTCTCCTGATGATGCAAACCAACTCATGCAAAATGTGTCACTGCATCTGAGAGCAATTCCTTGTGTGACTGAGATGAGCAAGGTTAGACCCTGAATTTTTGGAGTACTTACTGTTGGTAAAAACTTCACTGGAACTCCTTTCAGCTGTAAATTCATCTGCCAGGCACGAAACACTGACTTCTCTCTGCCCTTTGCATTGTTCTTTGCTGCCCCTGGTCTAAGCTTGCTTTGTGTCTCTTCCCTGGCCATTTTAGGTAGTTAATTTCTAAGCTTTTCCTTTTCTGCCACCTGAATGTGTCAATAGAGGAAGTATTAAAAACAAGCCTTTATTTCTACAGTTCTAGGTATTTATCTTACTGTGTTGTACCCTTTGTATTCTTAATTGTATGGCTCAGATTGAAGTGTAAGTACATCCACAGTGAGAAATTTTCTAGTTGTAGAATGTACTTAGAAGCCAGAAGAACGGGAGGTGATACTAGTTCTCCCTCCCTTTCTACCGTTCCCAATATTACATGTGGTGTGACATTCCAGTGCAAGGTACCAGCATTGCCTTGCTATTTCAGGTGCCAGCAATTCAGATTTTACATCCAAAATGCTAAGTCTAAGTATAAATTAAAGATATGAAATGGTGAAACGGTTACACCCACTTGCAGATACTTCACGTTCAATGAATTTTAGATTAGAAGATGCCTACAGTCTGTGTGAATATGAAGAATGTCTCATTAAGAAAGTTGCTCATAGTTCATTTGAAACTTAGAAAAAATACTGTCTGGAAACTGTTTTGCCTCCCATATTGCATGCTTTAATATCTGTTCCTCATGTTCAAGTAAATGTCCATGTCAAGAAAATGGGAGGTATTTGAATGAGAATTATTTTTAACATCCATTGAAATTGTTATATCCAACAGTTGCCACTACCAACAGTGATAAATTGCTGTTTTACTTTATCTATTATATGAACTT
The DNA here is from genome assembly GCF_965638725.1 of Aptenodytes patagonicus. NCBI lineage: Eukaryota > Metazoa > Chordata > Aves > Sphenisciformes > Spheniscidae > Aptenodytes > Aptenodytes patagonicus. The sequence goes on from NC_134958.1 coordinate 4,029,472, forward strand.
TATCTATTATATGAACTTTTGTTTACCCCTCTTGGCTTACCCTCTTACCTTGAGAAGGGACTCCAGAATTGGGTTTCTTAAGCAATAGTAACAATACACTGAAAATATTCTGCTTTTTGAGCATTTGGAATGCCAACTTACTTTCAAATGAGTCCTCAAGGAGGAAATAAATATTTAGAGATACGGACAGATAAAGCTCTTATTAGCTCTCAGCAAAAAGTGAAAGAAACCTGAAGCAAATATGGTAATGAGCAGACTGTCCCCAGGTGAAATTGTTTCCATACAAGCTTTACGTAAGTTGTCATTTTGTCAGGGGACCACAGAAGCACCTGCACACATGAGAGAACAATTTAGTATTGTGTTCTATTTTGGTGGTGTGTATGGATATAATATACCCGCACTGTAAACAGCTTTACCAGCCATGGATGGAATTAAAACATTGTTAGCAATGTTTCCGAGATTGCACATAGAGCGTGATTTCATGTCCAAAGCGCAGTTTTCCAGGTTTATTGCAGTGTTTTGTATGTCAGACCCATTCATCCAGTGGGGGTTCACTAGGAATTTGCTTGGCCCTGTGACATTCTACGCATTGCTATCAGTCCATTGGGTAAAATAATTAGGTATCTTCCTTTAACCATAATTTAAATTGGCTCAGGATGACAAGATGCAAATTGAATAGCTTTAATGTGCACGACATACTAAATAGTTTTATTGCCCAGAGTCAGATTTTTAAGTTTTCAAAGGCATCAAGGAAGTGATGTTGTTAAAGCCCTCTGCTTTTCAAAAAGATTTCGGCATCCAGCCCCTTTTAGGTTCTTTCTTAAAATCCCTGTTAAGGCCAAAATGTAATAAATGATGTTGGTACACACGCTGTGAAATTAAATAGCGGAGTCTCTAATTTGTGGATTCTTCCAGACCGTCCCCTTTTACTATGAGTTGAACTGTTGGCCTCAAATCAAACTCCCAGGCCCTTTTCTCCTCTTCCTTGTAAAATCTGTAAGTCTGTCACTCTACATAAAGTAAAAAGCTTAGCATTCTGTAAAACGGCTCCCACATGTATGGCTTTGTTTCACAAGAAAGGACGAGGGCTAGAACCTACTTTTTGATGTGGAAATGCGTTGACGTGAATTAAGTTGTATCTATTTTCAGTGTGGTTAACAAGGTAATTTGAGATGGGTTTTGATAGTGTTTTAAATGTTTAGAGGTAGTCTGCATATGTACGTAGAGAGTTAATGTCCCTGCAAACAAAAGAACTTGGAATAAAAAAGGAATATTCAAGATTTAAAAGCAATTTTGGGAATAAAATACTGTTGCTAATGAAAGACTGATTCCAGTATGAGGGACTCAAATTAGGATTCCCATCTTTGCTTGGAGAAGGAAGAAATACTGCTTTTGGTTCTGCTGCTTTATTACGATAGACAATTTCTGAGCACTAGAACCCTAGAAATTAGGATGACATATTTTTGTTGGTGTAAAGACAATCTCCTTGTTGGCCAGATAGGTCTTTCATTCCTGAGTGAACTAAATAGATACTATTTCAAGGAATTTTTTTTTTTTTTTAATCAGGATAGAAATTAATCTGTTTGTTAATATTTTTAACAGATTTAAGTTGCGTCTGTTTCTTGATCGGAAATGAGGATTCACTCTTTTTGCAAAAGCACAATCATTTTGCACATTAATTTGAAAGTTGCACAGGAAACTTCAAACATTTTATATGCCTGGAAAGATCAAATCTTTTCAAGTAAGAGGTATTTTCCTTTGTAAATGAAACTTCTTACATAGCGACATGAACAGATTTCTGATATTGTTAAGGGAAAAATGGTAACCTTGAAATCTTTTCATTGTTTTTTAGATTTCCCAGTTTCCTAAGTAAATCCATACAAAGAAAACATAGAATCACTGGGCAAGTACGAAAGAATGACATCCTCTACTTCCCATTGTTTTTAACTTTGAGTTAGCAATGACCTTTAGCTCCCTACTGGGATGCGGTGGAAACTTTATGAGGCCCCATCTTACTTGCCACTAAAAGACAACGTATTTTTAAAGTTACACATTTACCATTGCTTTCTGTCTTTCAGTCTGAGGTTCTGTTATCTCTAATAAAATTTAATCAGACAAATAACCTCAGTAAGCAATCGGCAAAGTAAACATTCTTTATAAGGATCTTGTTTGAAAAAGCTATGCTAATGTATTAATTAAAGCACAACAAAAGAACCTTGATCTGTATTGAATACAACCTTCCTGTATTTACGAGTATCTACACTTTTGCATTGTCAGATAGATGATGTTCCTCACTCATACTGAATTATCAGGATTGCGTCTCTTCTGACACTGAAGTGTAGAACTCTATTTTACAACAGTGGTTTTAATTCCAAGTTTTTAAATGCACAAACGTATCTGTGTGATAGGTAGATAGGACAAGATCAGCATTCAGCAGAGACGACTGAGTTTGCAGATGTGTATTTCTTCTTTTGGAATACTGTCTGCTGTTTCTTTCAATTTTTAAGTTTTTTTTTTTTCCCCATAAAAGTTTGGTGAGAAATTCCACAAATGGTTGAAGACAACCACACCTACTATTCTGGTAACCTGAAGCAAAGTGACTTACCCTGCACACTGCTGCGGTTTAACTGCCTGGTAAAATTGCACTTTTCCATGAGCTGTAACTCAGTGATAAGTATCTCGGCATAAGACGAGTAATTCTACAAGTACTGGAATCCAGAGCTCTGCCACACACTGAAGTGTGGATGGCACTGGGATGGCTGGCAAGATATCTGCATTTTATTTTTCAAAACAAAGCAAAGAGTTATTTTCAAATACTGAAGAGGTTTATTGGTGGGCCAAATTCTGACTAAAATGACAGTCCTTCAACCCCATTAAAATCTGTGGGCTTGAGGGGTATACCTGAGGCAGAACTTGGACTGCTGTGTTTACCTCTCACTATGGTAGAAAATAGCTCCCTATTGGATATGTGATTTGAAAATAAAAATAGTGGCAATAATATTTGTATTAAGGGCTAAGTTATTTTCTGTCTTTCCAGAAAGACATTAGTATAGCTCCAGTGAGCAAGTTCCCGGCTGTACTGAAGCTAGTGGCAAAGTTCTTATAATTTTCAGAACAGCCAGAATTTGATCTCTAGTCTGTAACCAAAACTTCCCTGGCTTCTTTGAAGTGCAACTAGGGTATCAGCCCTTACGGTTGGGTCCCATGTTTTATGATTGCTTAATCCATAACTAATGCAAAAAAACTACCAATAACTGATATTATTAACTGTCTAATGATGGGAGCAATGGGATAGCAAATTGATTTTTTTTTTCTTCTCAGCTTCTTATAGCAGTGGGGGCTGTTCTCAAGCAGTAGCTGCATAAAGAATATAAATTGCTGTGGCTTCAGGTCATAAACTAAATCTGCATGTCTGTTGCTGTTCTTGAGAGTGGTGACTCTCAAAGTTAAAACTTTGAATTTCTAGGCATTCAAAAGGACTTTTTTCTACGCATTTGTACCTGTGTAGTTCTCCACTTGCATCTGAAGTGTGTTGGGATGTGTTATGTTGCTTGGTGCTTTGTGGTCGCAGGTGATCATTCTGTAAGTAATGATGCAGCGGTGTGGCCAAGGCTAGAGATACTGAACTGAAATCAGAAGAACCAGACTGCCACTGGTTAGTGTGTGGCTCTTCGGCCAACTCGCTGTGTGTTTCTACTTGAACGCTTGATCTTAATCATGTGTCATGCAGGATCAGGGCCATCATATACCCAGGAACATAAGAGTCGCACTCAGATCAAACTGTGTCCATGTAATGCAGTGCTTTGTTTCTAACAGCAGTCAGCAGAGTGTGCTTTGGAGAAAGATGCAAGGAATCTATTTAAAAGTACAAAAATGAGAAGAGTTTTTTATGTTCCTCTTCTGGCTTTAGTCTGGACATACTGATTTACTTCTCATTTTTCACAATTTTGGCATGTCGTATGATAATGATAATGTTTTATCTCCTTAAAACTTGGTTGCTAAGTTGACAAATGCAATTAAAAAAAAAAAATGAGTGGAATTTTTGAATGGAGGATTAATTTCCAAACCAGTGTTAGCACATACTTAGCAGTGAAACACCATCAATGTGGATCGTTTATGTATTTGTTTCTGCAAATACTGTTGCAGGGACCAAGAACAACTGATGAAAGTGTTTAAAAGAAAGCAAAGGGGGTGAATTGTAACTAAATAGGGGTTTGCATTTTGAAGAGGACTTCATGACCAGAGAAGCTAGTGCTTTTTTTCATACATAAGGCAGAGTATCCTGCAGATGAAAAAAAGCTGAGGGTAACGTTGATATTTTAGAGGAACAAAACACTTCAAAGCCAGGCAAAGAGGGTTTTGCAAACCCAAACAGCTTTTGTTTTGTTAACAACTGCACTGCGAGGAAGAGCAAGTCCTGTGAACTCGGACACTGCTTCATGCTTCCACTGATTCTGCTGTAACTTTTAATTCACTTAGTATTTGTTTTCTTTTTGTCTTTTGCCGTGGAAGTGATCTGCTTTCTGCAGAATTTTGGATGAAAGGGCTGTTCTGCTTATACTGTCAATTAGTTACGTTATCGTATGTCCTCAGTTCTGGAAATGATGCGTCCTGTTCCTTGCTATTTAATGCCATGGCGCTGAGCTCTGTCATGAGAGCAGTCAGGTTGAATTCAGTGGTAGTGCTGTCAGTCACAGCCCCTAAGCCTAGCAGTGATACTTTTTCCGTCAGTGGATAATCTAACATTTTACCTTTACCAAAGTATGGAATCTTTTACTTTGGGGTAGCTGCTTACTTTTTAGGAGGGGTTTATCTTTTCTGAAATACTATTACGAGTTACAGCTCTTTAAAATGAATGTGTTAGCGCAGTAGCTTGTTGGGAACCAAATTTTCTCCAAAAAGCAGCTTGCACAGCCTTTTCACAGTGCCCTGCCTCTGGCAATGGTACCGAGTGGCAAGAACCAGCTTCTTGGGGATAAGAGAGATTTAGCTTTTATGATCGTTGTTAATAATAATAAAAAGTCATTAAACTAATGAAACTGCTCAGTGAGGAAGCTGATCTATCCCTCTCACCCCTGGCTTTGGTGAGAAGGGCAAAGACAGTATTTGTCCCTGAAGGACAGGCAATAGTGTCAGCCTGCTGTCTTGGTAGCAAATGTTAAAAAATGGAATTTTGGTGGGCATTCTTTACTGTTGGTTCCTAGAGCTAAATATTGATGTATCAGCTTATGATATTTTACTGAAAAACACAATTCTGCTGTCACTGTTTATACGTTATAACATTTGGAAGATTTCTTTTTTTTTTTAATATCAGTGCAAAGCCTCAAAATTAGAGTGGGAGTGGGGCAGAGGGAGCAAGCCCTGCTAGTGGTTGGCGGGAGGTATGGGAAATCTAACGCCTTGTCTGATCCTCAGACTTAGCCCCTAGTCACAGTGTGACCATGGGAAAATTGCCAGGCACCAAATTTTCAGAGGAGCGTGATTGAAGTTCATATTTTCTAAAAATCTAAGCTCTCTTGTGGATTGCTTACAGTGAGATTCATAGCTGGACTGTCAAAAAAGTGAGCTGAAATTGCCATCTCTTATTTTGCCAAACTAAAAAGGACTTCTTTTTGGAGGTTACATAGCTCTGAAGTTTTCTCCTAACTTTATCTTGGCTGTTCTGATTGCTAAGAGCTCTTACAAGGCTCTCTTGTGCTCTTTGGGCAATATAAAGTCTCTTCTGCTGTGCTCTGCTAAGGTTGTGGCACACTGTTAATGGGGTAAATTTTGCTTTGTGGGGTAACCTTGCTTTGTTGGTATACAAAGTCTAAGCAAACTAGAGAATTTTAAGTTCTGCAGAAGTGAAATACACCTGGTGCAGTTTCAGGGAATGGAAATCTTTTCCTCCGTTTCTTCTGTGAGCCTTTGAGCTGTGCTAGGAAGTGCAGGCAGTAGGTATTAAGAGGTAGCTGTGATGTTCAACCCTTTATTCTATGGACAGGAGTTATGTGGATTAGGAGGTGCCTCCCTGATACGTTGCACTGCTCTGTCATTGCCTCCTAAATTTAATCATGAGGTCAAGACCAGAGGCTCGTGTAGAGTGTAAGTGGTGGGGTCCAGTGCTTGACTCTGAGGTCACTATGGGGAATGGTTTTGCTTGTAGGTTGCAGAAGTCTCAGTCGTCTCCACAGGGATCTTTACCTAGTTACGGAAGAGTGATTTGTCCTAAATGGTTGAGAAGCCTCCTAAATTTTTCCACCATCAGTTGGAGCAAGGACAATGTCTCCCTCAGTCAGTTGTTTCCTAAAGTGTGTGTTTAGCAATGAGGCCATACGGTCTCTTGCCCTTTCTCCACGGATGACCTGCAAAGAAGAACTATCATCCCCCCTCAGGAAACCTGACACTTTTGGTCAATGGCCCCTTACATTTTTTTCCCCAGCTGACTGGCGTTCCAGCTGACTGATCAGAGAAGTACCCAGTTGCATCCACTTGTTAGGATTCGCTGTGCCAGTGGTATTCTGTTTCAGGATAAAGGTACCAAGAAGGAGCATTCTGTTGAGCATATCTGAAAGCAGAGAGGCACTTCCCTGGCTGTGGCCAATCACTTTGACTACTTCAGGATCTAGTTTCCCCTTACCCCTGTAACAATACACTCAGTAACAGTAAATACACATGTGAAATATTACCTGGGAATCTTTAAATGCTTGACTACTATTAGCTTCATGCCACTTTGTAAGAGTTACAAGGACCTGTAAAGTACCTCGTTGGTTTTTTTTAATCTTCCCCCCCGCCCCTCCATTTTGCAGAGAGGTGGATGTGGGTGAAGGGCTTGGCATTTTTTTCATCATCTTTCCCAACACTGGGAGGTCCCAAGCCAGTAGGTAGAATTTCTAAAGGAGGGGTCTCCGCAGCCTGTTCTAAAATAGTTTAATGATTTTTAAGGTAAGCCAACAAAACATTTCAGGTAGAGGGAAAAGCATGACAAAGGATTGTCAGGGTGAAGGGATTATGGCTAACAGCACTGCACCTCTGCTGTTGCTGGGTGCTGCAAGAGGTCTTCATATCCTTAAGAGCCTGAGTTAGGTTTGGGAAACCTCAACCTCTGTACTGAGGAATGAACTGAGGCCAGTGGTAATGGTTTGTTGAAACCCAGACTAATTGATTGCTATAACTCAGTTTGGTTACTACAGGTATTTTTGTCCTAGAACAGACATGAGCAGACTCTCCAGAGTCAATACAAATAGAATACAACCCCCTGACTTAGTATATATACCCTAAGGTATATATACCCTAAGGTCTTATTTTTTAATCTAGCTTGGACAGGGTTTTTAACGTGTGCTAACCTGGTTAAGGTACAGGAAAGACAATGATGCGTGTTGAAGTGCTTTATTCAAGGCCATGAACAACAAGGCTGGAAATACATGCAGGGAGTATAGAGCAGCTTGGTCTTCCTAATGCTCTCTGAAGTTGTCTGCCTTCATCGGACTAGGACAAACCTCTCGGATTGTGGCTGCCATGTCAATGTACCCATCTGCAGAACTGAGTACTGAGAGCTCAGACCTTCACAAGAAGGTTTCCTCAGGAGGCTCTCCTTCCTCTCTCCAAGTCATACATGTCTTTCTAGAGGTCAGGCTATCTTAAGAAACTGTCACTGACTGTTCTCAAGTGCTTATGCTTCTTAACTCTCTAAAAATAGAAAAAATTATGAAGCTCCCTGACATGCTGGGACAGCCAAGGGGCTTTCTTTAAACACTTCGTAAAATAGCACTATCTCTTATCACATGAGCTCTTAATTTCTCGGTTCAGAAAAGTACACAGCAGTTTCCTACAGTGCATAGCTGGGCACTTCCAGAGCCTGCTTCTTCACACAAAATTTTTGAAAGATGACTGTTAACTAAACTTGGCTTAATTAAGTTGACAATTTCACAGCTACTTTGAACAGCTCATTAACTGCAGGCTACAGCTTCTTTGCAGCCAAAGCTCCACAATACATCATACAGTGAACCTGCTGACAGGAGGGTACAACTTCCAACTCATGCTTCAAGAGATCAGATTTATTACTGCAGTCCTGCTTCTTCTAAAACCAGTTAAGGCCTCCTTTAACAGATACTGAAAATACTTTGATCTGTAGTGTAGTCCCACATGGCGCTGCCTAGTGCAGATACCACTTTGCATGTTAAAGCCAATGCTGTTTTACACATGCTGCCAAGCTGATAGTGGTGTTGGGGTGAGGCCAAGTGGCTGTGGCTGAGTTGCGTGCATTGCAGCTCCTGTACGATACTGATTGAAGTAGTAATTTTTTCACTTTTTTTTAATTGATCATACATACACAATTCCTTGTTACTCAGCTCACTTAAAAATAGAGACTAGTTCATTGTTATCTGTTCTTTATATGATCTGTTTCTTTAATTGATCTGGTTTATTTTTGTGCTTTGTCCTGCCCGCCTTTCTCCCCAATAGTATAGAAAATTTAGTCTCTCTGAGAGTTGTTAAAACACCTGCTGAAGGCAGTGGAGACTGAGCTTGCTGACGGCAGTTTAGCTAGCTGGGTTTCTTCAACTTGGCCTTGGAGAAAGAGTAAATAATGTTTCAAAGAAGTTTGCGAACCTCTGCTGCCCATGACCCTGAAAGATCCCATCATATGTTACCGAAACAAGTGTCTAGGGTCTTAGGTGATGAGGTGTCCTCCTCTCACCTCGGCTGTTAATATTGCAATAGTCTGTTCTTTGCATTGGTGATTTCTTACCGACATGGCTAGGGTAAAGCCCTGCTCTAATTGCAGCAATACTGATACTACCGTGCTTGTGACAGCACAGTTTATGCCATTTGAGAGTACAAATACAATGGTGTAACTTCTTCCACAACAAAAAGTTTTCCTGTATTTCTTGACTTGTGGAATTATACTTAGGACGCATTTCTAATTTAGGCAAAGTCTTAATACAGTCCAGGCCAGGACTGTATGAGGAATGTTACCTAGCCTAGAAATGTCAGTGAGGGATTTTGATTTTTTAAATAATATTTTATACTGGAAAAATCTCTGTTATGGATACAGTGATACTATGGGGGGGGGGGGGGGAAACGTGCTTTTGTTAGAATAGCTTGTTTCATTTGAGGAACCAGTATACCAGCAAAACCAGTTTTGCTAATGTTACTCCATTTGCAATAAGAAAGTTTCCCGGGACAGTTATACCTATGCCAGGATTTAAGGACTGTGGAAGTGAAATGGAAGTGAAGTGAAAACCTGGTACAGAGTCAGCACGTGGAGCCCTTTTCCTCCTTGTTGAGCCTTTGGATTGTGATAGTTTCCGGCAGCTGATGTCTATGAGCCACTTGTCTGCTTTTATGATGCCTTTGCAGCAAGAATTTGTAGCAGTGAGAGTTCCAAGGAGCCCCACTAGCACTCTGAATGCTGCCATGACACTGGCGCTTTTTCGGAATTTGTCCTCTTTTGGACAGGTAGATTTAACAGGAAATAGTTTGGCCGAGGTATGAAATTATAATGTGGGTTTTGCAAACCTTTGGTAAGAAAAGGCATTTTTTGTCAGCAAGGCTTTGTAGGCTAGACCAGGCAGTAGAACAGAGGGGAACAGTCCTTGAATTAGGACAAATAAGTGATTGTTAATGGCCTTTGTCCTCTGTTGCTGTTTGTGTGCCTTTTACTGTAGGACACTGCTTTTCAGAACGGGCTGTAAGTGTGTGGCTCTGCATTCTGCAACTTAAGGTTATTAAGGAAGAGTTGAACTCTCAATTAATTGCATTGTTTAGAACCAATCTAATGTTAATAATTAGCTCATGAAACTATACTAGATTTATGTTTGAGTATGGGAGAAATGATTATTGTATGGAAGATACTGAATTACCAGGTGTGATTCGGTGACAATTCGATGGTAATGCAAAAAGGCAGCTTGTGATACAAATGTTGTCACGCCACAGCTGCTTCTGCAGCAGAACCGCCATTTTAATGCCTGTTTCTGCTTGACCTTGTTACTTTACCATCCATGGTGGTCTGTAGTTTTTCTTTAACTTGTTCGGTTATACATAGCGGAGGTTCCTTCCTGCAAGCCGTTTTCTTCTTTTTGCCATTGTGTTCTACCTTCGACTGCCATTTTCATGTTTCTAATGCTCATATATGCATGTATTTGTAATTTTTTGTAATTTATTATACACAAACAGTATACGTCCTCACACTGATGAAACTCACATCAGCTCCTCTCAGTACTTTTTTTTTTAATGAAGTGCTTTTGTTGGGTGAAGGTCTGTGAGGAAAGTCTAGCTTCTTTCCACCCACTGGCATACAACACTGTGCTAGAAATGATAGAATCTTTTTGTTTACAAAGAAGCATAGCTAGTAAACAGATCTCTCCCTGAAAATCTTTATTTAGTACACACAGTGTACTCTTAATCATTTGCACCAAGGTCAATAGCCTTTAAAATGCCATCATTATAAATCAATCTGATATTAGAGGAGTATTTTCATAGATGTGTACACAAACTCAAATAAACAAAAAAATCATTTTTTCTCTAACTTCAGCTAAAATGCAGTAATCTTATTTCTAATCTGCCATACTAGAAAAATGTTTTTTTCATCAGCTTTCAAAATTGCAATGCTGTTCTATGCTTAAAATGTTTTCCTCACCGACATTTTAAATTGCAGGTATGTTCTTGTGTTGCTTAACCAAAAGAGGTAACATTGTGGGGGAAAAAATAGTTTTGTTTTTCATAGCACAAACCATAAATAATTAGTTGATGTGTAAATTACTTAATTATAGTTTCTGGATATGAATTTTAGTTATTTAAATATGAATAGAGACTGTCATAAATGACATTAAGCATGGACTCTTAGTCTTGTATGATTCAGCTGGTGCTGACACAATTTCATAATAAACATTAGACATTTTCCATCTATTTTTGTAGCCGTGTCAGTTCAGATACTTGCTGTAAAAAGGGAGTATCTGCACGAATAGTTGTGATCGAACTGAACTTTGATCTGAAATGGAAATTGATTTTTTCCCCTTACTAGGGGTCTTGAAATGGCTTCCCAAATTATTGAAGCTCAAGCTAGTTTTTGACAGCTTGCTTTTTGACAAGGACTGAGTGGAAGAAATTGTTACTTTTTCTCCAGATACACTCCCAACAACTGCCATCATTTCAATTTTTTTTGAAGGGTCGTGTTCATTGTGTCTCTAACGTAATTAAGTGGTATTTTACATCTTCCAATAACCTTCAGAGCTTCCCATTCTCTTTTGCGCTTGCAGACTTGCTGACCATTACAGAGATGACTGAAAAGTGGTCCATGGGTGCTGCCTTGCTTACGGAGCTGCATCCAGTAACTCCCTACTCTGCAGTCTGGTTTTGGGCCACCAACTGTTCCTCTTTGGTTTCTTGAGAGTAGTGTGAATAGACTGAGAGAGGCCTGACTCTCATCTTGATTGCATTGAGGCTGGGGCAAAATTTCATTTAAGTGGTGTTATGCAAGTAAACCAGAGCAATGTGCCGGACTCTTGAGACGAAGCCTCTTGCTTCTGTCTTTGTACCCACGTTCTGGAGCCAAGCTGATGCTTGAAGCCCATCGAGTTAATGGAAAGGCTGGTTTTCTCAGTGCCATTATGTTATTAGCTGGTTCTGGCTACTCTTTTTCTGTCTGATATATTACTACCGAAAACTGGAGGGTGGTCCGTACTGGCTGAGACCAGTACAGACCTGCTGAGGACTCTTGGTGCCGTGTTAGAGCCCCAGCGTGCGTGCATGGTAGAGGACAGGTGAGTGAACCCTGCAGACTTGGAGAACTCCGTGCTGAACAAAACTTTCTAGCCTATTTGAAGTCAACTGTGTGTCAGTGGCTGGAATGGTAATGGTCATCATTAATATAACAAACAGCTAAATGCAGAAATGACAGAAAATATGTAATAAAATGAGGTAATTTGTATAAATTTGTAAAGTTAGGCTTAGCACAAAAATATGCTAGTGTGTATTGGTACAGTATCTTTATGTAGGCTGGAGATAGGTTTGCATGTTGTGGGGAAGCCCTTTATTGAATCTCAGTAGTCATTTCTTTTACATTTTATGATCTTCCAGTGCAGTCCATGGAAAATAAACCTAAAATCTAATTATTGTGCATATTTTATTTTTTGTTCTTTAATTTTTCTTTGCCTTTTTTATAGCATCTTTCCAAAATGCCTTGCCCTCTGTAAACATTAGGCTATTAAATTTTTGAAGCTTGTGACAATGTTGTTCCGTAGATCGCGCATTCGCTGGCGTTTGCAGGGTAAACACCCTCCAACCAGAAACTAAGCAAGCTCAGTCTCTGTGGTACGCTCAGTCCTCGTGTGCCCTGGGATCAGGAGTCCCCAACCTGTTTTCATGTCGCTCACATGATGTTGTTTCACACTTGGAGTACATCTTTGGGTCAGCACTTCCTTGCTTTTTGAAACTACTTCTCTTTTTAGGGAAAGCAATTGCTTGATTCTAACTGCTCTTAGTAAAACAGCAGCTTTTTAGGGCTAATAAGTAGGTATTTGTAAACTTTACAACTCCTTTCCAAGTGAAGGCTAGCATCATAGAATTAGAAATTACCCAAAAGAAACTTAGACAGCAACAGCAAATATAGCACAGATTAACGAAGAGAGTTGCCTGGGAAAGGCCTTCAGTATTTTCAGCGATCTTTTTACAACCATCAGATTCCTCTTTTAAAATCCTTGAGATTGATGACATTGTGCCTTGGCAAAGACTTTTGGGATCTAGAATGGTATTTTACGTAGTGACTCGTGGGTTTCATCGCTCAGGCAGGAAGATAACATGGTCAAATAGAAAGATCTTAACTTTGCATGATGTATAATGGTCAGTCAAGGCCATTGTGTAGCTTGTCTGCTTTGTGACAGATAAGCAACTGCAGTGCAAGGACTACACATGCTTGTTAGTTTAAAAATTCTCGTTTAGCTTTGTCTAAATTATAGGAGCTTTTTTTTTCTGTGACTGGAGCTGTGGTTATTTTTCTGTTGTTGTGGTTTTTTTTTTTTTCCCCCTGGATACCCAATGATATGATCTTATATATCATTACCCAATTGATACCCAATTTTGCTGAAGCAATGTGTTAATCAAAGGCTTAATCAATGTGATGATAAAAAAAAAGTGGAAATATATATAAAATATCTGAAAACTTTCTCATTCCAATAGCTTGAGGATTTCAGATGTCATTGCTAATGTTCAGGAATGACTGGCTGTACTTGTAAGTTCAGTATATTCAGCTCAGTTGGGTAACTTGTATTCTTTTGAGTGCGTTGCTGGGGAGGGCGGAGAGGAGAGGGTCATGCTGCATTGAGGAGAATGGATTTAGGAAGAAAAACAAGTAATGATACTGCCTAAGTGCCGTCTTATTCGTGTTAGCAGGCGGTAGCACACACAGTTTGTACAGGTCTTTGTAACTGTTTTTGATAATCAGTCTGAAAAAGTGGAAAGAATTAGTGCTAACAAGAAATCCCATCTTAGAATGTAAACTCACTGGGACAGGGATCATATTTTCCTGTATGTTTGTAGGCCTGTTGTACACTTCAGTGCTTACATCATACAAATGTAAAAATAACATAAAAACAGTGATGATGTTAGGAAGTGAACTCTCTGTTAATTCACGCTCTATAATGACATATGCTTTTTTAAAAGACAAACTCATTTATGCATAAGGAGAGTGCAAGAGTTGCATGTGCAATTAGAAGTAATTTAGTTCAGTAATAGATGACTTGTTCATCTGCTGGTGTAATTAATGATAGCACTGGTACCCAGTGTCCCAGTTATTTACGGTAAAAAAAGAAAATTAACACTAAAGCTATCAGACTGAAGTTATCAACTGGAGGAAAAAAATTAATCATCTTATCTCAAAAGAATATATTGCACATTTCCGTATATTTGCATGGCTATGTTTTTATAATTAAATGTATTTGGAATGAATTTTAATCCCTGATGTCTTAAAGTAAAAAAAGAGATGAAAGTGTCAAGACAAACCAAGCTTGCTATGTCGAGTGGTATTCTATGTCTGATTTTGCAGCCGTGGTCTTTGGTAAACAGTGTTGTTCTGCCTGTGGTTGCCCTGGCTGACGTCAGTGGTGCTGGTGCAGATGGGGAGGACAGAGGTGGAGCCCTCCCCAGGCAGATTAATTTATCTCTTCATAGAAAGTGATTTTCTTAAATTGTTGCATTAAGCCGGAGGGAAATTGAACAGACCTATCAGAATAAAATGTATTCTGATGCTTTAAACCAAGGCATTTTTTTGGTGATTGCTGAACTGGGTGTCTCTTGGGAATGTACAAAACCAGAACTGGATAAAAAAACACTGGCTAATACTCCTTCAGAAACAAAACCAGGGGACCAGTTAACCTCAGCATTCCCAGTGCTCCTGTCTGATGTTGGCTGGAGCAATCTGCTGTGTTTCCTTCCTCCCTGCCTCTGCCCTTCTCCTTGGGGCTCTGCTGGCCAGTGTATGTGGGACAGGAGCCCTGGCATGGCTGCTCCCAAGGTAGCCTCAGTACTTGAGATGGTAGGTCTAGTAGTTAGAAAATAAACAATAGTTAGAAAATAATTAAAGTACTTGGGGTTTCTTTGATAAGATCTTGGACCCTAAGTGAGGTGCTAGCATCACCTGAAATAGGTCTTGATAGTAAGATATCCAAAAGTATGGTCTCAAGCAATATGGTCTAAGTTGGGACTTCAGCTTCTCCTAACAATTTTTTCTTTCCTGCCTGAATGGGCAATGTCAACATAGATTCTGAGAAAGTAGTTCCCAAAGGATAGGTACGGTGGCTGGCAGCGCCTTCTAGAACGGAGTGCTGACCTTAGAATGGCCTCATGCCCTGGGAAAAAATGTTATTTATTTAGGTTTTAAATTATTAAATTGGGATTAAGTTGGATATGTAAAAGATGGTCATGTAATTCGTGTTCTTGACTCAATCTGATGCTGCACAGAGATTAAATAACTGTTTCCCAGGATGTAGAAAGAAGTCTTAATAGGGACCAAGCAGCAGTGTTCTTTTGTTTGCAGGGAGGCAGGAGAGACTTGTGTCTCACGTCCAGGCTTAGAGGATCTTGTTCATGGGATCTTCTTTTTCCAATTTGATCCTTCTCCATCTGAACCACTAAAGAAATCTCTCGGTGTATCTAAAGGGCAGAGGAGGAGTAATAATACGTAGAGGAACGTGAATTAGTTTTGAATGACCAGGCCAGCCCGGGTCATCCAGCAATAGGAGAGCTGTGTAAACATCAGGACTGATGTGTGCGGAGTATCATGGTGATACAGCTGTAGTGTTTCCAGTCCCTGAGCAAACTAAGTCAGAGCTAGCTTTGATACTCACCGCCCTGCATCCTGCTATGTAGATCCCCTCACAAAAAGCTGAGGAGATCAAGCCTTTACTGAGATGGGGGAAGGAGCCCAGAGCCATCCTTTTTGTTCGGTGCAGCCTGGCCAAGGCCTCTGTGGCTGTGGCAGAGCATGGGATTCTGGACAAAGTGAGGCAGCAGGTCCCCAGCAGTGCAGTAGGGACTGCCTGTATAGTTCCTGCTGGGAGCAGACTAAATCCCAAGGGCTGGGGAGTCCAATATGCAGGAATCCTAAAGGGAGGTCAGCAAGTCAATAAGGGGTTTTTCTATGCTTGCACTTTTCGGTCTTGTGAAGATGGGAAAAACTGTCTCCGAGTGGGGCTGTGGCAGAGCCCAGAGTATCGCAGGGCAGAGCTTCAGCTGTCCAGGAAGCTGCATACCTTTTCTTCCACATCTCTTACCTCTTTGATCGTTCCCATATGGTTTTGACATACCTCAGTGATACTTGGAGCTTTGTAGCACTCTTTAGCTTGCTCCTCCGGTTGCACGTGCGAGTGGCATACGGAGGCTGGCAGAAAGGGAAGAGGGCAGAGGGTTGTTATCCTACAGCAGAATTGTTTCCAGAAGTGACTGTAAAAACGACAGCAGGAGGTTCTGCACTTGTTCTCTCTCAATCACTTTGAGATAAAACTTTGCTTAGTTTACAAGTCAAAAGGTGATTTTTCTAACAGCCAATATTTCAAACTCTCACATTTGCGTTTGGCAATCAAGCTGTTTTCTGTCTGAATCTTACTTCATTGCCAGTAATAAAAATTCCAGCTCGCTCAGCCATGGTTATATTGGTTTTGCAGAGCTAACAGTAGTAAAAGCTTGTTTTTGTCCACAAAGTTAGCAGATTAGGTCTCAAAGAAATGTCACCTAGACAACAGGTATATAGGAAAGTGCTCTTTTTTTATTGGTGACTTAGCTTGGACCAAACACTACTGAAACAACTAAGTGCTTGTTTTACCATCATCAGCCTTTGTGCATTCCCTTGCCTAGGTAAAGGAGAAGAGATCTTACTTTGGAAGTATTGATGAGGCTTATGCAACTTGCTATGTACTACTGACTATTCCAACAAAAATATTCCATGTTATAGGACATATTTCCTCTCCTTTCTTGGTTTTAGTACCAATATTTGAATCTCTGAAGTTAAACCATATATTATCAACCAGAACTTTTTTCTCATAGAATTTTTAAAGCTCTATTTGAATGCTGATGGGCTCCATTCCTCTTGTATGTCCTCTCTTTACTATTATTTCCTTACTTCAATGACGTCATACAATTTCTGTTATGATTAATCCTTCATAGAGGTGACAACTTTATTTTGAAAAAGAAAAGATGAATCTTTGGTTTTAAGAAAAATGCAAAATGTATCTGCTTAATTTTTCTTTGTTTACTTTGCAGTCTGTCATCAGAATTATGTGTCTTCCCAGCCTCCTGCTGTTTGTTGTTTTCTTGCTGTTACAGAGATTGTTATCAACATACAAATGCCCCTTTGAAGTAGGAATGTAATTCCAAAATTACATCAGTCCTATTAACAAGAATCTGTTCTCTTCTTTCCTTTCACTCTTAACTTTTAGATATGAACGTTAAGTGTTTTATAGTAAAATAAAATTAATGTTTTGAGATAGTGTCTTTTGAAGGTATGGAAGAAATGTATCAATTGTGGAAAAGGCTGTTGCTGCAGTAAAGTGATGTGGTCCCTCTTTGGTAGGTACCTTGGTCTTTTATTTGAGAGCAGTTGTGTGCGGTAGGTTTTTCCAGCTACTGACAGAGATGTCTCCTGGCTGTTTAACCACAGCACTTGTTCCTGGTGGTGCTGAAAGCATGGGAATTGATCACGCCAACCCACGCAGGAGCAGCGCCTGTGCAAGCTATCCTACATTACCACTACTATTGAAAATAAATTGCTCTTAGCATTGAGAACAAGCTTTAATGGAAAAAAAACAAATAGGAAAGATTACACTATTATAAATCAGCACCTCTGAATCCTGAATGTACAACTTAGAACCGGGGGAGGAGAATTACTTTCAGAAGCTCTGTATACAGACTCAGGCTAGTGCTGAGCCTTGTCCTGGAGCAAGGCTGCAGCATCATGTGTCCATCACAGGGTACGCTGCCTTTCACCTGCTTTCACGGATCTCAGACACCCACAGGCAGCAAACCATGGGCTAGTTAAATTGTTTTGGTATTTCTTTACTCTCTTTTCTGAAGGGGCTAAAGTCCACTCCTTATTCGATGGTAGGAAGTATCCCGGTTCACATGCAAAAACTGGACATTCATCTGTTAAATAATGGTCATACCTTAGTGCATTGGTAGATGCTGGCACTTCTTACACTGCAGCTGGAAATGCACATATCACATGCTTGAAAACACGTTATTTGATGCTAGTGTTTTGTTCAGTGATGAATGAATTTCTGCGTATATGACAGGAGAAGGAATACAGCCTTCCAGGGGCTCCGTAAAGGCAATGTGGTCCGTACCAGTAGAAGGATTTCTTAGTCTGGTTTCTCTGTAGGCTGAAACATGGAGGGGGTGCCCTGGGTATGAGGGGCTCTTGTTTTAAAGAATAACCAACACCTGTATCCTGCAAATTATGCTGACAGTATTGAAATCTGCAATATCCTTATTTAGAAAGGAAAGAACTTCCAAAACGTAGTGCATCTTTTGGTGAACATGCTGCCTGGTCACAGATGTGGGGTAGTCCCATGAGCGTCTTATGGAAAATCAGCAAGCAGTATCTTTTGGTTTGCCTTTCCTAACTGATTTGTTTCCCCTTTAACCAAATGCAAAGGGGCTTTTCTAACAGCTGGATGTGCTGTGCCTTCTGTATTGTAACTTACGGAGAGCAGTTAAGAGTCTGAGATGTGTGGAAAAAAAGAGATGTTGTTAATTTGTGGCGAGAGCAGGACTACGGCTTACTATGCAGATGCTGTGCACTTTGTAGTCCCCTGAGAAGCTTGTGAAGGCTTCTCCAGTGGGGCATGTTTCGGTGACTGTCAAGTACTTACCATGTGGAGTGTCCAAACTACTCAGTCTCTATCCTCGTTAGAGGATAGACACCCATCTCTTGTTTTGGAGTCAGTGTATCTGTTAATTAGAGATTCTGGTAATAGTCACTTGAGGCTTAAACTGTTCCCAAAGGATTATTTCCAACGTTGTTGTTGTTGTTCTCTTTCTCCTCCCCATTACATTTGTTCTACTGAGAACCTGTTTCACCTCGTTACGGGGTTTACGTCCTACTGCCATGGATGTTGCTCATTCTGCTTTATTGCAAAGACTACCGTGTCCAACAGAAAGCCCAGCTTGCAGCACCGAGATAAACTGAAACAGACACTGATCTGTGTGAGGAGCCTTGTACCAAGCGGACTTTGGAGCCACTTCCCAACTGCCAGCCGCTGGATCCGGCTGTCTCTTCTGATTTGGAGCAGGAAGCATCATTCTGAGATTATTTTGCCTCTGCAGTTTGTACTGGGGAGGTTGCTGGTCTTCGCTGTTGATTCTAAGCCCTATGCAGATCAATAGGGAACACAGGAACATAAACAAAACCAAATTAGACACTGCCAGTTTGAGGTTTTCCCCTCTGCGGGGCCCTTGTGGTTCCTGGGCTCAAGCTGTGAAAGGAGGCGACTGTGCTGCCACAGCGATCTCTTATCCCATGGCAAAGGTTGAGTTCCTGAGACTCGGTATGTCCATTGCTGAGAGTCTGGCAGAGGAACGGCATTTGCTGTGATCTTTCTAACATTGCTTGGTTTTCCTGCAAAGTTATCAACTCAGAAGGCCCTAGTTTCCAAGCTCTGGGAGAGGTTTAGGGGCTTTGTTTCTTTCTCTGCCTTGGACCAAACGTGTTCATGTGCTAGGTGTAAAGTTTTTGGATGGCTAGTGTGATTTTTTTTTTTTTTTTCTTTTTTCCCCTTAAGAAGCCTACACAAAACAGATTTAGCACTAAACAGTCTTCCTTTTATAGCCTCTGTTACACACAGAGGCCCTTTCAGTTTACATTTGCCCCATTCCTTACAGTGAAGATTATTACTTTCTTCTGCCGCCTTTTCCTAATCTGTTTGTTTATTCCCATATATTTTGGGCATAGTTTAGCTAAAGCTGAGAGTTCAGTGAAACTTTCTGGCTCAGACTGCTTCGTGCTTCTGTGCAAATTGTCCCTTCATGACACTCAATTTACTGATATCCTTCCCTTGGAAAACGAACGCTATTTGAAAGGTTTTTCAGTAGCTGTAAGGGTGGATAACTCTTATCCACATACTAAATCATTATAAAATACTTCTGGAGAAGCTCTGCAGGCTCCCATAGCTTACTGTATTGAAAAATTCTCTTACTTTTTAACGTGCATGGTCATATCTACCTCTTCTATTCAAGATCACCTAATTTTTTCTTTCCACTTACTGAATTAAAACATGAGTACCCAGTGCTGTTTTAGGAGATAAAGTTTTCTGGATAAAACAGCGGTAAAGCTCCACTTTTGATGATCCATATCAGTGTACAAATGCTCTGAATGAATCCCTTGGCTCTTCCTTTTGATGCAGCATTAACCTTCCAGCTGACACATTGATGCTTTCACTATCCTTCAAATACAGAGGAGTTAAGGAAACGAACAACAGATAAATTTTGAAAATTTTCCTGTACAGTCTTCGGTAACTTTAGGCATATACACACCGCTAATGAGATGCGATAGACGTTCTGCTTTTCTGTCAGAATTAGGGTCGTCTGCAGCAGAGTGGAAGAAGACACCAGCTGCCCTGGAGAGCAAACCCTCCTTGGTCAAATGGTGGTAGAGTCTAGGTATTAAAAGAAGATGGTTTTGTTAAATGAAAGCTTCCTTGGTGTTTCTAGTCAGGGACATAAACATGGCTCTTGAGCCATTTGGAAAAAAAGGAAGAAGGAGTAGTTAGTAGTCCTAAAAATCAACATTCTGGACATGAAAAGCTATTTTCTGGCCCATGCAAACTGGATAAACTTGTGTGGGTTGAGTGCTCTTGTTTGTGTATGTGGCTGATTAGCATGAGCCCTCTACCCAAGATTGTTGGTCTGTGTCAATCACATGTGGATCTAATGAAAAATGGCATTCTGCAGCCAAGTCCAGTTTCTGATGACTCAGTGGGTCGGGTGTACAGCCAAGCTATGTGCCCTTCAGTGACATGAAAACCACAGTCGTTTGTGGAAAATAGGGCTCTTTTCCTTTCCATAAAGCAAGTGGAGCAAAAGAGTTTGCAAATATGGCATATTTTCTAGATAATAAGCTTGCTTTTTAAGAGCATGCCATGAAAAAATATCACTTTAAAGAAATGTCACTAAGAAAAATAAAGCAATTTGTAAGTGTATCCAGTTTGGTCAAGTTCTTACGTACACAAAGAAGAAATGCAAAATGTCAGAGTGTGTTGTTTAATAAGAAACCAGTTTAAGAAGAAAGTTAACTCGTAGGAAAAAAGATTATACGAGGCTGTGAAATGTGTCCCTTTTCTTGTCTTAAAGTCATTCAAGCCTTGCTCTTAACATAAACCAAATTTTGTGTTGAAATTATTGTACCCAGAAGAAGAAATGGTAGGCTGATATTTTTTCTAACCAAGCAGGGTAGAAATTTATTCTATGCCAGGCTGAGATTTAAAGCAAAACAATTTTAAAGCAAGATAGTTTTATAAGGATGTAAATCTCCTATGCTTAAAAAACAAATAATTTTTTTCCACAATCATTCAGCATTAGTAAGGTTTAAATGAAACTATTTTTGATAAAATACTGATTTTATGTCTAAAATAAGAATGATCATCATTTCCTTATATCAATATACATTCGTTTGCTAATGCATCTTACTGAAAAAGGGATTTTAAACAACAGCATGTCAGTCTTCATGCATATAAGCTGCACTGCAGATAATTTGCAGTTTAAATATACTGATTACCGGGGGGGAAAAAGTCTCTAGATGATCTTCATGTTCAGATAACCTGCAGAAAACCAGCAGCAGGAGTGGATCAGAGGAGGAAGAGAGGAACAGGCTGTGGGGTGAGGCAGGTGGCCGGGGGGGGGGGAACGCGTGGGGAGACGGAGCTGGGCGTGCTGCGGGTAAACTCCTCTGCCACCCGTACGGCTGCCCGAGTCCCACGGTCGTTACAGATAGCTCCGAGTTAAGAGTGTGAGAGTGTGGCAATGGCCTTGCGCGTGCTGTGCGATGCTCGGAGCCTTCCTCCCGTGAGCAGAGTCCTTAGAGACCCTGGCATAGGTTTCAGGAGTGAGCCTGTCTGAGTGCACAGGCTAAGTCTGCTGTGGGTCGAAAGTGCTCTGGGCCACAGAGGAGGCGGGCGGCAACTGGTAAAGTCAGGCTTTACAACAAAGCTACCTCTTATGTATTTAATTAAAAGAGAAGCTACTCCTGAGAAACAGTAGCTATCTCTGCAGATAAGCAATAGAGGCTTAAAGGTAATTTAAATCTGTGCAGCAACGTTTACATTTAAAGATAAAAAAATGAAGTCCTCAGGAGAGTACAAATTACTGAACTTTTTGCAATTCCATGAAACCCTGGACAACTGAGTTTTTTAATTTCTCTGTGTTTGAGGTATATCCTTAAACGCAGTGTTGTTTTTCCTTTGGAAAAAGGGATGTTTCTTTAAGGAGTATGAAATAAAAAACAGAAGCTAACGCTACCTGAGAAGACCATTTCTGAATTAAGTTTCTGGGTGCTTCTATAATCACCCCCACCTTTTGTTGCATGTTTTCTGTTGTATAATCGTAAATATTTCTACACAAACTCAGGCAGTGTTTTAGCAAAAATTGAATGTCTTGCTTTCTTAAAACAGTGGATTCTGGCACAAGCCTTTTCTTACTTGTCTTCTGAACTGTCAGCAACAAAGATTTAAGAACTTTCAGTGGAGGTTTAAATGACTGGCTTTCTATAAACATTGCAGCTCTCCAGTTGTGTATGTAATGTAAGACTTGCTGGTGCTTTGTAACAAAATCCCAGACTATTTATTTCCCCCTTTTTAATATTAACAGAGCATTTTTGAGAATGGCAATGTAACATCTTAATATACAAAACTCTGAGATTTATAGTAGTTTGTGATATTCTTTAACTACGTTAGAAGTCTTGTGTAGACAACTGAACTATAATTTTTTGTAGTAGTGCTACTTATAGTGTCTATTTTTAAATTATTAAATTTTTCCTTCCGATGTTTTGAACCATTCTGTTTATTGTAGAGACTTTAGAGCTGTTCAGTAATACACCATTAAAATAATAATCTCGATGGCTTGGATGTCTGGATGAGTGTTCTGACTTAAAAAAAAAAAAAAAAAAAAAAAATCCAGATTTTAAAAATAAGGGATATTATATAAACTTTCCCATATGAATATTGTAAAAGTGAAAAATAATTTTAAAAATTGTAATTCTTCAAATGCAGACAGTAACAAAGCAGTGAATTTGCAAAACAGCTGAAATGAAATGACTATTCTTGGAACAGTTTGCCATTAAATTAGCTAATAGTGCCTGCATTGCTGTTCAGAACTTCGCTTTCTAAGTCTTAAATAAAAACAGTGGTGTTAGTAAAAAGGGGAAAAGGGAGATATTCAGAAAATACTGCCTTTAGGAAATGAGTTAATGAGTAAGCTTTATTTCTTAAACTATAATTTCTGAGATATTTTTGCAGTACCAGAAGCTTCTGCTCCGTTAGAGAGCTGTGATGTGGGTAATGATTTTTGTCCTTTTGTGCTTTTTATTCCTTTTATTCTTTTAAAATAATGCAAGGGTGACATCCTTGCTTTTCTTCATATAATCTTTCTATATAGTACATACTGCTTGGCTTAGAGTTTTCTCTGAACTAAGAGAATTTTGCTCATGCAACATGCGCGTGGGAAGCACACCGAGACAATGGAAGTGATGATGGGTCGGCAGCCAGTGTTTTCCCAGTATTGCTCCTGCGCAGCTCATCCAAGTCAACCTAGTTCCGGCCCTGTGTGAAAGCCTACTAGAGCTTACAAAGCTGAAACCAGTAAGGTTCAACTGCAATTGCATTAAATTAACCGAGGCCAAAGCAGACGTAATTTTGTAGGAATTTATTTTGTGGTGGGGTTTGTAGAGTCACTTGCTGTAAATGTTTCCTGACACAGTACACTAGCAAGCTCTGGGTATTTTTTGTTTTATTGTTATTTCATCAGACTTCAAGCACTGACTTTAATTTGTCACTCAGGGGTCTGCCTCAGGGATAATGTGTGTTTGTGTTTGGTTGTGTGTGAAATCTTCAGCCGAAATAGTGCCATTGTTTCTAAGAGCGGTACCATAAAATATATATATATTTGGGCCATGCTAAACCCCTGGAAATGTTCTCTGTTAAAATCTGTAATAGCTTGGGACCAGGAACTTGATAATTATCTGGAGTTTGGTGGATCTGTGCTGTCCTTCAGAATCAAATCTGATTTGAGGCTTTGTGGAAGAAACAAATACTTTGAGGAGGAAGAACTTCTTGATGGGTAGCTCTCTTTATTAGTTTTGTTTGTTTGTTTTAATTATCAGACTGTAAATATTTTTCTATCATGTAAATGATGTTGATGTTATATGGGAACAAGCAGTGTTTATAATGGGAGGAGAAAATTAAAATCACATTATTTAATCAAGGCAGAAATTACTGCGTATTGTACATTTCAGGAAATAAGAAGCTGTTCACAGAAAAGGGATAAAATGCAAAAGAATTGGAAGAAACCACATTTGTGTCAAGTTCCACTAATGCTTGAGAATGACACGCACAGTATAATTATAAAAATGTGATGTTAATAGGAAACACGTAACTTAATCTTTATTCTTTTTTGTGACAATTAGTAAACAAATGACCACTACATACATAGTGATTCTAAGGCTGCAAGAGGCATATTTTAAAAGTAAACTGAAATGCGGGTAGACAAAGTTATTTTTAAACTTCAGTAAGTTCTGTTTTTCCATTGTTTAGAAATACCCAAAGGAAATGGCTGTATATAATGGATTAACAGTTTATACATTTTCCTGTCCACAGCTGAAAAAAATTAATAATGTATTGGCGTGCAGGATCCGAGCACTCAGTGTAAAGTTATACATTTCACAGACTTTCATTTGTAGTGATTGTCATAACTTTTCCAAGTATTTCTAACCTTTCTAACCTGGTTTTCCTTTACGGAATTGTGGATGCTTTTTGCCAAAACCTATCGCTTACTGGTATAAATGGTGACTGGATTTATTAAGCTGACAATTTATTAAGATAAGTCATTAAAATACTATAGTCAGATGCCAGATGTCGAACAGTTAAAATTGTCTTAATATGTTTGTTGAAGCTGTGGGCTATTCCTCAGCCTGGTAACTATCATTTTTATACATTCAGTATTTTGAAAACGTTCTGCCTTTCAGCCCTACTTATTTTTATTCCATCCCTCTCCTCCAGCCCAAAGTCTCACCAACCAAAAAACCCCAAAAGAGACCCTATGCTTTGGCTGGATTGCTCTTTGTCAGGAACGCAGGGAATTAGAATACTATTTGGTTCTTTAAACAAATTCAGAAGTTTTTCCAAGACCAAGCTCAGAGAGAGGAGAGCTTTAATAACACTATCAGACTTCATTTGGCTTAAACAATTTGTGCCTGTTCCCATTGACCTCATTAGAAGCCGCCCTGGGCTGTGGGTGTGAAGAGGCTGATCTCGCCTCTCTTCTAGCCCACATTCTGCTTTTCACTTGGGTGCTGCAGTGCTGTCGGTAGGCGCCCGCGTGGGAGCTGGTGCCGAGCGGCAGAGGGAGATCCAAGCTGACCCTGACAGAGTGAGCCTAGGAGTTTGTGGGAATGGATGATGCGGTAGGATTGAGGCCATGTTAAATTTATATAATGCAATAATTGTGGAGCAAATGCGATTCGTTCCCTTTTCGTTCCTTGTTTTGAATGCCTCTCTTCAGAGTATTTGAGCATTTTATGGAAGACCTTTTGGTTGGCTGGAAAAGGCAGGACAACATCTCTTTCTATAAATGGAATAATAATTGCACTGTGCGCTGGCCAGCAGAGACCAACATCTGGATCCTGGTTATCGGTTATCTTTTAATCATAAATATGTAAAACGTCTTTCTTCTCAGCTGCTCTTTGCCAGAGCCCAAGGCATAGTCAGGAGGATAGAGTTATTGGCTGTGTATTCCTTGCCTTGAAAGTCAGGAGAGATACAGTGGAACAAAGAGTGATAGCAGATTAGGATGGCATTTTAACTGTGCAAATACGCCTTTAAGAAACTAAAAATTTGCCTCTTGCCTAACAGTAGCATTTTTACCCTTCAAGGTTTTGGCATAAGTAGAGAATAAAGGAAATCTGTGAGCATATTTTTAAATGTTAAGAAGAAACACGCTTCGTGTTAGTAAAAGGTGCAGCATAGATGGTGAAAATAAGCCAGATCCTCCTGTTAGGCACAGAGGGGGGAAAGTACAAGTTCCACTCCATCCCCCGAGGCTGAGGATGGCTTTGTCTCTGTGCCACTCCAAAGTGCTGTCTCTGCTGAGATGAAAAAGGGTGTTGGTGAGGACTTTGGTGTCTCTAAAAGAGAGGATGACTGTGTCTTTGAAGGGTGTAGTAGTGGCTGGAGTGCAACAGATTCTTCATACTGATTTAAGTAGAAAATGAATTTTTGTCTAAAGAGTAAGATTGATAAAACTAGTAGTTCTGTAACCTAGCCCTGCGGCACAGAGGATTTGAAGCCTTGTAAAAATCAATCTCTAATTAGTGTAAGAATTTTGGTTGGAATATGATCTGAATGCATTCCCATGTTGGAATTTGCAGTTCTGTATTTCAGGGCTTCCTTTCTCAGTAGCAGAGGGTTTTGTTTTGTTTTGTTTTTTTTACCCTCTGTGTATCAATGTAACTAAATAGTTCTTAAGCCATTGTCAGTAATGTACCAGCTCTTGAAGGAAGAATATGTTGATTTAGTGCGGCCTAATTTTATGGAAAAGGACGGGATATTTTCACACAGAGTTTAGTTGCTAGCGCTTAAAAAAAAAATTAGTTTTAAAGGCCTGTCTTTTTAAAATGTGACCTTTACCTTCCTAATCTCAAGGGAGAAAGAGGTTGGAAAAGCAGAGCTGACTTCTGCAGTTATGATAAACAGACATTTATCAAGTGCAGTCTGCCTACATGCTGGGTTGTGGAAGCCCATAGCATCACATTTCAGGTGAATAGAGCCCTTAGTTAGGGCTCTATCCCACAGAAAATATTTGAGGTTTTTCAGTCTATACAACCCTAAAAGATGCAGTTTTCAGCTTTGCAGGAGGCTGACCAGTGCAAGGGGAAACTGGCCTGCTGTGGAAATGGGAAGCCAGCACTTCAAGCGTAGTCAGCTCATGTCTGGAGAGTGACACTCTCAAGCTCGGTCGGCAGATCAGCCACCAAAACACTGTCATCTCTTCCCTTTGGAAGGTGCTTGGATCTCCCAGGGCTCCCGTGCCAGGTTGACCAGGTAAAGATGTGGCTATAAATGGAGAGAAGAGCTTGACAATGTGGGCAGGGACAGTGAAGAGGGAACTCTGTGGCTATAAAAAGGGAAGAAACCCAAACAGGCAGAGTATTCTGAAAGACGGGAAGGAATCTGTGGGAAAGGAAAATGAAAACGGGAAAGTGAGGCTGGAGAAAATGGAGACCAGAAAATGAACAGAAATGCTAAGGAAAGTGGACAGAGAGGAGGGAGAAAACTGGAGTGTATCGAATGTGCAGTACACCCCACACGAAAAATAATGAACCGGGGATTTGGCAGTTGCTGAAAGAAAAAATCGAACATTTCTGTCTCAGCTTTGGTTGAGGGGAGACCTCAAGCTCTGTCTCCTTTGAGTACTGCAGAGCACGCACACTTTTTGCATATTTGCCATGGGTAACCTTTTTTTCCGCTTCGTGGACTGGCAGCTATGGAGATTCATTTCAAAACAGATCAAAACTTTAGGAAATGTGGCTGCTTTTTTTTAGTTCTAAATCTGCTTGCATGGAAAAACAGTGGAATAAACTCTTCAGTGTAGAGATAAAAAGGGTTCTGTTTGACGAGGGATGAAAACAGTTTTATACGCTGAAGAGATGAGTTATCTGGTGAGAAAAGTTTTTTCAAAAAAGTTCAAATAAATGTGCTTAGATAGTAGTGTGTAGGTCTAACAGGTGGGTGGATTGAAGTGAATTTAGTGTGCTCATGAGTCTGTGTTACTAGAAATGCAGTAGCATTGCAAAAATGTGATCACAGAATGATTTAATGTGACCAGAGTCTTAAGAAGAATTATAGCCATCTGATATATCATTCTTTAAGAATCTCACGAAGAATTAGAGGCCTGAGTAAAGACTACTGTCTCCTGCTCTTTATCATGCTGATTGATGCTAATTTATTTGCATTTCAAAAAAGAGAGTAGCCCAAGGACAGCCAGGGAATAGGATTTTGCAAGGACTAGTCTATGAAAGTGCTTTTTGAGGTGGTACTTCTTTTATGCTTACAGGTATGGGTGACTTGGCAAGGCTTTAATTGTCTCTTGACTTTATTTTTCCAAATTGCAATCCAGAAGTCCCTTATTTTAGTTGTTACATGGGTAGCGCTGTTAGAATGAGATAAAAGGTGAGTTTATGGTCAAGGAAGATTATACAGCAGTGTCTCTGGCCGAGTGATTTTACTAACTGACCATCAGATTGTGAACTCCTTGGGCTAAAGACTCTTTCTTATGTGTTTGTACAGCATCTAGCAGAATGAGCTCTGGCATATGATTGGGAGTCCTTGGGCTCTATCGCAGTACAAGTAATGAATAATAAGTAAGTTAGCAGCAGTTGTATTGGTTGGCTGCCCCGAGAGATCTTAACTTCTCTTTTATGGACATATATTCTGGAATTTCTTTGGCATCAGCCTCAAAATGAAGTATTTCTGTTTGCCTGAAGGAGTTCTGCTTCAGTTCCTTACAGTATATAAGGCTGAGATCCTCCGGAGGCTACAGACAAGCGAGTGTTTGAAAGACCTGGCTTTGGAAGTTAACAATGCTGTGATTACCACTAAACTGATTAGAAATATAAGCCTTGATTTATAAATTAGTGCAAAATGTTTTCTGAACCTTATTGTGTTTGCTTTTGATTTTTCTCTGGGATCTTTAGAATTGTCTACACACTATTACTTTTAATTTCATGCAATTATAAAAATACATGCTAAAATAAGCCCCAAAGCTATTTGCTTTTTAGCATAACTCGTACGATGAAAAATAAGACTTGATTTGGTTCAGCCTTAAAAATAAAATTAAAAAAGGTTATCCAAGAGGTAGGAATTTGAAATCCTGTTTCCACTGATTAAGACACAGCCACATGGCTGAGCCTAACTGACCTGCAGGTCAAGTTATAGCTTATTTAATGAGAATCTCTCTGACTGCTGTTTTCCCTGTTTTTCCATCGCATGCCATTAAACAAATTGAAGGAGATTTGGGAGTTTAGTGCTAATGCAGCTTTGAGAGGCTACTGCAAGTGTCTTGACCTACATGGGAATGGCCGTACCGTGTCATACCTGCAGGCTGCTGCATCCATCTTTCCCACAAGCCTGGTTATGTGTGGGCAGAAGAAGGGAGAGGAACTGCTCCACGGGCTGGTGTAGGCAAACTGCTCCTTCCGCTAGAGCCAGGCTGGTGTTGATGGTGCCGCTGGTAAATGGGATATTGAAAACAAACGCTGGCACGAAATGATATGCAACACATTCTTGTTTAGGTAATGAAAATTGTGCATTTTATCCTCTTTTTTGGTTCTTTCCCTTTTGATCTATGGTGGTACCTTCACTTAGCCCATGGTTACTTTCTAGTGCATCTTTTTTGTTTGGTATCTTTCTTGTCCATTTGGAAGCCTAAACTACAGTATCCAGGGTTTGTTTTGTTTTGTTTTGTTTTTCTTTTTATACACTAATTTACTGACCTGTTCAAAGAACTTGGATAGAGTAGGGACACGGGTACTTTGCAGAACATTTTCTTATTTTTTATGTCATCTTTTTCCAGGCCTGATGCTATTTTGGTTTTACCATTTCAACCTCTTTGCTGGGCATAACTGCAGGGCTCATTGGTCTAAATTTCCTGGATTGCCCATAGATTTAAAAAAAAAAAAAATGTTTACCATAATTATTATATGCTAGTCCCCTGAAATTGTGGCTGTTTTTTACTGAGAAACCTCTTATTTTTGTTAGCAGTTCTGTCATCTTTTAGCAGTTTGGTCACTATGTAGAATTTTTAGACATAACTGTTCTTTCAGGCAACTTACTTATTTGTATGCAAGTAGATAATTTCTTACTTATTCTTGCACCCTTTCTAACACATCAGTTGCTGGGAATATTGTCTTCCCTACGAGGAAAGAGGAAGTCAGGATACATTTCTTCCCAGCACTTGTGTCAGTGAACAAAATGAAGCCTCTCAGAAATACCCCAGGTCTGCAGTGGCTGCCGTAAGCTCCTGTGGAACAGTAGAGCCTCCAGTTTCCTCCTCCGGCTCTGTGTCTAAAGGAGTCTTGTTTGCTTTTCTACCTGTACACTCATTTTGTCTTTGAAAGCTCCTTTAGCAGTTCCCTCTTAAATACTGGTTGATCCACAGCTCATTCAGATGAATGAACCCATTCAATCAGCAGAGGAAGAACATTGTTAAGTATTGCTCCAGAGGAATTGGGGCTGGGGGTGGCTCTTCGAGCTGTGTGTTTGTTTGCCATAGAAACTATATACGAAAGTTAGATAAGTTTTATTTTTTTTGAAAAGCAAAATTTACTCCCACCTTTTCCAATATGGGACGCCTGGATAAAACATAAGAAAAATAATCCCTCAGCAATATGAGGGGAGCTTTCAGTGGGGTTTAAAGATTTTTTTTTTTTTTTTTTTTCCATTAGCCACTAGTTTTATTTCAGTATTTGAGAAGGGAAAAAGGTCAGCTGGATCATGGCCTGAAAATTAACAGAGTTTGAGGAAAAAAAAAGAAAAGAAAGGTGTTACGGCTTTTGCTTTGATAATTTGTGGAATTAGATGTTGTTGAAGCATGACAGAAGGTACTACCTGGGAGCAGGTGCTGGTACAGAAAGCCCTGGGCCAACACTTTACTATACTGGAAGAATCCCAATAAATTCTGCTCGATAGCACAGGTGTTTCATTGTGCATCTTCACACGACTCTCTTATGGCACCAGTACAAGCCCTTGGTAGTGCCTAATTGTGTTGCAGCTTTTCCCTCTTTCTAAAGAAGTCTATGATTGAAATAATCACTCCTGACGTTAGTGTTTCTGCTCAGCGCCTCTGCGCAGGGAGCACAGTCCGACAGACACGGGTGCTTGCTTGCTGCAGAACGGGAACTCGGTGTTCCTGCGCAACCAGGGCAGCCGGTCCCAGCCTGGGACCCAGCAGGCAGAGCACGGAGCCTCTGTCCCAAGGCACTTCCCCGGGGGTTTACAGGGGTAACTCTGCTTCTGTGGCGAGGAGCTGTTGGAGTTTAATGGTGCTCCAGTCTTTTGATGGGAGTCTTTGGGTCTGATTTCTAAGCTGCATTTTAGGATGAGGGAGGCAAAGCGTTTGCTCTGCATACTTAGTAAGCCTTGCACCAGTATAGTGTTGAAGAGGCGTTCCCAAGGCAGAAGAATTTATATATGGTGACTTCATTTGTTCTGGACGTTTGGAAGAGAATCCTAAGGTCAAATCTATTTTGAGTTTGAGAAATCTCTTCTTATCAAGTGCCTTATTCCGCACATGGCTGGATGCTTTCTGGTGGGTGCTGTGTAACCACACCTCCAGCTGCTCTCAAAGGGGTGCCCGGCATCCTGTTGCAGTAACTTGCTTTCCTCATTCCTTCTATAGTTAGTAATTTTTGATTGGTTTTGTCCTGTTTGCTGTCCTTCCAGACAGTAGCACCATGACATCTGTATTGATCAAAGCTAAAGAGAAATGGCACTCCCTGGGTGTTGCTTTTCTCTTTCTTCTTCTCCTCTTTCCCCCCTCTTCTGTTTTGGATGAGCAGTAAAAACATAAAGGTGCCATCCAGCTTTTGAATGTTTTGGCTGCTGAGAAGGGGCAAACAAGACACAAGCCTCAGACCAGCTTCCTGAGAGGCTCAAGGGTGGTTAGTTTATATAAATGAGAAAGTATCTACTTTTGTGCTGCAGCAGTGGAAGGCAGGATCCCCTGCAGGGCTGGGGTTCACTCACTTTTTTTATTCAGTTATAAATGACAATTTCAGTGCTGTCCCAAACATTGTCACTTCTCTGGGATTAAAAAAGATCAGAGTGGAGGTGGGGGAAGAACAAAAAAGGTGATAATGAGTGTTATTAGGGAGGGTCCCCTTTCAGCTGCTGAGGTAGCTTTTGTCCCTTGAACGGCAAGGTGTAAAGGCAGGGGTGTACTTTTGTCATGCTGTAGGGCTTCCAGTGATTTTTGCCATTTGCCTTATAAAACCATTCTGGTGTCTACTGAAGGGCAAAACTTAGAAGAAATGTATTTTGAACATGGGTAGTGATCTAAAATATTAATGAGTGTGTTTTGGTTTTTTTTTTTTTTTTTTTAAAGAGTTTGAGTGCAAGACTTCACATTTCAGCTGCAGGTCACTTGCTTACCTTGTACACTGTGAGAGGGTTTGAGATGGTGATGGGAGCTGTACTTTTGTTTTAAGTCAGTAATTGTTCTCGGGGCTTTTGTCTTCATGCATGATAGATGCCCTGCTTGTCAAAAGTGCATGTACTGTGTACTGAGTCAGAGCCATAGAAAGTAAAATGTTTGATCTGGGGCCTATAAGAAAACAAAGAGCTAATAAAAATTTATTATAGCGTCTTTTATCCTCCCCTTTAACAAAAAAGTCCACCCAGCCACAGAGGTACAGTATTATTAAGTTTTCACTAGCATGACATAATAGTAAATTAGGGATCATCAGTGTGCTGAGGCCACTTCAGCAGCTCCTATCCTCATTTTAAACGTGAACAGATTGCAGTTGGTTGGGCGCTTCCTCCCTTAGCTGAATCTGAATTGCAGAGAATTTTCTGTAACCAGGCCCCACAAGATGGCACAGGGGTTGCAATTAAAGGAATAACTTTCTCCTGTTAATTCTGTCTCTGCTCTGACCAAGGAAGGGAGGTGAACATCTTCTCCGTGATTTTATGCCAACCAGGAACAATTTCACTTTTGCTGGCTGAAACTGCTTCATGTGTTTTTGTGCTTTGAAAATCTGAAAGCTTTGACGTGGTGCATGCTATGAACTGATGCCAAGCTGTGACTAAACAATCTCATTAAAAACGCAAGGTAACTGAAGCAAATATTTCCTTTGAAGAAGCACTATCAGTTAAGTACTCATTTCCTCTTTTAAGTCTGACATTAAAGGGGCAAAGACAGGTGGGCTGATAAGAGCAAGATAAGGCTTGTTGAGTTAGTTTACCAGCTAATTTGGCAAAAAAAGCAGAGTCGTCTTTCATGCAGTTTTAAGAGCTTGTATCACTTTTATTTGTTGTATGAGGGATCAACTGTCTAAATATCTAGTGTAATTGTGAAATGCTTTTGTATGCACATGTAACTTGATATATTTACATATTTTCCACAAGATGTAATATCACTAAGATAGGATCTCACCTACATAGTACCCATAATCTCTGATGCTAATTCTGAGCCTCTAAATAGGCTTCTCTTTAACCACAGCAAACCCAAAACAAATGCAGTAATGTTTGCCTTTGTATTGCTAGAACTGCACTGGAACCTGGTCAGTGATAGCCCAATATTCAGCCTTTTTACAGGCTGTACCAGCTGAGATCCAGCTTATGTGAGTCTGCCATGCATTTCCAAAACAATTAAATCATGCATTTTCTTAAAATCAATGTACAGAATGAAGTAATCTTTCTTAGTGTGAAGTTCCGGCTTGTACCCTGGTTGGTGGATTGCCCCAAGAGGAGGGCATTCTTTGAATACAGAAGTACAACAGCCCATATTCTCAGGTGTCTCTGTCTGTTTTCTGTAAGGAACTGGTCTTTGAACTGGTTTGTGATACCTGCTGCCAGCCATCTCACAAGCATGTAGGCAGGAGACACCTTCTCTGCAGGGTGATGCATAACTTGGCCCTTACATTCCAGAGCAATGCAGTAGCTCTAGGACACCAGTGCAGCTGATAGGACTAATGAGCTGTTTTATGGTAAGGTGAGCAAAATCATTTGCCATCTGGGTACAGAATATGGTTGGCATGACCAAATTTAGTGATTAACTGTAATCCTATCACTCGCTGTTTCTTAACTTCTCTCTCAAATCATTTTAAGAGACGGAAAGCAAGAATTTTCTTTGCTTTCTTAACCAAGGCATTGAACACAACCATGTAGAAGTCAGGAAAACAAGCTTGGAAGAGTCCTATAGCAGAACTATTGTGGGTGTATTTTATGTATCAGAGTGTCTCACGTCCATTTTGCCCACAGATGTTACAAGAATATAATTGCAGTTAGTGATAAAAATGTATACAGTAGTGTAAAGGCTAAAGCCGAGGCCTGGAGGGATTCCCATTGGTTTCAACGGGCTTTGGATAAGGCCCTAAGAAAACACACAAGACACTTTACAGAACAGACTAAAATCCTGCTTAATTTTTTTTGGCAGACCGTTTGCCTTCCAACCTCTACCCTTTCCCTTTCCATCCCCTAAAAATGTAGAGGTATTTTGATTCCAAAATATGAAGGTGCTGTGAGGGTCAGTATCCCAGACTGGGCAGCCATAGCAAGATATCGGGCGGGTTAGCTCTGTTGACACAAAATACTTTGCTTCACTTTACAAAACACAGAAACAGCCCATTCTTGCTCTAGAAGGTTCATCAAGTGAACATATAGATTTCTTACTACTCTCGGGGGACTTTCAGCACACCCAATTGTGAGTCATAACATTGAAGTCTGGAAGGAAGGAACATCTTGTAAATTGTTTCAGAATTGTCTTTTACCTCCTATTTTAGCGGGCTCCCAAGCTTTTCCCTGGGTCAAGATGCATTCAACTTTAGAAGATGGGAACACGAGGGATTACAAGACATCCGTGACTTTTTCCATGAGAAAATAATAATAAACTTTCAGTAATTTAAGAATAAGTTCAAGCTTCCCTCTGGAGACTTGTACATGTATTTGCAAATGAGATAGTTCTGATGTCTGCTAAGAAAAAAAATAAATATCTCGCAACAGGAAAGAATTCGTTTGCAGGAATCTCTCCTCCACAGCTGAGACTTTTAATCGTTGTCTGCACGAGAGAAACTTTATGCAATGTTCCCAGCCTTGCAAACACCAGCTCTTCTCCGCAGGATTTAGCAGCGGGGGGAGCGCTAAGGTGCATGCATTTCCTCTTGCTGTTTGCAGGACTGCGACCCTTCACACACCAGGCTGTAAGAGCCCAATTCTGTCCCCATTAAAGCCTAATGGGAGCTTTGCCATTTTCTTCAGTAAGGTAAGGATTCCTTGTAAAGCAGTGGAGAGGAAACATCAGGACTGTAAAGCCACGTACTAGATCTCATGGCTTTTAATCGCAAGGAGTGTATTAGTACCTCCCAGGGTGAACGGAAGAAGCTTGGTGAGGTGCAAGAGGAGCCTTCACTGGCTTTTTTTGGTGGTTACTTCGTGTGAGAAAGTTGTTTAGATAACCACTAAGGTGATGACTGTATCCTTCTAGCAGCACCTTTTTTAAAAACCCTCCTGGACTATAAAATGCTTTAAGCTCTGCTCCCTCCCCTGCCCTCATTTTCTTCCAATTTCCTGGGCTGCAGCGGGACAGAAAGGAGCGTTGTCCAGCTCCTGCTGCCTGCCTCTCTGCTTCCTCGCCATGACGGGTCTGTTCTGCTTCTCACCCTCCCATGCACCTGCATGCTTAACTCTGGGAAGGTGCCTCTCCTGCTGCAAAGAGTCCTTCCAGGTAGCAGTGGGACCATGGTGAGGACGGTTCTGGCAGCCTGCACAAGTGTCCACCAAAGACTGGCAGCACGAAGCCCTCTGCACGCTCAGCTCAGAGCAGCGGAGGTAGTGAGGCTTCTTGTTCGCAGGCTTGTAACCAGATGCAGTGCTGGTTTCTCATTTGTGACTGAAGATTGTGTTAGCTGTACAACCCAGAAGGAGATAGCTTGGATCTGAGAGAGACAGAAATACTTCAATTTGTGCAAAACGTGACAGCGCTTCCCAGGAAAGCTCTGTCCTGTCCCTGGTGGATGGGCAAGGGAGTATTTAAGGCCCTGACATTAAGTTATCCCCTTTATTTTTTTTCCCATCACTTTCTGAATGTCCTTTCTGGGCATAAGTGGCCCTTTAATGGAATTGTTTTTTCCTGTATCTCATCACGAGAGCTGCACATTTATCCTTGTATTTGGAAAAATTTCTAAATATTCACATGAGCTTCAGCATAATTTATTTTCTTTTGTAGCTTAATAAAATCTTGGGTTTCATTCCATCTAGCTATCTTTGGGGATTTACAGAAGGCCAGTGGAGCTGAAACACAGGACTGAACTAAGGGACAAAGGAAAACAAACAACTGTATGAATACCTAGAATTAGCTCAGAATGCAGTGATGCAGCTCCAGTGCCGCTTTTTAAAAAAGATGGTAAATGATTAATACTTCTAGGAGGAAACGAATACAGTAGTGGTTCTGCAATGTCTGGCTTGCTCTGAAATGTAATGTATTTATGCAGGCTTCTTCCCTAGTCCTGTTGAGCCGAAGTTATTATACCAGATCTTTGCTCCTGAGTTACATGTGCCCCCCTGGAACGCACCAGCGCGCTGACACACGGGTTGGCAGTTTCCTTGTTTTGCTGGAACGTCACTGGTGTGGGAGACTGATGTTGCAGGAGAAAAAATTTTGTAGTCAACTGTCCTTCCTTGCCAGTGGAGGGTCTGTATCTCATACAGCAGAATCTCTTACCTGGTGAAGACCTACAACAAAACAAATGTGTTTGCTCCTGTCCCAGCCTGGACATGGCTAAGCACGGCTGGAGTGTGCCGTCTGTGGCACTGAGGCGTCACAAGACTGTGATTTCACACTGTCTGTGACAGGCTTTGGGCTGGTGGAAAAGCCTTCCCTTTTCTTTGAGATCACCAGCTCCTCTTCGTGTGGAACGTAGATGTTTATTTGGTGTAGTGAAAAAATGATGTAGAAGTAAGAGTTTCTTAAGAGTTATTCTCGTGCTGCCATATTTTGGCTCTCATATCTCACGCCAAATAAAGAGCTTAAAACTTTAGGTTGATTTTCAACATTTACAGGAATAACAGATGTCTAAAAATATTCTACAAAGGTGTCTTTCTGTGTCAGTAGTCCCACAGAATTCAGAGTCCCATGGAAATACGATGGCAGTGATGATGTCAGACTACCACTGTTTTGTTTTTTATTTTTTCAAATGCATGATGGCTGTGCCTTTACAACAACTTCTGTAATTCTTTTGAAAGGTAATTTGCAGACTAAGACAAGAAAAGGGAATTTGCTATTTTGCTGTTTCTGGCCTGAGTGAATGATGATGAAATGAAAATTGACAAATTTAAGTTCCTTAAGATTCCTGAAGAATCAGATATATTTTCTGACTAATAAAGCAGTGTAATCAGAGGGGAGATATTTGACCTTTTTAATTTTTTAAGACTCTCTTTTTTATAAAAAGTGAGGCACCATGACTAGAAGTTTTCTAATATTCTATTTGTAGGTATCTTGGTATAGTTTTACACTGGAAACTTTGTTACTAAATCAGATATTTTGCTAAATGCAAACTAAACATTAGTAAGAGGTTGTGTGTTATGGAATGTTTGCTACTAGTGTAAATCCGTACTGTCCGGTACAAGTTGCGTGAGCAGAGAGGGAGTGCATTTGTGTACGCCCCACTTTCTTCGTGCTACAGGAGATTTTCCACTTTATTAGCCCTTAGAATTATTTCAGGTACTTGGGACAAATGTATTTTGTTTAAACTATTCTTTATATCAGGTGAAGATGATCAAACCCAAGTTTATTCAGTTTTAGAAATTATCAATCACCTTTTTAGTAAACAAGAGTGATACTGTGTTCTTCAAAATGGAGACATTTTTCTTAAAGCAGACGAAATCAGACAGCACAGAGAAGTCGATCTAGTAAAAATATTGGAGTAGTTAATCACGTTTTGCATTTTAAAACAGTCTTTACTGAGACATTTACTATAAACATGGCAAATGAGATGTATTCACTTTAAAGGCCCTTCTATTGTGTTTATCAAATAGCTGTTATAGTATTTACAATGCTGTACTGAGTTGGAAAAAATCTGAAGCTGTTTTGTGTGTTTTCCCTCAAGGTTAAAGCTTTGAATCATGGGATAATGTGTGATATCTCTAGGGCTTCTTGAAACAGTTCAAGAACACGCACAAAGGACTGTGGTTTGTGCTGTATTTGCACAGAATTTAACATCGTGTTCCTTTGGCTTAAGAGCAAAGATGAAGATATCAAGGAAAATATCCTTTTCTTTAGCACCACGGTATACATTTTAACAGAAAAACCTTTACGTGCTTTGCAAGGTGCAAAAGTTAGTCACACACTATTTTTCCCTGTTGTGATTTTTCTTTTAAAACTGCCCTATCAGCCTAATAGGAGGAGTGAAAGGAAATGCACTTCAAAGAACGAACATTCCCCTTTTCAGTTAGAATTTACTTTTTAAACAAGTTATGTATGGTTTGTTTGTGCAAGTTACAGTATTTAAACTCAATATCTCTCTCCCATTTGAAAAGTAATTGTCAAACAAATATTTTGGTCATTTAAAAGAAAAGCTGTGGAAAGTTAAAACCCTTGGTATGTATTTGTAAAATATATATCTGTCTTGCTTTTTCAGCTGAAATGTCCCAAGAAAAGCTGGTGAGCTCTCAGATGAGAGTTGTATTCTCTCCGATTAATGATGATTTCTCATTAACTGCTGGGCAGAGGTTATACAAGCCAGCTTGTATTTCCATTAAGAAGCGAGTTAAACTCGTGCTCTGTAGTTTTACAGCGGCATTTGACAGTCTGCTGTCATAAAGCTGGCTGCATCTGCAGAAGTGACCATGATTTACACTGCAGTTCTGCAGCCGCTTCCAGTTGTTACAGGTCAGACAGGACGCAACACACAGGCGTGTTTCTGCTCATCGGTTTTATGGGCAGCTGTAATCCCTCACAAAAAAACAAAGTTACATTTATAAGAAAATACCTTCTCTTTGAGTTCTAGGACCACGTAATTAGCTGAGGGAAATCATCACAGTTCTTGTGTCCCCTAATGCTTTCCTCTGTTTATGCTTGCTTTAACATTTGCTGTCAAGATCAATGCATTTATTATTTTGTAACTTACTGCTTTCTGAGTTATTGTCTCCGAGTGGTTTCTGCATGTATAAATATGCCAGTCCTAGAGCTCTTGGGTATTCCTGTATCCAAATACCTCCCAGTCTCTGATGTATTTCTCCTCTGCACCACCCACGGAGCTATTGCTCAGGCGTGCGGGGAATAAACAACTCAAGCAGGGTCACACAAAAACTCTGTGGTAGACCAAGAACTTGAACCCTGGCTTCCTTAGCTCCCCGACTACTCTTTTTCTTACTTTTTTAAGCTCACTTTTCTTACTGCAAAAGTCAAACGTGCTCCACTTCATGCTTGCTTAGTCATTGTCGTGGGGTGTGTGTGTTACACAAAGATATGAGGGTATAGTCCATACCTCTGGCGTCTGTGGGACACGTTTGTATGACAGCAAGCGGTTTGGAAGCTGAAGGTGCAGCGGGGCTCAGGACCGAGCAGTCTGGTGCACCCTTGGGCCCGGGCTGCCCTGGCCTACCTCTGGTGCCTTTGGAGTCCGTGATGTTAGAGGGTGTCCACGTTAACGGTCTGCATGGGAGACAAGGCGTGTTTCAGCGCGGGGTGACAGATTGTGTCTATATTTTGCTGTCATTCTGGAGTTTGTCAAGAAGCCAGGGGCTGACAGTCTGTTGAGTGAGCAGTAGAGGCATGGAGGATCCTCTTTCATTTTTCTGGCCTCAACATACAGCGTTTGGCCTCCAGACGTGTGTAATGCTGTTTCTATTTATTCTCTCCTGTGCAGAAACAGCGTGGTATTTTATGACTAGGAAAAAAGGCAAATTCAGACATCTGTGTTCCTAATGTGTACAATTTGATACCTATTTATCCTTCACTTGAGTAAAATACAAAGCGCTGGTTTTGATTGTTGTTATCTTTTCAGAAAGTTGTCTGTGAGCGTATTTTCAGAGTCTTTATTGTGTGTGTGTGTGACAGCTTGGTACTACTTACTGATTCTACACTTTGTAGCCTTACTCAAATATTGCCTGAGTTGCATTCCGGGTATTTTCAAAGGGTTTATGAAAGCTTAATATTGCTGTAGTCTCTGTACGTGAATGATTGCATGGAACTGATAATGATTCATTCTTCTAGAGGGCTTTGTGAAGCTAGCACATTACATCCTATTCATGCATTGCAGCTAGTTCTTCAGCTTGCTGTGTCATGCTTATTATCTTGCACATTTTACAACGTTGCTGTGCATAATCTTTGCTGGTTCTGTTTGGCAGGGGATTGGTCATACGGTTTTAGTCTCGGCTTTGATTGTTTTCCTGTTGGATCTGTCCCTTCAGCAGTTTACATTAGTTTTAAAAGGGGACAACTGTGCTTTGGGTGATTTGCCCAAATCAACACTTCTGGAATGAAATAAAGTGCAAAAAAAAACCCCATATACATCTTTGAAGGCAAAGCCTCAGCCTTGGCGAACTGTCATCGCTCCATCAACTGTGGTAGAACAATGTAGGTTTAGACCAGCTGCAGCTGTGCCCAGTGCAGTGCAGAGCTTGGCTTTTATTAACCTCTGCAGCTTGTTTTCATCTGTGCCTTCAGAAGTAAGTAAGACTTGCAAGTGAAGTCATAGTCTGGTTAACAACTAAAAAGTTGCTGGAGAAAGACAGTACAGTGAGCTTCCAGACTAAGTATCTTTCTTCATGACAGCGATGAATCTTGCTCAGGCCATTTTCCATTGCTTTGACTTTCTGTGGTCGCTCCATAAAAAGGAGCATCAAATTGGATAACATTTGCCAAATGAAACAACACTTGAGTGTTAGAAATTGAAAATAAGGAACTATTTTTACACTGAAGCTATTAAAGTATATCCTTTCTTTTCCCAGTAACAAACTCATTTGTTCAGGAGGTGGAGCCGTCTCGTGGGCCCATCCAGAGCCCTGCCATTTTCACCTGAGCAAAAAACACAGCACAGTCATGCCGACTAATAAATATATGAGATGCACATCTTTGATTTGCTTACAATTAAATAAAATCTTCCGCACACACAATTTCTTGTTGTAACTGTGTAACGACATTAGTGATTGCCTTTACAGAGTAGTTTCTATTTTTTCTTTTGAGCTGCTCGTATGTTCTAATCTAAAACTTGGACTCCCCATTGGATTCAATACATTTATCTTCAAGAAACTCCTACAGCATTTGGGTTATTTGTTCCAAGCTTTTCTTCCCTGTGAAGAAATGTTGAAATTACGCTCAGGAAGCAAACAGCAAGATAGGGTTCTTGTGTTGAAGAGGTTAGAAGTTAACGTAGAGAGAGGCAAGATCAAGCTATGAAGAAATACTTTAGCAGAGAATTAGAGTATTGGTGGTTAATGAGTAAAGAGCAAAAAGAAGAAAAAAGAGGTCTTGCATAAACGGACCTGCTGATGAGGCTCAGAGGCAAAGGTGGCTGAAGAGAAGTGAGAAGCTGCTCTGGGTGTGAAGGAAAGATAGAAAGCTGAGAAAATAATAGTGGGGACAGTGGTATGGAAGGAGCTGGAGGGGAGCAAAGATGTAGATGGTGTGAAAAACATAGAGTACTGTAAGTGAGGAAGAAGCTTTTTGAGTTTGCAGTAGTAACAGGAAACCACTGGAGAAATTCAGAGGAGATTTTAGCAGCTCACTTTAGGGCGAAGTGGAGGAGAAGAGTCTGGAGGTAAGGAAGCTGGACAGAGAAAAGCTGGGACAGTCAAGATGGTGAAGCAGTAACAAAGAATTTTAGCAGTAAGGAAAGTGCAGAGCTTGGAGCTGTTGAAGAGAAAAGAGAGACAGGGACATACATAGACACTGAATTTATTGTCTAGCTTTGCAAGTTGTTTGTAAAACTGATACGGTAAACACCTGTAAGTTTTGCTTTTATCTTCAAGGCAAACAGTTTTTAAGCAGGATCCTCCTGCCTTAAATAGTCAAAACAAGTTTTTGTTTGTTTGTTTTAATTAACTCTGCCATTTTCAGATGAAATCCAGCACATGTTCAGAAGGTAAAGTAATACATGTATCAAAAGAGAACTGTCTCTATTGTTTGCTTCTTTATGGTACGGATTGTTGTATAGGTCAGAAGTATGTAGTATGTACAGTACTAAATTTGAGATTCAAATGGCCAGCCTAGAAACTTGGCAGCGTTGTCAGTTGTTTCAGTAAAACCGAGTACAGAAACCAACTCAGGTTTCTTATCCTGTTGGCCAGAGGAGCTGGGACATTTCCTGAAGGTGAAACACTTGGAGAGAGGAAAGAGTGCCAACTGCTACAGTGAATGTCATGAGCTGGAAGCATAAAGAGCATATTGGGGAGAAAAAAAAAGTGCGTGTTGCAGTAACAGCAAATTGCAACTCCTCAGAAAATGCTTAGACAGATGACTTTAGAATGGAGGTAGGATGGGGAGATGTCATGGTTCAAATGATTCACTATGTATTCCCAGAAAAAGGAGAGGGGGCTATATTAAACAACTGTATCAGATAAATATATTTTGAAAGGTATCTTGAGTTCAATAACCTTACATGGCCCAGACAAACAGTTTCTTCTGAATTCTGCATTGCTGAGAAAGACCGTCTTCTTGGAGTTCATAAGAAGTCAATGTCAACAGGACCTACTGCAACATTTCCATGGTTTGCTGAAATGCAAAGACAAAACTTCCCAAGGTTATTTTTGGGAACCCAGCATATTCTGGGGATGCGACATGCTCTTCTGAAGTACAAAGCAGCTCAGAGCACTCACTGGCTTCAGTTGCTTAGTCATCAGTTATGAAGCACAAAGAGCATCCAAACCTTTAAAGTACGATAAACAGTGAAAATGTTTGACCTGTGTTTTTTCCTCCAACTATCAGACTGTTTCCCAGAACTCAAGAGAGTAGTATTACTTAAGTTGGTTAAATACAATTTAAGCAAACCTATAGCTTCTCATCCTAACACTGCTTTCTGGACTATGACTGGATGTAATCTAGCATAGGAGAGGAAAAAGAAGAGATGTGTTTGGTTTTATTTTTTTATTTTTTCTTTTTTTGTTTATGTCTCCATTTTATTTCTATATGTAATCCTGTAAACTGATCTGTTTCCCTTATTGTTGTTGTTCCTCTGGTAGAAAGTTACATGAGAGTCTAAAGCTTTTGGGAATGTGCATGGATAAACTAGGGTAATATCTAAATTTGTAGATT
This sequence comes from Aptenodytes patagonicus, assembly GCF_965638725.1. Lineage (NCBI taxonomy): Eukaryota > Metazoa > Chordata > Aves > Sphenisciformes > Spheniscidae > Aptenodytes > Aptenodytes patagonicus. The sequence continues at coordinate 4,072,168 of NC_134958.1, forward strand.
TTGAGATTGAGGCGTGATGCTTAAACCCAAAGGTCTCTGTCTCCATCTGTTGGAATGAGAAGGGCATAGCCCCAATGGCTGCTTGTTTGGGCTCATCACAATGAAACTGTAATTTCATTTTACTCTGTCTTCTTCCACTACTTTCAGTCTAACCAACATTAGCAACAGCAGCGACTTGACGGTCTGCTGTGCCATGGGGGCAGAAAGTTTGTCTTCACTGGAAAATAACAGTTATGGCAAGACCTCTTAAGGTGCTCAAACATAGATTCTGCTTCCTTAAAGACAGGCTGAAGTACTTAGAAATACGTGTGATATAAATTACTTAGGATCCAATCCAAATCCCTTTGAAATCAGAGGGATCACTGTCTGACCTCAGTAAGAAACAGACCTGGGCCTTAGAAATAGGAGAAGTTTCTGTCCTACTTTAACCAAACTACACGCCATGTATCCCTACCAGGGGCTTGAGTGTAAAGAGAGGTGCGTAAACCCCCCCCAGGAGCTCTGTTCAGAAGCTGGTTGTTCAGAATTTTCATCCTCAGAGACATTTCCCTCCAGTGCCTTGTCTTGAACTTGCTAAGTGTTGGGGAAGAGTCTGTGCTTTGAAATGGTAGAAGTTTTCAGTACTGTCTTAAACAGTTATACAGCACTTTTCATTTCTTTGTTGTATGATATTGTAGGCGTCTTACCCTATCTCAGCCTGAATTTTAGAGTTCATCTAGCAGAATTTACCTGGAGACTGATTTATTTTGGCTTTTCATGAATTTAATAGTACATTTGGCTTTGGAAAGGACCATGTTTCCTTTGACAGGTATTTGGAACTTCCTGGTTTAATAGGGTTTTAATGTAGTGCTCATTAGGTTAATTAACCTCTGCCTTTGGTTAAGCCACTCAGTGCATATAAGCTCATACCACTTCCAAGGAAGGCTTTATTTCTGTTAGCAAATGAACTCTAGGCTTTCAGACTTACTATCAGGTTATTCAAGAACAGCACGCCTACCTTTGTTTTCAAATAAAACCATCCATAAAACCCTCAATAAAGCCATCCCGTCATAATCTGAGACATTGAACAGTCGTTGCAAGGTTGTCAAAAGAAGCTTTGAGATGGCAGGTTTAAAACAAAGATGACACTTTTTCATGCACTGCATGCAACTAGACTAGTTGACACTGCCCCAGCTCTTCTTCAGAGGAGAGAATATTTTTTCTGGGCTGACTCTATGCTTGGTGGTATTTTTATTCCTCATATAGATTTCAAAACAAAACAAAGCAGTTGTTGCTTAGCTACCCCTCTGGAGTGATGGTCTCTCACCGTTTTGCAACTCTCTAATCTCAATGTTGCATTTTTCGCTTGTTAGAGTCTATTTTTACTGGCTGGTGTTTTACACAGACGCTTCTGGAACTTCTTCATCTGCCGGAGCAGGATGGCTGTGTACTGCTGGCTTGAAACTAGAGAAAGGAGCCTGGCTGGGGGGTCTGGGAAAGGTCCTGCACCAGGAACCTTACAGCAGCGCAAAAACGAGTTTACTGTAGGTTCAGGGATAATACTTACTCTGGTGAAATCCCTTGCTTGGGGTGAAAGGATCTGTATTTCTTTGCCATTACCGCATGTCTCTGTGTTAAGAATAGAATCATTTTGGATGAGGATAAATACCAGAAAGCAGAATATCTGACTCCCATCTTCTTCAAGACTTTTTGACTGAGAAGCTGTAAACTGGCATTTTGGAGTCATGATACTAATTACTGCAGAGCACAGCAAAATGGAGCTAGCTCAACCATTTATACAGTCAGAAACGAATCTGAAAAAATCTCTAAATTATTTCTGTTGAGGGAAACAAGGCTTGCCTAATGCCCACAGCTTGTACCTTTACCCTTTTTATGCAGCACTGGGGCATAAGGGAAGAAAAGAGGTTTCCCTAATGGAGAGTATAATTTCAGAGAAAAATCTCCATGTGGTTAAATACTGTGGATTCTCTTTGCACCAAAATGAGGAAAATACTTGCCCAAGCAGTGCTATGTTTTGGTTATTCTGACCTGGAGGAAGAGCTCTCCAGGGCTCCTGCAAGCAGAGTCGGTCTGAGACTGTACACGTGTGCTTTGACCACTGAGCTGTATCTCTTTGACTCCTGCTCTCTTTCCTCCATGGCATCCCAAGCAGCAGTCAGCCATGGTCTTCTTAAATACAGCCCGTTTCCCCTGCTAGGTACAGCTGACAGATCTTGGCACATTTCTATCAACCCTGACAATGCTTAATTTACAGCCTTTAGCCGCAATGCCACTTTCTGGCATTGTTAGAGAAATCAGAGTCTGTTCCCATAAAGCTTGTTACTTGACAGCATTTATGTTGCATGACTAATACGGCAATGGCAGCAATTTGCAATGAGCTGTTTGAGTCCTGTGTGTCTCTCCTCGCCTCCCTGCCACGTGCCCCAGAGGGTATGTGTCTGTCTAAGCCTGACCTGCTTCCCTTTACAATTTTCTTTCTCTATAATGTATTTTTTTTGAGCTCACAGAGGGAATTGTGTGACTTGGATAACTAAATGGTTGAATGAAAGCTGCAGACTTTAGATCATCAGTTTAGATCTGACTGTGCTGCAAAGTCACTGTCATCTCCTGGCTCGTTAGAGTGATGTGTAATGGACTCAGAGCAGTTCCTAGAAGGCAGGTTACCCACCACTGCCCTGCTGGTTTTGTGCTGGAAGCCTCAGCGGAGAGGGCCGTGGCCAAATACGCGAACACACGTGGCGAAGAAAAGACCCACTCATCCATGGAGCTGGCCCCTCTTCGGGAGGGTTGGGGCGTTTTGCCAGGGCTGTGCCGGGGACCTGGCGCTGCCAAGCGCTGTTTTGTACTTCACAGAGAAAGCCAACCTCTAGTCTGGAAATGCATGCGAGTACCCTGCTCCCTGCTAACGTATGGAAGGTATCTGTCTCGTGGCTGCAGGGCATCCTCAGCAGCACCCAGAGGAGTGTGACATTATCGGAACCCATTTGAAGCCCATGTAATAATCTATATATAATTGGGTTCATTCCCTTCGACTCTGCTTTCACACATCAAAAAAGACCTGGCGAGGCTAGATGATTTGGTAACTCTGTCTGGAAAGGATAGTTGAGTGGGTTCCAGGAACAAGGGACCCCACGCCACCTACGGAGGGAGAGGGACAGAGGTGGGTGAGCCGGCGCCTCCGATTCCTGCCTGCCCCTTGCAGGAGCAGTACCGACATGTCTCCCTTCCCCCAGCTAAGGCCGAGATTTCAGTGAATCAAAGCTATAGAGTAGAGTTGAGTCAGAGCCAAGGAAAGGCTCTGGCTCGAATCCACCAGCTAAAAATGAGCAAAGCTTTTGAGCCTGACTGGAATCTCTCAAAAAACAAACAAACAAACAAAAATCCTTCCCCAAATCCTTGTTGTCTTTTTTCCTTCTTTTGGTAAAATCATCCATTGCGTTTCCATCTGTTTTCCAGATTTCTTGCTTCTTTTTCCCCTTCCTGATTATATAAATAAAAATGTATCCCTGTACATACGTATATTTCAGATGTTTTCAGCCAGTCGTGGAAAGTGTTCCTTTTTGTGGTGTTTTCATTGAGACAATCAGGGGCAAAGTTCTTGTGGCAGTGCCAGGTCTAATACCACAGGAAGAGCTGCGTCCGCTGGAAATACCACGGAGAGTACAGAACCCACAGTATTTTCTAAAAACACAAAATGGTTTTGAAAGCAAGTCAAATACTGCAAAGTCAGCTCAGATTATTATTTTGTCTCGAATTGTTTATTTGGCTTTGTTTTGTTTTTTAAAGAGGTGCTGAGGAACATGGCTTACGTTAAATCTGGTTTTGCCACCGTGTCCTTCCAGTTATAAGTGCTGCCATAAAGTAATGGAAATGGCACGATTGCATCATTTATAGTCCTTTAGAGATACACAGTTCAGTCAACAGCCAGGGAGCTGTTCTACCTTGAGGTTTTGTTGACACTGTGTCTTTTTGGTTTTGCAGTCTTTATACTCCAGCAGCATTCAGAAATATAGCTATGGCCCTGATTTCTGCAGGCTTGTATCTCTGAATGTGTCCTACCGAGATAAAAGCGTGCTACTCGGTGCACAAGTGCTTGCAGGATCAAGGGTCCCAATCTGTAAAAAACATATAATGAGTAAATAACCTTATGGGGAGGGGGGTGAGGAGTAAATCTCTACCATTAAAATGAAGGCAGTTCCACCTAGTCATTGGCATAGCCTGGGAATGCTTTTATTTTCCTCCTCCACTTTGAGAAGTAGTTTGGGAAACACTGATTTGATCTTTTTATTAATCAGGGCTATTCAAGACCACACGCAAACTATTGAATGAACTGTTTCTTCATAAAAGTCTGTATCACAAGAAGAGATTTTAAAAATGAAGAATCTGGAATAGGTAGGGAAGCAAGTGTTGAATGCTGAGGTTTGGAAATACGTCCTTATGTTTACGGAACAGCTTTCTTCTGCAGGAAGAACGGCCAACTCAATGTATTATTAAGTAAATGATTTCCCAGTGACAATGAGTTAATAGTGGTTGTTGTGCAGAGGATAACAGATGGCCCCTGGAGTGAGTATACTCCTGGGTCTCGGCTGACGCTGTAAACCGTAAGAATACTGCACAAGTGGGTTGTGAATGGTACAAAGCCAGGCGTCTGCGTCTTCTCTTGGGACAATTCTTGTTATTGTGATACGAGCCCTGCGACTGTACGCTTCGACTCTAGCTTAGGGAGGTAACTTCAGCTACTTAGTCTTAGATGTCAACTTAAAAGTTTTTACTGCTTTCACCAGTGCTAAATTTTACTGTTGCTTAATTACATTGCATGTTAGCTCTGTTGTTTTCCACCTGTGCTTCAGATTTTGTTGTGTGCAGGAACATGCTATTGGAGCTGCTCTGCCCCCTAAGAAGCCTCCTTTTGTAGCATGGAACAATTTTTTTTAAGGTCTAATACTGTGCTTTAAGGATCTGTTGTCCTCCCTCATTAAAAAATGAAAAAGAAGGACAATTTTACACAGTTTATTGTACACCACTTCAAAGACATTGTCCGCCTGAGGGGAGAACTTGGTAGCCTTGTGGAAAAAGCCAAAGCCAGTGTATAAACACCGTGGATGTCAGAAAACTCTTGGGGAAATCTGGGTGGAGCTCCGTGGCTGGGATATTTGTGCAGAGATACAATCCTTTTTCTCTTTGTCTTTAATGTGTCGGCGTGGTCCACTCAGGAATTCACGGTGCCAGTGGCTCTCTGGAGCTTGTGATGGATCTCTAGCTCTCCCCAGGAGTTATCCCTTATGAACGTGCAGTCACGTCTGCTCAGTGGGGCAGTGTCCTCTTGTGGGAATTACATCTGAAATCACGCAGATTTCTGAGGGCTCTTGCCATGATGGTGGCTGTTCTTGGGGTCTGAGGTGTCTGAGGTCCATCATCTCTCCTGAACTTCAGATGAGCCCAACCATGCTGTTCACGTGAAGGACATCTGCAGCACAGTGGGACAGGGCTGCTCTTATCAACCATATCTGCCACTGTTATGCATGCTTGTCCTTGAGGGAAGGGTCTTTCTGTGTCTTTAGTATCGTGTTAAAATCCTGTTTAGCTGCCGTGTATTTTCTTGATCCTTTCTTTCCCATAATCACTGATTAGCGAGATCTGTGTGTACATGCAGATTGTTCCTTTCTAATTAGCGTATTCCTAATACCCCGTTGATTCACTGTCATAATCACAGTTTTATGTGACCTCACAATCCTCTTGTGCCTCCTCTGTCCAGGCAACACAACGCAGTCAGCTCTAGATGAAAGCACACAGACAATTCCGTTTCTAAAAATGCACTTATTACAGGTTTAAAGTTGACACATGTCAGCAATAAGCAAAGCCCTCATCTTTTCCCAGCCCGCAGTAAATGTGACAATCCTCATTGAAGCCAGCTCAGTCCACCCCTCTGAGAGTCTGGGAAAACAGGCCTTGCAGGGAGCCCCAGAGGTCAGCAAAACAGGCGCTGTCGGACAGATTAAATATCAGAGCAGAAGTTTGCAGAATCGGTATGGTTTAACAACAAATCATATATAGTAGACAGCCGGAATCTGAATATGTGGTGTAAATGAGGCATTCTGTGTGCAGTTTTCTTCAGGTCCCTTAGATATTTAGTTATTTACTGCTTTATAGAATTTTCTAAATAAATCCACACAAATGAGGCAAAGGTAACTAAATCAAAATCAAGATAGCACACAGCCATGTATGGGAGTCACGGATAGTGCACATAACCCCAGCAGGCCAGCTCCCATCTTAGTCTGCATGTTGTTTATATGCTACGTGCCATTTTCTGCCAAAGTAAAGATTCCTATCGTCCTGGTGGCTTTCTTTGATGTCCAGCGGGGCAGATGCCTTGTACATAGGGAGGAAACTGGAAAAGTCTATGTTCTGCCATATCCAATGGTTGTGTTTCCCAGAGGGAGATTTCTTCAGAGTCAAATCTTTCAGGATTTTAGTGTTGTCTGAGAATAAGTAAAAAATAGTCTTTTCCACAGAACAAACCTTGGTCCTGATAATGAGCTGTGAAGTATTCATGGAGAAAAGATTTCAGTTTTGAGCTTAAAGAGGGCACAAATACCGTGGTCTCTTATAGGTTAAAGGAATCGCAGTCCACTGTGGCTACTGACGTAGAGACTGTAAGTTTTACATTGGTCTGTGCGTGCAGCTAAACCGGCACAGGGGCTGCTGCCGAAGGTGGAGGCTTTATGTGCTGTCAGGGACAGGGATTACGAGCTGCGGTGGAGGGGATGACAGGTATCTGACGTGTCCACCAGCGTCACCAGCCGTGGGTCAGGAAGGAGGGAAATCCCAACTTGACGGTGGTAGATCCTCCTGTCTGGGCTCCGCTGGGCCCTGCCCAGAGTACCAAAAAATCCCTGGGAAGGAGGGGGGGGATGACCGAGGGTGATCACTTGCTGTAGTGATGGAGCTGAGAAACAAAGGCGTGCAAAATGTTAAAATAGTGAAATGCAACAGGTTTACAGGAGAGCAGCCGCTTCCCTGCTGCAGAGCTGGCTGCACCGCATGGCAGGGACTTGGATAGCACCAGGCTGTAGGTGGCCGTAGAACAGGCTTTAAGCCCTCTGCCACTGGCTGCTGAGGGCGTTACTGGCCTGGCTGGGGCCTCCATCCATCTCTGCTTAATGGAAACAAGAGGGCGAGTGGATGTTTGAGAAGGGGAATGAATAAATAGGGCTGGAAGTGCAGGAGGAGATAAGACGGTGAGAGTGAGGGAGGAAAAAATGAAAAGAGGAAAAACACTGAAATATGAGGCAGCGAGGATAGAAAAGGCAGACAGTGAGGAAAAGAGGAAACAAAAGTACGGCAAACAGCGAGCAGGAGGAGTGCTTGCTTCCTCCGCTGCCCTGACCCTGCTGACCGAGCTCTCCCGAAGCATCTCCTCATCATCTCCCCATGAACTGTCCTACCCCAGGGCACAGTGCCCGACTTTTCCCTGTTCTTCTACAGCAGAGCCTAACCCTCAGCTGCCCTGTGGAGGGCAAGGTCCATAGGAGCAGGGACAGGAGCCCTCCAGGTCTGTCTGTTCCTGCCTGTTTTCTGAAAGGATTGATCCTTCACAGCATTGACTCCTTCTGTTTCATACTGTTGGGTCTCCTTAGAAAGAGAAGAAGTCATCTCCTTCAAGGGAAAGTTTGGGTTTGTGTATTTGTTGTTTCCCGGTGTGAACAATTCAAAGCTGCATTGAAAAAGCACAGGTCGGGGGGGGGGAAGGGAGACATCTGTGCTAGCAGGTGTACCATTTCACACTGCGGGCACGGACACACACCTAGGGCAGCAAGTCAGTCCTGGCACCGATTGCAGTAAGGCTAGACAAGGTATGAATGGGTTCAAAGACCGTGCTTCTCAGTATGGTAAATAGGGTTCGCAGCACTAAAGGATTTTGCAAGTAGTTCCAAGGTCCGTGGATGTTTGAGCTCCTGACTTGCCTTGCAGTAGTGTCAGACTCCTCCCATTGCTCCCCTGGCCTGGCAACATGGACTTTGCTTCGGTTATGACTGGGTTAGAAAGGAACCAGTCCAAATCTGCACCCCCTCCACAATTTGTGATCCATTACCTATCTCTTTCCCCTTCTTGGCAGGCCTCGCTAGGCTATGGATCTTACTGCCTAGTCTCAGAGCTGGGTCCTATGTCTTAGGACTGTCTCCTTCCTGTCCTGCTTGTGCCCTTTTTTTCTGGAAACTTATGATGACGTGCACTGGGATGACTCCAGTTGCTAGTGCGAAAGGTGTACGTTGCTGTGTGCATACATTTGCACTGAGTGCCGTGTGCCAGTTAAACATAGCACTGTGTTAAGAAAAATATCTTTCAAAGTAAAATTCAGTAGCAAACTCCCCCTTAGTTCCTACTCATTAAAAATAATCTAACAGTCAGTAAAAAGCTTTGCCAAACAATAACATAATCTTTGTGAAACTGCATCATGGTGTTCAAGCTATATTTTGCCAGAGACCATTAACTGGACGCACGTTCATGGCCAAAAAAGAGGAGTTGTGAACCCTGTGAAGCTTTCCTTGCACCCTATAGAGTGTGGTTTGTTCCTTATGCTGCAAGAGAAGGAATTTTTATGTTCTTCTCGAAATTAGTTTTCAGCCTTAAACTGGAAAACCTGTTTTTTCTCCTGAAGGGACTTGCCATTTGGATGGCACGCTGTGTTTAGGCTGGGGAGAGTCTCTTGTGAAATAGGACAGGAGAGACTGAAGCTAACCGGGCAGACTTATTTTGACTGAAGTCACTGGAGAGGCCGGGTTGCTCAAAACTCCAGGCAGACAGAGAGCAGCACTACCTATACCTGTGCCGGAAAGCCGCTTTGCTTTTCTGCCAGATGGGAAGTTGTGACCCGGTTACAGGAGTTTGTAGGCAGTCACTTTTCAGAGAAGAACAAAAGAATGAGTCAATGCAAGTAGCCAGGGAATGCTGAGGTGGATTAAAGAGCTAAGGGAAGGAGTTCCCATCTATGTAGTTGGAGCCTGAGTAGTTGGATCCCTGTCACTGGGACTTTCATCTGTCCAGAAGGAGGGGGGAGAAGAAGGTGCCGAGGCTCTAGTGGAGTGGGGTCCAGGGCTGCTGAACCGTGGGGCTGAAAGTGGCCCACAGAGACACTATGGCAGGCGCCATGCCCTATGCAGGTGGATGCTGCTGCTGGGCCTCCCAGAGGCTTCAGCCTCGAAGCACCTGCAGCCAGAAACCAAAGATGAGGAACAGAAAGGTTCCTCTCTTAATTGGCCATGATCTGAGTGACTCAATGCCATGGGGATCCCCCTTTAACCTTGCTTGACAAGTGAAGAAGAATGTTTATACCGCTTAGAAACACTGACATCTTTGTTCCATAGTAAAATGAGATGTAGGTAGTTTTGTGCTATGAGCAAACATATGCTTTTGATCTGGTAACACTATTTGATAAGGTTAATATGATCATGTCAACATACTTACAAAAAAGGAATAGCATGAATGGGTATTCTTGCCAAATAGATTGTATCTTATCTGCTTTATGGTCCAGATGCTGAACCATCTGAACAGCTATCGGAAAAGAACACAAGAACCCTAAAAGTGAACAGAGGGGTTTTGTAACTACATCTTTGGAAGACCTTAAACAGCCACATCCCTGACTGGACTTTTACCAACAAAAAGTTGCAAATGTTTTCACACTGGGAGTCCTTGAAAGTCAGTTTCTCTCCTGCCTCACTGCCAAAACCCAGCCCAACTTCTCTTTCAAAAGCTGATAAAATTGCAAATGCCTGAAATGGGAAGGAGAGTTGCAATACCTCATGCAGCTGATATGTTCACAGTGGGATGCTGTAACAAAGAGGTATCAAGCCGATTACTATACGTGATCTCAGTTGAAAGTAATTACTACAATTTTCAAAACTGGGTGCTGATGGAGGAGCTTCTAAACCTGCAGTTAGGCACTTCGAATGAAATATTAAGAGGGAATAGGATAAGACTTACATGTGGCATTAACTCCAGGGTGGATGAGGTGATTTTGAAGAGGGACTTAAACATTAATGATTTTTTTTTTACCTAGAAATACTTTAAGGTTTATATAGGTGCTGAATTATCCCATTCTCACTGAGCATGCTGACTGCACCAAAGACTGTGTGTCCGTTTTAGCTTTGAAATGTCATTTGGATGCCTTTACATGAATTCGGAAGCTGACTTTCAACTGGGCTTTACAGAACTTGTAAACAGAAAAAAAAGAAGCTTCTCGTGCTGAAGGTTGATGCCAAATTCTTTGGTTTCTGTGGAATCTTTCATGAAGATAAATTTTGTCTTTAGTCATTGCAGTGTTAAGGAGAGCTAGCTGAGTTGAGCAGATGTAAAGCAAGGCAGCCTCTTCTACATCGGTGTATAGAAAGGGAGCTTGAGGTCTCCGAGTTTTGCTTCGCTTTGCCGGAGCAGATCTAACAGACTCTCACTCCGTGTGTAGTGCCATGTGTGAGGAGCAGCAAAATTGAGAATCACACTGCCTGGCCAGGTAAGAAAATAAACAGTGAATTTGCAGCCCTTTTGAGTATCAGCTGTAGGAGTGTCACCTGAGGTTCTCAAAATGGGAGGCACCCAGAACTGGAGGTCATTTCTGAAGTCTTGTCTCAATGCTTGACTCAGTCCCATTCCCCCTTCAGTACATTTGGGAACTCTATATGGAGCAGGAATGAGTGGAGCATTTTACAGCATGCTGTAAATGCACTTCTTGAAGGTAATTCAGCTTTTCTTTACACTATGTGTGGTGTTTCTGGGACCACTTTTCCTCCCAACTGGCTGAAAAACAATCACACCTTCTTTCTTCCCTTTTTCTTTTGAATTTAAGCAACTCTCTTGCAGTTTCCAGGATTAACTAACTGTGGAGGTAATGGTAGTAATGAAGGATTTACCCCTGGCCAGAGGACTACACAAGCCTGTGTCGTATGATGCACTGGCAATCACATGGCTGTGCAGGCTGCCCTCTCCTCTTCTCTGGGATGAGCTCTGTGTGCTGCTGAGTGATTGCTTTTCTTCAAAACCCTAAACTCACATGCTGACTTCTGAGATTACTTTTCAGTTGGGGCATGGTTGTAATTATTTTTAATGTATTAAAGGTGTAAAGAGCCAAAGTCAATAATTTTTATGACCTGTTTAATGCCAAACATAAAACCAGAAGATTCGATTCCCCAATCACTTCTGCGTTTTTCTGCTTTGGCGTTGGGGATGGAAGATTTAAAAAGTTGACTTTCAAATATAACACATTTGGGGTTTTGATATCCTGACTTATTCTATTTTTGCTTAATGCATTTTCTTGGACTAACAGTTTTTTTCCATACCACTTGTTCACTATTCCACTGGCTACTGCAGCAATGGATTAAGCACAAAGCAAGCATATAGGCAGAGGGGCTTTAAACAAATAGGGTTTTGGCCTTTTCTGTGTTCTGGGGACATAGGCAGTTGCTGGAGTAGGAGGGATGACCTGGGTCATGAAGGTCAGTCCTCTGCTATTATGGGCAGCCACAGCATTAAATGTCTTTCATAAATGCATCCTGTACTGTCTCAAAGCTAATTACATTTCAGCCTTTCCCTGTTCCTATTAGAAAGTTGCTCCAGATCCTTCCTTTTCTGAGGGTTTCTAATCCTCCTTATTTCAGGCCTGAACTTACTTATGGTGAGTTCATACCTACTTCTTTTTGTGCCAAGGTTTTCCTTTAGCTTCAGCAGTTCTTTCCTCTGCTTGCTCTTTTTCTGGTCCAGCATTTTCATAGAGAGCAGTCATGTATCCTTCCAGCCTTCATTTTGTGAATTTGTTTGTACCCAGGCTTACACTGTGAAAGTAGGAAAAGGGCAGAACAAAGGACACATTTCCCATTAGAAATCCAGGTCCCTCTGTCACTGGATATTCTTTGGACTTATTTACTGTTCGGAAAAGCTTGCCAGTGTTCCTGACGGATGCAGTGTCAGAAGCAGCCATGCTAGACCCAGTTAACAATGGCTATGTCTCTGATCTGTTGAAAGCACTGCCTTCCACTATGGCAGTGCTGTTTCCCTGTGTTAACACCCCATCCATCCGTCTCCGTCATTTGCTCCATGTCACATGCTTGATCTGGAAGATGTTGCCCATCATTGTGTTTTGTTGATAGAACACAACAACATCCCAGTCTATGAAAAGGGCTCTTGGATATACCGGCAGTGCAAATAAACATGAATAGTGGAGCTGATGGGAGAGCAAAGCTGAAAAGGCACTTGAGGCTTTCCTATTGCAATAACAGTGGTAAAGATTGTTAGGAGGAGCCAAATCCAGCAAAGTGAGACTTGATTTAGGTCTTCTCATCTAAGACTGTGATCCTTAAACCACTTGGTTAGATGCTGCTTAACTGTGGAGGCACCTGGGGACTTACTCCATTGCATAAACATAGATGCCTGCTGTGTCCCCTGCAAGTGTCTTGGATCATGCTCCTGGGCTGCTACACAGTGTACGTAACACACGACCTACAAACAACCTTCTGGACCAGCAGGGAAGGCCATGTCGGAGATAACAGGGCATCTCAAATGGCACAAACCACCTATGTTTAGATTAAAACGTCTGTGGATCTTAGAAGTTCTCTTTCTGTGCATCTTTGTTAGTGTATCAGCATTCTGATGTACTTAATTGAAGTACAAAGACGAACAATAAGTATATTTTGAGAACTGTAGTAAAGCTTGCTATTTTGGGAAGAGGGAAAACCAGGGAGAGCAGGTTAAAAACTCTAAAACAAACTGAACAAAACTTGCCTGGATGTCCTTTATACAACAGCCTCCCTCCATGCTCTCCCTACAGTGTTTTGCAGATCACCATTAATAGAATTTTTTTCTGAATGTGTGTTGTCTATCACGTGAAGTTTTGATTGTGCAAGTCTTGCATCTCCTGCAGTGGGGCTGTTCATATAAAAAAAGGACACTAGTATAAGGAAGAATTGCGGGCTGTGTCTCATAGATTGCAGAGTCATTGGGGTAGAGGCCAAATTTCTGACATTTGCATGTGATATCAACACTTAATTAATATGTTACAACAATGATGAATAATCACAACCGTCTCATTCAAGTCCTCCTCCTTGTATTATATTCCCTATTAGATTTTGTACTAGCCAGTTTTCTTTAGACACTGTTTGCCAATTACTAGCATGTGAGCGATAAAAACCTGTCCAATATTAATGTGTTGCAGGTTTTGTCCCTCACCTTCTCACCTTGATATGACCCGTTGTTTAACTGAGCAGCTTTCAGGTTTGCAGACTCCATTGATTTATTTCATGCAAGCTCTTTTTAGCTGTCTGTGTTGTTACTATGGCAATAGGAAAACATAAACAGTATAAATGAGTAATGGCGATAAGGAATTGTTAGCTGGCAACAGAGATGATACATTTTGACCCTTTGTGAGATTTCTTTGTTGTCTGAGGACAAGCAACAAAAGAAAGGAATGGATTTCATCTGTCACAGGAACAATATCCAGGTGGAGAATATGCTGAATTGGGAAGGGATGCATTAACCCCAGGGCAGCCTTAGGCCTTTGGTACCTGCAACAAAGCCCTGGGGCCCAAAACAATGTCCAGAAAATGTTGGAATGAAGACCCAGACTTGGTTGTTATTATTCTGTCCTGGAGTGTGAGCTGTTCTGGCCCACAATTCTGTTTCTGTAGGAATTAATTGTCATCTGTAAAATGTTGGTTGGACTTAACTCTTCACATTGTTTTACCTCCCTGAGAGATTCCAGTTCTCAGCAGCTCCTCCCAGCTCTCCTCCTGAGCTGCTGCGTTCCTCCCAGCAGGAAGGGCAGTATCACCACTTGACTCGTGGCAATCAGATGGGGGGGGGGGGTTCAGACGCTACCGGGGGACTCCCAGATCTCACAAGTGCCCAGGGACCCCACTGCGTGAATGCTTTGCAACGCGGGCTTTGCTGTAGGTTTGAACAGAGGCCTAACCCAATGAAACTGCAGCCTGCTGGTCTGGGGACACCTCAGAAAATGTAATTGCTAAGTCATGTGTAGAGTTTAGAAAGAAAAAAAACCCAGTTCATTCGCACAGTTACTGGAAATTATATTCTAAGCATGGCCTCTTGCTGGTGTAAATCCATGCAGCTCACTGGAGTCCGCTGCAGTGACAGCTGATTACGCTTTCCTGAAGATCTGGCTGTCAAATAGGTTATTTGCTGACTGGTCATTCATATCTGTTAGAAATGCTGGGGGGAGTGTGGTGTTATGTGTGAAGGATTTTTACTGCAGTTGCACTCAGAATTAATCTTCCCAGATTTGGTTTAAGTTTAAATCAGATTGCCAACATTTTTACTTTGTTCAGACTTTTCAAGGAGTAAGGTGCTGCACGGCAGGAGCTAAAGTATCAAAATCTAGTCATCCATGTTAAAATGAATTTAGATTCTTGGGATTAATAATTGCAAAAGCAGTGGAATAATGACCAGTGACTTGATAGATGTCCAGTGTAAACAGATTATGAGATTGGTGCTAAGCCTGTGCATTGCCATTGTTGCTTTTCTTGTTTTTAAGGACTGTGATTTTAATATCCTCTGTTAGGGAGTCTTGAGCTTTTAGTTCTGTAATACATCTAGAAAGCTGTTGGCAACGAAATGTGCTTCAATCAGTTGCAGCTGTGAAAAGCGCAACTTCCTAAATAATAGTCAAAAGGGTCAGATCCTCACCTGGGGCATTTTTACTGCTACCGGTACTCACATTCATTAATGTAATATTTTAGTGCCCCTTAGTAACGTCTGTGTGGGTGACGGTAACAGCAATAAACTGTTGGTGCACTAAAGGTACTTTTGCCTCAGAAGACATGGAGTTGAAGTTAAATAAACGAGAAATGCAAGGTTCAAGACCAAAAGTACTGGAGGTATTTTTCTTGGCGTGGAATTGTAAAAATCTTGATATATGTTAGCCTGACTTTTATGCCTGGCATATGCAATATAAGGCATAATATCGCAATGGAAAGACGAACATACTGTTTCTAACAACTCAAAGCCTATTTTTATGGTATAGAACATAGTTTCCTGCTGGGACAGCTCAGAGACAGGACTGCAAGAGCTGCGCCTGCTTAGGCCAGGACTCCGTTTACCTTTTTGTTTCTCTTGCATCTGTTGGAACACATCCACTGCAACACTCAGGGAAGCTGCGCTGAGGAACAGTGCATGTCTCGCATCTCCCGAGCGGGGCCGAGACCAAAGGCGACGCTCAGAACAGAAACCTCCTCAAGTGCCTTGACCCGGTTCATTTGGGGTGAGATGTTGAAGTGACTTTAAAGAGAGCAAAGCGTTCTCCACTGAGATTCCACTTGGTGAAACACAGACCTTGTTCACTGGTTCCGTGGCGTGCTCCGATGCTACTACCTTTCACAAGCTGAGATATATGAAAATGGGAAGCTTTGGAAGTATACGATAATGACAATTTCCTGGTAATTTGCAATAGCTGATTAATGTATGGAGAGTCAGAGAACAAAGAGGTGGGATGTGGATTTATCAGTATCTAATAGATGTAGCTGCATTTATTTCCTAGTTTCATGAGAATACTTACTCTGTCCTCCTTGGCTTAGTTGCAAGAAAGTCAGTTTATTGCTTTTGTGCTATAAAGTGAAACCCACAACTTCCCAGCAAATAGAAATTATTCTATTTTCAATATGGTTCAAAGCTAACCTGGTACTGTACAATATGTGCACACAGCTTTTAAAAACTTTAGTTGATCGCAGGCATAATTTCCTATTTAAACTGTGTTGTGCTCTGACCCATCCCCTTATAACAAGCCAAGATAAAAGAAGAAACATTTTTCCATTCTAAGCAGTCATTAGGCATTACACAACTATTTCCTTTATACTTTCTGGTCTGCCAAAGCCTCGTTCAAATTAAGTAAGATAAGTGTGGCCAGTCTGTTGTTTTCCAGTAAGCTTTTCTCTTTCATTTTATAAATCTATGAAAACTTCTTTTATGAGTTTATATGCTCTGGAGATGTCTGTAAGCACTAATGAGATTTGTATTTCATTCTGAAATATCTATGAGAAATGTAATTATACAGTTACCTCCTGCTAGGATTTCTAGTGTCTTTACTAGAGTACATAGTTAATCCCAGCTGTTGTAATAAACAGTGAAACTCTCTCTTTGGGGACTGACAAAATCAGTCCAAGCGCAATCCTAAGAGCAAGATGTAATTCCTATAATGTCTAGGCTGTCTGGTTGAAAATGAATGTGTGTTATAAACTTCCTTGTGTGCCGTGATTCAGCAAGCACTTAAGTACAAGCTTAACTTAAAATTCTCTTGATTTTAATAAGATATGTTTGTGTGTTGCCCTGGGCACGGTCCTTTCTTAGTGGAGATGCAGGGCCTTGGTTTCCAACAGAATGGTTTCCATGGAAGTCAGTGCCTGTACTCTCTCTAGGCATTTCCTAGAAATTGGGATTCATCTGGCAAGGATCATCATACTCAGACATGCTGTTATGTTCAGCTGCTTATCTGTGTGTGCCTGCATCCCTCTGCAATCCCCCCCCCATAAGTTGTGCTCAAACTGTTTTGAGCTATTGCTCACAAGTTGCAACTTATATAGCTACCATAACAGTGTTTACAAGCTTTTTTTGTGTTTCTTTTTTTAAAACTGTTTTTAAATGCTTTGACTTAAATGAAAATAACAAGTCCTTTACTTCTACAAACTAACCAGCCTTCAAATCTGGAAAAGACTGCTATAGAGTGGGAGGGAATAATAAATTTTTCATTTCCATGGTGAATAGAGCGAGAAGTATTATATTCAGCCTTAATTATAGAGAATATTGAAGTCTGATAAGTTGGAAAAACCTCCAAACAGGGGGGACGGTGGAGCAATTCAGTAGGTTGCTGAGAGAGTCATGGAGCTTAAAAGCAGCTTAGGCAAATGTGTGTTAAGGGTGACATAACTATATTAATCCTGCCTTGGGATAGAGGATGATCTAGATAACCGCTGCAGATACCTTCTAGCTCTGTGATTAGATGTTCTGCCCTGTGAAAGTATAAGCTTTTCCTGTAGTGTAAATTATTGACTGACTTCTTTGCCCTGTGCAGAATGATCTGTCTTCTCTGGCTACATTTTGTTCTGGCTTACCTGTTTCTGTGTTTGCTGCTCTACTAGGGCATGCAGTGGAACCATCTCTTTCCACTTTCGGCCTTTATTTGTGATACACGGTAGCCCAGGCTACTTTTGTCCATCTGGGACTACTAGACGTGTGATAATCCAAGTGCTGGTTTTCCTATTGCATGTCTCCTTTGAAAAGTGGCAGTCCTGTATTTGGGAATTGGGTGCTGAAGACAGCTGTCTGAATATTGATCGAGGGTCTGACTTTGGGCACAAGACTTAATCAGGCTGATCCTTGCCCTTCCACCCTGTTTTGCTTCGCACTTAATGCTTTTCTTGCTCAGATCAAAGTCCTGCAGCAGTTGTGACCCGTTTCTGCTGCAGCGATGCAGTATTGCCAGCTCCGGGGGATTAAAAATCACTATTCTAGGCAAAAAAAAAATGCACTAAGCTTGAGAAATTAATTTTTTTTTTTAAATCACTGCACATTTTGGTTCTCTCTGCTGACATTCTAGTGTTTGAACATTTAGGATCCAAGCTTTTTTCTGCAACTGCAAGAGGCAGAAGTAACCTTTTTGCCAGGAGAACCCACGATCTCATGCAGCCACGTGACCCCCGGAACCGGAACTCTGGCTTTGAGGGACAGATGAACTATTTTGAATCCCTTAAAGAGATTCCAGACCTGGTAACATTGGTACTTACAAGTGGAGAAAAAAAGAAAACATTCTGGAGAGAACATAAAGCCGAAGTATTACAAGAAAGAAAATTCTCTCCAAAATTACTTGGTTTAAAGACCTGTCAAATCAGTATTTGGATCTCTCCCAGAACAGTATTTCCATGCTCTGAAATACTTAAAAGAATGATTTCCAATACGTAAAAGAGCAGAGTGTCTATGTCATAGACCTATATTCACCTGAAGAAAAAAAGAAGAACGTATTTGTGAGATATTGCTTCTTCTGTAATATTCTGAGGAATCACTGCTATCTTTAACTAGATCTTACTCATAGTTTTTCTTTGTCAGCCCATCTTGAAAGCTCCCAGCTACTGTGTTCTGACACCATTTCTCGAGAGCTAATTTTTCAGCTCTTAATGTCTCTTCAATCCAATGTTCCCTAGAACTTGTCTCCTCCTTAAATTTACATTTTTTTTGTGTAGCATTTCATCCAGTTTTTAAATTTTTGGTGTAGAAACAATTTCTTTTTACTAGAAAGTAATTTTATTTTTTTTCAAGGAGAAAAATGCTTCATTCAAAATTATATATGGTGACATGAAGGACCAAAGATGTTAAAGAATGTCTTAATTCTCTTTTTTAACATCAACTTCATTTTTCAAATACGCTTATTAACTTCCCTTGGTATGTTAGCGTGGGTGTCCTGTTAAAGCTCAAGGGGTGAGTGTTGAGTCATTCAGAAGGGGCAGATCCTCCCAAATCCCACGCCACTGCCAGCAGCTCTGGTCTGTTCTAAGGCAGCCAGTCCTGTGAGCTCTTCTGTCTCCTAAGCTCCTTTGTATCTGAAACGCAGGTTCCTGCGTTTGTCTATCAGTTAGAGAGGTGACGAGGATTTCCAGCTTCTTAATGCTGGCATCTTGGTTATGTGACTAAGACGAGGCAGGATGGACCTGGGCCTTTATTTCCCTCGACATATGTGGTAGAGGTTCATTTTCCTCTTTTGCTCCCGTTTGTGTACAAAGAGCTGAACTACTTCATAACACCTGGAGATAGCCACAGTCCCACCAGCTTTCTAGTCTGAGATTTTCTGAGAAGTTCATAGCAGGCTTAAAAGGTACCAGTCTCCTTAAAACCATCAGTGTTTCTGCACCTGCATTTTCTTTCTTCTGCTCTTCAGCTGGGTAGGTAAGTGGGGATCCTTGAGGTGTCTGTGCAGCTAGGAATTGACTGCTGAAAATGTTGTGTTCAGGAAGCTGCTTCTACTGTGTTCAGGAAAAGAGAAGCCGCTGCTGAAAGTCATTTTAGAACAAGAATTACCTTATCAAGAATTGCATCAGAAATGTCCTGAACACACAAATCAAATCTTCATGATTTCTGTGTGATCCTTTGGTTATATCAGGATGATTACTTTTGTTTATGACCCTTTTTCGCTTATTAAGGAAGGTTAGGTTCACTGTTCATTAGTGATTTTCCTTTCTATGTTCAACTCTTGCATTTCTCCCGCAGCCTAGAGTCTTTTTCCCCTAAGCAGACAGGTTTCTTTATCCCCACCTTCAAATGACGTAACGTCATCTCCTTGCAAGTCATTCAGTGTGTCCATCTAGCCAGAAACATAGATTTTTTTGTTCAAACTCTTCTGCGATGTTGAAGAATTTTTAAGTATACATTCCTAGTATATGACCTCTTTGGCTATATGGTGATTATTAATGTTACAGAAGCAACTAAGAGGAAATGACATCAGTAGATAAGATGAACTGTGCAATAGCAGAAGCTTTATTCACACTGAATACACTATTCATTTGCACAGAAAGATCATTTCTCAATTCAAAGAGGAATATTCTAATTTAAGGTCTAACTTCAGCCATATGTCAAAATCTCTACAGAAACAAAGCTTACCACTGTGCAGTGATGCCCTAAGAAACACATTCCCCTTTGTGGATGGGCGAATGGTAGGTGCATCTAACCCTTGGAGCTCTCGTTTTTCCTGACAAGCACTCTTTTTATGTCAGAAAACACTTCAGTTTAGTCCATTTGCTAATTTAATGTAAAGTGACCCAAAATAGGTGTAAAATATAGGAAATACCATAGTTAGTGGCCTCCAGGTTAACTCCCCCATAAACCTAGGCCTGATTTTTATTACTCATTTAATCTGATTAGAAGGTGCTTTTACATTGCACTACAGAAGTAAAATTTCAAAATACACTTCCATGAAACATAATCATAGGTAAAAATTTAATTGAACGTAGGTGATAATGACAGCTATTCCAGACACAGAAAGTTAAAAGGAGTTCTCTGTTTAGCTGCACAGGAAAAAGCAGGAAACGATGGCCTGGCTTGCAAAATCAATCTCAGTGGTATGGCATTGTAGAGATAACTGGAAAACATTTTGCATTTTGTGTCATACCTGCTAGTCTGGGGCCGCAGGCCATTGAAAAGGGGGAGGGAAATCCTGTAGAAGTTACTATCCTTTTTGCCAGACCCTATCAAGAAGAGATAGTAACCTCTATCAGCAGATTCCTCAGTACAGCCACCCACCCTTCCTATGCTGTCCTCGCTTCTGTGCTCGCACACAATAGGATTCCATAGTTTCATTTATATTTAAAACCACGTGCTGTCTGCCTTTGGTCACCACGTTCACCTCTATTGTTATAAATCAGAACTTAACAATGGAAGGTCCTAAATAAGTGCGCCATGTAGATGACAGACTTGTATAGTCATGTATCTCTGCTCGGGTTGTGTCACACTACCATCATTGCTGTTGCTGCAGGTCAGAGCAAGGTCTCTTTCCCTAGCCATGTATTAGCCATAAGCCTTAGTGGAATGAAAGTTTGGAAAGGGAGTTGTAGTAAAATAATGTTTTCATCCTGAAGCCGTGTGGGTTTTGCAGAAAACCAGTGTTCTGACAAGATTAACTTCTTGACATTGTTGGCACACCCAGGTGAATATCGTTCTCTGATAAATACTTTGGAGTTCCTCCAGATTGATTTGAAGTTTTTGCTAGGGATGTATGTATTTTTAATTTCGTTATGTAACCAAAGGTAGAGGGGGATTGAGAATGATTAGCTTCAGAGAGTTTTCCTTACTTCTTGCATTCAAACTGAGGAGTTGGGGAAGAATGACAGAACTGGTGCAAATGCATACTCTGCTGAAATGACAAATTAATTGAAACCAGGAAAATTCTGACGTAGGTAGAGTAAGGAATGAGAAGCAGTTTTGGTGTTTTTATAGACCTGCTGTTTTTTATCGGTATTTGTTGCTCTTTGGGTTTATTTATTTATTTTTGTCTAGCCATTTGTTAGCCTATGGCTACTTGCCAGCATTTAGGAAGAACAAAGTCTGCTCAAATCACTAGAGTTATATTGCAGATAGATTTGGCCCAGTATGTTTGCCTTGTCATTTGACTACAGCGTTGACATGGTTATTGGTGTGTCTTCCTCCCCAGGATTACATACTACATTTTTTGTCTCCGAGGAGAGGAGAATTTGGCAAGGAGAGCTGAGAAGCATCTGGCTCTTTCCTGTTGTTCCCTCTCTCTGTTACTGAGAGTAGGGCAGTCTCATGGACAGCTCTAAATTTAGCTGCTAATTTTCATCCTAGGCGTCTGTTCTGCTTAGATTTTTGGCTAGGAGGGATACCTGGGTGAGAGGAGAGTCCTGGGATTGTACCTACTGAATTGCATTCCCCTGGAGAACATCCCTGTGTATTTTCTGTAAGGTCCCCAGATTTTCCCAGATCATAAAGCCCCAGCAAGATCCTAGTCTGACTGTTTGTCAAAAGGTTAAGAACTAACTTGTTTAGAATAGGACTTGATTCTCTACATCCCTTTGAAAGGGATAGATAGCTCAAAAGGCAATATAAAGGACCTGAAAAATGATATGCCTCAGTGGTCTCTTTACAAGTAGATGAGTGGGGAAGAGAGTTTTTCCAGAGGATACCATTTTTTTTGATACAGTTGATTGGGATGCAGTAGTGAAGCTCCATATTTCTGTCAATGGTCAAATACTACTTCTTGCAGTTAAGAGATCTTTAAATTGGACAGAGATGGGCAGAATGACATTCAATTAGAGCAAAAATGTCTTCCCCTACGTTTCCTTTCTGCCTGCTATAACCTGACTTTGAGTCATCGTATGCCTAGCTGAGAGGTTATTTTTTCAGATCATGTTTGACATTTGCCCACAGCTGGAAAATATGAGAGCAAATTCCACAAAGCAAACACTGAAATCCAAAAAGGAGATGTCATACCTACTGTTTGGTTCCACCAGCAGAGTGCTGAGCTTCCTTCATATCAAAGTATTTTAACAAGAATATTATATATTTATATATACATTATATATATGTGTAAGACTGATGGTAGTATGATCATAATGAAATGGCACCTGTATTTCTGACACTGCCTTCCATACATTCACTGATGTTTATCCTTTTTATTCAAATCAACTTTTTGTGTGTTTTAAAACAATGAGAACATTTACAAAATATTTAGAATATCAACACTATGAATTCTCAAAAATTATGTTTTCAGGATCACAAAGGTAAAGAGTCAGATCTTAAACAGACCAAACTGGTGTAGTTCCTAGATTTCCAGGGAGCAGCTCCAATTTGCATCAGCCGAAGATCTCTCCCTATTTCATTGAGACAGTAATTTTCATGCAAAACACACCAGACATCACAGGATTCCAGTAGTTCCGGCCCATTTGTCTGCTGCTGCTAGGAAGTTGTTTACTCTTTTGTATCACTCTGTGCTGACGTCTGCTCACTGAACAATGTCATCAAATTTCCTGTTTTTTGGCTTGTGGAAAGTAGCTCCCCCACCTTATGCTAAAGCTTTGCTGCATGGAGATCTGTGGAGCCGGATGCACCCAGCAGACAGGATGTAAGGTTAAATGCAGCGTAGCTAAATAAATAAAGTAGGTGTTCAGTTGTGAACTAGAGCTGCCTACTTACCAGGAGGATAAAGCTGACGGTTTAAATATTGAGCAGTGATAAAAACCCACATTTGTTTCAGATTGGTTTTTTTTTTAATGTCTTTTGAAATTTTTTTTCCCCATGAATGTTGTTTTCTTGCAGAATTATGTTTGTAGCTCCCTGAAGCAGCCTGAAATAGTTAATAATGTGGTGCTGTATGATGTGTATGTGAAAACACTTCCATCCAGGTATTGCAAAGCCTTCTGCAAGCTGTTGACTGTGAAGCTGCTAGTGCTGTAATTCTGTAGACAGAGGAACTGTCAGCAATGCATTCATCAATAGTTCCTCTACTAGCTAGCGCAGCAGAGTCTGGTTGCTGAGATCAGGAGTACTGAAGCTCTGCCAGGGGTCTGATAGCCTTACATTTTTGGTTTGCTTGTTTTTTGGCCAGTGCCACGGGGTTATTAACTTCCGCTTGGACAAGAACCAGTGATGAGCAGAGCAGACCTTAGTTCAACAGTTCTTCCAGACAAAGCTTGGGGCAGCTTTAGTCGATAATACTCACATCATCATTGTATTAGCCTCCTGTCATCCATAGCAAGAGGAAGCACCTACTGGAAAAAAGAAACAACCTTTGTAAAAATAGGGCACATCGTGTGCTTTAATGGTACTTGAGTCTTGTGCTTCCCTCTCTCTTCTGTAGGCCTGTCATGCTCCAAATGGTTCCCCCCAGCTTAGCGTTACTCTGTCTCCAAATCCTATTTTTCCTTTCTCCAAAGAGCTTGTGTATTTGGCAAAGAGCAGTTGATCACTTCATGAAAGCAGTTCTTGTGAGGAATCTTCTAAGGTCCCGTATTTAAAAAAAAAAAAAAAAAAAAGTAACAAAACCAGAAAAAGAAAAAACCCACAACTTGGAATATTTGGAGTTGCCTTGCAGAGCAGTGAAAAAGTCAGGGAACATCTGATGACAGACAGACCAACAGGGTGTGCTGGAGTGGTGTATGGGAACCAGCCCACCATTGGGGGGGTTGAGTTTGTCTTTATTTTTTTTAGGTTTTTGCTAAGGTACAGCCAGAACATTTTGCCTCGTGACTTTCTCTACTAAATTCAGTTTTGCTGCACTCTCAGTGATGTTTGCAGTAGCTGGAAATAGTCTGAGTGTGTGAAGTACTGAGTGTGGAGTATGTGGGCTGTCACCTCATTGAAATGCTGGGTTCTCTTTGTCTTTTCTGACTTCTTCATGTTTGGGTCTGTGCAGAAACAAAAATGCTGTTTTCCTCAGAGTATCTCCCTTTGTGATCAGAAAGGAATATAACCGGTTCCCACCCAATACAGAGATCCTGTTCTTCCAGCATCCCTAATGGGGCCCATAGTCAATATATAGAGAAATGAGCTGGATGCAGTACCCAGCCATGGGTACCTGTGTGAATTTGCTTTGCATCTCCAGGTGTTTGGTTGCATTTGCAATGGGATTGTCTCATTAAGACCATACCAATCCGTAAATATGAACATTCTCCGAGACAGGCTGCCAAGTTGGATAAGATGTAGTCAATTTGCACTTCAGTCAGTTAAACCCTTGCAGTGAAAACCTTGCACTCTGCGCAAGTGAAAATAAAGAAGTTGATCTCGTCCCTGCTGTAGACCTGCCCATAGCACAGGACCCACACCAGTCACCTTCCGATTTGGAACAAGCACTGTCTGTGCTGAGGGAGGCTCAGGAAAGAAGCAGGAAAGGAGACGGCTGCAGACAATGAGTTCAGTGCCTAGGCAAAGGTAACACTTCATCCAAACAATTGGCAGGGGCTTCTCTCTCTTTGTTTCTCCCCTGCCCTTCTTCCTCTCTGTGTATTGCCTGTTCCCTCCTCTACATATTTTCAGAGGTTCATCCTGTACCTTTGTGCCCTCCCATCAGATAACAGCAGTGGTGTTTGATTCTTTTGACCTCTGCCCCCCCATCACTACTCTGTTTGCAGTACCGTCCTCTTAAATCCCTCCTGTCCTCTTTTCCATTCCCCTCTGCAGCTTCTGCTGAAGTTTGAACTGCTTGCAGTGTTACAGACAACAAAAATAACCTTCAGGGCTACGTTTCCCCCGTGGCAAAGCTGGACGAAACTCCCAAGTTGCCTGTGCGGACTGTAAGGCTGGATAGAGCACTCTGTCACTGGGGAGAGGGGACCAAGAGCGGACTCTGTAGAGCAGGTTGGGTGGTAAAGCGTGCACTGAAAGCATGGTGGGCCCCAGGAGGCCTAATATAGTGTATTCCTTATCCTCCGGTGGAAGAGGAGAGCTCTGAACAAATTGTGCCTCCAGGGGATCTCAGTACTGACCTTCTTCCTGGGGCCCTTGACAGGGGTTGAGCCAAAGGGCTCAAAATCAGAGCCTTCTGCCTCCTGCTCCTGATTAAATTTATTCGTAACTTGCCCTCATGGAGATTCATAAGTACAGGTGCAAGCTAAAACTCCTGAAAATATGTCATTCATTTTATTTCTAACAAATAAATTCCATATGTTTGCCTCTGACTCCTGGAGTGCTGATATAATCAGCTTGAGGCTCCAGTTGTTCAGTCTTGTGTTAGATGACAGAACAGAGAGTGAAATGAATGCTCGCACCCTTGCCAGTGGCTTGCAGTCAGAGGGACACAGTTTTTCCAACCAGATGACACTGGGAGAGTTCCAGATGAGGCTGGGAGAGTTGTGTCGAGAAAGCAACTGGTAGGCACTGCAGTGATGGAACAGTAATAACTAGATTAAAAAGAAAATAAAAATAATCTTGTATGACAAATACTGGAAATAATGGAACATTTCAGGAAGAAAATATGCTATCAGGTACTGTAAAAAAAAGGTCTGTACTTACCAGAAGGTGTTTCTTGCTGCAAACTGTGAAAAACTTCTTATGTGGGAAACATTGACTTGCATAGTGCTGCTTGTAAAGGCTGTAACTAAATTCTCAAAGTCGAACTTGGGGGAAGAAGTGTTTTTTCTTGACTGGCAGAGCCAACAGATTTTTCTTACTCCAGAAAAAATAGCTAGCCAGTCAAATGGTAGTCCTGGTAATTCTATATGCCATGCAGATTAAAAAAAAAATAGAATGGGCTAAAAATACAAAGGTGAATTGCAAAGCAAAATCATCAGTTAAGCTACTAAGTTGTCATAAACACTGTGAAATTCTGTTTTAAAGGTCTGAATTAGAAATGTAATATGTGGGATATGAGTCGAGACACCCATAGTTCCATGTTTACAATATCAGCAAAACATTATTCCCAACATAGGCATGTTTCTCTTGTTTAAAAAAAAAAAAAAATCAATCTTAAATGCTTTAAGTAGTATTAGTTTGTGGTTCAAACAAGCCATGCTTTACTTCCCAAGGAGTACATGGGTAGCAATGTCAGGGTTGTATTATTTAAGAATAAAGAAGGGGCATGAGGCTGAAATATCACACACATGCTTGGTAGGCAATGTATTTGTTAGATTTGTCTGAAAAATAATTCACAGGTGATCAGCTATTCAGCATTCAGGGCCAGCTGCACAGAGAAGGAAGGACACAGAGAGCCGTGATGGACCTTACATTTGTACAAGTGTCCTTTTTAGCTTTCATTGCTCTCTGGACTCAGAAAAGGAGGTGTGCGAGGAGACAGAATCCATGCAGCAAATGCACTAGATAATCTCTCTTCCAATAGCAGGAAATTGTCGATCATGTCACAAAACCACTGCAAATCTTGCTTGCTTCATCTGGAAAGTATTTCTGGGTACAACCTCATATTGTGGCCTGCAACTTTTGTTACTCTGTTTTGTGGGGAACATGTATAACGGAGTAGTGGTTTGATGCCACCTCTAATATTTTCCTGCTGTTTCACAGAAGGTTTGTTTTGTTGGAATACATTTGAATGTTCTTAGCAAAATTAAATTACAAAATATAACTGGATTAAATTACGCACCTCATAGTATATTCTGAAGTCATCCAGAGTACAACATGTTGGTTCAAATTAAGCAGTGAAGAAAAAAAGTAGAACTTTGGTGTTCTGTGGTGGGTGCCTAGACTGTACATGTTAGTGGCTCACACAGTTAGTCAAAATATATTCCTGTCGCAACATAGTACTAAAATTGCAAAGTTCAACATTTAGCAGCACACCATTTGTTTTGTCTTTGGAGGATAAGGACAAAAGAGATGCAGAAAAATCTGCTAACCACACAAATATGAATGCGGTAAGAACATTTGTCCTAGCTCAAAGGAACATGCAAACACATAAAACAAGTCAAATGAAACTTCCCATGATTGATAAAAGCTTTCCTAATCAAGAACACTGTTCGCTCCTGCATCTATAGTAATTATAGCCTTATGTTCAAAGTTCATAGAGGAAGAAAAAGAAATGAGGTGATCTTTCTCAGTAATAAAACTTTCTGAGAGTCCGATCTACATAATTCTTCAATGATTTTATAGGTTTATTTTTAATTTTTAAGACTCCAAGTGACCTGTAGTTTTACTGTAGCTTTATTGGAACTGTTAATAAGGTGAGTCTGGCTTTTCCTTTCTGTCTCTTACATGAGATGTTAGACTTCATACTAGAAAACTATTTATCCCTGATATCTAATTTATTTGTAAGGTATGTCTTATATTTACTGTTTCACACAGGCTATCTTTACCATTAAACTGGTTTATAGAAATGCAGTAGAATTTTTACACAAAGCAATAGTTTTGTTTTATTCTAGTCCCACGAATTTCCAGCTAGGTTTTGTGTCCTAGAAATCAGGCTGAGCTCTGAGTTATGCCATGAAACTACACTAAATCGGGTATTTCATTAATAGAATTTTTCTGTTTGCTTTGGACATTCTTCTAGTATTTCATTGCTTGGGGGAAAAAGGCAAAAGAAAATAAATGAGTACAGTTGGGTTTTTACTCAGCATTGCTAGAGATACAGCTGAGTTTCTCTTGCGTGTTGCAGGCAGGTCTGAGGAGCTCTGAGTCTCCACAGTTTGGTTGTGCAGATACAACGTCTGTCTTCCCCGAGGGAGGACACCGAGGCTTGCAAATTAACATTTCCTGCTAAAATTTCTGGTAAAAGCTCCCTGCCAGAGCTATCAGCAGTCTGGATCACTGTCTGGGAAGAAACACTTGGTGCAGGGGAGGAAGAAGGAAATGGTGACTGTGAACTTATTAATGGTGTCGCCAGACAGGACTCTAATGTCTATTTTCTCTTGTTTGTTCTTTGGCATAAAGCTTTTGTGCTTGCAGCAGAAGGCCTAGGCCCATCGCATCCTTTCTTAGAAAAACCAGCAGAGTGAGAAAGCAAAAATGTTCAGGGTGGAAGCGTATTTTGGATAGTTGCAAAACAGATGAAACGCGCTTCCATCTTGTCAGATGCCAGAA
The DNA here is from genome assembly GCF_965638725.1 of Aptenodytes patagonicus. NCBI lineage: Eukaryota > Metazoa > Chordata > Aves > Sphenisciformes > Spheniscidae > Aptenodytes > Aptenodytes patagonicus. The sequence goes on from NC_134958.1 coordinate 4,100,179, forward strand.
TTTGTATCTCAAGGGAGATTGATTTTGGATGGATGCCAGTTTTCCTTGCAACTAATCAGGGTTTTTTTTGCATAGGTTGACACTATTTCATTATATAATGACTAAGTGGAGCCTCTTTCTTTCATAGAGCCTCTTCTTCTAATTCATCATTGTTACCCAAGTGAAATGAGGATGTCGCTGCCCGACTAAATGATGCAGCATGGAGGTCTGTGACATGTGACAGAATAGCCCAGGCTCCTCACGTGTGCACAGCTCCAGCACTGATTGCTATCGTAGGACAATTATGCAAGTCTCAGCTACAACCTCAGACCTTTTTAGATGAGCCAGATAGATTTAGGTGTCAATAAAATTGTGCAGAAGGTGGTAGGTACCTGGTGATCCTAATATTTGAGAAGCTGTTTTGCTGCGCTAGTCTCGACTCTGCCCTGCTCACACTTTGCAGTCCTTGCTGGGGGGAGCAGAGAACGTGCTTATTTCAGAGATCGCACACGGTGCTGGTGTTCAAACAGCCCCTGTGGAAGGGCCCACTGTAGGGTCTGAGGACTTGTAACTTGAGGAGACTGATAAAGCTTCTGAAAAAAAATTTCCTGACATCCTACCCACATTATAGGGGTGGGTATAGGGAAGGCAAGCACCGTTTTAAAATGGCTGTCCAAATGACACATGAAAAGTCCACATCTGCTCCACCAAATGCACCTTTTAACCACTGCTAGCTCTGTTCATGGTTTTATACAGCAGCTATCTGTCTATGCAGTTTGCAGATGAACGCACGTATTTACATTATAGATTTATTCAGTGTTTTTGCATCTTCTCTTCTTACCCCATGTTCTTATCCCTGCATGTTACAGATCTTTCCTTCAAACTTCGTAACTGCAGCAAGACTCTCTGTGAAAGTTTCACTGCCGTCATATAACTGGTAAAAATATCTGATGCAAGTATCTCCAGATGATGTCTCTCTTTCCTGGAAATCTCAAGGTTAAACAATTTATATGAGGCTATTCAACAACTATAGATTATTATCTGCATAATTATGGCCCTTGTACTTTATTTGAGAAAAACAAACATCGTACCTGGAGAGAGTATATCTAGACAGTACCGATGTCAATGAACTTCACTGTGGGCAGGATTTAATCTTAAGTAGATATTTGATACCCAGCTGAATTTGTTTCCCAGTTAATGACTACAGTAGCAGAGTGCTTTATGGGCTTCCTTGCTGATGAGTTGTTTATTAAAAAGGAGCTGCCTCGTGGGTGACTGCTCTGCTGAGACCGTGGTTGCTACAGCTTTAGTCCTGTGAAACTTTACTAGGAGGTGGTAACATGTTGGTCACTTGTGCATTTCTAGAGAGAAAATCATGCTCCGTAATAATTCATTTTATACCAGCAGTGTCGTCTTTGGCATATCCAGCAGTTCTTTTGTAAAGGAAATGCTACTTGTAGGCAGAATGTGCAGAGATTGCTTTGTATCAAAGATAATAGTATAGTTAATTTTTTACAGTTTTTTTTCAGTTAAGTTAAATAAAATGGAGTGTGCCTACCACAAATCCAGATAGAGTGAAATTCTGTTTACAAGAGAACTAGAATGAAAAGTTGCTTTGCTGCATCGAATTCTACTTAATTGCAATTCTGATTATAATGAAAACCCCACTTTAATAAAGACATGCAAAGTTTAGGGGGTTCGGCATAACTGTAAAAAGGTTCTACTGTACTTAAGGGGAAAAAAAAGAGTGATCCCATCTACCGAGCGTGTAATATTTAACGAGCCCTGTGGGCTGGCAGAAGCACTGTGTGTTACTGAACCAGACTCAAGCAGAAAACCAGTGTCAGGTTTCAAACTACCCTGTAGGTCCTCAGAAATGAAGAGCCATCTGTATTAGAGGAAACCAGTCACTCATCCCCTCAGCCAGTGAAGTTCCTAGTGGTCAAAAGAAAGAAGGGATCCCCAGCGCTCTTAAATCCATTTTTCTGTTTTCCTCCTTTTGATAAAACCTGGAGCTAACCTGTTGGATTGGTCATTGGTGTGAACAAGCAAAATTAATGCTAAACCTTAGAGTGAAAAAGGATGTACTACTGTGAATTCCCTTGTATTTTTTAAAAAGACATCTTGAATATGCCTGCAGTCTCAAGTCTTCCTCCATTTATTGGAGACAAAGTTCTCTATGTACGGAAGGTTTGGGTGCCAAGAACCTCTCTTACGGTTTTCTCAAATATCAGTAGACAGTTGCACTCAGCCTGGGAAACCTGTATTCAATAAACAAAAATCCTGGAATGTTTATTATCCGTATTGAATGTTTCTCTTTCACTGTACTGGCATTTCTCTGTCACTGTCCCACTGACTTAGCATTTATTCTGCCTGTGAAATTACATCTCGGCGACTGCATCTTTGCTGTCTTTGAGAGCAGTTCCCAGGTGGGGTACTGGATAGAGCACAAAGGAGTTTGTGCTTACTTAAGGTGGACAGAGCAGACCTTTTGGACCAGACAGAAAACCACATGCCAGCGGTGTCCAGCAGGTTCACAGACACCTGAGTAAGCTGTGTGAAGGTGTTGTGCGTGGCAGATGGCTGGGAGAATGGGGAAGAAGAAGGAGAAGGAGGCAGCTCCATACTGTCACCATCCAGTTTAGTCCCGGAGGACTAAAATCAACTTGGCGCATCCAGGATGCCCACATGTGCGAAGGCTGGAGATGTGTAAGATAAAGTAGCAATCACAGGAGCTCATGTGCAGTTCTCAGTTGGTCAGGAGGGGTGATCTCAGCTTGCTACCTGCCCAACTGTGATCTGACAGCAGTTTGCTGCAGGCCATTTGATACTGCTTGGGAAACGTATGCTTTTATGATAATGGCTGGCAGCAGACAGAAAAAATGATTATGGTCAGTAAAGCCTGAACTCTGTCAGCGCAAACAATGAGTTATTAATGACAATAGAAAAAAGCAAGTTTGTTCCTTAACAAATGGAAGGCTTAGGACAAAATAGAGATCTTCGAGGAAGCCTAGCAGATCCACTGACTGGTTTATGCTATTTTTGTGCTGTACTCTTTTGCTTTGCTTGGTCTGTTTGTGGCGATTGCAGTGTTGGTAGATCAAGGCATGAAAAGTTTGTTTGACATAAAGAAAGTAATTGGAAATCTTCCTGATAGACTGGAATTTCCTTTTAGTCATCTGACTCTGTTCAAATCCAGATGGTTCAAGGAAAACTGCCACTGAAATTCATGTGTGTAAAGAAAAAAATAAAACTGATAGTGATGGAGATCTATTGTATCCTGATGCATCTGTAATCATCTCTAAAATAAAACTAGCAAGTGGTATCCACTAGAAAGAAGAGAACTAGCTGATAGATAGGAAACAGATTAGCGCTTATTGCTACACTTCAGGATCTTGCAGAATCACAAGAGAGCAAGCAGTTTTAATAATATTAAACAATAGAACTACTGTGCCATATTTAAGTCTCCCAGAGTGCCATGCAGCTCAACTGTAAAAGTGCAGGCAGCAAGAATTTCCCTCTGGGCCAGAAGAATGTAGTATTTGTACTAAAGCCTCTGCTCAAGTGGGGGGATGGAAAGTCAGCTGCAGCCTGCCTGCAAAATTAATACACCTGAGGCAGCAGTAGGTGAATGAGAAGTTCCTTTTCAGTTAGACAAAGATGTTGGTAAAGCCAAGGCTGGATTTATTTGTTGGGAGTGATGCAAACCCCAACGTATTTAATGCTCTGGTTTCAAAATGTGTCTTGGCTGATGACCTGCAAGACTTAAAGACCAATTTCTTCTCTGTCATCTTGGCTAGCCTTTACATTTGGGTAGAGGTTATTTCTGCCAACAGATGAGAGAGGATAGCACACCGAAACTTTTATATTGATGCTGGCGTATGAGGAGTTAGTTGGTCCCCAGAGCTCGGTTACAGCTCTCCTAGCCAGTGGAGTAGCCAGACTTGTGTCAGGTGATGGGAAAAGGGGAGAGGAAATAGGTCTCTCAGCCTTCTGGGAATTGCTAGACGCACCGTTTTTATGTGGCTGCCTTTAAAGCGTTTTGTGAGATAGAGTGTGGCTGGTCCTGATTGCAAAGGGGAAAACAGGGCGGTCTCAGAGTTGTTGGGAGTACAAGGGAATAGCTGCTGAAACTCAGAGAGGTGTAATATCCGCACACATGTGCTGTTCAGCTGCCCGCAAGGTAACATCTCACAAAGACAATCACAACCCTTATTTGCAAGTAACCCCAGAATACCAAGGATGCCTGGCTTCGGAGGACATTTGCTCAGAAGTGCAGGGTATTCTAACTAACCCTTGAATTTTGTCAAAAACAAGTAAAACATGGAATTAGGTGCTAATGCCTTAAAGATGACCTCTTTTTTTCATCTGAAGGAATTCAGTTTCTGCATGTTGCACATTCTATTCCTGTTATCCTTAGGCTGGACTCTCCAAAAAGATAAATGCTTAAAAACTACATTTGACTTTGAACAGCTGAAAATGTTCATACTACTTTTTTTTGCATTGATAAAGGCATCCATTTCTGCAACCTATGTATAGAAAACCATTATTATAGGGTTTAAAAAATTCTTCTAAAGTACAAGCCAGATCATTTAAGCTGCTGTTTTTCTCTTAGCGCAGGATATAACTACAAATGCTTTACAGCATGCCCTCACCACACACAAATATTTGGCTCACAGTTTAGTGAGCAGCCCAGGGATCCGACGTGGGGAGAGCTTACAGCCTCCAGACAAAGATCTGTGCGTATGTGGCCTGAATGGAGAAGTTCTTGAAAAACTTTCAGTCAGAAAGTGGGGACCTTAACGAAGACCCCGGTGAGCCATCTCAAACCTTAAGATGGTGAAGGCCTAGAGCATTTTAAATTCACTGCTGGATGACCATGGGGCACAGACCAGTGTTAAGGGTATTCACATCTCCAGGGTTGTTGTGGAGCGTATGATTCACATTTTTTCTCTTCTAAACAGACAAATAGATGAAATTTCAAGCCCTGTGTACTTGTGCATAGCATACAGGTCTATAAGGGACCTCTGAATCAGGTAGATGCTGCAGCAGATACAACTTGCTAGATTTGAATAGCTTTTGATGTGAGGGCTGGTTTCCGTTCAACTTTGTTCTCTTTGGACATAAAAAGTCAGTGTGGATTAATGAGTAGATGGCTTTCTTTTTCTGACTTGTCTGTGATTTATTCCATCCTTTTTTGGTGTGCGGTTCATTGAGAATGAGGACTCTTGTGGAAGTTCGCAGTGTGAGATTTGCATAGTCGCTTTGCTGGAGTTGTATCTCCTTACCTTAAAAACCTACGATAACACTGAGGTTACCGAGTCGTAATGTAAATTGTGTTTGAATTATGGGAAACTATCGTTTTGAATTTCAGAGATCAGTGGGTGTTTTCCAGATATCAGCTATTATCAAATGGTCCCAATATTACCAGTGCCTGCTGCTGTCGGTTGGCCAGGAAGCAGGGGGACCTGACGCCGTGCCGAGGGACGCCGGGGCTCGGCACGAGGTGTGCTGAGCCCAGCTCTCTCCCCTGGTGCCTCGGTTCCTCTGAATGTAAAAATGGAAACAGCAACCATTTCCTCCCTCTACAAGTTTTGAGATCTGTGTAATAGTGCTGTAAGCACACTAAGTGATAATGACATTTATTTTATCACTTTAATACCCTATCAAGAGCTAAAAAATTCCCCCAAATTGTTAGCATGTTCTGTGTACAAGTTCTGACCTTTAACAATTGCAGGGACTGTTGACTGCCTTTTTGCCCTGTCATTGTACAGCGTTACCACAGTGGGCCACTCGTCTGGGCCAGAGGCCACCCAGGCCTTACTGCATTACAAATAATAATAAAAGTCACTTTGGGACAGCATCGTTAATTATTCCCAACAAAATGGAATGATTCACTTTTGCTAGTGCCATGCTTGCAGCTTGGTAACCAAAGTTTCCTATAATGAATAAGGGGAGAATTTAGAAAGGGTACAAAATGGGAGTTCTCAGTTGTGTCTAAAGTGTGCTAGAAGGCAGCAAACCTGATTTCACAACAGTATTACTCCAGTTTTGTTCTAATTTAGCTTTACTTATTGCAGTGGAATAACGCTGAAGAAATGCAGTGGGGAATTAGGCCCAGAATTCAAACAAACATGTACAATAATGGTTGGCATGTGTGGCAAGCCGAACACATAGCCAAAAATCAGCAGGGTCCTCCTCAGGCCCGGGAGAGGCCTGGTGAAACTAGGATAGCCACAGTGTTCAGCGCTGTGTCCTGGGACGCCAGTGAAGCAGTCCCAGTCCCAGCTGAGTGTGGATATTTTCTGGGTAGCTTCCTCAGGACCTGGGTTAACCCGAAACTTGCCTCCAGGCTGAGGAGTAGAAGAGGGGCTGGATTTTAGGAGCAGTAAAGGTGTTGTCAGGAACTCGGGAATAAGAGAGTGGGTCTCGTGGCTGACAGGGCCAGCAGCCTGATTCAAGAGCTCTGGCAACTCATTATGCTCAGTAAAGCTTTTCTTCTCACAAAAACTGCAAGCTGTCCAAATTCTGTGTTGCTAATGATGTGAATCAGAGGCCAGAGTTTGGCTCTCAAGAGCTCATTTATGTAAATCTGGTTCACAACTGGTACTAAAACTTCAGAAATGGATTAAGAAAACAGAGGGTATGTTACCCCATCACTTACACTGTCTGTTGTATCATTACATAGCAGCATTGCAGGTAATTCTTCTAGAAATCAATTTAAAAGAGAAAATAGATAAAAGGAAAAAGATACCGGAATAGAACCTCAGGTGATCTTCAGACCTTGTAATATAGATCTAAATCTGTATTGTTTTGTTGACAGAGATGCATCAGTGGGAACCCGATTTAGATTAATGTAAATGCTAGATTTTATCAAAGCAAATTGCACTGAGTCAGAATGCTACATTATGTAAATTACTGAGTCTGTGACATGTGTCTACACCTTTTATGAAACAGAAATAGGAGAAAATATCAAGGGCTGGAATTAATAGGTTTCATCTAGGTTGAACAGCAGTTTTGGTAAATTTTAATTGCCTTTCAGAACTCTTGTCTTTGTATTTCAGCAAAGAATAAACTGACTACATACAACTTAAGGTCTTTGAGAGCCGGGCTTACCTTTGTCCTTGAATCTGTTGAGCAAAGGCAGAAACCTTGGATGCTTTGTTCCCTCTTACTCTTTATTTGAACTGTTGTGGCCTCCAAACAACAAAAGAAGTAGCTGCATGGGGCCAGACTCCCACTGCATTTACACTGAAGTAAATCCAGCATATTTTTTGTATTTGGTGGAATTACTCTGAATTTTCACTGTTGCTAACTAGGTCAGAATTCAGCCCATGGACTATAAAATTCATTTTATGCTCTGAACAGTTGCGTGTGTTAAGCAGATTTGCTCAGCCAGCATTTTATGTAACTTGTACCAATGTTAAGCTTGTAACAAAACAGTGCTGTCAAGGTCTGCCAGGAAGATGTGAACAGTGATGTTAAGTGTCTAGCAGAAAGTGCATGGAAAATAGGAAGCTAAGTCTTAAATTCTCTACTTGGGTAGATTTCCACTGAGAAAGAAATAGGTAAATGACCATGGATTGGATTAGTATTCATATATTTCAGAAAGTGATAAAGGTTGTTACAACCAAAGAAAAATGTGAATAGTGAAAACTTATAGCTGATCCTGAACATGGAGACTTTCTTGCCCAGAAATGTTAGCCACACGGAGTGACAAAGCCCCTCTCTCTTCAGATAGAGGCACCACGCTGGTATGACCTGGGTGGACTAGATCCTGGACCTTGTCATGCCAGTTTATACCGAGTGGGTTATTTCCTAGCTGTCAGCATCCAAGAGGATTTGGCTAAGGTTTCTGAGAAAAGGTATTATCATGTAGAATTCAAATTTCTGCCATTAATAGATCCTGAATCAGTTAAAGTTTAAGGTATGGTATAAATCTATGAGTTCATTTGAGCTTTCATTTTCTGGGGTGATAAATCTATGCTTAAAACAGCAGGTTAAGAAAGAGGATATTTTTTCCTTTGTAAAATTCATCCCTTTGTGTTTCTTAGAATTATCAAAATTCAGTTTATGTTAACAGTCCAATAGCTCCTAGCATATCTTGATGATCAAGACTGTCAAATCTTGCTGTGATGAGTCAGCTCGTGCTGATTTATATCATGAACCTAGTATATGTAGAAAACTTAAGTATATATTTTAAAATCGGATAAAACACTTTTTTGTGATGTCTTAAAATATTGATCTGAGTAAAATGATGAATTTTGCTGGCTGTAGTCCATTAGGACCAGCGATAAAGTCTCATGTCTAATCATTGTAGTTATCTGTGTCATATATTAGAATGAGTCAGAGCCTTGAGGTTGAAGTCTTTATTTGAAGAGGCAGTTACTTAGTGTTAAACTACTAACAGAAATTCTCTTCTCATTGTCTGCTTTCTAAACCCGGATATTAGCCATACAGCAGCAGTTTCCATCTGCAATCCATTCAGCAAAAGTTTATGTCACTTCTTTGTTCAAGTCAGTTGCAGGAAAAATAAGCTGTCACATCTCCTCCCGCAAACTCTAACCTGGAAAAGGCGAGAAGAGCAGCAGGAGCAGAAACGCTTCCAGCTGCCCTTTAGGGAGGGATACTAGCAGGAGGCCAGGGCTGTGCATGGCCATTACATGCCCAGACGAACAGTCATTCCTGTCATCCGCACAGCCCCATCTGTGGCAGAAAGGAAGTGATGGAGCAGTTGTGGATTGTGGAGAAGGATTTCAGGCGAGCACTCCTGCTCCCCAGGACGCCAGCAGCTCCCTGGCCAGCCCTTCTCTTGAGTGGGTAGTGCTGCAGCAGCCCGCGGTCCCGGCTCTGATGAGGGTTACCTTGGGCTGCGCAGGGCTCTGCTTTAAAACATCCCACAAAAGCTTCATAAAAGAAGTGACTTAAGAAAATCAGCCTCCAGAAGGAATGTGTTTGCCCCTCCATAGCAGGAGTATTGCATGGGAGTTAATAGCCAAAGTGTTTTTTGGGGGCTGACTCTGCCCTTTTAGGAGTTTGCTCTCCTCTCCAATTGGTGATGGTAAGAGAGGCATTTTGAAGAAAGCCAAGATATAAGACCTCTAGCAAATAGGAGACCTGTGGGCTGCTTTGATGTGTCCCACACGCCAACCAGGCAGTTTATCACCATAGGGAGCATGTGGATCAAGCTGGCTTTGTTTCCACCCTTTATTCCTTTCTACATTTATTCCTTGAGCAAGTTCATTTAAAGTTTTGCTAGCTGTAGGAAGAAAAAAAAACAACCCAGCAACCATGAACAGACCATTCCTGTAGATTCTGTTCTGGTAAAATGTGAAGAATGACTCATAGCGAGAAGTACTTTACCAGGTTATATCAGGTCAACATTGAGTTTGTTGTACTTTAATCAGATCAGTCACAGTTGTTTGGGTCTGTCTTTTTAAAGCTCATTTGGGTTGTTTTTATTTACCAAACATTGACTTTTCTCTGGACATTGGAAACATGAAGTATTTCTATCAGCAATTTCAATGTTTGCAACTTAGCTGCTACAACATGCAGCTCAATTCTAGCAAGTGTTAAGCTGCACACAGCGGTCAGTGGAAGACCTCCCCATTGACAGCTGTCATATGTGTGGCTAATGCCATTGCCTTGGGACAGATCTCATTTTGTGCCAGGGCCAGGCCTGGTTCTACAGGACAGAAAATAACAGGTTCAAACAAGAAAGGCAGATTTTGGGGAAAATAAGTGCTACCAGCAGTAGTTCAGCGGGTCAGAGAATGTAAAATGGCTGCAATTGCTGTGTGTAAGCATTTAAAGTAGCCTGGAGTTGATTAGCTGCTGTGTCTCTAAGCAGAGGGTGTAGACACTTGCTGCTGCAGTAACTGAGCTGCTGTCTGCAATTAAAGCTAACTGGTAGTTGCTGACCTGCAGCCTGCTATTACAGGCATCTCTCACTCCCCAGACCTAGAGGAACTGAGCTGCAGCTATTGTGGAAGTTGCACTAGCACAGATGAGCCAAAAAGGTTTGCGTTTTCAAAAGCCTGAGAATTAGTTACTGTTACAAACTATTCTAGCATTTAGATGTCTTTTGAGACCATGAGCCCTGGCGCCAGCCTGCACGCTTGGGATGGTTTAAATATGGGGCTGCAATTGAGAGCAGGCTATGCTGTCAGAAATCTGCAGCAGGACCCCTTCCTACCATCTGTTTGATTTGGTTCCTGGCTCCAAGTTACAGGCTGGCCTCTAAGGTTGTTGGCCAAGGAAGGATTTTCCAAAAGACTTGCGTTCATAGTCAGGGTGCTCAAAGTGTCCTGGACTCAGGTCTTGCCACAGTCACATATGCTGTACTTACTCATGAAGATGCACCAGCGGCTCTTTGGCAAGGGACCCAGCTCTATCACGATCAATTCCAGGAACCTACAACTAGTTCTACCTCTCTGTCTTCTCATACGCTTTCTTACAGGTTTGTGCCTGCCTGGAAGGCTGTTGCATGCGTAAGTCATGTCTGTCGATCTGAAAATGTACTTGGGTCTTTGTTCTTCAAGTAGGAAAGAAACTTCAAGGAAGAAGTAGCAGAAGTTGTGTTTGTGCAGTTACTATACATGTGAGCTTTGGCTGGGTTTGGTTTTGTTATAAGCTTGCAGCATTAGAGGTATTTTTAAAGCTCATTTAGTTCACCGATAGTTGAGAGTTTCTGCTAATCCTTGCTGAAGCCTTGATTTTTGACACCGTACTTAATCAGCATGTTACTTCTCAGTGCTACCAGCAGCGCACAAAAAGTTGAAATGATTAATCAAGTTATTTGAACAGATTTCAAGAGGATTAAGAATTAACTGGAGTTCACCAAAATTCTCCAGCTGAGATGCAGACCAGGGTTTTTCTTCTACTCAGGGCAGCAAGTTAACGTGTAACGAGAGTTTATCTCATTTGGGAAGTCCTTGTAACTTAAGCTTAAATGGTGCATAGACAGGTATTTTCAGTGTGGAAATGGCCACAGGTTTCTGGCAGAAAAGTGTTTTTCAGGCTCAGTCCTTTAAATACTTTGATGACTATTCATTCGCAACCTTTTTAAAAGAAAGAAGCATCGGAAAAGCAATAACTGGCAATACTGGGTTTATCTCATTTGTTAAAAATCCCCTTGGACTGGGACTGAGAGTCCAAGGATACACTGGCCTGATAGATGGGGTTTTACATACCCCCCAAACGCCAGTGAAGTTCAGCTCTGGATCTGAACCTCACGGCTCAGGCCCATCACTCGGTGAAACTGAAAACACTTGCTGCTTTATGCTGGCAGCTAGAGTGTACAAAATAAATGTTTCAAAATTTAATTTGAAGTGTGGTTATGGTCAGAGGAGTGACTGTAAAAAGGCATCTCTTACTCAATAGATATACTCCCTCTGTGTCCTTCAGGCATTTCTGCTGATCTTACTGATTCAGGACGAGTAGTTACTACTGTCAGTGCTGCAAAACCAGTAACACTGCTGCGAAGAGCTGGATTCCCTCCTGCTACGTGCATTATCAGCAAAAGTATTTGCTGTTTTGTAGTGTGGATTTTGAATAATTGGATGATGGGCCACAAAGGAGAATAAAGCAGCTTGATTTTTCCAACTGAAGAGAGATTTTTGGTCTCGAAATTAAAAAAATTGACTGGAGAGTATTTAAACTAAGCCGATCTGATCCAGAATGACTGAGAGTAAATCTGAAACCCCTCCATGTCATTTTAACATCAGCTTTTAGAGGCCCTCTTAAATAACACAGGCAAGCACTGGTTCCTGGCTTGTTTTTGCAGGCACGATGTTGCCATTTTTCCTTGACTCATGTTTCTTGCTTATTTAATGTTGCAGTGATGATTTCCAGGTTGATAAATAAATAAAATCACACATGAGAAACTCTGAGGGCTGAGCAATGGAGCAGTAAGGTCGTAGAAAGAATGGAGCGTGTAATTCTAAAAGATTTTTCTGTGGGACGTGCTGATGATTCTTTAAAATTACTTATTGGAAAAATCCTAGGCTGCAAAGCAATAAATCTGATCTTCAAGTGTGGTTTTACTTTGAAAAACAAAAATGTAAAAAAGCCACCTTTGTGCTCAACAGATCTTTTCTTTGTACGTATGAATCCAGAGATGTCTTCTGTTTACTGCATTGCCAAAAATAATTTTCTTCTGCTTTTTTACTCCAGTTACCTTTGAAGAGTCTATGTAACTCCAAGGACCATTGGTTGGACTCTGTTTCCTGTTTTGAGTCGGGAGCATTGTTATTCCTGCTTTTTAGTTTTCATTTCTGAGACAAGAGGTGAAAAATACTTAAGCACATGAAAGTACAGATACTTGCCTCGTGGGAATTCCCAAAGAACCCAATCTGTGTAATCCTGTTAGAGTCTCCCTCTGTATTTATGTGTTTAACTACTTTAGAAAGTCCGCCCCGTACCAATTGAAGAGTCATTCATGTTCAAGCTTGATTAATGATTAATCATATCAAAGAGAACCAGTTGTGATAAACAGCACTTCTGGTCATTGACCTCCGTTGCTTGAAGTGACACATAAGAAGAAAGGATCCCAGCTCAGTTCGCATCCTAAGCTAAACTGTTTGCCTGTGTTACTTGAACAGAATCTAATGTGGGAATTGCTGGCATGCAGAAAGCATGACATATGACAGCGTTTTTGCAGGATTTTTCAAAGCAAAATTGCATGCTGAATACATACATCATCAAGTACAAATATCTGAGTTCTGAAACCTTCCCTGGAGGGGCTGGGCAGGAAAGAGGGAATGCAGCAAAATGCCCTTGGAGAAATGAAATTAGTGTGTGTTTGTAGCACTCTTGGACACCTGTTACATGTGAAATTCTAAGAGCAGAGTTACGTATTTTTGCCTTTCTCCTGGAGATTTAATGCTTTTTTGGACTTTAAAAAAAGCAATTTTTAAACACTTCCATGTTTTGCAGAACAGCTGGAGTGATACAGAGGATACAGAAAAATAACAATCTGTCTACCAAACTTTGATGACTAATCCATTACTTTATGTTTAAAATAACAATAAAAAAATGACTTGAAGAATAGCTTGTTGATTTCTAACTGTGGTAATGCAGCTTAGCCTATAAATTTACAAAAGCAGAGTAAGACCCTCACGAAGAAGCAGCCTCATGATGATAGCAATATAACTGTGAGACAGTGGTAAATAAGAAATGTCTTCTCTAACAGAGCTTATTTTTCTTCTTCCCTAGGCGTACATGTATTAATAAGATCCCTTCTTATTTATTCTAGGCACCAGTAACAGATGTGCAGTTTGGCCCTATGAGACTTCATCAAGATCAACTTCAGGTAATAACCGCAGTTCAAACTGAAGTCTTAATTTCTAAACCATCACAGATGTTAGCTTAAAATTTATGACTGGGATTTTTTGGGTATAGAGATCTTCACAGATCGTTTTTGTCAAGTGATAATGTGCATCTAACAGATTTTTATCATGACATTCTATGTGATATCCTAAAAATCCTGCCTAACTCTTTTCTCCAAACATCTCTCAGTTCATAAAAATAGAGCTATCTGTAGTTCTTTCTGCTATCAGTTAGCTTGTAATCAATTTAGTGTGTGCTTTGTTTCGTATTTCACTGGTAGTCAATTCTTAATCAAAATCTCATCAAAATGATAATAAGCCAAATGTCCTGTCAAGGTCTATTACACCAGCGTTACTACTAGCATCAACCAAACTTGCAATATCGTCACAAAAGATATGAAGTGAGCTTGGCAAAGTATGTTTTTTTGTTATTAATTTTTGACTGGCTTTAATTCATGCTCCTTTATCTCTTTATTAATAAAGGTTGTATGTCAGTTGTCCCCTTATTTTGTCTGGGATGGCTATGAGGTTTGCAGATACATGACTCCTTTGGACTTCCTCTGAAAATTCTCCTGTATCCCAAGGCATACTGAACCTTTAATAATCCAAGATGTTCCTCAGTCAGTAATTACAAAACTCCTGAGTGAAAGTAATCTGGACCTGATAATTTGAAAATGTCTGTCTTCAAGAACTGCAGTTCAACATCTTCCTGAGCTATTGTCCGAACAGACAGTAATAGCATTGAACATCAGATCTTAGGACAGCCTCATCCAGCTGTTCTCCAAGTATAAATCAGCAACATTCCTCAAATATTTCTGCCTCCTTTATTGTTATTAGTGATTGTGTCAGTCATAGGCCACTCAAATTCTACCAGTTTATCCTGGTAATATAGCTGGCAGGTATGAGGGAAGGAGAAGTTAGACAACATCACATTTGTGCCAGAGTCAATCATACAAATCAGATCCTCTGACTTTCTGTGCTATTGCTGAAAACCATTCTTCCACTCTTAAAGAGTGTTTAAATTAACTTCGCTAAATATAGCCCAAACTATGACATGTTTTTGCAAACAGTTTTGCAGGTTGCTATAAAAGGAATCTGAACTAAATGAGTACGAAGTCCTTCATTCTTACAAAAATATACACTACATGGAAATGTTAAGATTTACTGGTAGACATTCCACCAACCTGGTCAAAAGGATAACCAGCACTGGAATTCCTAAAATCACCCAGAAGATAAACGGCAGTGGGATGGGTGCGAATTACACACGTTCCACATTATTGTCTGACCAAAGCATATATCTAAGTGTGGTTTGATTAAATTACTGAAAGATTGGTGTCTTGGAACAATAGACCAAATGCTGGTTTAGTTATCCATCTTTCCCAAAGGCCTGCATATACTGAGTCATCCACAAAATCAACACTAGCATGGATCTGCAGTCTGCCATTCTGTGTATTCTTTCAGGCAAAAGAAGTTTTCTTCTACAAAATACTATCTTGATGCAAAGCACAATCACATCAGTGAGAGTCTTCCTTAGCAGACTTTATGTTTATCTTCTGTACCTTCTGTATTCAATCCTAGAATTTGAAATACATTTTAGAAGGAATTGGGCCTTATCATACTTAGAGTATGTAGGCACTGTATTGATTTTAAAAAGGCTCAGAGAGATTAATGTTATTGGCAATTACACAGCAAATTAGGACAGAGCAAATACTGGCTCATAGATCTGACTTCCAGTTCTGGATTTCAACCATGGTAGCCTCCTTCTGTGATATAAATCCCACGGCAAGCTTTGCACAGGAGTCACATGGGGACGTACTCCATATACAGAGGTACTGCTTGTGATTTCAGTCTTGCATGAGTTCATCTTGACCAGCCTGTCTATAGTTTCCAGAACCCTGCAGAGTGGGCTGCATCCAGTACTTTGGGGAACTAGAATGAGATGAAAAGTAAAGTACATTTTTCATCATGCCACTGAAGCACCGTTAAATATTAATTCACCTGAGGTGAACCATGGCATTTTTTTTTTCTGGAATATGATCCTGGTAAGAAAATTAAAACCCAAGAAAACGGTTGTATGTGAGACAATTTCAGTGAAGAAAAGTAGACTCACTATTACTTCATGTGAGCTGTCTGAAATGTAGGATCTAGTCTCAACTGATTGCCTCAGCTCTCTTTGTAGCTAATGACAAGAGAGCCACTTCCCAAACTTGTTCATCCCATGTGGATATAAATGGCTCTGGCAGACTATTTAATCCACTTGAAACACCTCTGTATACAGACAATTATAAAAAGTAACAGTCTGTAGAAAGCAATTCTGTTAAAAACAATGGATTAAGCCTTGGAAGTGGCTTTAAAAAACACGTTAAGAACAGGCAAAAGTCACAGAATCTACTGTATATGTAAGACTTGTCTGTAAGGGTTTACTGTCTGTCTTTAACACAGGTACTTTTAGTGTTTGCCAAAGAAGATAACCAGAGTAACGGGTTCTGTTGGGCATGTGAGAAAGCTGGATTTCGATGTAATATTGCCAGGACACCTGAGTCGGCACTAGAATGTTTTCTTGATAAACACCATGACATTATCATTATTGACCACAGACATTCCAGATACTTTGATGCAGAAGCATTATGCAGGTAAGCACCATTTCAGTGTAATTAATACTTAACTATATAGTCAACACATCATCAAAGTTTTTTTTGCTTTTATATGACCCTTTTATAAAATCTATTGAACGTTGACATTTTTTTGGACAGGTGTCCACTGGCAGCCTCAAATAATGTTACCTCAGTGCTTTACATCTGATAGCTGCAGCACTTTTGGTTGTGTACTAGGATATCTGAAGCTTGATCAGTTGGATCCACAGTGTACAAATTTCTTGCCATAGTGAACTGTTGTTTTGGGTTTTTTTCTTCCTCCCAAATACCTGGTTCCTTGTTTGCACATTAAATTAACTGCAAAGATCGCATGTGCCACCAAGCAATTTAATGAATACATTCACTTCATTAGCATTCCGAATTTTTTGAAATGTCACTTGCTGTTGAGTAACTCCAGATGCAAATAGGCAATGTTTTGTGTGCACGTTTCCATTCCTACAACATTTGAAAATCTGTTACGAAGAGCAAAGTTGCAAACTGATTCCAAAAATAATTCACAAACTGCTGTAAAGTTGGAAAAAAGGGGAAAAGGATTTGCCTTTCTGAGTCTCTCCACAGAGACTTGACAGGCAGTGGTGCCTTGCTTCAGTGACTTTCCAGTGAAATACCCCTTGGGAATGTGTCTAGACTAAGTAACAGCCTGTGGGGTGGGGTGGCGGGGTCAGGTTATGTACCCGGGGTGAGTGTGGTGGGTTCCGGGCACTGGGACAAAGGCTCTTCTTCTTGCTAAACTAAAGGTAACTAGGTAAGATCTTTGTCAGGCAAAGACTAGGTGTCCGTGCTGTTCCCCTTGTTACATTTTTACCATTCTGTCCCAGAATAAAGTAAAATGCTCCTTAATTGAGTGAGGCCAGGTCCTTCAAACAAGTCCATTATGTGCTGTTTCAGAGCGGAGAATTTTTGCTATTCCCCCACTGAGAGTATTTGAGGTTTAGATTAATCTACATTCTCTGTGTCTTTTTTTCATGGAGTCTCGGATATTGCTAAATTTATTCTCTTTTCTTAGTGGTCCAGCAGACTCAGGATTTGATTTTTGTTTTGTTGTTAAACCATTTAAAAGAGGCGTTTTAAGAAAAGTACTATGTGAAGATTCTGTAAAGTCATGTTTTCTGACATGTGAACTTAAAAAACTGTTAAATGATTTGCTTTTTATTTAAAGGTCTATCAGAACAACGAAACCCTCAGAAAATACAGTCATTATTGGTGTAGTACGAAGGTAAACACTCATATCTTTACTTTCACATGTGATCAACAAAATGTAAGTCTTGTCATTGTAAAAGTAAATACTACATTAAAAAACTTGAATTAGAACTTCTTACTGTGCTCGTGACAATGTGTTATACCATATAGAGTTTTCACCATCCTTGACCACAGGATTGGGACAGGATTTTTGATTTCTAGTTTTTTACTAGAGAGGTCTCACTTTGGGTTTGGTTTTGGTTTGTTTTGTTTTTTCCCCTCTCCTGATCACGGCAGGCTTTAGGAGTATGTTTCAAACAATCTCTGCAACACCATGTACAGAACTGTGGAACTGCCTCATAGATCTGTATTTTGGTATTAATAAAAATAACAGTTTGAACCTTTCTTGATCTGTCTTTCTGTCTGATTAATCTCAGCACAAACAGGAGATCTGTTGAGTTACAAAAAAAGATACGGAACAATTTGATCAGTACAAAGTAGTATCTGACCACGAAGTTTTAAAAGTAAAATAGACTGTATTATGACATCTCACTAAAGCAGTGCATATGCTTTTTTCCTCCTCCTCCTTCCTCTGAAAACATTACCTATATATCATAAAATAATGTAAAAGTAACAAAAATGCAATATGTTTAATCTGAAATGAAATAAATGGAAGATAATTTCCTCAAAGTACAATTTTGGGAATGTCCATTTCTCAGAAAACTTTCATTCTGAAAACCAATTCTGAGGTGTTGAAATTTCCCATTAAAAATCCAATTTCCCACCACCATCTCTAGCGAACAAAAGACCCTAATTAAACATTTCAAGGGATTTCATTGTGAGTATCATCTTCAATGTTTTTATGTCAGGAAGTCTTCTGACTATGGTAACCATTGCTTCTGCAGTCAGAATTGTCTCTCATCGGACTAACACAAAAGGAAAGAGGAAAAAAAGGAGCGAAAGAGCAAACAGTAACTCAAGAGCTGCTTCGTGTACATCAGAGAGAAAGACCCCTGTGGTTCTGTGGGCCAGCAGTTCCTTTCAAAAGTGAGGAGAGCTTGGAAGCTGGGCTTGCTGACTCACAATTAGGAAGTTGCTCAAAAGGGGGTTTTGCCTGCAATTCATTTTTGTCTTTTCAAAATGTTCGCATTGTGTGTTGGGACAAGGTAATAGCCCCCTGCGTAACAATATCTCAGAAGCTTGAGTTCTCCAACTTTTCAGATGTGTCTAGTATGCCTGTCCACTGAAAATTTCAGAAGTGACTTTGCCACTCAGTTGATTGTGTCAAGTTCCCACGTGCTAAACACATGCGTTCTCGAGCCGCTATATAGAATTTCACAGACAGAACTTTCGCACATTTCCTTTCTTGCTGCAAGAAGCGTATTTGTGAAAAAGCCTGACATTTTGCCAATAACATATGGAGGGTCTTCTTCATTTTCCTGCAGTTCAGTTGTTTTTTGGTTTTTTTTCCCCTGTAGAATGCCTGTCCTCTTTCCTTGTGCTTCTGGGAGGCAGCATTACCAGATAGCTGGCATGAGGAATGGGGAGATTTTTCTGACAGCTGCCCTCCTCTCTCTGCTTAATCTTGGGCAAACCTTGTACTTTAGTAGGCTTCATTCTCTTCATGCATAAGAAACAAGTGCGCAGAACACAAAAAGAGGAGGTGCCATAAGATCAAAACTTTCACACATAAATAAAAGCTATTGTGCCATCTGCTAAACCTGACCAGCTTCCATCTGCACATTTACAGAAACTTAACATAATGGCCTTTCTTCCAGATTCCAGCCATACATTCACATATGTTGGAGTGTCTTTTAACGGTTAGTATAGCCAGGTTTTTCAGAATGATTCAGATATCTCATTTTAGGAGTATGGCATCCCGAAGTGACCTACTAGAAGGCACTGGGTAGGCAACACTAGAAAATCCATCCTCATTCAGGCATCTTGAGTTGCCCACCTAAGATTTGATACACTCGGATAACAAATCATTTCTTAAAACTTTGGCCATGTAGATTTCAAGTGCATCTTTGACTAAGGACAACATAAACAACAAAGAATCCAGTACTGAAAAAGAACGAATAGTCCAGCAATCTAGCTAATGAATTTGTTTTCTTGAAGCATTAGTTTTTTGTGACGTAAACAGCTCATTACATGCAAAAAGGAAAATAACATTTTGGCTTATCCGTGCCAAAGATGAAAGCTTACAAAAACCACAAAAAATACGTTTTATTTATAGATCCTGTAAGGATCTAGCCATGTTAGCCTTTAGTGTGACATCTGGGGTACAGGTATGTCAATGGCTTGTGAAATTGGGTCTCAGTTGATTGCAGAAATAATCTTTGACTTTATCATCCTTCTTTAAAAGGCATGCTGATCGTGAAGAGTCATCAATATTGCCCCTGATCTCTGCTGGCTTCACAAGGGTATGTATGTGTTATACTCCACGAGGTTGCTCTGACATTTCGAAATTGTCATGCAAGAAACTATCCAGAAGTTTGGCTGTCAGCGACCGTTTGTGTCAGTAATCTAACCTGTAAATCTTGTTCATGCTGCTCGTTCTTATATATATCCTAATTCTGAACTACCATACACCAGTAGAATTAGAATAATGCTGACTAAGTAGGTGGACATTCTTGGGAATATAAGAAGTGGTGCTGAGACTTTTCTACTTTATACATTTATTTCAGAGTAAGTATATGATGCTTTGCCTGAAAAGTTGACATTAACAAAATTGGCTAGTGACTGTAGCAGAGCCAGAGAACAGTTTCCAATGAACAACAGAATGTGCTGTGGGAAATCTCTTCTATCAAATGCCAATTCACATCTGTAAACAGGCTTCAGACACTGTCAAGTGCTATTATCTATTGTTTGGAGGCACCTGAAAAGTGTTACATTGAATCTGTTCCTTGGCAACTATTCCAATTAAGCAGGAAAGGTGCTTATTAGTGCGTCAGTTAAGTGGATTCCTTATTGCATTAAGCTGACAATGGAACAAAAATGTGCATGATTTACAGTGTGATTCAGAGTACTTGGTTGCATGCTCACCAGATTTTTTGCTATTCCATCACAATCCATTTGCACCTATTTGCTTATTTGTAGTAAGGTCCTAATACAGGAAATGCTAGAGCCTGAAAATAACTGTACTTATATGTGCAGAGTCATTCCAGTGGGCACGTAAGTAATCCGACACAGGTTCTGAATTATTTATGGATCAGAGCCTTGGAGATGGGGCTAATGGCAAAGCATAGAAAATTTTGTTTAGCAGCCTTGATGTGGTGGCTTACCTTTGATAATCAGTCCTCCCTCCCAAACTATTAATGTCCGTGGCAGTTTAGCATGAGCAAAGATTTAACGTTCAGGCTCACACCTGGTAAATATGAGAAGTTTTAAAAAAACATCAAAGATACTGAGGTCATTGCTATACAAGCCCCAGAATGAATAATTGTATCCAACGGCAGATATATTTGTCAGGAAGTTTTGCTTTCTTCTATGTATACAATTTGGGGTATTAGCAATTGGAAACTCATAATGATCTCAAATTGTGATGACTTGAGATACAACATAATTTTTTCACTGTTACTTTAAATAAGTAGCATGAAAGCATGTAACTTCATTAAAAGTAGATCATTTTATATATTGATCATGCTGACAATCACAGAGAATAAGCAGAATGATTGAACCTCATTGCCATGAGGATCTGTCACCTTTTCAAAACGCAGTAACCTGAAGAATTTTACTAGTCCCAAAAAATAATCTTCTCATGTTGCTTGTGTTACAACATGTTCATTTTTGGCATATCTACTCCTTTTTAGTTCTTTATCAAGCAAAACAAAACAGAGCTTCATACCCTTGAGTACAGAAATGTGTATTAATGAAATATTTCTAACCTTTTATTTGCAGAGATACGTAGAAAATTCTAATATAATGGCCTGTTACAATGAGTTGATTCAGCTGGAATTTGGAGAGGTGCAGGCACAATTCAAACTAAGGTAATTTTACCAAAAACATTATGAACAAAAAAATGCCAGTTCGGCCACATCCTTAAAAGGGTATTTATTTTACTGTACTGTAGTAAATTATAGAACGTCAGCTGAAGAAAATATGTTAATCATTAAAGTACAACAGTATTCAGTATGGAGTTGCAATACCTTATTGTCATATACAATAAGAATTACGTGGATTAAATTTAATCAGATGCCTTTTTTTTTATGTCTCCAGGGCGTGTAATTCATTATTTACAGCATTAGAGAAAAGTCAAGAAGCCATTGAGATCACAAGTGAAGACCATGTAATACAGGTTTGTTCCAGTTAGTTTTATCAGTACAGAAAATTGCTCTGTGGACTGACTGTATTTTATTTCATCCATGATTACATTTACTCTTTCTTACAGTACACGAATCTAACCTAACTTAATGCTTCTAAAAAGATTGGAGTGAGTTTAGCTGTAGAGTAGAATTTTCTCCATTTAAAATATCTTGCATAAATCAGGTCACTTTTAAGGGAGATTGTTATTTCTGAATGAATAAGGATTTACTCTCGTTTTTATTTTTTGTAATGATTCTTTTATATCATAAATGAATGCAGCCACTGGCTTGTATGCATTCTTTTCCAAAAATACTGTATGTTAATTTGATGCTCTTGAAAAGCAAATCTAATTGACGTTCTATTTAAATAAAGGTAGTACACTTTTTTTTTTTTGCTTAAATCTGATACTGTTTGATGCGTCAGAATTCTTGGGCCAACTGTTTTTGAATGTGATCGTCTCTTAAAAATTTCTTTAAAAAAGGGAAGAGAAATTGTACTTAGCTTTGCAGTCCTGAAAAACATCATCTTTATAAGGGAGTTAGTTCCATCCCTAGCTATGAAGGCTGTGAGGAGTGATTTTATTATCAGTAAAGAGCTTGAGTCTAAGCCTCTGGGAGTTATAACATGCATATAAATTGTACCCTCTTGACCCAAATCTTGACAATGGCAGTTTCATTGAAGGATGTGCCTTCTTCATCCCTTTTACAAAAATAACAGAACACATCCTGAAATTGTTTTAAATATGTTTTTTCAGACCAAATTTTGTCCCTCTGCTGCCAGCCCCAGAATATGAGAGAACCGACACGTGCAAGAGTCCTGGAGCTTCAGCAGGCAGGGCTTTCTCACATAGGGGGGAACCTTTAGGAGCAGAGGGCATCCAGTGGCACCCTTTTCATTTCTCTCATATTGAAACACTGTAAGTTGTGAGGCATTCAGACGCCGTTACGACAGGACCTGTGTCTGTAACTCAGTGAGCAAGAGGGTCATGAAGGTGTGGGCTATGGGTACCAGTCTTCGGTTTTGTCGGGCAAGGGCCACAGAATTGCAGCGAAATGCAACATGCAGTTCAGAGAGAAAGTTGCTTGATTAGATTCCACTTCTTCCAGTCTGCTTGGCTGGGCTTTGCCTGGACAGGGGAATAGTGATGGTTGGCCCTTACACACAATAAGACGATGAATTTGTCAATAGATAAGGTTAATATTCCTATGGCATCCCACCATCTAATTTGTGATTTTTAGGAACATTGAGGTAGGTCTGAGTTTTATAGGTTTGAGAGAACTGACAGAGCTGATCTTTCAGGAATTTATGTTGTCTGTCTAAACTCTGTGGATATGTAATGTCCCTCTCTTTGCTCACATGCACACACTCTGCACAACTCTTCTAGCATGGACATTCCTGTTTTGCTTCACAAAGAAAAAAATGTAGGCATCTCTCTCAGGAGCAGTACATACAGAGATTTATTTCAGGCTGGGAAAGAGATCCCTTGGTTTAGCAAATAAAAAAAAGGGATTCTGTTGTGCTTTAAGTATTCTGTTGAATGGTTTTTTGTTTGTTCTTACTTCACAGTACGTCAATCCTGCTTTTGAAACAGTGATGGGCTATCAAATAGGTGAACTAATAGGAAAGGAATTAACAGAAGTGCCTATAAATGAAAAAAAAGCTGATTTCCTAGATACTATTAATTCCTGCATAAAGATAGGAAAGGTGAGTAATGGCATTGTATCACTTATCATTTGCTGCCTATAAAAGTTATTATTGTCCAGGGATGACACATGATGTAACTTGCAGCTTCACAGACACGTAGCATTTTCAGCTTTCTTACTCAAAACAAGAAGAGGGAGTAAAAAATGCTCATTTTTTAAGGGCTTCTTTCTGTTTTCTTGCTTGGAAGAGGTACGTGTTTTATGAAAATAAGTGACTTGCTGTGTTTCTTTATAATATAGGTTGTATGTAGCAAAAGGTGTGGGAATACCAAAGAGAAATGGGATGGATGCACATGTTATCCAGTGTGATGTAAATGAGAAAAGAACCGTGTTGAAGTATTTCAGCATGAAATGTGGAAGCTGATTTGCAAGTTCAGAATGTAAAAATATCAGAAGAGGCGTTTGCAATACCACTTGAGGGTGATAGGCAGTGTCAGCTGCCAGCTGCCAATATCTTTTATTCTCTAATGACACGGGAGCTGTCTAATGGATTTCCATTAGAAATGTTTGTTGCACCAAGAAAGTGCATGAGGAAGTGCAGCTGGCTTCTAGGGAGGTCATTACAGAGAGACGTTACTGTTTGCCTGGTAGCTCCACGATGTTCCTTTGGGACTGTTGTGGCTGTAGCGTGAGGATCCATCTAGGAGCTTTCATTTCCATTTTGGCAATGAGGTGTAAATGCTTCTGATGTCATTGAACATGTCATAATATCTTACAGGAAGACGGTCATGGAGGTTACACAAAGAGATTTGGGAATTGGTGTATTTGTAGATGCGTCATGGCCCATGCTCAGACCTGAGTCAGGATAGCTAGTTGGGTCATACTGACTGCCCGCAGGGAAGCAGCATGTTATTGACACAGAGCAGGGAGATGCTAAAATGAATCATGGCACTCTGTGTGTCTAGGCAGTGATGCAAAAGCACTGATGCAAAGTTGCGATGAGTCATACTTTATAAATCAGGGTAATAACACAAGCATTCATCAACAAAAGCTGCACTCTAGCTGGGTGCAGATTGCATGTGCATTTCAACAAGAATGTGTCACTCGTTTCTACGTGTATTGGCCTTTTGGAAGAGATCCCAGCAACAGACAATAGCTTGGATTATGGTGCTTCACACCTCTGTTGCCTGACCAAAATTATTTCAGTAAATGGGTGTAATACAAAACTGATGTTAGGAGGGAGTATTTATTAAGTTACAATTCAAATACATTAGACGTGTCAGGCTTTAAATCCACAACATCAATTCTCAAGATATGAAGTGATCACATTTTTAATATTTTAGCATGCTGATAAAAATGCCTTTAATAACGGAAATATATTTTACTCTATGAATGATAGAAATCTAACCCTAATCCATCTCTTTCCTTGCACTTATTTTACTCCTGGCTCTAGGACTTCCAACTGTGAGGGCTAATGAAATACTACTTATTTTAAACCTGTCTGTCTGGAACACCTTAAGCTGTTTTAGGTGGATATATTGTATTTACATGGTTTTTGCATTTCTCTTTGGAACATTTTGTAGTATGCCTTACATTTACATATTAATAGAAAAATGAATTGCAAATTAAATTCTCACAGAAGTATTTGCAAGTAGAGGTTAACTGTGCGGAGCAACCTTTGAAATACTGCAGCCTTTTGAAAGTGCTCTAGTTTGAAATCATTTGTGTCAAGATGTTACAGCATTTTCAGAGGTGCCTAACGTGTCTGGATCATTCTGACATGGTCTGTATGTTGTTTTCAGGCTTGTGATTAAGAAATCATAAATATATCCTAAATTTAAAAGACTGCTTCCCATTGCAATAGGGTATATATTGGCTACTGTAGGTTATAGCATACCAAAAAAAGCCAACTGTCTACTACTGTGATATTCTCCTGTCAACAGGTTTGGCTTTTCTGTTCTGAACAAACACGGTAATATAACAAAAATAAGAGAAAGCAAGATTTTCTGATGTTCAGAAAAATGTAAACTGTATCAAATCTACCTCTAGTCTTTAAATGGAATTTAGGAAGATGAACTCTTGCAGCATTTCCCCTCTTGTGCTGACAAACTTAGCGCTGTGAGCAAGTTCAGTATATCCAAACAGAAGTTCATAGGCATTATACACAAAAATTGCTAATTGCATGGTACACAGGGATTCTTGGGTCAGGATGTTGTTTCTCTTAGCAAAAAAAAAAAAAAATCATCTCTGGAAGTTCCCATTTTTTGTTACTACAGCTGGCTGTAATTTGCAAGAAGCCAGCATTATTGAAAGGCATTTTCACCCATCCATACTTGAGGAGTTAAAAAACAAGTTGTACTTTCTTCATTCTTCTGTTTCATGATTCAAATTACATCCATTAAGATGAAATGTGCAATTCTGACTAGAATTCTTGCTGCCTCTGATCTCTGCATTTTGACACAAAGCTCTTTATCTTAGTTTTGCTTTTTCTGAAGTGAGATGGATAGCTATCGATAAATCAGACAAGACATGCAATTCCTCTCACTTTTCGGGAATTATTTGCAAGATAGCTATCTTTACAGAGGGGGTGGGAGAGCGATCACGCTGTATGATAAAGGTCTATGGCAATTCCTTCCTAACTCAGCCTTACTTTCTGTGAGATTGTTTTCATGACATCTTGTGTTTATTTTGGTTTGCTCTGTTTCCTACAAGTAGCTTGCTAAACTTTGCTGTCTAGTGCAAGAAGCCCAAATCTAAAAGGAAGGCTGAACTGGGGGATTACTTACTACGCATGTGTGAGTGCTCAGTGGGTAGATGCATGCTGTGGCCTTCTTACTGAAGTTTGAAACCTCAGCGTTGATTCACTCTATAAAGGGTGAAACCATTTTTTTTACCATGTATGGTTTTTACTCTGCATTCGATGCCAGCACGCCAGGCCATGGGGAAGTGACTGATCGCTGTACTTGTGTGGCTGTAATGTAGACAGAACGATGAGCTTGACTGACAGCACATCTTGTGAAGTAGCTCTTCTCTGTTGGGATCCTGACAGAGGCTCTGTGAGAGAGCATATGGTGTTCTTAAAATATGCTTAAGTAACATCCCTGGGAGAACTTTACCTACCAGCAGGAGTTTGGCTTGGACCTCCTATTTCTCAGCATTCTGCTGACCTTTCCCCTCACACATTTTCTGCCAGTTTCACAGGTTTTAGCAATTCACAAGTTGAAAAATCGATCTGTTGACTAAGAAGAACATATTAGTGAATAAGCTGTCTTGAAAAGGATGCACTTTCAATGGGGGAATTATCCAATCTGTACCTTATGACTTTACCCCTTTGTGCATATTGCTGGTTTATTAGCTGGGTTAGAGATCGATTACTCATCTATGCCTCATCCTGGTTGTCAGGAAACTATTGATATGCATACTTTTAATTATGAGAGCATTGAATTTTGTGATGTTTGCTTTATCTTCATTTGTATTCCTCATGCAGCTCACAGGAGAAGATATTATGCTCGCTTCACAATTTGTTATGCACAGTTCTTTTCTCCGACAGATCCTCAGAAAAGCCTTTCATATTTTTTTCTGCACAGCCTGTCACCATGCAGCTCTCTGCAGGCTGGAGTCTTTATTTGCTGGCTCCGTCAACATAAATGCAAAACTGTTCTCTCTGTACGTGTGCTCTGGCCTGCTTGACTGTGAGATCTGTCAGTCTAACATAAATAAATACGTATCATGTGCCTCATGAAGGTATTTTCGCATACGTTTGTAAGATCTGATCTACAGTCTGTTGAACTCAACTGAAAGACAGCAATTGGCATGGGTAGTTTGTATTAAGTGAATATGCAATATGGAATCAATTATTTATTAATCACTTGGTATTATTAGATGCCCAGCTCAAAATATGCATCTATTAAAAAAGACCACCAAAAACTACTCTAGGGGTGGAAACGTGTAGGCAAGATTGTAAATCTTGTCAGCTGCCAGGTTACAAAAGACTGGCTCTGTTGGAAGGATACTGGCCTCTGTGCTGCTGTCAGAAATGAAAGGGGGAGATCCAGGGTTCCCAAATTTTGCTTTCCCTGAATTTTCCTAAATAGCCCTGGGGGGGGGGCAACTCTAGTCCAGGCACTACACGCAAGGGGAGACCCGGGGAGGTCTGTCAGTGTTGTGGTATGTCTTTGCTGTGGTATTTGTAGCACAGTTTGAGAAGCAGCAGCAGCGTGGTGAGGGAATTGGGAGGGAGCAACAGGTAAGGGGCCCATGCCCCGGCGTGTGCCGAAGCCGCGTTGAGCCGTGTCTGCGTGCATCAGCATGGGAGCTCTCCTACTTCACAGCGTGGGTGTGGGCTCCGCTGTGGGGAGGTGGTTTGGGGCTGGGTGTTAGACCATGGTGGTGCCTTCTGGATTTAAAATCTCCAAATAACAAAAGTGATTGTTTTAACAGTATTTCATATAAAAGCATGTCTTAAACAAGGGAGAAGGGACATTTCCTGCGTCTCATTGAAAGAGAAAATGAGGCTCTGCACTAGAAAGAAATGTCTCATTTCCAGAGGAAAAAAAAGACTTCTCGCTGCAAAATGAAAAATTCCTTTCCACCATGTCTTTTTTTTTTTTCACATTTATGAATTTTATCAAAGAACAATGATACTAGCAGTGACAATCTGATACTTGAAAAATTGTCTACTTAAATGTGATCCTGAAACCAGAGTGCTTTTAGAGGAGAGGTCAGCAGATGGGAGGCAGAATCCAGTAGCTCTTCTACTAGGCTCTCTTTTGCTTTGAAAAAGCCAGGATAAATCTCTGCCGCTTCTTGAGACTGAACTGGCAGTGTGGAAAGTAAATGTGCTAGGATACCAAAGCGCTTTTAGTCACAGATATATTTAATGTTAACCAGTGACAAGACTTCCCAACTCTGCAGGAGAGACGATGCAGTCCAGAATTGAAGGCGGACAGGTCGGCATAATGGTTTCTCACTGACCTTCCTGTCCTGGGAGGAGTCAATGCAGTCAGGGAGAAAGGCAGGCAGGCCAGCGTAGCAGTCCCAGCCATGTAGTCCGTGGTCCTGGGGCAGGGCAGGGGGGTGCTCCGCACTGTTAGAGCCTGCAGGTGCTCCTGGAGCCTCTGGGGGACTCTTGTTCCAGGCAGGGGCTCTCGCTCTTGCAGGGGTCTTTGCCAGGTCTCCCCCCAGTGACCCCCAACACCACTGAGGTAGGATTGGGAAGAGAATATGTGGTTCTGATTCCCACAGCACCTGAGGTTCGGCTGTTGCCATCAGGACACTCACAGGTTGCCCTTCTGGAAGTTCTCCATGCATTGGCAGCAACACAGTGACTTACAGGTTAGTTACAGGGGAGAAATTTCAGGGTAAGCACAGTTTAACCAGTCCTGGCTGGTTTTGTATTGTAAGACAGCTTTCAATGCAAAAAGGTATGAAGCTACAGCTTCTCTTCCTGTTTTATCTGAACTTCCTTCCACTTGAATTCCTTTTTCAGGAATGGCAAGGAATGTACTATGCGAAAAACAAAAATGGAGATAGCATACAACAAAATGTGAAGATACTACCTGTCATCGGACAGGGAGGGTAAGTATGAAAGCTAAAGCCATGATTTAGATCTGAATCAAGACTCAGTTTAGAGTTCAGTTGCTTTCAGCAGACATTGGATTATCCTGTTGCTGAGAATAAAGGAAACTTATGCAAGGAAGGGAGCCTCAGACCTCTGCATTTAATTCCTTGGGGCAAAATCACTTTACATGCTGTGTGCAGGGAAAGTGAAATTCTCCTAATTCTCCCCAAAAAGGAGCCAAAGATCCAGATGTACTCACTTGTGACTCTTACTCTTTTAATACTCCCTGAAGTGTGAATGCACCCTCTTCTCTTTCTGTGCGTTGTGTTGGGACCACCAGGACCTATGTCCTCTTCCACTGTGCACCTGTACTGTGTCCCTCCGTGCCCACCTACTCATGGCTGTTGCCGAGTGTCTTTATGTGATGAGGTCATGGTGTGCTTTGATCCTGGTCAAAATTCAAGCATGTCTCTGATTTTTGTGCAACTTCCACTTGGTCCCCAAATGGAGCATTTGGAGCACACAGATATATGTTAGTTACTGGTACATTTATGATGAGTCCTTCTATACTATATTGGGAAAGAAAGTGGATCATATTGCATGCAGTAGTAGTTTCAAAGCCCTCTAAGGCAACACAAACATTAATTAAAAGCGTGGCACATTATCTTTCAGACTTGGCAGAGACAATCATTTAGAAAGGTGTGTCTTCATGAAGGAAAGGCCAAATGCAGCTTCTTCATGCAGTTACTTCCTAAAAAAAAGTGTTTTGGGTTGATTTCATCCCTGGAAGTAATTCATGTTCCCCACTCTCCATCAATAGAGTGAAAACGTCTTTTCAGCTTAAGATGCCAAACTTGTAAGACCAATATGTATTACATACATTGCAACTTAGGAAACAGTCTAAGCCCATTTGAAGCTGGCTTAGAAAGTTTCCTGGTAATCAAGGGTGTAGTTTTCAGTTTGATTGCTCTATCCCTAAATCCTATAGAAGGTTTTGATTGTTGGACTGCACTGTTGCATGTTTTGCATTTATATCATACCTGAAACATCCTACAGTAGCCCAGAAGAAGCTGGGGGGAAGAGGGGGCAGAGAGAAAAAGGAGGAGACAATCTTTGCAAAAGATGCTTCCATTTTGTATTCCCCATCATGTGCAGAACTGTGGGGTTTTTCCATTCCCACTTGAGCCTTCCTGCCAGAACAGGATTTGTCCTATATTAATTTGTTGCTCTTACCCATTTTGTGTATCAGCACTGAATTACATCTGAGGTTCGGATGGGAATTAACGCACTGTTTTTTGCCTACAGAAGGATTAGACACTATGTGTCAATTAGTAGACTGTGCAATGACAACAATAAGGTAAGTGAAAATAGTGCTATGCTTGCTTTAGTTTGAGCGCTAAATATTACAAAATAATGGGAAAGTTCTGACTAACTGGATTTCTCATACTAAATTGTAGGCGGAGAAGACATGTGAACGTGTTCAGGCTGAATCTCAGACAGGTATGACACATCTCTTCTGTCCTAATAAGCGGAGAATGTACCTGGGGAAAGAATAAAGCCCATTGTTAGTGATCTGACTGAAAACCACAGTTGCAGAGGACAGTCTGAACAGTACTATTTAGCTAGCGATAAGCTGGGAATCCAGCTCAAAAGGCAGGAAAATAAATACAAGCCCTCTCTACCTGCCTCATTTGGTTTAGAAGTGATATAAAGCAGCCCACCCTTGAAAACGCAATAATAGGGCCCCAAGTTGGTATTGTGGTATTGCTGGATTCAGTGCCTCATTTTAGTTGTAGGTAGTGGATCCCTGTGGCAAAATCAGAAATAAGAAGGATGCTGTCTAGTCATCACGTTGCTGTGGCTGGTCTGTGGCTAGTGGCACATATGTTTACATTGCTTTTAACTGTATTGTGGGTTATGTGCATGTGGGTGGAAATGAGGATGACCAACACTACCATTCACCCTCATCCCACATATCAACACTTCAATTAAGACATCCTTGGCATCCATGCTGCAGGTGCTTGTTAATTGTAGCCTTGGTAGCACAGGTTGTATCTGTTGGAGTCTGTAAGGGACCTAGGACACATTGCCTAGTTTGCGAGCGTGTAGTCTACTTTGGTCCACCAGTTCTTTGTGGCAGTTGTTACTTGAGTGAACTCAGGTGTGTTGCACAAGTTGTATTCACAACTACAATTGTGTGACTGTGTCAAGAGAGGAAGTTTTCCCTCCACACTGTTAGATCCCTTCTGCAAAAACACTTAGGTATGTTCTGCCAGAGAGCATGACTGGTTTCACGACAGCGTAATTGGGCGAGAGTTTAAAAAGGAGCTGTCATTGGCTTTCATCTGCTGAAGCATTGTGGTAAATGTCACTCAGCTGCTATCAGGCTTTCTCTGAGTTTCAGTTCCTTTAACATACATCTTAGGCATAACTTAATGTCATTGTACAATATCATTTTCTCCACAGATATTCAGACTTGCAGACACAAAGACAGGAGGAAAGGATCACTAGATGTCAGATCCACAACATCACGAGGGAGTGATGGTACGTTAAACAAGTCGATTTTTCTGATTTCTATATATATTCAGATTTTTATGTGCATACATACATACACATACATATATATACACACACACATACATACACACACATACAAATATAGGTAAGTATGTATGTGTATATATACACATACACACACGTGAATAAAATAGCAAGTCGTCAATTCATGAACAACTTTACATTTGTCAAATAGCCCCATTTTCTTTTCTTGAACTACTTTGAGTCTTCTTTTGAACCAGTGGAGAATGGAAGGCTATCGTCTACCATCCTGCATGGAAGACCTCATGAGATTCCACACAGATACTTTCAAGTACAAATGGCAAACTCTAAACCTAACAGTTTATTACATTTCTTACCTCTTTTCTTGATAACAATATGAAGATAATTTTTTTATGAATTTTGTTTTCTTTTCACTGTGTTGTATTTTGCTCCGTTAGATCACCCCAAACTTGATAGATGAGTCACATACTCAAAACTGTTGCTGATACTTACATGATTTTGTTAAAGCATACATCATTACAGTCTGGGCAGCATACACTAGTAAAACATGGAAGTAGGTCTGTGGCAGTGAGAATACAATCGTGCTCCAGTATAGCAAAAATAGCATTGATTCTTCCTCTTCAGAGCTGCTCAGCACAAAGAGTAACAGAGATGTGTCTGCATTTTATAGGTAGCACAACATAATCATCCAGAAAAATTATCCCATCTTGGCCTTTTCTCTACAGAACCAAAATTGCTAACTGATACAAAACATTTGTTTTTCAATTTCCAATGAATAATAGGCCAGAACCTCTGCTGTTTTAATTTGGCATAGCTATCTTCACTTCAAAGGAGCTTCACTGATTTACCTCAGCTTGGAAGCTGACTCATTATGACTTGTCATGTTGCACCAGGCAGCAAAGGTAGATATATCCTGTAATAACCTAACTGCAATAGTTACCTACCTGTGCCTGCCAGTTTATACACACATGCATCTGTATAGTCTTTTAACTGAGTTTTTAATTGAATATTTTAATTAGTTAAAATAAAAAACCAAAGCCGTGATTTTGCCAGGCTGTTACAGCTACTTATCTCTAATCTGGGATATCAGTGGATCACCAAGCATCTCTTTGCACCTGTGTGTCCCCAGCATAACAAGCACGTGTATGTATTCTGCAATAGATTGCCTCTGAAGGGTACAGCAGGGTAAGCAGTTCAGAAAATGAATCAAGATTTCTTGGCTGAATCCTCCTGTCATGCCTTGTCTCTGAAATCAGGATACAAATTCTGCTTTGTTTTCCACACAGGCAGCTCACAAAGGCGGCACTCTTCTATGGCCAGGATACATTCCATGACTATTGAAGCACCCATCACCAAGGTAATGTGCGCCGTCACTAGCTGTTGTCAGTTGTGCTGTACTGGAATACTGGAGCACAAGGCTCCAGCACAGCATCCAGACCGAGGAGCAAGGCAGCGCTGGCCTCTGGTGCCACTTCTTCCCCCGTTCCACCTGCCCACTGGTGGAGCTCCAAAAACCCAGACGCTCTGAACAAAGTTTCTCCCAAGCCTGCTTAGTAGAGTGCCTTGCATGTGGTCAGCCATTGCATGACCCTTTTTAAGGACTCTTGCCTATGTGAAGGAGGGACTAGAGTTCCTCCTTCTTACTTATGCATTGTAAACTGCCTTCTGAAACCATTCAAGGATTTGGCAAAAATCAGCTCTTCGATAAATTGAGAGGCAAATGGGAGAAGGTTATATTAAATCCATTCAGAGACATTTTGAGGCTGTGCCTTGAACGGGAAAGTCACTAATAAGACTGCTGTCTTTAAGGCCACGCTCTTGTTCCCAGAGTCAGTAGCAAATATCAGTGTTTTATTAACATCCCTTTCATTTTGATTCTCCCACATATGTGGGTTAAAGTTGTAGATCTCGTTTATTTGCAATGAGTTTTCCATAGTAATTGATGAGTGTCTCTGTTCTTTCTTAAATCACTTCTAAATTCAAAACATGTCTAATGCTAAACTAGGTAATAAACATCATCAATGCTGCACAAGAAAGCAGTCCCATGCCAGTTGCAGAAGCTTTAGACCGGGTTTTGGAGATTTTAAGAACCACTGAATTGTACTCTCCACAACTGGGGACAAAAGATGAGGATCCACATACAAGTGACCTCGTTGGAGGGTTAATGACAGTAAGTACATACTGCCACAAACAGCTATTGATTAATGTTCCACTGCCTGATTTTCCCAGTGACTCGATCTTTATCACCTGGCATGTGCTTTGCCTCTACAATGCCAATTTTTCAGGAAAAACTGCACACCTCTTTTTGTGGATTCCCCCCCCCCCCAGTAATGTAGCTCTGAAAATGGGAAGAAAATTGACCAGTCCCTTTGAAGCATTAGTTTTGCTAGAAATGGAAAGGAAAACCAATTCTTTTTTCAATGTGATTCATTTTAGAAAGGTCTAGATGGAGAGGAAGAAAGATAGATAGCTAGACACTTGTATTTATTAATTAGGATTAGAATGGCATGTTTTGGGGGCCTTTCAGCGTATAGAAAGAATGTGTTTTCAAAAGAATGCAAAATACATATTTTTGTTGCTATTTCTTGGATTATATTTGTACCTGTAGAGACCCATAGAAAGATCAGAATGCTTTTAGCTAGAAACATGAATGTTCACATATTAAGACACAATCATGCTCCACAGAACTCATAATTTAAATAAATAAGGCAAGAAAAAGACTGAAGAAGGCATGTATTATGTTGTTATGTTATGAAAAGGGGAACGGAGGCATTGGAAGAAGAAGCGTTGTACCCAAAGTTGCACAAAGGGCACGCAGCAAAGCAAGAATTGAACCCAAACCTTCAGAGCCTGGAGTCTGACCCTCCTGATAAACTAGATGAAGTTGGATGAATGTTACCTGTGCCCTAAGGATATGTGTTCCCGTTAGTCTGTAGGTTGCCTATAAAAGGCTACCTCAGGAAAAAACTTGACAGTGTGTTGGATGCAAAAAGGCTCACAAGATGTGAGCTTTTCAGAGGTGTCTCTGGGCTATTATCATTTCTGGCTGTAACTATCAAGACGCCTTTGCAGTATCTATCAGAATCTTGAAACGGTTTACATATATTTTTGCCTTTTAAAATACCGCAGCAAATGTCAAATCAGGAGAAACATATGAGAGACTTCAAGAATTCCAGGAGAAGACCTGAATGGTTCATATAGGGTTGAATTTACTAACTCAGTAGACAAAATGTATTGTTACCTTAACTATAAAAATATAGGAAGACTGTTGATACATATAATCATTAGAGGCTCAAAGTGAATCTTTTCTCCTGCTGAATACACACAGTCCATAAACTCAACTGTTTTCTCCTTTTTGTGGATTGCCGATTCTTACATACATTTGTATTCTGATTGTATTCAGTCCGTGGTCCCAGAATATGTGGGTAAAAATATTGCAAAATACAAAATCCTTACTAAAAATAAAGCAAAGGCTATTTTATGGAGCAATAGAAAAGCTGAGAAAATCCATTTCAGAGCATGAGGGTATATGGTATAGTATGAGTTTTAAAATGATCTGGGAGAAACATTTTTCCAGCAAAGGGTCTGTTGAAAAAAGAATCATATTATTCCATTTCATGTTCAGAAGTTATGTCTGAGTAGGGGAACAAATAGTAGGTTATTGGATTTGAACTCTCAAGCAGAATTCATGATGGGAAGGGCATTTGGAGTTCAAAGATGGATTTGCCAGATACGATTACACCTGCTATTTCAACTTTTAAAAAACTAATTTTTGATTCTAAATGATAGACAGCATCTGATGTCCTAAATATTTGTGTCACAGCAGTGCTATTGAAGAGTCACTGAGCCAGTTATAGGAGTAGTACTCCCTTTCCTTTTAAATCACAAAACTCCAGACTAATTTACTTACAAATGTGAAAATAAAAATGAGATATAACAATTCTTTTAAGTGCAGACATTGCATGTTCAGATATAGCATCCACATTTCCTTCTGCTATACTTTGGGTGCATAACATTGTTAGTAAGGTACGTTCAGAAAGATTTTTTTTTTTAATAACTGCTTTTTTACATCATGGGCTAAACATTAATGTGCAGTAACTAATAGGTGTATACATCAAAAGAGCAAGCAGGATTTGGGCCACAGCATTTAGAATTATGAACTGAAAAGTAAATATTAAATATATCATTCTGTTAGTTTTAATCCTTCATCTCAGTTTGCACATATAGGCATCATGCCAGAATTAAGCCTAGGAGGCATTGAATTGGAGAACAAACAAGCATACGTTCTTCTTTGATAGAAGGGAAGCCTCAGAGTAATGTGTTGCTCTGCAATCCCAGCAACAAATCACGAGATTCTTACGCTGCTGAGGTGACCTGATCTGCCAATACCAGGGGGAGGAGAGCAGAAGCATGTCTCCATCCATCCCCTCCCACCATCCACCTTTGCTTGTTGATGGGAAGTATGTGGACATACCGTGTCTGGTTTGTGGCACACATCCAGAACCTGTGTATGTGTTGTCCAGACAAAGGTGGATGCGAGGCTGTAATTCCAGACCTCCAGCTGCACCTGAGAAATTTGAGTTTTTACCTATCTGAGTTCATATTGTATCCCATATCTTGCAGTTTCTCATCTGTTATGAACTATATGTAAAACAGGCAGATCTTAACAGTACATACAAATAAGGGTGAGGCAGCTTTGACGACTGTGACAGGTTGCAGTCAGGTTTCCCTAAAGTCATTGTGCTACCATTTGGTGTCATCATCTTACAGACCTTTTGTACAATACCCTGCATTTAACTCTCAACTTTTATTGAACAGGATGGTTTACGAAGATTATCAGGGAACGAATACATATTGTCAGCAAAACGTAAGTTTTAATTTGGCGGTTACTGAGATATTAAAACATGTTGACAAATTTGAGAAACGGGAAATGTGATCAGATGTTCTTTTTTATAAGCATTGTTTGGTTTTGTTTT
Source organism: Aptenodytes patagonicus (assembly GCF_965638725.1). Taxonomy (NCBI): domain Eukaryota; kingdom Metazoa; phylum Chordata; class Aves; order Sphenisciformes; family Spheniscidae; genus Aptenodytes; species Aptenodytes patagonicus. The sequence goes on from NC_134958.1 coordinate 4,136,362, forward strand.
ATTTTTATTTATAAGCATTGTTCTGCAGCATTACTGAGCTTTATAGAAATGAGAGTTGCCAGGCATTACTACAGAAAAGAAGACATGTACATTGAGTAAAAGTGTTTCTCAGGGTTATTAATAATGATCTGCAAATATATTCCTCAACAGAAACTCATCAGGTCGCTGGCAGTTTGATCTCTCCAATCTCCCTCAATGACATACCCCCACGGATAACACAGGCAATGGAAAATGAAGAACACTGGGATTTTGATATCTTTGAACTTGAGGCTGCCACCCATAAAAGGTCAGTAAACTCAAGAGCTCTAAATTGAAGTTGCTGAAAACTGACTTAAATGTCATCCTGTAATCAGCTCTTTAATTTCTCTACCTGTGCTTTTAAAATGGAATTACTTTTATTTTCAAAGTCAAATGTTTGAAATTTTCTCATTGTCATATCTAGTTGTGTATGAACCCATTAAATATCTTCTGTTTCATCATACACTATTTCCTGCAGGTTCCCAGTGCATGTAAGTGAAGATTATATATCTTTGATATGGTATATTAACAAAAGAACATCATTTTAAAAGCCTTCCTTTTCTGTTCTCAGTCACAGAAAAGTTCTACAAATCAAATTGTTGTCTTGTGGGGATTCAAATTCAAATTATGGCCAACTACACGCAGAGTCAACATGCTGGTCTTAATTTGATCTGTTGATACAGATCATGTTTTATTTTCTCTCCATGTAATTGGGTAATTTTTATTCCTAAACAGTTCAAATACAGCTTTTCAGCAGAATTCCCATTGCCTTTCTCTGGAATTAGAGGAAGGTCTTTATTCTAAAATCTTGGCAGGCTACATTTTATGTATAAGATTAACTGAAAAATATTTACTGATAAAAAGCAGGGCATACCAGTTTCCATCACAGAAGTTTCCAAAAGCAGATCAGCAGTTTTGATAGACTGACTTCATTAGTAGCAAATGCTCCCACTAAGACTGTAGATTGATCTGTCTGTTTAAATCCTTGTTTTTATTTTCTGATGCCTATCAAAAGTTCTCCTTTGGGTCTGTTTTCATGTATCATGCTTTGTCTTAGCTTAAAGCTTCTATGAGACACTAATTTGGAGGCTAGATCCTGCAATGAATCGACTATCTTAAACCCTCGTCAAAATCCCAGCTCCGTAAGAGCTTTGAAAGGTCTTCGAAAGCAATGTCTAATAAAGATATCAGGCATTTAGTTAACATGTATGCACTTCATTTTTAGACCATAGTTTTAGGAGCCAAAAAAAGTGGGGGAAAAAAGATCAGGTTTTTATTCTTCTTTAAAGTGATTTTATTGTAAGTGAAGAAATTTACATCCAGTTACTTTAGGGTTTTTTTTGCTTTGCTACATTTCCATTTCTAATGAAGTGCTATAGGAACAGTAATGTAAAGAAAAAAAGTCAAAATGTAGTCAGTGTGTGTGATTTACAACATTTAATACGCATACTGCAGTAACTTACGAATTAATTAACCCAGCCAACATGCATGAGATCACCAGATAGCCAACATGCATGAGATCACCAGATAGGCTTCTCTGCTCTTACTGATTTAGAGAGACCACAGAGGGACAAAGGAGGTACTTTGTTGCCTGTCCTCTTGTTAAAGGTATTATAATTATGATTGCTTCCTGCTGTGTTTAAATAAAGGCAATTCATTTATTAAGAGTATTAAAGTGATCTTCAATGAATCACAAGTATGAATACGTTATTAGTATTGTCTTCAAGTCCAAGCAGACATATGGTAGTAAAGCCAACATAATTCATTAAATCTAAGCTTTAGTGCATTACAGTTCAGTGACACAGAAACCTGGAGAGACCTTTGTCTGACAGTGCTACGTCGGGGGATTAAGGGGGATTTAACTTCAGTATATTATGATTCTAGTATATGACAGAGTATTGTTGAGTGTTTTTGCCGAAAGATGTACATCCAACTCTAAATGATGTCAGCAACTCTAAATGACCTCACCTCACCTGTCAGGTGCAGCTAAAAATCAGAGTGCGTGATGCATCTGGAATCAAGCAGCAAAGCGGGATGCCAAAATAAGGGTTTAAGATCTATTTTTAAGAATCCACATTTGAAAATATTTACCACTATACCTGTTCTTCTTAAGCAAAAAATGTATTGGACAAGAAAACAGCGATATTAACTGGGTTCGAAAAAAGGCTAGTGGACTAAAACTTGATTTTTTTTTTTTCATTTGCTCTATTAAACATATTGCACCTTCACAGCTTTAAGGCTAGAAATATTCTGTATTGCTGTTCTGATCTTCATTCACCTGCCAGTCATCTGGGTTTAAATTGTGCAGTTTGGCCTGGGAGAGGCGAGAATACTGGAATACAGTGATGTTGGCTATTTTTGGAGACAGCTCTCCGACTGGGTTAGCCTGAAGGTTCATCTGGCCCTTACAGTCTTCTAGAAATGGCATACTCTGGCCTGGTCATTTGCTTCCAGAATACCTCCATCTCTCATCCTCTATTGCATGCAAACTCTATCAGCAATAGAAGCCTGTAAGGGTGGGCGTAAAAGAAATGGAGCAGATCTGCAGTGCGGAAAGAACAGTGATTGCAGCATTGTATAGTATAGATATACTTAATCTAACTGTAAACAAGCTAGTTTAGGAATCTGTGGCAGCAGCAAGATTACCTCCCTCCTCTCATGCACAGAGTTTAGTACTTGCTAATTTATCTCATTTTGACTGCAGTCTACGTTTACCCAACATAGACTCCCCAAGCCCCAAAATACTGCTACATGTAGTACAGCAGCAATATAGAGCCTTTTTAACATTCCTGGAACTGTGAGGAACTGGCATGATTCTGAGAGTGTGCATGTGGTGAGTAGGCAGAACGTTTCTACAGGTCTGGATTGTAATTCTGTAAGAAGTCCTTATACCTAATCTGACATGTCATTGGTTAAAAATGCTGTATAGATTCATGCTGTTTATGCTATGTAATATTCTTTCAACCTCATTTGTTTTAAAACTTTGTGTTTATTTTTCTCCACAGGCCTTTGGTTTATCTGGGTCTCAAAATATTTGCTCGCTTTGGAATCTGTGAATTCCTAAACTGTTCAGAATCAACTCTGAGGTCGTGGTTACAAGTTATTGAAGCTAACTACCATTCCTCCAACTCCTACCATAATTCTACTCATTCAGCAGATGTACTACATGCCACTGCTTATTTCTTGTCTAAAGAAAGAGTAAAGGTGAGTCCACATTTATAAGAAACAGTATAGGTGGGAAGTACAGGTGTGATCAAAGGAAGATCTCTCAAAAAAAGATGCCAAGAGCCAATGTCTACCTAGTGCCAACCAGTTTGGTAACTCTGAGGTCAAAGAACTGGGCTGCTTTACATGAGTTCTAGGATCTCTCCTATAGTGTATGGGGAAGGATGGATGCTAATATTATGGGAACTGAGCTATTCTTGATGGGAAAATAAGGAAACCTCCTTTTAAAACAGAACTTCTTCGTATAGTTAAACATTCTCAGATAGGTGAGCTAATGACACAATTATTTTTGTGACGGTACATGCCAAATACAGATTTAATGTAATAAATCACCATCTGTTATGCCTTGTGATGGTCATTTTGCAGAAAACTCCCAGGACAATATAGGCCATAACATAGGTTTAATGCTTCCAAAGCTATATCACCCACTGGACAAGATGCCCTGAGGCTTAAAGAAACTGCATTGGAGGAGAGTATTGAAAAAAATTACTTGTTGAAGTTCCTTGTACCATAACACCCACTGGCGTATTAGAGCCACTGTCAACCAGAATAAATCAGAGCAAACTTAGTTCTCACATGCCCAGGGGGCAGACTGGAGAAGGGGAATTAAAACAGCGCTTGCATGTGTATGCAGTGGAGTGGCAGTACATATTTCTGAATTGCATTTTTGGATAGAAATTCCTACCCCGAATTGGCCTGCCTAAGGATAGTGCTAGTGATGGGCACCTGGCTGAGACATTTGTGACTGTAAACAAGCTTCTGACAGCTCATTAAAACTGTAGTAAGTCCCTTAACATGGAGCTGCAGCTCATTAGTGTGCTCTCCAGAGGCTGACTTACAAATACTATGTGCCAAGTGGGAACAGAACTTCACTGGATATTTTCAGCCCCTGATTTGCCAGAGGTTTAGCTGGTCTTCCCAAGAATATCTATGAAAAACAGACAAGATCTGGACTCATTTCAATGCCACAGAAGCATGACTGCCTCCTCCTTTTCCAGAATGTTATTTCCATTCCTCTGTAGGCATAGGAACAGGAAAAAATGTTGCAGCAGCAGAAGGAGCAGAATCAAAGTTCAAAATTCTCTCTTTATCTTTTCAAAGTTACAGTCCAGCTGCTTTTGTGTTGTCCAGAGTTCAACTTAGCCTAAATACAGTAAGGCCAGATTCTGCCACTCAAATTCGCACTGAGAAGATTTTTTTTCAGTAAATTGAACTCGGTTCTTGCCTGGAAAAATTTTCTGGCTCCCAAATTGAAGCAGTATTTTCAGAATCATTTCCACTTCTGTGCCACAGGAGTTAAGATGACAAAGTTAGAATCCTTGACCTGAAGTTGGGGGTAAAGGTGCTGTAAATCCCTGTGAAGTTTGTTATGTCAGACTCGAGAAATAAGCATCAGATACACTGCTGTGGTCCTACAGGTCAAGTATTCTCCAGTTTCTGACCACTTCCCATCTGCACAGGTCTTTCTCAGCCAGACTGAGCACTGGTCAGTGTGTCCTCTGAGGAGAGCCTGTTCTAAAAAATTTCTCTCTCCTAACTTCATACCACAAAAATAGAATCCCATGGGCAGCAGCTGAAAGAAAGGAAGAACACAACAGATAGTATTTCAGACAATGCTAACTATGAACCTAGAGTAGAAATAATTCTTTGCCTTTTCTTGTTCTCCACAAGACCCTCTTGACAGTCCTCAATGAATAATATCCTAGCTCCATCAAAGTCAAGTCACTGCATTAATTTCAGGAGGTGTAAAGTAGGGTAGGGATTGTCTGTTCACCTACCAAGTCTAACCATTCTGAACGGTACTGTCAAAGCCAGTAGAGAATTTGGACCTTAAATTCAAGCTAATTGGAATGGAAATTATCTGCCCTGCTCCCAGATTCAACTGGGAACATTTCTGCTCTCGTGTCTCTTTCATTTTATTAAAATTTTTAACATAATAGTTTTGTATCTGTGATCCTTCACAAAAAGCCAGCATAAAGGCTAGTTTCCAAATCTATACAATCTATTTCTGAGATGCTTGGTTCTTTTTTTTCTTTATGCTATTAATACAGTATTAAAACTTAAGTATAAAACCTTGAAAGTCAAATAGTTTTGTATTTCATTATAGGTTAGATATAATTAGACATAAGCAATGACCAATGTAAGTAGATATAAAGTGTGGAGTGCAGCACTCTAAGAGAATCAGAATCAGATACAGAAAGTATGTGTGTCATGTAATTTTTCCATGGATGTAAACCATCAAGTATTCTTCACAGAATTCATATGAGCTGTAGCCCCAGGACACTGTTCTTCTAGAACTGGATATATGGGAAACATTCCTTAGAAATTGTAAACCTAGCCAGCACGTAAGTGGAATGTGATTAGGACACATTAAGTTTCCAAAAGAAATGAAGGGGTCTGGTGAAAATAGACTATTTTTTAGCAGTATTAGTCTTTTTTCCAAGCCAAATACCCTAACTCCAAGTGAAGGTGGGTTCTGTGTTGTTAGAAAACACAAACTAATTTATTACTTCGCATTTTTTTAATTTGATGTGCTTTGTCAAAGGTGTGGCTAAGGTAAAATTCAAGAGGCACAAAATGGCCCAAAAAGTCATGCGGTGTTCAATGAAGCTTATAATGAATTTTCCATTGCTCTGTCTAGAACATCTGACCCTTACTGATCTGCAGAGTTCTGGCTTTTATTCCTCAGCAACTTGGCTTAATCCTATGGACAGAGTAGGGTTTCTAATGAGTCTGCCAGGAAAACTAAGCATCCTTCTATTTTCAGCAAACTTTGGATCCGATTGATGAGGTTGCTGCACTCATTGCTGCCACAGTCCATGACGTGGATCACCCAGGAAGAACAAATTCTTTCCTGTGCAATGCTGGCAGTGAGCTAGCAATTCTCTACAATGACACCGCAGTGCTGGAGAGCCATCATGCTGCCCTGGCTTTCCAGCTCACCACCCGGGATGACAAATGCAATATATTTAAAAACATGGAGAGGTAAGCTTAAAACCCAGGTTCCTTGTCTGCCCACTAACATCTCCCACTTTCTTCTGTGTAACATAAGATAATGCAAACACGCATCCTAGAGGAGGGCAGTGCCTTGTGGATAACTGTCCGTAGACCTTGTGGAAGTTTGCTTCTAAAACAGTAGAGTGCTTCTGCCTGTCCTGCACAGACTTAGGAGTAATCCCATGGTTTCAGTTCCTCCTGAGGCACAGGAGGCGCCTTAGACAGGCGGACCCTGTTTAAGGAACTTAGTGTAAATCCTAATGTTAGCAAGTCTAGAAGAATCATTTTGTACCATTGGATGTAGAGGACAAGCTATGCCCAAGTGGGTAGGTGTTTGCTGGGTAGAACAAGGATAGAAAGAGTCACAGAGCATCAGTCAAGAAATTAAATGCCGTGTTGCAATGGGAAGGATAGCGAAGGACCTGTTGTTCTTCTTCCAGCCCTAGAAAGGCATTTAGGGTGAGGATGTGACCATTGCCTTGGCCCTCTCAAGATACAGCAGAAAAGTATTGCTGAAAACTTGGCTGGAGCATGAGCCACTGCTGAGTGTCTGTGCTAAAAGCCTTGGGAACGTGCCAGTGTGGCATGTCCTGGCAGCCCTCCTGAGTAGCTGGTGCCTTTGCTTCTGCCCAGCTCTTGCACTGTTTCATAGCACATATGTCTCTGCACACCAGAGGGTACTTCATCCAGCATAGACGCAGCTGCCCAAGCCTTTATTACTGTTCTTTCTTCCCCCAGTACCTCTCTTCAACGGAAATGGTCTGTAGCATTTTTGTTAGACTTGTTTTAGCAAGCAGCCCTTTGTGAACCAGCCAGCATTCTTAATTGTTTCCTTCTTTAAACAGGAATGAGTATCGAACCCTTCGCCAAGCCATTATTGACATGGTCTTAGCAACAGAAATGACAAAGCACTTTGAGCATGTCAACAAGTTTGTCAACAGCATTAATAAACCCTTGGCAGCGCTAGAAGAAAATGGGGTAAGCGACACTGCGAGTCCTCCTTAAGATGACTAGGCAGGGAGTGGGAACCCTTGGCAGTAGGAAATCCCCACATGGTATTCTGAGAAAGTTCATCAGAAACGTGGAGAAAGAGAGACTAGAAATGTGTCTTTCACCTCTGGGTTTGAATGCCCTTCTGCTTAACATGGTCGTCACACATTTTGAGGGTGAGTGGGACTCACTTGGATCCTATTAATATTGCAGTGCTATGATGTTGTACTTGGAACCAGAACCTTGGGCTGTATATTTTCCTGTTAAATATGCCGTTTTGATTAACCCAGTCACTCCCACGGAGAGAGTGCTAGTGGCAAGACTTGGCATTGTTGGCCACTTCTGCAAAGGAGCCAAGATTTGCCTCAGAACAGAAGCTGAATTACTCCCTCACTTACTTCCCTCAACGGGAACCGCTGGTGGTGCAGCATAAGGGCAGGTATATTGACTGCCGTATGGCGCATTCTCTGGAAATGAGGGCCCTCAGCCTTCAGCGCTGCCTGGCAGCATTCATGGGTTTTCTGTCTACTTTCTTTTTTAATTTTTAAAATAGATGATGGTGGCATTATGTATCATATAGACATAATCAATAGCCATCTGGAACCCCATGGACACAATGAAATTGCCTGTTAAGAACTCATTCTGAAAAACCACACCAGTTTCAATAACAGCTTCAACGAGCAGTTTTGTTGCCAGTAGGAGCAGTGTATAATTTTGTTGGAATGATTTTTTGCAAAGAGAAGATTTTCAGAAATGGTTATAATAAAGTTTGCATCGGTGGCAACATCCTGTAGGATTTGTAACGGTTTTCTGTGTTTTCTTACCATGTTTTTTAGAAAACCGCATTTACGACTGTTGTGTGTAATGGGGGAGGGCAGTCTTTTTATTATCTGAAGGTGGGAGAGGAACAGGTCTTGTTCCTTCACCCATTGGAAGCAGACTGGAGCTTAATTGGAGGAGAGTACCTTTGTCCACAGGCGTATATGCTAGAATTAGCTTTGTTCTTGGCACCTAGTGATGCTAATGAGAACTATGTGACTGTGAAACCAAAGTCCCAGTAGGATACTCGTTTTACTGACTAAACTAGGAGAAAGGCTGTTAAGTCCTCAGTTGGACAGCCTCTGGGTGAGCGTAGCAGCATTCAGCGTAGGAGGGGAAGAGACATGGAGGAGAACAAGGGAGCTGCTGCTGCTGGGTGTAGTGCACCGCACCAGCTGACCTTGTGGAGTGCCTGACTCTCTAGGGCACCTGGTCCTGCTGGAGGGCTCTGTACCTGCCTGGCTCGGTGCGCAGAGCCCCTCCTCCCAGCCCCAAGAATTGGGATGCAGCAGTTTTCTGAGCAGCAGCATCCATCCAAAGAGACAAACTCCTCTTCTTGCCTTTTAGATATGTGGAGGGGAAAATACAGAGCAAACAAAGTGAGGTGCTGTTGCTGCTGAAGAACGGGGCTTGGACCTGTACAGTCAGACAGTAAAAAAAAAAATACAATGACATACAGAAATCAAACAAAAGTTTAATTCGGCCCTTGAGCCCCAGGGGCTGCAGGGAAATAGTCTGCCCCACAAGGCATTTGCAATTCACAGCAAATTCTGCCCAAGGATGGGAAGAAAGACAAAGGCTATATAATTTTTATTGAAAACAAGAAGCAAAATCTTTCCCTTCTTTTGGATGGGAGTTTCTCAGTTCAGCAGGTTCCTATTAAAAGATCTGTAATGTGTGAGTGGGTAAACCAAATCATTTGCTGTGCTTGTTATGAGCAGAACAACACTGGCAGATCCTCTTTCAAGTCTGGTTGTATATCTGGTTGCAGCGGCAACGTGTGTTTCCTGGCCTGGTTTCCAGTCATGGCGGTGACTCAGTGTAGTGTTTGCAGGCCGAGCTGCCAACCGCGTGTTCCAAATGGGACAGTTCCACTTATTTTTTTTATTTATTATTTTTATACATATTTGTTCAAAGAGCCATGCTGAGAAGCTGCTCTGTTTGTTTCCTTTCTTCTTTTGTTTCATAAACTGAAAAAAATCCTTTCCAGCTCCAGCATCCTTTATCCTCCCATTTCCCTTCATGATGTCACCTAAGCCTATGACAGGAAGCCAACATCTGACATGGAGAGACACCTCTGCACTCTGAGCAGGATGCTGGGACTAGGCACAGTTAGCACATTTTATTCCCAAGACATCCGCATCCAGCAAGTAGAACCGTGCCCTCGGTTTGAACAGATCACAGAAGCGAACATCCTTTCTTGATTCCCGGTGGTTTACCTACTAGGATATTCTCTACTATCCTTAACTGAATGATCTCTAGTAATTTTCCGTGCTTAATTTCCATGCTTGTGTTTCTGGAGCTTCCATCACTTTATTTTGGCTTTCTCTTACATAATTTTGCCATGCATTTGGAGATGTAAGCACCTCACTTTGTTTCCTCTGTATTTTCCCTTCCACATATCTAAAAATGAGGGAAAGAATTGGTTTGGGAGTCTCATTTTGGCGAGAACTATGGAGCTGGTGTTTCTGAGCCAGTATACTACCAAACAATAATTTTTTTATTATTGTCAGTTTCTTCCTTTAGGAAGAACTTTCTTCCTCACAAGAACTTTCTTCTGAAAAATATGTCCTAATAAAAGGTCAGAATGTTTCTGCTGCTTTGTATCTCCCTCTTCGTACAAAATTGCAGGAGCTGGTGGCACATTACTATTATCATCATTATCATTATTGTTACTGTTACTTCTTCACCGATCTGACTATAGACCAAGACCTTGTTAGGTGCTAGAGAAGCCTGGTATATTCCTTGCTTCAAAGAGTTTCTATTCTGAGTAGACGGTGTTGTAAATTTCTGTACCTACCCATCCCTAAAGAGCCCAGTAATTATGCTGTACTTACCGGTAATTTTTTTAAGATATTTTAATCCTGAATCTCTGTCCTTTGGAAACTTACTTCATCAGAGCTCCACAGTAAATAGCTTCTAATCTGGATCATTGGAGCCTTTACTCATATTAGCCGTATACTGGCTCCAAATATAGAGTACCGTTGACGCGCTTATATGTGCAGCCTGGCAACCAAATATAAGCTGTGTGTGGGCTGAAAACTTTCCTAGACTTGCAGAGGAAAGATGAGGCTGTTGGGAAGCATGTTTCTAATATATTGCTTTAATACTGATAAACTCTCAGAAAGCAAAATTCCCAGTCAGGCCAGAGACTGATGGGCTAACATGGGTCCAGTGGAAGGGAATGAGGAGCATGCCTAGGAGGCAATGTGGGATCTGACTCTCCTAATAGAAGCAGTGCTGTCAGAATGATTGATGAGGTTTGCGTGCAGAGGATGACCGTGCATTTCGGGTCAGTCCTTTTTTTTTTTAAACCAGCTATTCCACTCTTAACGTGCGAGTCCATTAATCGTTGGATTTCAACAGAGATTTACATTTTTCTGCCTACACAGTGCTCATCATTATATGTGTAGTGATGAATGGATCCTCTCCACACTTTTAAGGAGGCAGATAAGGTATAGAGGGGTTAGATGACTTGCCCAAAGATGCCCAAGAGATCTGTCACACAGTGACTGAATCCAGAAACTGGAGTTCAGTGCTAGTTCAGAGCTGTGGCTAACATTCGTAATCCCCCTATAAATTGAGCCGGACATCAGGCATGGTAGCCAGTAGCAGGACTGATCCCTGTAGGATCTGCTGAAAGCATTCCCAAAGCACAAAGCTTTTGAGTAAGTGCACAGAGACCTTGCTAATGGATTGTTTTTAATTCTTAAATGTTACAGAATAATGGTGATGGAGAGTCAATCAAAACTGTTCTCACGTCTCCTGAAAACCGTATCCTTATCAAACGCATGTTGATAAAGTGTGCTGACATTTCCAATCCATGCAGACCCATAGAACAGTGTATAGAGTGGGCCGGACGCATCTCTGAGGAGTACTTTGCACAGGTAAGGCAGCTAAAATGGGCTGCTGAAATTCCAGGTGAGCATCTCTTTAAAAGGGAAGAGAAGGGTTCATATACTGCCGGTGTACCAGAACATCTAAGGCTGCGTTACGTGATGTGAAAAATAACAGCTTTTTTATTTTAAATGATGGGATATTACTCATGCCGATACAAGACTAGATGCCTTCAGACAGATGAAAGTTGACAACTTCTACAGTGCAGTTCTTGAAAAATTTAAGCTTTCAAATTGTTCAGCTTGGAGCTGGGCTTTTTGAGTTTTGCCTGCAAATGCATTCCCATCACAAGAGGCGGAGGAAGGGTGCCTTCTGTGTACCCACGTGCTGGCTATGCCTCAAGAACAGGATCATCGGGTCCTAGTGTTAGCGTGGGATCAGCACTCACTCCAAGAAATGCTGTAAGACCTTAGCACACTGTGCCGAAGAAAGGTTTTAGGAAGATGGGGAAAAGGAGAGGGCAGAGTCATCATTGCAGATAGACCAAATACCGCAGCTGGGACTTGGTACCTCAAGGCGGGGGAAAGAGGATAAAAAAGATATTTTGCCATCTCTGAGTCGTACAGATTGTCGTTTCCATCAGAGATTGAAAATGGTTGAGCATCTTTTAGCTCCGAAGCAGTCATAACTTAATCAGTAATGTGTGAAGTTACTTAGGGTCAGCTTTGTGTGTAGATGCAGAAGGTAAATGTATCACTTTGTGGGAAACACTGGAAGGCACTATTTGTCTGCTGTTTCACTGAAACCTAGACGACTAGGTGCTTAAGATTAAATTGCTCCTTCTTCAGATTTATTCAGGTTCCTCTGTCTATTTAGCAGTTGCATGCTCTAGTCAGTGCCAAACAATCTGCTGCTAAAAGCAGCCCGTTAACAGAATTTGTCTTAGATGAATAATCACAAGAGTGTTTTTTGCAGACTGATGAAGAAAAGAGGCAAGGTTTACCTGTTGTGATGCCAGTTTTTGACAGAAATACTTGCAGCATCCCCAAATCCCAAATATCATTCATTGATTACTTCATTACTGATATGTTTGATGCCTGGGATGGTAAGCAAAACTGCTATATTCCCTGACCATAACTGTTGTGTGAACACTTTAAACTACTGTGATATAAAATTGCTTGCTTATGGCTCCTAAAGAAAGGGGGAGAAAAGGGAAGATTTTTGCAGTTCAAGTAAGCTTAGTAACTTCATTATTGCTTAGAAGTATTTTGATACTGCTACAAGCGATTCTCGTGGCTTCTCTTTAATATATTAGATTCAGGCAATGTTTAACTTTCTGCGTTTTAAACTTGATTCTCTGTAAATGGAGAACGGAACATATTCTCCTTGATAGCACTTTGGGCACAGTCATTTTGTCCACGTTAATACCAGTTATTCTTCAAGATAAATTTCTACGGTCTGGGAACTGCTTGGGGGAGCAGCTATTTCCTTCCAATTGCTGCCTCCTTGGTAAAAGCGGTCAGAAATGTGACTCTCCTGAATGCCAGATCATGACATGTGACTGAGATTTGATGAAGTAGAATAATTACAAGCATAATTAGCTACGCCCCTCCTGGAAAACTGGGTCCCTTTGCTGGGACTTGCAATACCAGTATTAAGTAGACTTACAGAACTGTTCTCCGTGGCCTGAGTGATAACATCAGTGATGAGAGCTATGCGGCCAAAACCATTTCAAGTATCGGTATGACAGATTTAAGCTTTCCTACTTAACACAGTTGCCCAGACATTTCAAGTGATATTTAAGCAGACAGAATCATGTGACTGTTTCAATTCTGCAAACTAAATACACTCTGCCCTTTCTTCCCTAGCATTTGCAGACCTGCCAAATTTGATGCAGCATCTGGATAATAACTTTAAGTACTGGAAAGGACTAGATGAAAGGAAGCTGCGGAGCCTTCGACCGCCACCAGAATAGCAATTAGAACATGGTGTGTAATTTACTAACCAGATGCATATTTATTCAAGCTCACTTTTATTCATGTGATTTCAGATTTGTTTTGGTCTCTTCAGTATTACAGTAAGGCTAGCCCATGCACTTGGGGAACTTTCAAATTCAAGAGAACATGAGGTCAGCAGTTGACTTCCACAAACTGCCGTGTGTGGACTCCAATGAAATAAGCCTACCAAGTGGAATTACACTGGATTGCTGCAGTACTTGTACTGAAGAGGGTTTATTAGTGAACGTATTTTTGCAATATCTTCATACGAGTATGTGAAGCTGGAAGACCTTGAAGAATCCTCATGAAAAGGACATTCACTAGAAGATTTTGCTTAATCCTCAATCCTGCAAGTGAAAAAGAAATACCTATTCATAGAGACTCACAGCTTTTATGAGAAAGCTACATGCTTTTTATAAGCACTTAAGACAGTTACGTAGAACAATCAGACATTTAAAATGCAACTCTCTGAAGGAATTTTTGATCTATGAAAAATAGATGTACTCTATTTTTTCACATCACAGAAGGTGCAATCATTCACTTCTGAGCACTACTGAAAGTGAGTTCTCTTTAAGAAATTTAGTAGCAAATGTAAAAAATAACACAAGAATTTTTGAGGTTGATCGCTAGCATCTATGATTAAAATGATATGTTTTATTTATTTTGTTAGATGTTCAATATTTTCTATGAATTTATAAATACTTAAAAGCCAAAGCCAACTTTAGATGCATTACAAATTTACATGATTCATACTCATTAATATACATTTAATTGATGTACAGACCTTTTATTTTCATAATGCAAATACAAAATACTATACAATGATACATTTTTATTGCACTGTAAGGATAGATGTGTATGTTTAAATGTTGTCTGATTTATGTTAATTAAAATAAGTTTTATTGAAAAGGTCTCACTTGAGAATAGTAGAATAAACAAGAAATGTATACCGTCTGAGCACCAGAACTGCAGTAGTTCTCCCACAAACCAGTGACGACCGCCTGATCTTCCCTTGGCTACAAAAATAATAATACGTTGGAACGTTTTGTTTTCTCCCATGAAATTTTATGACTGAATTCCCTGTCAAAGTCTGCCTTATTTTATATAGTATTTCTACAAAGCATTCCACAGCATATATGAAGAGGGTAACACTAAACATCTAATGAATTTCAACATTTTATAGCCTATGTATTTTCCTCTGCCATGAAAGAAACAGAACATAAAACCACCAACAAAAACCTTTAACTCAAGAAGTTTGTAAAGGCTGTGTACCTTCACAATTTGAATGAAACCTTCATAGCAAACACCAGAAAATAATAAAATGTATATTTTAAGAAGTGTCAAAGTCCTAGCCATTTCATTTGAAACGTGTATTTACTTTGTAGTTTGCAGACTAGCAGATACATGAAATTCTTTTAAAAATAACTAAGATATTTGCCGGCTGGGGAAGGGAAGAGTTGAGGGGGTTGGGCTGGCATAAGGGTGATGAAAGGTGGTATACGGCTGGCAAGCCCCTGTGTTTGTGCCCTGCCCTTGGCAAGCCCATCAAACCCTGGTGTGCCCTTGGACGAGTCTCTTCGTGGCTGAAAGCAGTGCCGCGCTGTATTCCACCGAAGGACTGGAAGAGTATCCCGACAGCCTTCCCGGTAGGCAGAAAGGCACTCCAAAAGCACTGAAAGAACTGCTGACTGTTGTCAGCGCAGAGGCAATTGACTTCAGAGACATTTTGAACCATTCCTGAAGAAGCACAAGCAGGGGAGAGGTGGATGATGGAGCAGTTCAGGGGCTTCAGCGGTAGGAGCCTTAAAGCAGGTAAGGAAGGAACGGGTGACCTCTCCAGGTGTTGCCTGTTTCTGTGTTTCTCCGTCATCTCCAAGCCGATGAGACTCATGGGCCAGCACCATTTGCAGCTCACTACTGTTCATGTTTGCGTCACGCCTTCCTGCCAGTGCTGCCCTTAACCTGCTTGTGTGCTCTCCCTTCCTACACAGAATTCAGGTTATATGTTGTCGGGGCGGGGAATTCCCTGTCGTAATTTCCTTTAGTTCATCGATGCGCGTATATTGCCTAAGCCGGTGGGGCTCAGATCCTGCCTAGGAGCGCCCAGACCACGCCACTGTCTCACTGACAATCGTAGGACAGAGGTCCTTGTTGATCTCCCAGGGCTTCTACAGTCGATACTGAAGGAGCAGATACATTCCCACTGAAGGCTGAAAGAACCAAGTATCCTATTTTCAAAGGGAACACGCAAGGTGAGGGAGAGTTGGCTGCCAGATACGTTGTTTTCCTGGCAATATTGCATTGTGTTAACCTATACACGCACCGATTGTCATCAGCTGCAATTCTGGCGTTAATCTCTTCTATTGCATGCAGGCTCCTGTGCCTAGTTCAAGGAAAAGCTACTCTGGCTCCATTGGAGGGAAGCTGCATCACACCATCAGTATCTCCTCCACTTATCTGCCGCAATGAGGATAGGAGAGGAAAAGTAACAGCATATGGGCCCAGAGAATGTCTGCAGGAAGGGGGTAAAAATACTTCTTCATAAGCACAGTTAATATTCTGGGTTATATTAATGAATGGTAAAAGCAGCTGATTTAATCTGCTATAAAAATGCCTGATGCATCACCATTGAAAAGATGTGATCAATATGATTAATTCCCTGAAATTCACACTGCATCTTTAATGCCATTACTTGGAGCGTAGAGCTGTGCTAATCAGCCCTCTGTATCAGCCAGATTTATGTCCGTACTGGTGTACAGTAATTTCACTTAACGTAAAACACTGATCTGCAGCCACTGAATGCAGCTCTGTTCATTCTGTGGCCCATCTAAATTTCACTGTTGCCAGGGACAGATTATAATTAAAGTCTGGAACCACCGTGCCTGATCCTCGCCTCAGATCTCTTCCCACTGAGCTGCGCTCTACAAGCTACACCTCTTAAGCCTGCTGTGCAGTGTGAGGCTGTGCAGGTTCAGTGGGGGCGATTCCAGGCTGCTGCCCGTGCAGCAGGAAGGGCCTTGCTGTGGAGCAGTAATAGCTCTAATGTGATACTCATCGCTCCAGAATCCAGATGTCTTTGGATCCCATTGCAAATTCTTCAGCCATTCCAGATCCCCTTCCTTTCTTCTCCAAGATTACATAGCGACATCATGTGCCCTGTGCTCTGAACCCTTTCCAGTTTGGTGTCTCTTCCCATGCTTTTTGAACTGTCACTCAGTGATGGAGCTCTGCCTGGGACAGAAACCATGGCTTTACTGATGGTCCTTCACCATGGAAGGGAGAACACTGGAGTAAACTGAAAGAGTATGACTGAAGTTATTCCCAATTTCAGACAGGCTGGCAGCCTTACAGCGTCTGCAATTTTCATTTGTTCTTGCTTTAATGCTAATACAAGAGTAAATTCCAATGCAGACGTGATGAAGGAGAGGTCCTTTACGCACCTCCGGGGTTTTAATCTTAGAGCTTTGTGTTTTAAAACTGAGTAAGGTTCAGCAATTCAGCATTAAATGACCCGTTCAGAATGATTGGCTCTATTTTCCATGCTGCATATTTTCAATCAGGTAATACTGCTGCTAAACCTGGGTATCACTTTAGTTGCTTCCAGGTGAGTCTGAACTATTATGATCTGGTAAAAAAAAATGTCGGCTCCTCAGCAAATTGCCCTAGATGAATATCTTGGTCCCTTCAAGGGATAGGTATAAAATTCTGAGTAATAATTGCTTATTCTTACAAAAGGAGAAACCAGACAGGTGTTGTGCACAGCTGCCTTGTCTCAGGTCTGAAGACGGCTTTCATACTGCGATTTTCCCAATGGCTATCTATAAACTGAAAGTCACCTGAAACGGAATCAATGCCTTGGGTTTTGTTGCAGCGCTTTTTGCTGTGGCTGGCTGCTTGTCTCAGTAGAGACATCATTGATATGATACTTAAGAAAGTGTGTCATGAACATGAAGGAATTGAAGCAATGACAAAGCCATTCCTACATAAAAGAGAAGAAAGGATAATAAATATCTACTAATCCTTTACAGGATGCTCAGAAACAGCACAGGGAAGCTGTAGTCGGTTGTGCCCTTCTGTGAGACCAGAAGGGTTTGAGTCACGGCTCTGCGTGGAGCACTTCGAAACGAGGTCTCAGAGCTATTCACAAGCTTCAAAACAAATAATCTCTCTGCTGGCGTGTGACATCATGCCTCCAAGGTACAGCGGTCCCAGGGGTGCTCGTTAAATGATAGCAGGATGGATTGCATTTCATCCTGACACGATGTTTGGATGCAGGAAACGAGCTCTTAAATTACTGCAGCGTCCCTGTGCAGCCTGTACTGCTGGATCAGAACAACGGGGATGTCCAGGTGCTTCAGCTGGTTTTTGTTCTGCTGAAGCTGTGGCTCTGTGGGCAAAGGACTTCCGTGTTGTAACTCCACTGAATGCTTTCTCTGGGTGCCTGCTTTGAATGTTGCTAGGGCAGTGTCTCGTGTTTTCCCTTGTTTAACATCTTTAAGAATCTCCTCCCACACTTCCCACACAAACCTCGGTGAACTTAGCTTTGCAAACCCTGCGAAGCTATGTGTTAGCATCCTTTTTAACAAGCAAGGCAACCGAGTTAGAAAAGGCCAGGGGACCCAGAGCCACTAAGCAAAATGGGTTTGAGGCTTCTAAACACCTTTGAAGTCCTGGACCTTCAAGCCCTGCCTGTGGCTTAACAGTTAAGTCCTTCTCTGGCCAGGAAACAGTCTTCTGGTCTTCTGACGTTCCACTTTTTCTCTCTCGGCTTCTGTGTCTTCCATTTTTCTTCTGATCCCATTTGCTAGGAGTCCGTCCCTTAACTTCCACTGGATGTGGATCTCCCTCAAACACACAGCCATAACGCTGGGACTAAATCCTCCCGTTCAAACTGACTCTCGCTGCTTACAACTTTTACCACAAGAAAATCTTCTTTTTCTGATTCAAGTTAAAGTGAGCCTGGAAAAATCCCCTGTGACGGCTGAAAGCCTTACACTGGTATCCACAGGCGGAAGGAGAATACAAACATAGTTAACTAAAACAGCTTGTGAGCACTACATTGCTACTGCGTGCAGTGTGAGTATGTGCGCAAGTACAATTTTGTATTGTACTCCCACGTGCAAACTGAAGTTCAGGAGTGTTCGCAGGCACCTCTGCCTTCGAGGTTATGTTAGCAAATACAAGCAGCTGCGGACGCTTGTTGAAATTTGAATCTCTCTTTTCTTGGTTTGCTTGCTCCCCCCCTCGAGTGGCAAGAGTCATTGCTAGAGCTAAGACTAATCTTAGTTCAGCCCGTGGTAATTAACAGAAGTTCCTTCATCCTTTAACCACATACGTTTCTCTTGAGGTAGTGAACTAGCACAGCAACGCACACAGTTTTAGAGAGGAAGTGAAAAAGGTGATTGCCTGGTTTTGAAATGAGAGGAGGAATTTAACCCGTGTGTCATTATTCAAGTGAGAAGTTGGTCCTGTCTGTCTTTAATATTCCAAAGTGGTATTTGATGTAAATCCTTCCCCAGAGTTCATTGCATTAGCTCTTAGCTCAACCTGAGCACACTGAGCGCCAATTTCAGCGTGCAGCATGTTTTATAACCAAGTAGAATGACGTCATCCTAGTGATCCTGCAGCTCCCTAGCTCCTTGGGAGGAGGTACGGCTTTGTCTTCAGCCTAGCGATGAAATGGAGTATGTTTGATGAGATGCCCTTGGTATTTGCAGCGTGGAATGTGTGAGGAATATTGCTTTGCACCTCCGGCAAGAACTGTCCCTTTTTGCCTAAAAAAAAAAAAGATGCTCCTTTGCTTGTAATATTTTTCTTCACAGAAAATGAAATTTTTCCTTTACAGATCCCCAGGGGCTTTACAAGAAGACCCACAGAGCCCTTTCGCAGGTGGGTAGAACAAGTTGCAGGGGAGCACAGTGGCTTGTCGGCATCTACCCCGTGGCAAAGAAACCCTGGCCTAGTCCTGGGGGCTGCCGGGCTGCTGCTGAGGGCTCTGGCTTGAACCACGCTGACTTTCAAAAAGAAGTGGGAAGAGAAATTTAGAAAGCGGGCGCTTTCGCAACGGTTTGTCACTGCCGCTTTACAGAGATACGGGTCAGAGCTCCTGAGAAGCCAGAAATCCGTCCTCCCTCCCCACTTTGTCCTGACCTCAGTGAGACTCGCGGGAGTGCCGAGTGCCGTCGGCGTGTGCACACGGAGTCCCAGCGCCTGTCCCCTGCGGTGGGTGGTGCCGGCTATTTCAGACGCCGTTTACCGTAAGTAAGAAAGACTGCAATGATATAGCATGAATGTAAGTGCTAAGAAACGGGCAAGATGCCCAGCCACCCCACCGAGACTGGGCCGGGAATGGCATGCATAACATCAGACACAGCTTCTGCGGATAGTTAGGGAGAAAGACTCCAACTGCACGGACAGACAGTTTTCAGGACATCGTGAGAGCAGAAGGAAATTCTCCTCACCGTACAACCAAGCCCTAAAAGTGAGCAGCCTCTCCCAGCCCCTGAAAATCCATGCTGGCAGACTCAGTGCAAATACGCGGTCCCCTGTTACGACAAATCTCCGAGAAGCCAAGGTCAGGAAGCAGAAAGTTGTAGCTGCTCTATCACGCCAGGAAGAAGAAAAGAAAGAAAACAGAAAGCCTTGGTTTAAAATAATCTGTTTTAAATAAACAAGTGTTCTTTGAACCACATCAGAGTACATACCTAACAATATTTGTTGAGTAAATATCAGTGACATGTTTAAGTCTGGCTCAGTGTGTATTAGCAAAGTGGTATTTGTGTTGCTTTTGTTGTAACAAGAGTCAATAGTGTTTCTAGAAGGTGGTTTGAAAGAAGGGACTTTGGGGTTTTTTTCCCCACTTAGCATCCCACAGAGAAACATCTGCCCACCAGTAGCCCCACCTCAGGACTTTCAGGTAAAAAACCTTCCCAACGCCCTGATTTTGGTGAAGTTATACTTCCCTTTCATTGGCTTAATTCAGTTTGTAATCTGCCTCTTAGGTGTTATTTTTTTCTCGCGGATCCACCTCTTAGGGCATTTTGGCTTTCTGAAGGAAGTCTGCCCTGAGATCGGTTGCAAATACATGGTCACGTTATTATAGTCTGTACCTGAAATGCCACGGTGCCGTGGCTGAGCAACGTTCAGACCTATTCCCCCCCTCTTCTGATCAGCTGCTCCCTGAGCTTAGATTTTCTTCAGCCTGATACTAGTGCTGTAAGCCCAAGAGCCCCCCCGCGCAGGCCTGCTCTTCGTAGCTTCGCACTGAGCTGACCCCGTGTCAGCCAAGATGATGCACTAGCAATATGCAGAAAGCCCCTGAGAGACCAAGAGGGCACCACACAGCCTAAACGCCGATGGGTGCTTTTCCACGTGCAGCAAAAGAAAAAACTAATATCAATTTCTAATTTAAACAGATCTTTGTCTATGTATTTGTATTTTTGTCTGTCTATCCTTCGACCTTTCGGCTTATTTAACTCTTTTAAGAGCCAGACACTAACTCCAGGGTTAATGCACAGACAGAGGAATGCGAAGCGAGAGAACAGGTTGTAACGATGATGATGCTGAATTTGAAGTTCTCCACCAGGAACAAAGGTTTTCTTTTACGCCTGACGGGCTGTGAGGAAGTCGGACTGCTTAAGTGTCCTTTCCTGTATGTCAAGACAAGTGAGCTCTTTGGGCATGCACAGAAATTTTGGGCTTAATAAATCATCACTGTAGACCGCGTGCTTCCATCGCGGAAGCGATGCGACTTTTTCTCCCTGCCTTTGTGGGGTGTTGGGGAGGAGGAAAGGTCGTGCTCTGTGGGACCCGAGGGGGAAAACTGCAGTTCATAAATCAGGCTTGAGCTACCCCAAAGTCAGGCCGTTGAAGTCACGGTGAGGCTCTGCAGGCAAAAATGACAGCTAGGCTTTTATCTGTATGCCACGGCATCACAGGTCGATACTATGACTTCTTTCTCTTCTTTAAAGCTTTTATGTCAGAGGAATCAAAGCCCCCTACCTCCCCTTCCCGAATTGCCTCCAGTTAAGAATAGTACAAACAGTAGTTAGCCCAGGTTTGAAAGAGGCTTTGATGGGATATTGCTCTTTGATAAGCCATTTCAAGGGCAGGAGGCAAAGTGTTTACTTTGCTTGGAAGAGGAGTCTGATGAGCAATTTGCTTTTCTTTTGCTGAGGCCAAGCAGAGCTTGGTCACCTCCAGAATATGGAGACTGCAGAGGTGGTTTACGGCTGCTGTTCTTTACCTCTGGCTATTTCTTTGCCTCGTGCAAGAATAAAAAGCTGTGACTGAAGCCCAGCAGCCTGTCCCCACCTGACAGCTGCCTCTGCGCTGAGCCGTAGCAACCATCCACTCCCCAGCTTTCCCTCCCATGGCTGTTTTTCCTGCCTTTGGCTGTCCTGGGAGGCCCTGAGGAATTAGGAGTTGTCCTGGTTTCAGCAGGGATAGAGTTAATTTCCTTTCTAGTAGCTGGTACAGTGTTTTGGATTTAGGAGGAGAACAAAGTTGATAACACACCGATGTTTTAGTTGTTGCTAGGTAGTGCTTACACTAGTCAGGACTTTTCAGCTTCCCGTGCTCTGCCGACTGAGCAGGCTGGAGGTGCACAAGAAGCTGGGAGGGGGCACAGCCAAACTGGCCAGAGGGACATTCCATACCATGGGACGTCATGCTCAGTACATAAACTGGGGGAAAGCTGGCTGGGGGGCCGCTGCTCGGGGACTGGCTGGGCATCGGTCGGCGGGTGGTGAGCAATTGTACTGTGCATCACCTGCTTTGTGTATTATTATTATTATCATATTATTATTATAATTTTATTTCAATTATTAAACTGTTTTTATCTCAACCCACGAGTTTTTCTAACTTGTGCTCTTCCAATTCTCTCCCCCATCCCACCGGGTGGGGGGGAGTGAGCGAGCGGCTGTGTGGGGCTTAGTTGCTGACTGAAATTAAACCACGACAGGAGTGCAGTGGACCCCGGGAGCGCAGCCGGCCCAGAGGAGAGAGCGAGCTGCAGCTTCGTGAATAAAAGCTGAGCCCTCCTAACCTTGCACTGCAGCAGAAAGAGGCAAACACTCAAAAAAGGCTTCGGGTCGGGCTGGCCAGCCTGACTGGTGGAGGGCCAACCTGTAAGACATGAAGCGATTTAGTCTGAGGATACTGAAGCTCTCCCAAAGCCTCGGCCCATACTAAGTGCACCAGGTGCTTTCCTGGAGGCAGGAAAAGCCACGCCGAAGGAGTGAAGGCAAGCAGGGCTGTACTGACTCTTGCTACAAGAAAGCTTTACAAACTCAGATTACAAATGGTGAGGCTATTCACCGTTCATGTCATCAAGCGTTTTATTACACAGGCTGAGAAATATGTCTGACTCTCACTGCACAGGAACAATAAATAGGTTTACTCCAGCAGCCTAGCTGCAGCTCTCAGGTCAGCATGGGAGTAGGACAGGGCAGGAGGTGTTGGGGTGGCCCCAGGCATTTCCTGACCATGCACTTCCCAACAACGTAGATGGAACATAAGGAATTTTGCTTTGAGATTTGAGAGAAAACTCGAGCGTATCCAACCGGCTGCAAAATACCTCCAAATAGAGGGACTCTACGTGCTGCTTTTGGCCCAGCCCAGCCTGGGCGGCGGGTGTCCACGCAGGCGGGTTTGGGAGCTGTGGATCACCTGCCCCAGGGGTTGAGGTAACTCAACAGCTTTGTCACGGCCCCAGCCCCGCTGGTGGGAACCCGGTGGCTGCTGCGGCCGCCGAGAGCGGGTGGCTCTCATTCAGCCGTGCCAGAGCCGTGCCCGGAGCAGGGCCCAGGGGGAAAGGAAATCGCTCGCCCGACCCAGTAGCAGGATGTTATTCACAGGCCTGAATCTGCAGGCTCAAGCACTTGTTATCGGAAGGAAAGGAGACGGACAAGATAAGCAGGTGTTGCACGAGGTGGCGGCGTTTGGGAGAGGGCTGCCAGAGGCAGCAAGTGAGCTACAGACAGAGCCATCGCGGGAAAAAGCCGTTCCATCGCCCGGCCGGCGGTCGGGCAGGCTGCAGTACGCGGCGGACTCGGGCTCGGCCAGTTACTTCTCGGGAAGACGCCGCGTTACTGAAGCCGGGACGGGCCCCGGGGTCAGCTCGGCTCGGTTGGAGTTTCTGGGCCGTCCCGAACCGGCCGCCTCCTCCGACGCGGGCGCAGTCCCGGCTGCTCCCGCCGACCCCCGGGCGCCTCCGCAGCCGCCGTTTCCCCCGGGCCGGGCGGCAGGAGGGCTGACGGCCGCCGCGCTCCCCCGCGCCACGCGTGGCCGGCGGCTGGCGGGGACCGCGCCGGGACAGAGCTCCCAGCCAGAGTAAAACGCGAGTCGTTTCCCCCCCCCCCCCGCCCGAGGCTGCCGGCTCGGCACGCCCTGGGCCACGGCCACGCCGGTGAGGGAAAGGCAGCGCCCGCCCGGCGCCCGGCTGTAAGGTCGTGTTTATTCAAACAAAGAGCGAGCCGGCCCCCGCCCGGCGGCAAGCGCCCGCCCGCCCGGGCAGGAAGCGGCGCTGGGCGGCCTCTCCCGGCGGCGTGGGGCGGGGGCTCGGCACGGCACGGGGCCTCCGCCCGCAGGAAATGGCGGCGGCACGAGGTGAGGCGGGAGGGGATCCCTCATGGCGGCGGGGGGGTGCCCGCGCCCGCGCCCCCGCTCCGGCGCAGCGTTTCCTCCGCCCGGCCTGCGGCGGGTTTAGGCGCCCGAGGGCGGCCGGCGGAGCTCGGCCCGGGCCCGCGGCGGCGCCCGGGAACGGCCTCCTGTGAGGGATGGGGGTTTTCGCCCTCGCTCCGCTCGCAGGTCACGTAAAAGCCCCGCGGAGCGACCCGGCGGCGGCGCGGGGAGGGTAAGCGGCCCCGCGGAGCCGGGCTGGGCCTCGCCCCGTCTCGTCTCCTTCCCGCCAGAGCGGGTCCCCTGCGCGGTGGGCGCCCTGCGAGGCCCGGCCTCCCCGCTGCCGCAGCAGGAGCCGCCCGCGGCGTGCGCGGCTCTCTCTGTCCCCTGCCTGCGCCTGCCTTCATTACTCTCTGTCGCCTAACAGAATCTGCCGCCGTGATGTGCGTCTCGCGTGGAAATCCCCGCGGCCATCGCCCTGCCGGGGCGGGTGAAGAGGCGCTTCGGCCCGCAGCCCTTTCCCCAGGGCGGCAGGTGAGCGCTGCCCGGCCCCTTGCGATGCCCGCCGGGCCCTGCTGCCTGCAGGCAGGACGTGGCTAGGGCAGCGCCTGCAGCAGCGTGACCGGCCCTGCGTGAGGAGGGGCTGCCGGTGGATTTGGTTTTATGAAGTAGGTTGAGACCCCGCTCTTCGCTGCTGCAGCCCTTCTGGTGCTGTGTTGAAGCCACAGCTTTGCGTCTGCAGAAAACCACTTTCATTCAGCTCCAGCTGTGGGATAAGCACCCTTTTGGCAGAGACTGCAGCCCCTTACGGCCATTTTATGAAGCAGTTCGTGGCCTCGGTATTGCTTGCATGTGTAAAGCTTAAAACATAAGCCTGCTTGGAAAAAATTTAAGCTGGGGCCAGGGCAGCTGAGTCCCGATATACACTGGCAGTTGAGCACACCAGCATAAATGCAACGGAGAGAAAATTTAACAAAAAGTCAGCGTTGTGTCTTGGGCCGTCCCAGGCCTGTGCAGTGAGTCAGTGGAGTCCAGGTGCTGAACTGAACGGGAAGCAGAGCCTCACCTTTGCATGGACCCCGGCTGCTTTGCTGTGCGTTGCTGACGAGTAATACTGGTTACTGTTGGAAAACAGAAGTGGGCAGTTACAAAGACACAGCTGAGTTTGAGGGCAGGAGTAGGGAATTGCCTTCCAGGGCAGGAAGGCAGGCTGGGTGGTTCGGCTCTGCAGTCTCCTAAAGGAGAGCACAGTCAGTTCTTGAGACTTCCCGGGAGTTTCTTAGGGAGATTCATCTGGAGGACTAAGAAAGTGGAGCCAGTGACATTATATTGACTCCACTGATACTATCCTCCTAAATTAAATGGTGGAAGAACAAGGCCTGCCTGTGAGATAAAGTCAGGACCTACTTCGTCTGCCTACAAGGTTTTAATGGCAATTAGAGGGAGCAAGCGAAAAGTCGGGTCTCTCTGTAGAAAATGGTGGGTGTCTTTGGTTTGAATCGAACACAGTAAACCGTATTTGAGGGCTGTTGTGTTGCCTGTTGTTGTGTTTGTGCTTTTGGCATTGTCTCATCTGTGTGTGTTTGCTCACAGGCCCGTGGGTCCCTTTGTGCCCGGCTCCAGGACTGGGTGAGGAGGGACGCTGGACGTGCTGAAGGATTATGGTAACCAGTTTGGAAATTGTTAACTGTTTAGCCCCAGACTGCTTGCGTAAACCTGTCTGATAACCGGTGCAGCCTTGTGAAAGGGCTTCGTGTGATGCCCTCCAGTGGCAACAACGTGTACTGATACTTTAAATCGAGGGAACAGAAGGGAATTGCAAAAAGTGATCCTTTTTGCCCAGCCTAAAGGGGTTTGAGGGTGAGTCCTGCTAAGCCCAAGGGCCTTTGGGCAGCCCTGGCAAGGTCCCCGGTTAGCTGCTGGGTGAGGCGTGGTTGGGGGTATCTCATCCTTTGGCAGTTCCTGCTGCCACGAGCTCTGCAGGGATGCAGAGATCGCTGCTGCAAATCGGGGCAGCCTGTGGGGCTCAGGTGGCCAATACCAGAGCTTTAGGCGTGAGCCCCTGTCCTTCGCAGAAGATGAATTTTGCTGTGTGCCGGTAAATGCTCATAGTGAAAAGGAACAGGAAGAAAAACGCCAACAGGTACCAGGAAAAATGCATATTGCAGCACATAACTCACTGTCAGAGACAGGGACAACTCATTTTTAACTGGCTGTTGTCCTTTCACATGATCTAGTTCAGCAGTGAGCCAGCATTCCTGTGGACAGGCCAGAGATGAGAACTGTTTTTGCCTCATCTGAGACACCTTTCAATGCAAAGAAATAGCTCTCAGATCGACAGCTCAACACAGTTCTCCAAGATGAGTGCTATCCCCAGGATTCCAGATAAACCGAATACACTTGGTGTTATCCTGCTCTGGGGTGCCGTGCTGGACCTGTTCATGCCCTTTAGCTTCAGTAGGAGGCTCCCCTTTTACTGTCAAATACAGCTTCCAGTGCTGTGCGGGGTTTGGCCCTTACTCACAGTCATACAGCACTTCCCCTGACTGGTGGACTTACATGGAAGGACGAGGTTGGTGTGAACATCCAGCTTGGGTGCCGTACTGGTCTGGTCAGTAGACCCTGTAGTGGAAGTGGTGGCCTCCCCGTAAAGGATTTGTGTAAAGGTGATTCACGGGGAGAGCTGGTTTTAAAAAATTCAGGTTGTTCATGCCTTTTCTTTGCTGTATAAATATTTAAGTGACAGGGTTGGGATTCCTAAGGGAGGAAATGCTTGGGTTATTGCTGACAGGTGAAGCTTTTATTAAACAGAAACATGCAGACTCATTTCCCATATCGTTTTTAACCTAGTAGCCAATTAGTGCTTATTTGTTCTTTTTTCAGAGAGTTCTGTTGCTGCCTTAGCTGTCCTGTACCACGCCTGGCGATGACCACTGAGTCGTATTCTGCTGTGCAGGCTGCTCCGTACTCGGCCATCAGGCCTGCATCCTCCAACAGATTCATCAAGCTGGCAACGTAATGACAGAGCTGTTTGGTACCCACGCCAAGGGTGTCCGATCACCTCGCATTTGGCTCAGAAAATCTGTCCTTGCAGCAGTCCTGTGGGAGGGTTGTGAAGTCCCGGGGACTCCCAGGGCAGTTCACCAGTTGAGAAATGGTTTGGATTGGGTTCTTGTATCATCCGAGGTGAACGGCTAGTCCTGGCGCCAGGATACAGGTATGGTTTAAACACTTGAGGTGAAAGCTGTTGGTGGGGAGCAGTGGGGACCGTTCACAACAGAACATCTGCTTTCCTCAGAATCGTCGGGTTCACCAGCAGTCTTTCTGCATTAAAGGCTTTGTTGGGAGGTTCAGACGTCCTCATACCTCTGCTCTGATACTTGCGTGTTTTACTCTTTCCGATATCTACTTGAAAAGAAGAGTGTGGCTCTTGATTTTTGGCAGATAAAAGTAAAACAGTGGGTGGAAGTTGGACCCTGAATCAAGGCATACATTTTTAAGCAAAGAAAAAAAAGGTGTTAAAACAACTTGGGTGGTGCTATCTCACCACTTCATTCCCTGGCAGAGGAGCCGTACACCTTAGGTGCTGTTCTCTGGTACGGCCTTGCCAATGTCAGCAGGGCTCACGTGGCCACCTCCTGCCCTCTGCATTGGCAGTGGTTGCTGGCTGAGTCACCTGTTTCTGCTGGACACAAGTTGTTGTGCTCGCTGCAAGACATAGCAGCTGAAAGTCTCTGGCCTGCCTTACAGGGGGTCTGACAAAGTGACCGTAACGACCCTTTCTGCCCTGGAAATCTCTGAATTCCTGGTAGGCTAAGAAATGACACTGTACTTGCATAGCTGAGCGTCGCTAAACCCATCTTCTTTTGAGGCTTGCAAAACAAATAGATACCCAAGAGAAGATGGTACTAATTGCTGCCGTCATGACGTATTCAGCTCCTGTTTTTATGGTTTCTGCAAAGCCTGTTTTGGGGAGACTTTTTTTTTTAAGCTATCTGGGGAAGAACAGACAAGCTTTTGGCACACGGTTCTACATCAAATCTCTTCAGTTTTGCCAGGCTCTGTTTCTTTGTAGGCACCCTGTATATTGTAGAGGCCGCCGCCTGTTCCTGACTGTGCCCTAGAATGGAAACTTGAACCAATGATTGTTGTAATGAATGTGCAATAAATCTGTGGAAAAACTTGTCTGTTAATGACTCTTGATTGAATTCAGGTAGTTTTGACATACAGAAATGAGGCTGTTTAGAGCTAGACAAGCCTGCTTGACAGGCAGTGCCTGTCTGATTATCTGGTGTCTGGAAATGAAGCCTAAAGAAGGGCATTTCAGCTGAGCGTTGGGCCAGCCCCCACCGGACACGCAAAGCTTCAAGGACACAGCATCAGGGGTGAGAAGTTCTCGGTGCCGAGGGGGAGAACAGATCTGCGAGTGTGGAGGATACACCCAGGTGGAGGTGAGCGTGGCCAAAAAGAACAAGCTAAAAATGGTGCTTTAGATTTCCCTACAGGGGCAATCAAGCACTGCAAAAGGCCTCAGGTTGTGTTTTGTTTTTTCCCTGGATGGATGAATGAGAGCATGGGCATTCTGTAAAAATGTCTTTTAATATTTGAGACTGTAGTGCATGCTTGGGTATTTCAAAAAGTGTGTGGTAGGCGCTAACAGTTCACACACAAGGGAGGCGTACTTGATTATCTTGTGTCACAGACTTCATGTAGCGACAAGAATACGTGATTGTGAGATCAGCTTCATGGCTGGAGTGTTTTCAGCTCTGTCTAGCAGCTGTGCAGTGATAATGCCTTTTGCTATTTTTGTTTTAATTTTTAGTTCCACAGCAGACACAAGAGTGGAATTAATGATTGCTCTGGAACAGGGGAGTTCCCTAGGCATCAAATGGGTCCTGGGGGAAACAGTGATGCAGCTGCCACTGCTGCTTGGTGACAGTGTCGGCTCTGAGAAGGATGGTATCCATTTCTAACTGGAGAATTCTGGGATGCTGATGGATCTTGTGACCATAATGGTTTTCTGCTAAGACCCTACCTAAGAGGACAGAAACTGTCGTAAGGGCTCAGACCTGGCAGCTGGTTTGGGTCAGGGTTGCTTTGTTCTCTTTCTTGGGAGGCAGCTGGTTTATAGGGAGCGTGATGGAGCAGTTAATGCTGAAAGGGCATTGCTCAATGCAGGTTACGTGTAGATGTGGCAGCTGCAGAACACAGGTTATGGGAGGGCAGTCCACGGGGGTATTGCAATTCCAGTATGTATCCGTAGGATACCAGGTGTTTCCAAAACAAAGCAGGGGTGGACGTAATGCTGGAAGTGTGAGCTGAACGCGTAAAGGTGCTGGCCAATATCTGCATTGAAAAATGACAGTCTGCAGTTCTCGTAGTCGAGCAGGATGCCAATCCTTCTGGGGGCGACAGTAATTCTGACGTCTGGCGTCATCCCGCTGTGCAGGAATTCGTACTTGTGCCTGTAGGCAAGAAACATAGACAAAAAACCTGAGGGCACCCTGGCTGCTCTCAAAGGGAAGCGCTTTGTGCACATGGGTGTGTTCCAGAGCGTGCTTCCTGCTTCACAGTCCCATCCCTCCTGTGTGCCCTGCGGTTACTGCCCCAGTCCCATCCACTTTGCTGAGCAATGGCTGTGTTTGCCGAGGAGTGGTGTGCTCCGCGCTTCCGCACAGCCTTATCCCGCAGTGCTCAGACCTGCCTGTCTAACCTGTGTAACAGGCCTCTTGTTTCGTATCCCGGTCTGGCTGCGAATGGATGGGTGGTAGCCCTTAGATATGGACAAGGTCAGAGCGCAGCATGGGACTTCCCATTTTTTTCTGTGTCTCAGAGGGCAGTGTGGGTGTCCTGTAAATCGGAGGGTACACCCTTGCCACTAGGTTTCGCCTGAAGTTGTCTCTTCCTTCATGAAGGAGCTGTGTTCTATTAGGCCACTTAGGCTTGCCCCAGAACAATGCTTGTCATCCCCTCAGCCTTGCCCCTAGATAGGTGTTGGGCACCGCCAAGGAGAGAGTTGGTGAGATGACTCAGTCCTGTCCTTCCAGGTCCTGCCATGCTGCCTGCTTGTGCCCTGAGGGCCTGTGGTACTGAGCCCTCTTCCCTGCCAAAGTTACGGGAACTGTTCAGGCCCACCTTCACAGCAGCAGCGAGGGAGCATAATCCCTTGGGCAGAGGCTGCCTGGCTCACAGTGTGGCTAGGCATCGTCCAGACTATTGGACATAATTTTTCAAACCCCGCTCTCTAAATGACGTTTCTGGCTGCTTTTCCTACAGGACCTCCCTGCTCAGCCAGGGCGGTGTTGATGGGGAAGTTCCAGTCTTCGTGCTCCTTTACTAAAGGATGACATATTTTAATTGTGATTCCTGGACTGTGGAGGCCAGGAAGGTGCTCTGTATGTCAGCAGCTTTGTCATGAGGGTAGCCCTCTCCTTCCCCGTGTAGTCGCCGTTCGAGTACTGTTGAGGTTCTTCAACAGTTACTCAAACAGCTCTCCCTAGTGCGGCACGCTGCAACCAAAAATATGAGACTTTTATGGGAACATGTGCCTTTCTGAGCAGAAATGAGAAGATTTATTCAGCTGAAGTGAGTTATCTGGCATTTCATAAGGGCCAGCTTCTTCACTAACCACCTCCTCCACCCACACCGCTCAAACCTGAGAAAAATTCCCTGCAGAAATGGGTATGACAGTGACTCAAACTGAGCAATGGCCCAAGCTGCCTTTTCTCTCTAAAGTCCATGCTCATTGCTCCAGAAGAATGAGAACAAACCTCAATGTACCTCTTAGCTCAACGTAGCAAGGAAATCAAATTAGTCTGCCCACAGTGTATGGGAGAGTCATTAGTGTTAGTGGGTTTGGTCTCTCTCATTAAGCAGCATTTCTTGCTGTGTGGGAGGCGAATGCCAGCACTGCGAAGGACTGGCTATGCAGTGGACCAACTGCTGGGGAGCTGAGAGCAGCAGGCGCCTGGGGAGGAGCGTGTGCTCCAGCCAGCTGAGCTGCATCTAAAACCTCTCCCTGCATACCAGCAGGCAGAGGACAGGCAGATTTGGGCCTGTGCTACGCCATCCTTACCATTTGCTGACTGTGCGTGCTGGGGACACCCAGGTGGTATCCAGGCGCCCCGTTCAAAGGGACCCAGCAGCACCCTGGCAACTCCTGCAGGCTGAGCGGTGAGCCATTCAGACAGGCAGTAGGCAATACTCAGGCATGCCTGGGGGTGTGACTTGTTTTCTTGCTCCTGGATGCTTCACAGGGTGCCCAAATCTCACATGGGAGTCAAAGGCAATGATGCTAATATGGTGTCCAGGGAAGAGCCAGCAGGTTCAGCTGAAGCATAAGGGGAGCTGGCATTTCTGCACGCAGGTATGGCTGTTAGGTACTTCCATGGGTGGGAGAGAGATCAAAACCGTTTGCATACAACTGTGTTTAGCCAGATACGTAGTTTCTAGCTTACATGGATCTATTACTCTCTGTCTTCCCACTGGGGTTTCGGTGACCTAAAACAAGGCCTTTACAGCTAACTTCTGTAATGCAGATTTTATTCAGATTTGTTCCTGCGACTGCCTATTTCAATGTGAGGATGTCATTAAGCAGGAGGATTTGCTTAAAGGTTCCAGTATCCTTCCAACAGCAGTTCACCGTGCCAACGGTGGAATGTCAGAGGCCCCTGGTTAAGTGCTTGGTCTGGACTTTGATATAAAATCTCTGGCTGCCCCCTGCAAGTAGGAGCTCTCTCTGCTGCTCTGCCTGCAGGTGTAAATGTAGGAGGTGTTCCTGTAGGGAGACCTGTAGCCTCCACAGCCCTTACCTCGATGGAGTGATGATATGCCTCATGCACCAGGATGAGTTGTTTGCCCCCAGATAACCATGTCTCGGAGTGTTTTCAAAAGCCACGCCGATTCTGTACTCTGTATCTTCCTCAACTTCCACCTCCCAGTAATGCTTTCCTGGAAATGGGATCAGACTTCCCAGGATCCCAATACACCTGTGGGAGACAAGACAGGAATATGTGCTTTGGCAGGGACTCTGCAATGCTATTTACAGTGTTTAGGTATGTAATGTACCTGGACATTACATATCAATAAACAAAAGCCACTTTTGCTGTCTCCTTAGCGGTGCAGCACGGATTTTTGACTACAGCAAAGTCCACGTGTTGAGGACCTGACACAGAACCTGCAGGTTTCTTTGCGACACCTACCTTGTTTTTACCTGCGGGTAGCTTTGCACAACTGAGTGCCTGGGGCACTTTCAGGAATAGGGAGAACAGCATCCTGTGCTGCCTGGGTTTTCTGGGAAAGTTATTACTTGCTAGAAAAGAGTGCTCTGGTGAACCCCAGTATAGCAGGGGGAAAAGGCTACAGATTTTGTATTTTCTTCCTAAACAGCCCAGGGCTTTACATGTCATTCACCATCAGGAATGGAGCACTCTGAGAGCATGAAACTCCTGGGGCAGTTGGGGAGGAGGAGACTTGCTTAAGCCGTGTTTGGAGAGACCAGCAAGAATTGAACACGGTAGCAGAGCTTGGAATATGCTTAGGTACCTGAGCCGTGAAAGGTTTTAACAGTAGACTGTGGTTCCTAGCCTTTATGATAGGAACCATGTAGAAGATGACTCTTTAAAAAGATGTGTAGGAGAGACAGACAAAGACAATATACCACAGAGAGACCCTTCAGCTTGATTTACAGGCACAGTCTCAGAATCAAAGGAGCTGGGCACTTTGAAGATGCAAGTCTGCAAAAACACAGGTTCTGAAGCAAGAAAGTTGGGCAAAATAACCCATGCCAA
Organism: Aptenodytes patagonicus; assembly: GCF_965638725.1. NCBI lineage: Eukaryota > Metazoa > Chordata > Aves > Sphenisciformes > Spheniscidae > Aptenodytes > Aptenodytes patagonicus. The sequence goes on from NC_134958.1 coordinate 4,168,874, forward strand.
ATGCTTCTGAAACACCCTAACTCTATTTAAGAGGGCAACATGAATCCTGTAAGACTACACCCCAGCTTTTGCTCAGGGAAAGTACACGGTGTATTAGCTGTCATTGCTGCATCACAGGGGATAGCAGGTTGCAAAACACTTCCAGTTTTGGATGGGGAGTCACACACAACCTGTATGTTTCTGTGGTAGGGTCATCTACAGTTGTAAATTACAAAGACAAAGGATGTTGCTGGCAGACACTGAGCTCGTCTGCCTCTAGGTAATGCTGAGAAAGAGCTGCACTCGGCATTCGGAGGGCCTGATGTGTAAGGACAGGCATGCACAGCAAGACAGCTGTACTCTGTGCCACCTCAGCAGCAATCACTTAAAGCAAGTGTACAGTTCATTACAAGTGCATGTAGATGTCTTGGAAATAGCTTAAAGGCTGCTGAAATCTGGACTCAGAGAGGCTGTGCTGCTATAGCTTGAGAAGGAAAAGGAATGATGCAAAATGGATGGGTAAACATCTGTGAACAAAATATTACCGTAGTAATGAGAGTTGCAAAGCCACCAAGGCAAACTTGAGTCAGACCGTAGGAGCTGCTGTGGTTAGGAAACACATTGGTCTTTCGGAGATCACACAAACTTCAGAAAGAAGAGTTTGCAATGTAATTTCCTTATAGTATGAGTGTTAGTCATTTCAGCTTGGGAGCTTTTTCTTTTTTTTTTTTTTCCCCACAGTATCTTGGCATGAAAGAGGCTTCTGAGAGTTCACAGTGGCATCAAAAACTCAGCCTCAGAGTTCAGAGTGAGATGAGTGCCAGTTCTGGCTGTTTATGTGAAACATAAAAGCACCCAGTGGAAGTGGGATGAAATCCCATTTAGGCTTATCATGATGACTTTAATGAAGAGAATCTTCTACCTCCTGACTCTTTTCTACTGAGCCTTCTAGTAACATTGCATTTCCATGGAGGGACTAAGTTGTGGGCTTGTATTAGTCTGTGTCTGCAGATGCCCGTCCTGGTTATATGTTGTTTCCGTGGTTCTGACTGGAAACATGCATTTTGGCAAGCTAAGTCTCTCATTTCAATGGCAAAGGGCGTAATTCTGTTTTGAAAGTAAAATCTGTAGGCCCAAATAGTATCAGCTAGATCTTTCAGCAAGAGGTAAGTATTCAGATCCCTCTCCTTTTCTTAGTGTTTGCTTTGGCACTGAACTACCTGTTCAAATTTAGCTGAAGGTGCCCAACATGTAAGCAGGTTTGTATGTAATTGTGTCTGGCTGCATCTGTAATCCTCTTTATGAACTTGCATTAACTTCCAAGTGATGCTTAAGTTCCAAAGAGCAGCTAGAGAGAGAGATTTAAACTCAGGAAATCAATGAGAGCTGCTGAAAGCCCCATTAGACACTTCCTGGCATCTCTTTAAAAAAACCCAAACAGGCCAACTGTGCTTTGAAGCCTCTTTCAAAGAAGAGGGTCAGGTGCCCAAAGCACCAATAGGTTTTTTTGCCCATTCTGTAGTATTTGCTGTAGTGAACAAGTTTTAAATAAGATGAGCGTTTGGTGGTTTCCATTGGACAGAGCTCTATAAAAACAGCTCCCAAACCTCCACGTGTGAAAACGAGACCGAGCAAGGATGGGCAGAGCCTCCTGCACATTATGCGCAAGGCTCTATCACCTCAGCAGCTTGCAGAGGAAAGGGCAGGAGTGAGGGAGCTACAGCCAGCAGAGAGAAGCAGCTCCTCAAGTCCTGGAAGTGTGCAAGTGCTGGATCACTGTAATTAAGAGAACCTAATGATTATGCCTTTTTTTTTTTTTTAAATCCCACTAGTGCTGTATTAAGAGTATATGGGGTTTGGTTGGTTTTTTTTCTTGTGACATTTTTCTGGGGTTTTTGGGCTCTGTAAAGAATTAAACGGGAAGAAAGTTTTGGAATTTAACAGAAGTCGGTGCACACATCATGCAAAGGGAGATGTTGTAGATAATATGTATTAGTCACCCTAGAAATTCTCAGAGCAACAAGCCACAGGGAGTTCAGTAATGGTGCTCAGGAACAATAACCCCAGTGAAACTATGGGGCCTGGATAAATGGATACGGAGTTTTACTCTCCAAGGAACTATGGGGAAAGCCTACCATTTCAAACTGAATAGTTATCTTAGGAGTCCAACTTGAAATACCTTAAAATAAATCTGATTTTCTAGAAGATGAGTAATCCATATTTTAAAAGGACCGACAAATATGTTTGCAGTTGTCTAAAACTGAAGACAACCATAGTCACTTATGCGAAAACCAAGATGGAAAAAAACACTATAGGTTATACACACACATACAGTCTGGAAGTTTTACTTGGTTGGTGCCTGGCTTGAAAGTGAGGAGAGCTGCAATGACCAGTAAACCTTTTTAGTGGATTTAAATTCAGGGTAGGGGTGTGTCGTGGGCGAAGCAGCCACAAACCACATGCATTAGTTGCAACTGAAATTCTTCTGTATACCTTGCATTAGTTGCAACTGAAATTCTTCTGTATACCTTGTAAAGCTGTTATCATAGACAGGCAGATCACACTCCGGGTTTTCCAGTTCATCGCATGCAATTGTAAATCCATCATCTAGAATTGCCAGTAAAGGATGGGCTGTGTCCTCGTTAAGGCAGAAGTAGGTGCCTGCAAGAGAGGAGAATGCCTGAGGGTAACTCCAGCAACTCCTTATGGCATTAGGGTTTGCAGCAAGGGTGTGGTGAAATGTTGTTTGGATCCACAAAAAGATTAACCAGTGCTCTGGAAGGAATCTGTGGTTGACATTGAGAGGACAAGGTTGTCCATTTGGAGTTTTTCAAATAAATGGGTGTTTTACAGCTTAATACTGTTTAGTTATAGCCTTGTGAAAAAGAGAAAAGGGGTCTTAACCTGGTTTTGAACCCAGTCAGGGCTCAAAGGTGCAGGCGTTGCGCAGGAAGTAGCTATTCAAAGGTGAGGGGTCCTCCCTGCAATGGACTGCCCGGTTTCAATCTTCCTCAGAGCTGAAGTGATCTATTTTTAATCACTGAAAGGAGAAGGGGGGCTTAAAGGCCTCTCCATGGCCCCACTCTTCCATGCCAGGCACAGTTTGAAGAGAAGGAACCTCTACAAAGGTGCCACACGCAACATCCTTCATGCTTCAGCACCTCCTCTGAGCACCTGATCTGAATGAGCCCTCAGAGAGGTAAGTCAGCTAAGCCAGCCCAGGATAAAAGTACTTCTGCCTTTCTCCCTTTGGAGACTTCACAAAGCAGGTCTGATGCACTGCATTCTGATGAGCAGCCACGTGCATCACAGCTGCTGTTTGTAGTTGGTGCTTGTGTATCCACCCCAGTAAGTAAGAATGAAAGGTCATTCGCAGTGTTGGAGGTGAGCGCTTGCAGCTGACAGATCAATTTGCATCAGCTGTTTGCATAGTGTAGACTCAGTTTGCATAATGTAGACTCCGAGAAGATAAATCTCTCCAAATGAAATCATTATAATCAAACTGCAAATTACTTCAATGCAAATACAATACAAACAATGACAGGGCAATTACAGGCATGTGCTGCTGAAAACAAACACATGCTGTGCAAGCAGAATTGGCAATTTCAAATATTGAGTTTGATTTAAGTAGTTGAAATACACATGAACAGTGGTAAGACAATGACAGTCTTCCTCTCCAAAGATTTAAGAATGATCATTTCTTTTCTCTGGTGCCACTGATGTGTAGCAGACACATTTCTTACTGAAACATAGCCTTTCGCAGATTAATGGGTGTGTGGTCAGCTTGCTGAATAAGCACAATTTGCAAATCTCTCGCAGAAGAGACACAGGTATGGTGCGAATGCATCTGTGAGTGATGTGGGAGGTTTGAGACACCCCAGTGAAGTTGCAGAGTCATTATAGCAGTGGTGAAGATGAAAACAGGTTGCTACCTGTAAGTCATTAAAACAAGCTTTGATTAGATGGTTGGGAGGGGAAAGGGACTTCCCTTTGGGGGAGAAGCTTAATCCTTGCCCAGCGTGGCACTGAAAGCAGAGATGATAATGCTATGTCAGTTACCAAAAGCAAAGCTTCCAGCTGAAAGCTGTGACTGCCTTTTTCCTGAGGAATAAAGGGAACCAGCCCTCAGAGCTTCCCCAGCCAAGCTGGAGACGTTCTATATACATACACGGGAAGACTTTGCATATCCAAATGACTCTGGAAAGTGCTGACTGACTGTCTCAGCCATACTTTCCAGCAGCAGCAGCATTACAAGGTAATCTCTGAAGTAAACTAAAATCACACTACAACTTTCACAACTTTCTTCATTGGTGTGTCAGTACTTGGCAAGCTGGCAACATCTGGGGGCGTTGGGTTGATCTAGTCTTTTAAAATGTTTAGACATTAGTAACTTTCAAGTATCAAATGTACTGGACAGAAACAATTTTGAATTACAGAGCTAAAGCAATGCACTTATTGTTACAAAAAGTGTTTTTTTCATTCCTAAAAGGTTACCAGGTGTGTAATTAGATGTAAGAGATTAGGACCTGATCCAGAGGCCATTGAAACCAGCAGGAATCTTTCTGTTGAGATAATAGATGCTACAATAGGCTGCTGGAGTTGATCCGAGCTGTACAGTACCTGTGGTGTGTATCAGGACAGGTTCACTTCTTTCACTGGAACCACCCAGGTTTAGGGCTCTAACACAGATGCGATAGCTTTGTGTTGGCTGGAGGTGAATTAGGACTTCACAGTTAGGAATCCCAACAATAGATCTACAGAAAATAAATTCAGGGAAAATGATAGGGTAGAGAACAAAGGTAGGCCTTTGAAATCATTTTTCTGAACGACACAGAAGAAATTACATGATCAGCTTCTCTCGTAACCCATCAACAACACTTTAACTTGCACAGTTGTCAGTAGCGGGGGTAAGAGAGAGTCTGTGACAGACTATGCAGATTTTTACATTTGCTTCTGCCCTTTTCCCATACCCTGTATAGTCATTTTCGATTAACATTTATACAATTAATTTTACTAACAGGAATGTTTATAAAGGTGAATTCATCAAAGGGTCCCGAGTCCTTTCTTAGTGCTATCTGATGCCACGTGACTTGAAATGGTTTCATCTCTACCGGTCATGGACTCGATAGAATAGTGACTCACTCAGTAATAATATCGCCATTTTCTTCATCTGTCAGCTTGGACAATTCAACCATATAGGAATCAACAGGGTTAATGTCTCTAGATTCCCAGCACACCAGTGCTGCGTTTTCACAGCTTCGGATCTTTTTACTCTTTATGGTAGGTGGTGAAGGAGCTAAAAAGTAGGCAAAAGAACAATTCTAAGCTGTTGCTTGAAGAGGTTTGCAACAAACATGCTTTGAAGACTTAAAAAATAGAACAAAGTTGTTTACTAATACTATATAGTTAAAGAAACCTGCTTCCCCAATGGACAATAAACAGCAGGCAGGGTGGTTAACAGTACTATTCAAAGACTTAATTTGGACTATAAAGGTCCCAAGAGAATTAATCAGAGAAGTAACATACATAGAGACTGATTACACAACTCTTTTCTTTTTATCATTGGTTTTATTTTTGTCATAAAGGTGCATCTCTTCTCTGCTCTAAGATGTCAAAGACATCTTGGAATGAGTTCTTGAAGGTCTCACTCTGACTTGCTCAATTTGATGTCAGGATTTCACAAAAGAGAACCAGGGTCTGTAATTAATCTTGTTGCAGTTCAGCTATTGGGAAGAATTCCTGAAGACAAGCCACACTAATCAAATTGTGCTTGACTGAACTGCAGTTACAAAGGGCAGCATAGCAGGTGAATCCACAAAATATATACAGGCCAAGAAAAGGAGGGCTGGCATCCATCTGGCAGAACTGGGAGACTTGAGCCTTATTCCCAGCCCTCCTACATGCTTGCATTTAAATAAGTTATTTTGTCTCTGTGCTTCTGTTTCTTCAACTCTAAACCAGGGACAATTGGCCTGATAGGCTCTCCAAATAAAAATAGGAAATTCCCCTGCAGTCAGTAGACTTACATCGGAAGAAACAAAGCGCCCAGAAAGCATTACTGGCATAAAATTCAGAGATGACTGTGAATTTCACTATGAAGGTCACATAGTCATATGAATAAAATATTTTTACCTGTTACATAAACTGCTCTTTCACTTGGTGGACTGATACCAGAGGCATTTAAAGCACTGACCCAAAATTCATACTGTGTATTCGGCAACAAATTAGTAATGGTGCAGTATGTTTCTTTGACTTTTAGCGTATGCTCTGAAATGAAAACAACAAAGCATTTACAGTGCCTTTACACAGTTACCCACCCTTACCCAAAGCTGCCTCAAATAATGGAGTTGAGGTGCATTGTTTTGTGTGCTGAGTTCAAGAGAGCTCCTTGTGCTCCATACCCTTTAATTAGCTGTCAGGCTGTTTCACCATGCCTTCCTCTAAGGAGGCATAAATCAGGTAACGCATCAGCTTCTGAAGGAGCCACATCACTCAGGAAAAAAAAAAAACCAGAAAGAAAGGTCACCCAGCTGTCACTGAATTTTTTCTAAAAAGACCCTGCACGTTCCCACTCTGGGGATGCTGTCTGGTCAGCTCAACCCAGCAGTGGGACAAGAGCTGAAGCTATTTCACTACTCATTTCTCATTCTTCATCTTATAAAATTTGGACAGGTTCTGCTTTTTTTTCTGAACTGGCCACTTGGCACTACTGGCTCCCACTTTTGCTGGAGAAGTGACTGGGCGTTTTCAGGAAAAGGTTCTGCAAGAATATTATTAGCAAAGGCAATTTCGTCACAAGGCTGGGAAGGTTCTGCAAGAATATTATTAGTAACGGCAGTTTCGTCACAAGGCTGGGACCTTTTAGGATGGTCCTGTGGTTCTTTTTTTGTGTGTGTAGGTGATGGGGAGTTACAGCCTATTATTAGCACTGAGATAACTGTAAGATGACTGTGGGGGTTTCAGTGGGTGTGCCGATAATATGATGATTCGCTCTCTAAAAATACTGTGCCTTGCAGTGGATGCAGCGCATGCATGTCTAACGCAGTGCCCACCCCCCAAGAAAAGAAGTGCTACTGTTGAGACCTGACTCCATCCACTGTCCCCTTCCCACTCCTGCTACCCCAGCTGCTGTCCCGTCCTGTCTTTGCTCCTGTGATGGGTCCTGCTGCAGCCAGCAGCTTGGCAAACCTGGCAGGGGAAGAGCGACAAAGCCAGAAGCAGGAAATGTGGTGGCAGATCTGACAGTTTTGGTGGCGGAGAGAGTGCACAGAAGGTGCACTGGTTGCCACAGCAAGTCCAGAGGCACCTTGGAACTAGCTGTTTTTGCCAGTGGGGAGCTGAGGTGTCCCCTTGGGTCCAGGCCTCCTTACCTGCTTGTTCATCGCTGTGCCTCTCGTTGCTCACTGGTTTATAGCACAGTTGGTAGCACTCAACAGTGTCATCTGAGAAGAGGCCCCAGCAAACTCTCAGTGAGGTGCCAGTTGCTGCATTGGGAGCCTGGGGATTGATCACAGGGGCACAAGGAGCTACAGGGAGGAAAACAGGTCAGTTTTTTAATGTATAAGCATGGTATGTTGTTCACAGGCAAACACCTCTCCTCTCACAAAGGTGTTTACACAAAGCCTAGGCATTGAGTAGAGTCATATTCCTCCCACATAGAGAAAAGTTAGGAGCTGGCCCTGTAAATAGTTGCAGATAATAATCAGGTCACTGGTGTATGAACTAGTCTTGCTTCAAATCAAAATCAAAACAACAAAATACATAAGCCTCTGCCTAACCCTCCTCTGTAAACTTGACCTCCCCTGCCTCCGAGGGCTGCTGTTCCCCAGCGAGCTAGTATGGTCCTGCAGGAGCAACATCTGACACGCGCTGCACTGCTGCGGACCAGCCCAGCGGCTGAGGAGTCTCTGGAGAAAAGATGAGGGAAAAGCTGTACGACGTGGGGTCAACAGCACAAGCAAACAAGTAATAAATGCTATTTTTAATTTAAGAAAACACAATGTATGGGCATAAAAAATGCATGGTGTTCTTTCTGACCATTTGTGGTGTGCCAGAAAAGATTCAAAATCTTTTGTATTTTTATTTTTTTAATTATTAGAAATTTGTCTGGGTTTTGCTCTGTTTCCTCTGGATAACAGGAAAAATGTTTGCTAAATAGCAGAGGAACAAGCCACTGAAATCTGGTTATCGAGGCAAGCTGTGCAGGTTGTTTAAAGCAGTCTGGTGTCCCTCTCTACTTTGTTCAAGCAACTACAAGGTAAGACAAGTTATCACCAACTAAGCATGCCTGACCCCTCAATAGAAGGGGGGAGTCTTTGTGAGTCTTCTGGGAAATTATCCAGCAAAAGCAGGGAAGACCAAACTTGGCAGTTCTGGTAATTTTATACTGAAAACAAATGAAAAAAAATTAAAAATAGCTTCCAGTGTCTCTGTATACATAGGCAAACAAAAAAATCTAGAGGAAAAACTAGGGAGAAGCTAATTCAGGCTTTGCAGTTCTCCTTTAAAAGAAGTAATGGACTTCTGTTTAATACGTATCCTTAATTAAATGTAAATACGTCTGAAATAATAATCAGGTAGGAAGAGTACCTGGAATAGTATTAATGGAGTTCATCAGTTGTTCAACTTCAGAGAAATCTATGACCCGCTCTTCAAAGTCTGGCAGTGTTGAAAGCTCTAAATCCACTTCTTTCTTTAAGAATTCTTCTAGCCTGTAATTGTAGGAAAAAAAAAAAGTCTAATTGGAAGTACCATAGTGTTGGAGATACCTTCCTATGATACCTATTAGTAAGAGCAAAAGAACATCAAACTCTAAATTAACAGCTATTTCCTTAAAATAATGTTTTCATAGTTGTACAAAGCTCAGTCTCCCCATGCCCTTTGCTTGGAGATACACGGCCATACATCAGATCAGTGCTCCAAGATGCCAAACAGAGCTGGATGCTGATGGGACTGAGGGACCACGCTTTGTGTGCCCTACTCACGCAGCGAGCTGGCTGCGGCACACTGCAATCCCACTGAGCAGGTGAGTGAGATTTCCCCAGCACCCCTCTGTGGGAAGCAAGCTATTAGCTCCATGACTTTCATTATTTAGAATTTGTGACACTATTACTAATTCAGGACCTCATGGTTCTAGGTGTTGTGAATTTGAAACAAAGGGGTATCTTTTCTCTCTGTTTTCATAAATGATGACAGTCAATTTAAATGTATACTTTTTGCAATTGATTTAGTGTGCCTTAAGATTTCTTCCAACTGCTCCAAGATCTTTCAGTATCTGTTTTGAGCTCCCACAGATTGACTTTCTACCCCTCTATACTAATGCATGAAGAAGCCTAATCCCTACATAGGGAGCTCAGTTTTAGGCAGATTTGTATCCAGAGCATTTCTTTCAGGATCATTAGCAATCCTGTTTCTCAGTCACTGAAATTAGGTCCTTATGACTAAACCGAAAACAGTGATTTATTCATGCTCTAACTCTCCCTTTGGGTTTTTTAAAATTGGCTCAAAACTAGTTTTGAGTGTTAAACTTCTTAGAGCAACATTTTCTGCTGCAGTTTGAACCAGAAATACTGAAGATTTCAATAGCTGTAGTAGCTTAGATAACATTTGTGTGCCTGAACAGAGTCCAGAACATGCAAGTATCTCCAATAACCAGGCCCAATTAGCAGGAAGGAATGTGACACAAAATCCCAGACTTTGATACTACCTGTCAACCATGGTTACTGCTGCCTGTGGAAAAAAGAGAGCGAGCATTAAAGACAGAAAAGATACATTTCTTGCATTAGTCTACATCATGCTGTTGGCCTGTCATACATGAATTGTCCCAAATGCAGCCCTTAGAGTGAGCTAATTGGCCCTCACCCAGCACTAAGAACAAAGCCGTGCCTAACTGTCCATACAAATGGACAGATCTTGGCTGAATTTACAGTAAGATAACATGCAGTATCAGGCAGTGACCAGTGTCTACCCATCTAGACTCTAGACTGTATCCTTCCTCAAGTGTCCAAAATGCCAACAGATCCTTCACAAACAAAAAAACAACAACAGCTGGGGAAAATAACTTAGTGAAATTATCTGCATTGGAGGCAGTGCATGTTACTGGAAGACAGACGTCTTCTCTCATCCCTGGAGAAACCTAAGCAACTGAGAGCTCATGACCAAGAGCTATTCACTTCTTGGTGAATAATGGTTCCTAGGGGTGATGTAAAATTGTTTACGAGCTAAGAAGACAATAAGGTTATTCCAGAGATGCAGAGGAATGGGAAAAGTCAGCTCACGTGAAGAACTCCGCAGGCTGGAGTGACACAGCAAGCTGATCCATTGCAGCAGACTGGAGGTGTTAGATCTGTTTACTGTCCGGTTCCGAAGTTACTGTGGCTGTGCTATAGAAATGCTCCCACCCACCTGAGTCACAGGACAGCTCAGATTAGAGCAATCGCTCATCAGCAGTGAAAATTCTCATTTTTTTCCAATTATTTTTCTACCTGCTAAAGAAAAATAACTTCTTGACACCTCCTCAACAGTGGGATTCGTCCATCACTTTGCAGGAGCTCCTGACGTATTTAGTTTGGAGCCTCCTGTTCAGCTGAACTTTCCAACAAAATGAGCAAGAAAAAGAAACATCTTACAAAGTGGTTGCATCAGCCTGCCTGCTGTGAGCCCAGAATAGAGCAAGAGAGCTGAGCCTGCATGAGGCAATGAACACTAAGTGCTTCCAGAGTTTCCCGAGATAAGCTTTTTAGAGAGAGATCTTCTCTCTGAACCCCAGTGAGACTCATAAATCATTGAGCATCCAGGCTACAATCTTCTGCTGCTGCTTCTGCATTTTGGCCTCGTTGTGTTGCCCCACTAAGTCAATGCCACCATGCCAAGCACCTGGAGCAGTGACAGCACCATGGACCGAGCACCCCAGATGCTCTCTAGAAATAAACCCACTTGGGACTTCCCAGCTGGGGACTACTTGCAAGCAGCAAAGAGCATTTAGAAGGGGCCTTGCAAGTTAAAGCTCTTTACCTTCATAAAATTGGCTTTGTCATTTTCCAGGTAAAGCTCCCGGGTTGTGTCTGTCAGCTCCTTGCAGGTGTCGAGACGTTCCCCACAACTGACCAGCTGCCCATATAAAGCTTCCAGCTTCTGCCTCTTCTCTTCCCCCAGTGCTTCCAACTGTTCTTCGTACTTCTGAGCAAGCACTTGCACTGCATCGTTGTAATGCGCCTCGAAGTTCTGCTCCTGCCTCCCAAAGTTTTCCTGCAAGGCATTTGGGGGTTTGTTCCTTGGTGTCAGGCCTGATCCATAGCTCAGCCAGAGAAAAATCTTACTCAGGTCTGCCTAAAATTCTCCTTGCCAGGGAGGCAATGCCAGTACACAGAAGCTGTAATTTGACTAATTTGCATTTTTTAGGGGTTTATTCTAATCATTCATCCCTACTGAGGCACAAGAGAGTGTTGGATCTGGTTCCAGGCATAGTAAGAGCACCAGAAATTATAATAAAAATAATTATGCAAGTCAACTGTCTCCAGCCTAAGCCCGGGGAGCACAATTAGGGATATATCCTAGCCATAATCTCACAAGTGTTTCCACCAACACAGTCAAGCACATCCTTCCATGAGAGAAACCATGGCAACCCAGTGGGATCCATGGATTCACACTGGGGGAGCTGAGCAGCTAATGCTGGTATCCTCACTCACTGCTGGAGAAAGCATTAGGAAGGAAGATTTAAGGAGCAGGCAAGGCTTTATTGCCAGTAGCTGCCCACTGCTCAGGCACCGATGCCCTTCTGTGCCACATGCAGCAGAGAAAAGGCAGTAGGTGCCTTGAGTTACTGCTTCAGTTTGACTTGCTACCAGCTGGGCTCCTTCCCCTGGGGCCAAGTTGGCATCAGGCGAGCAGGAGCACAGCCCTTGAAGTGCCGTAGCTTGATGCAGCTGGTCCAAGGGTTTGCCTGTATCTGGCACTTCTGTGAATGAAACTGAGTGAACACGAGGGGTACACTCTGGATGGACTAGTTAGATGACAGTCTTTGGCCATTTAAAACTAAGGTAACCTGAGTGGGGATCACTTTATTTCTGAATGCAAGTGTCTGCACAAATGCTTAATATGGTTTTACTAGCCCACAGAAAAAAATTCATTAGGATGAATTTTCCTGAGTACCTCAGTCTAGGCCAACCCCAAGATAACTCTGTGCTCTGTTACTATAATTACTCACCGTATTAACAACTGAACACTATGACTGTCAAAACTGTTCTAACCACAGTACCACAAAGTCAGCCCAAGAAAAAATGCCTTACCTCTACGGTGATGAAGATTTCCTCCAAGTGACTGGCAAAGTTTTCCATCTGAGCAATCTGCTCTTCCAACTTGCACATATTTTTATGAATCTCCTCCTACCAAAACACCCAGTGTGATTCTTAGTATGTCTGAACACTATTTTTGAGGGACCGCAGTACACTTGTATTACTCTTACCCTTTCGCTTTCCACAGCACTGGGGAGCTGTGCCACCTCATGATCCTTGTGTTCACCAAACAGTTTGTCAAAAGCTCGGATTGGCATCTTGCAGGTAGAGCAAAAAACATTTGCTGCTTCCTCCTCCTCACTGACAGCCTGACTGCTCCACTCATCCGACATGCCGCCACTGCTAAGCCCCTCTCTGGACCATGTGTGGCGCTCAGCCTCATCCTCTGCTCTGGCTTTGCTCTGATCTTCATCTTGAGAAGCCTCACCAGGAAATCCCTGCTGCTTTGTGCTTTGACTTTGATCTTTCACTGGAGAGCTGCTTTTTGATGCATTATATATGGAGCCTTGTGATCCTGCTTTTTCTGTGCGAGCAGGTGGCCATCTGCTTTCCACCATCTCCAGATGTCCTCCAAGAAGCTCAAGCTCTTTTTCTCTATCCTCATCAAGTCCATACATCTTAGCCAACTCTGCAACCTCCTTTTCCAAGTCATATCCAGCTTCTTGCGAGCGCTGAAATTTTTCGCTACTCAATGCAGATTCCTTTCTGGTATCCCCCAGAGATCTGTCTTCTTGACCAGATGGCTCTTCGGGAAAGATATCAAACCTCTCCTTTGATCCATAAAGATCCATGTGATAAAATATCAAGCCTTCAGCCTCACTAGACTCTGGGACTGGTGGGGAAGCTGAATGACTGGGCGACTGGTAACTAGTTTCATACTCTCTTGTGCTGCCAGATCTGGATGACATTGGTATCCTCAGTGGGGCTTTTGAGATGAGTCTCAAACCTGTAAAAGGTAAGAAAGATCCTTAGCTACATACTTAGATATCAAGCATGAGTTTTTCTTGCTTAAAAATATACAGATGGAATAGGTTTGGCTGAGGACTGCTCAGGGCCTGGAGGTAGGCATGGGAAAGACCAAAGCTGATAGCGAAGCCACGGGAAGCTTGTTTTTTCTTGCCTCCATGCAAGCCGTCTCTGGTGTGCATTCTATGTTTTCTGAGTGGCTCATTTGTGACCCTGATGTCTGATTTCCAAACTGTGGAATAGTCCTGTCCTCAGCTCAACACTGCGACTGTGCTTCAGGTGCACGTAGTGCTGTTCTGTGCAATTGGAGATGGCCTGGTTTGAAGTCTGCTCACCCTTCAGCTGCTGTCAACTGCTCTTTCTCAACTGTCAGCCAGGCATACTGTAGGATGCCCTCTCTTGTGACCACTGATGCCATATGACGCAATAGTAAATGCCCTGAAAAATCCTGTTCTGGATTTTTCAAGTTGCCATTCTTGATACTGAAACTTGAGGTTTCTTTTAACATTATTCTCAGTCCAGGTCTCAGGTCCTTTCTACAAAACAGGGAAAAATACTGCCCTTTGGGGGTCCTCAGGTGCTGTGAAAATATGTATTTTAACATAAATGAAGCTCAGAAAAAAGATCGATGATGATCCCCATGATAAAGCATAGAGTAATTAGGAAGCAAGGCAGGTCATTGGCCCCTGAATTGAGAGAAGCCTGCTCTGACCTGGAGCTTGCACACTTTGTTCATTCTGTGCAACGTGGGAGGTGCAAAAAGAGCATATGGATGCGAAATGCAAAGCTGTATGATAAAGCAGATGCATGTGGGACAACAGTAAAGGTGCAAGGGCAATCTTAACCCTGACTCCCCAAGCCCACTCTTTCCAACCAGCACGTATTAACAACAGCACGTGAAACAATGCTAGTACAGAGGGACCACATGGTGCTCTGTCAGAGCTGCAACATCCCTGCGGTCCTCCACTGTTCACCAGCACTAACAAAATCGCGGCCACAAAACTACTCAGGTCAATTTTCTCAGCAGTTTACTACTACAATCAAAAGAGTTCATGGAAAGATTTCAGCTGAATATTAATGAACCTATAGTTACATCTAGTCCTAGCTCAGTGAAGCATATGAAAGCTTTAAAACCACTTTCTCGCAGAAAAAAGCCAAAAGGTCAGTCAGACATTAAGGTTACCAGAGCTTCTGCAGCAGCTTTTACATAAGCTTTGCTTTCAAACTGCTTTTTATGGTCTTCGTAGTTTTGAGTACTTGCTATCACTTCAAATTTATTTCATCAATATTTTACTAATATTCCTGAGGATTACTTAGCTAACAAAGTCAACACAGTCAGTGACTTATTAGAAAGCAACTTCTCGAACCAGTGAAAAATGTTAAGAAACTCCCAACTCTCCAGTTTTATATCAATGACTGAAAACAGTCCAGCCTACCAGATCTGCAAGACAACACACACAGAAGTTCAGCGTTTGTCTTCTGGCACTGCAGACATGGGTGTGGATTCTACAGCTAGCAATATCTTACTCTAGACAAAAACACTGAAGTTAGGCAGAAATACTATTTATGCTAAAGGTGATAAAATAAATCATGCAAATTTTAACATATTAAACAGAGAAAAGGTCTTGACACATACCAGAAAATGTTGTCTGGCTCCCACAAAGACTTTTTTCCCCATAATTATAACAATAAGGCTTGCTTTAGAAGCTACTACTAACTAGAAAAGTGAATTAACAAGTATTTTTCCTACCAAAATGGTAGCAATTAAATTACATAAATTAAAATGAACATAATTAAGCTCGTCTGGAACCCTGCTGCCTAAATAAGATTTTCAGATGAGTGCTCAGTGTTTGCTCAGTTTACAGGCACAGATACAATTACAGTGAAGAATGTTTAAGTCCGTGACCATCAATTATCGAAAATATATAACAAAGAATGTTACTGCCTGAACACTTGCCTTCTATCTTAAGACGTCGTAAGTTCTTCTGATAGCTCAGATGGCATCAAACTTCACATTTATTTCCCCTAGTAAAAATTAATTCACACGAAAGCAATTCCCTGCCACTTTCCTATGACTGCAGTTGGAAGACTTATTACCGTAACCCTAGACCGGCTCTTTGCTCAGGGGACATACCAGCAATGAGCAATGGAACAAATATAGATGTGCCCTGGCTGTCCTTCAGCAGCGTGCTGCTTGAGTGTCACCAGGATGAATGTCAAACGCCGAGAAAAGGCTCTGAAGGTGGATTCCTGGATCTGAAGTACTTGGAACAATTATACAGACACCTTGCTAAAGCCAGAGCACCCTCTCACTTTCTGAGCTGGTATTAATAAACGCAGCAGAGTGCAGTCATTGACTCTAGGTGTGATTTCCAAGGCTGTGGTGCTAGGCAGAGTATGGTGTGTGGGATACACAAAACGTGCACTCTGCACAAATTCAAACGGCTGGAGGCATACTTACAGCATTGCTGCATATTTAAATGGAAGTATCTGTTCTGTTCTTTGCAAAAGTTTAATGGCAAAGTCCTTCTCTCTATTAAATTAGCAGAAGCTTTACTATGGGGTTGAGTTGGAATCAAGATCAGATTCTAGAAACAAATATTAAAACCCCAGAATTTAGAAAAAAATCAGAAATCATAATGTTGCATACACTATTATACATATACATACATCCCCACCCTGTATCTGTACGCTAGACCACTGGAAAGCTAATTATAGTGAAGAAAGTGGCCAATGGCCCAGCTAGGGAGGGTTTTCACGGGAACATATCCCCTCAGTCTGCGCTCAGTAGTGGTTCACCTGATAAAAACCAGGCTGTGTATTACCACTGATTATTGTGATTACTGTAGCACTTGAGCTTTACGTATCCACTCAAGCCCACAGTTGTCCAGCATACATAATCTTCTGCTTGTGAACGTGCTACTGAGCCAGCCCTGCTGGAAAGAGGTTTTTAAGCACTTTTGAGACCATTGCATTGTATACGTCTTGAGCTCAGGGGACAGCGCAAGGGGAAACGTCTGTTGGATCTTGTCACAGCTCTGCTTTTTCCTCCTTTTCCAATTAAACTTGGTGTCATTTCCTCACATTTCTAGCAGTGCAATTGTTTGCTGTTTTGGTGAGGAATTACAAGTTAATTACCCACGTAGTCATGATCTCATTGCCGCTGACAGTGCCTCTATCATCTGTGAGATCAGAGAAGAAATGTTTTCACATAAATGGTGTAGCCTTTGCTGAAATGTTAACTTTTATGCTGTCAGACGGATTTTATTAATTTTTCAAACGAGAACTTATTTTTGCCCTTATACTGTTAAGCTACACTATCTTGCAGGCTTAATTTATTGAAAAATTAGTAGTGCCAGCTTTGCTTCCAGAGACTAGAATCTAACATTCTGTTTACCATGAATTAAATTCAGCCTTGCACACAAGGCCTGAATAAGAGATAGGTGCTATATAAACACCCCTTTGCTCCCCGCTCCCCTCAGAGGCCCGTGAGGCGGTATTTAGGCGGTATAATAAGTATGACGGCCTTCGGACTGAGTTTGATTTAAGGACAAGCACCATTTGACTGCAAGGTGGTTTGCGGCCACGGCCCCTGGGCGTGTGGCACAGCAGGCGCCGGGGCCTGGGGCCACCCGGCACCCCCAGGGCTCGAATGCTGACAGAGGGTAGCGCGCCTCTCTCCATTTTGAAGGGCGGGGAAGGAGTGTGGGGCTTCGGCTGGCAACAACCTGTGAAATTTCACCGGTCCCATGGGAGTGATGCCGGGAAAACCGCTCGCGCACGGCAGCTTTCCCTCCGCCAGCGGCCACGGCAGTCAACGGCCCAAACCCGCGGGGCGCAGGAAAATGGCGGAGGCCTCCCGCGGTGCGGGGACGCCCTGAGGTAACGCCCGTGCTCCCTCCCGCAGGGCTGTCCGTCTTGTGCACCCTGCCCGCCGCTCTTCACAGGAATAACTGCTTATTCCACAAAAATAACCTTTTTTTTTTTTCCCCCCGCACACTCGGGCCTTTATGCGTGCGTTGCACGGGCCCGCCCTCCCACTCTTTTAATTTTATTATTCATTTTCGTGCCGGCTGTACGAGGGCCGCCCGCCCCGCCACGCTCCGGCGGCCACGCCTTGGCCCCGCCCCCCGGGCGACGTCCGCCAATGGGTCCGCGAGCTGCCGGTGACGCGGCGCGAGGGTCCCGCCCCCTCGCCGGCCGCGCGCGGCGCCTTTAAGGCTTGGCGGTTTCTGTTTTGCTCCGCGGGCGCGGGGGCTGCGCGGCCGCCGCCATCATGGAGCCGCAGCCCGACAGCCTGGAGGGGTGGGTGGCCGTGCGCGACACCGCCTTCGTCGAGCCTCAGCCGTCGCGGCTCCGCTTCCTCGTGGGCTGGAACGGCGTGGAGGGCGCGTTCGCCGTGACCTGCCACGGCCGGGCGGAGGCGCGGGCCCCGCAGAGCTGGGCCGGCCTCTTCTCGGCGCCGGCCCTGCGCGGCATCCACCGGCAGCTGGCGGCCGTCTGTCCGCGCCTGGAGCCCGCCTTCCCCGCGCTGCCGCCCACGCTGCCCGGCGCCGCCGCCGCCGCCGGCGGGCTCTGGGCCGTGCTGTTCCCCGGCGGCGCGGCGCCGGGCGAGGCCGAGGTGCAGGAGCTGTGCCGGGAGCTGGAGCTCTACCTGGGCTGGGCCCTGGAGCTCTGCGGTGGCCGTGTGGTGCTGGACGCCCTCTTCGCCCCCGACCGCTGCTGCGACGACGAGTACTTCGAGAGTCTCCACGAGCTCCGCGGGAGGGCCCTGCGCGGCCACCTGGCCCGGGCCAAGGAGGCCCTGCGGCGGGTACGGGCCCCGGGGCCGGGCGGGGGGGCGGAGGGGCCGCCCCGCAGCGCCGGCGGGGCCTGAGGGGGCCAGTGGCCTGGGCCGGCACCGCTGAGGGGGCCAGCAGGCGCCTCTGGCCTGGCCTGGGTCCGCTCACCTGAGGGAGCACAGCGGCCTGAGGCTGTCCCTGAGGGGTGCGGGGTGGGGATGCTGCAGGGCCACCCCCTGCTCTCCCTGCTGGCAGAAAAAGGTTTCCCTCGGTGTTGGACTGCCTTCACTGTTTCGTGCTGCAGCACAGCTCCCAGGTGCACCCGTCTGAGCCTCAGCTTTAGCACCTCTTGCTCACCTGGGAGTTGCACGCGTGAGGCTGGCAGCCTCTGCTGCAAGAGCTTCAGTTGCCCAGGTCAGACTCACGTTTGGGTAATGTGAGCGAGGGTGACCAAGTCACTAATACCATCTTGCTCACGGTATTGTCCAATATTCAGATTAGTGCTTACACAAACACTTTTTTGATGGTCTGGAAAGAGCTAAGTCAACTTTCTCAAGTACTGAGTGTCATCAGTCTTTGTAAGTGCTACTTTATTAAGTGGGGAATAAGCCAGCTCCGGGTGGGCAGTCAGTATAAGACATTGGGGTGCTTACTTAAGCTGCAAGTGCTCCTACAAAAACACATTGCTAAAAATACCCAGCAGTGTTGTGCAATGGGTGGAATGGTAACCAAAAGGGAGAGTACAATCATGCTCTAATTTTCTAACCTCCCTATGAAGGTCTCCGACTGCCTGTTTGCGGTAATACCTATAACTAGGGAATTCTCAGTCAGGTTTTTTATTAAAACCAAACTTAGCCATGGACCTATGCCAAATAGGTGTTTTGTAGCCAAAGAGATTGTGTTGGGTTTTTTTTAGGCCAGAATCTGACACTTATGATTGTACAAACTAATGATGACGTTAGCCCTTTCTCCCTTTAGTACCGTAAGTTTCTTCTTGCTGTAGATGTGTTCCTGGATTTTTTTCCCAGGAAGAAGTAAGCACGAATTTAAAGGATGGTATCTAGTAACGTGGTTGCAATTAGGACATAGGTATGTTAAACAAGAGTTAGAGATACTTGAAGCTCACCACTGTGTTGCTGCTATAGTTTACTTGCAGTATCTGTTTGCAGTCTATTTCCTGGCAAAGTAAGCTGAAAGGTATTTTATGAAAATGACCGTGCTTTGGAGGAAAGTTAAGACAGTTGGCTCTAGCCTTCTGTTAACTCTTTCAGTATTTAAAAGCTGTAACAACGTTACTATTTCAGAAAGACACTGTTTTAAAAAAGACAACTTCAGTTTACATGAACTTCATGTACAATGCTGTATACAAAAGCTATCGTTTCTGTAACTGACTATAACAGTTCACGGCCCGGTTAGAAATACATTCTAGCCACCATGCTCTTTTGCAAGCAACACAAGCATGTACAGCCATGTGGCAGTTTGGGGTTTGGTGGTTGAGTGTAACTCAGTGCCAGTTACTCTGCTATTTCCAACTATATTTTAGATATGGCTGTTGTGGTTTAACACGCTATAAAGTGGTGGTGTATTTGCAGGCCTAACAGGGACATAAATTCATTATATATTGCAGTCTAGACCAAGTTATGCAAGATTCAAGAAATAAAACCTGCCTCTTCTGGCACCAAACTAGCCTTAAGTATCAGAGCATCCTTCTCGCCTTTTTATGTCCATGTCCTTCTCAAATACTTCATCTTCTGGGCCAGGAAACTAATTCTGAAGAATGCAGAAGATACCGGTACAAGGTGGAAGAGAGTAGTATTGTGTAAATACCTCTTTTTTGCATGTGTGTTCAAAGACAAAGGAAAAAACCCAGGAGCGATACTGTTAAAACAACCAGAGGAGTCAGTTGGGCTAATGGCGAACCAGAATTCTATGAAAAGAATATCAAATTGTGTAAAAGCAAGGATTTTACTTTAAAACAGACAAGATGTCACCCCCCCAACCCCCTGTCCCCCCAAAAAAACCCACCTCACAACTCCAAACCCTTGTAATGAATGTCTCATGAGTTGACTTTAAAATTTCACTAATACTTCCCCTCTACTCACTACTTCCCCTCTACTCACTATAAACATTCTCCAGGAGCAGCGTGACCCTTGCTGCTTGCTTTGAGTATGGGAACCAGAAAGTGAACTGTCGTGTTTCTGTTTGGCTTTGACAGTGGGGAAACAGCAGGCTGTTAAATTGCTGCAGGTGGGCCCTGGGGACTGTGTCTGAGCTACCACGAGCTCCTGGGGAAGCCTAAGGGGCCGTGGGACTTCTGGGATTATCAGCAACGTTACAGTTCAGATCCTCTTGTTCCCCTGTCCCACCTGTGCCAGGCCTGGGGGGAGATGGGTGGGAAATGCCCTTGAGCTGACTTCCACAGATTTTTCCCTGGGGAAATGCCTCCACAGCTGGGAACTTTGCTCCTCCTGTCTTACCCCGACTCGGCTGGCAAGAGCAAAGGCGATGGTTTAATTTCGGTGCTTTTCAATTGCAACACAATCAAGCTTATGTTTCTAATGCTTTTTCTCATTGTTGTAGCACCAAACACCCACTGTTCCCTTCCCTCCTTACAGCGCTGTAGAGCAAACACTGTCCTTCCAGGAAGGTCTGTGTTTCTCAGTGGAACTTAGCTGTGTTCTCTCAGCTGGCTTGCTCTATCCTGGCACACAGAATGCACCATGGTCTCTGCTAGCTGCTGTCAAAGAAAAATCTTTGAAGCTTTGATTGGTACCAGTAAACAAATGCAATTGAGGGGAAGTTTCCAACTTTGTATTTGTCATAGAAGCAAATAAAGACCTTAAATAAGGACTAGCGTATCAGAAAGGCGGTGGTTCCATGGAAGAATTACAAAGTGTAGTATCACTAGAACTGAGATTAGAATAAACTATTATAAATTATACAAATGTTAAAAGAATTTAACTGCAGGGTATATCAGGAGTAGAAACCTGTTTCTGTATTCTTATTTATAAATGGAAATCTGATTTTTCTATGCCCGAAGTCAGAAATTCTGGATCCAGAAACTCATTTCATATTAGCAGGCATTTAGTAGTTGTGGAAGCAGTGCAAGAGCTAGTTTAAGAATACCTTACTTGTCCTTCCAGTACACAGACTTCCCCAGTTTCCCATTTGTGTTTATAAAAAGCAAGTCATCTGCACATAGCTATTAGAATTTCTGCGGTGGAAGCCCTAGGCGTGATATTCCTTGCAGTCTCCCAGTGCAATATGCAGCAATTAGTGCTTTTAACAGTGTGGTGTTAAAGATACGTCCAGCTAGGGGTGGCTGCTGAATGCCTGGCGTACACCTCCTGTGTCGTGGGAAGTCTTGCCTGTTCGTCGAGTGACAAACGGCAGGTCCTTTCCACGAAAGCTCGTCAGCAGTCAGCACACACGAATGCAAAGCAGCTAAGTCTGATTTACCTTTTATCCCGCTAGGTTCTTCAGCAGCATAAAAATGCTGACACGATGGTGGCTTTGATGAAGGTTTATGAAGAAGAAGACGAAGCTTATCAGGATTTGGTCACCATGGCAACACAATTCTACCAGTATTTACTGCAGCCCTTCAGAGATATGCGTGAGCTGGCGACACTGTACAAACTGGAAATCCTGGTAGGTCTGCCTTTACAAAGTGAAAGGCCAAGTTACATAGTAGGGCATCAGCTGCTCTTGGAGCAGTTTAGGCTCAAATCACTTAATATTCCCTACTTCTGTCTGTACCTACTTTTTTTGACCCTGTCAAGCCACCAAACGTGACTGAGAAATTCAAAGCTAGGGCAGAACCGCTCTCAGAGTCCGTGGTATTGGCTTGAATAGAACTGCAGCTGTCTTCCCACCAGTGTCCCACTTCCCTCTGTTTTGAGGAATTAAAAGGAAAAGATCTCCAAGCTCCACCTCTCTGGGGTTTACTCTCTGGTAGGCTGTATTTACAGCGATCTAAGCAGCCTTCGTTGTGCCACCTTCAGTGGGATTAGTTTGCGACATTGAGAATGCCATCACCCAGCAATGCTGATGCACCAGATCAGCTCAGTTGTGGTGGTAGAACAGAAGGCAGAGGAGACCTTACCACAGAAAGCAGCTTTCTATTGCTGCTACAGCCTGCTAGAAGTACAGATTAAAACATGTCAGTTGTCACTTCGTTCATTTAATTTTTATGTGCATCTTAAACTGGAAGCACACACTGAAATTTATGATGCCCCTGGAAAAGACAGCTATCTACTATTTTGATTTTTCCTTAAATAGTCTGTTAAAATTAAAGTGAGCTGTTAATGTTCTAGAAAAGAGCACAACAGTTTTAAGTTTAGACTAAGGTTCTTGGATACTGAAGGTCTAAATCTGTGAAGATAAAATATCTAGTATGCTGTACTGAAAATTAAAGTGAAAATTGGAATAGGTGAAACACAAAGTTTGTTTCTGTATAAAAAAAACTCAGAAGGATGTTTAGGCTCATTTGAAATCTAATTCTTTAAAAAAAAAATTTGAATACTAATCTTGTACCCATGTACCCTTTGTGGACTTGAAAATACTCTCTTATGTTTCTTTCCTATATCCCTGTTCCTGTGTGAAAGAACTGCCAAACTGGAGAACCTGACAGTGCAATGTGCTGTCAACACGTGGGGAAAAATAGAAGAGAACATTGCACGTAGAAGAGTGCTTTTGAGTTACTTTTAGTAACAACTAAAAACACTTGTGTTGGACATGATTTTTAAGATGATAGTTTAAAAATATTTTAAGAAATAAATTAATCCAGAGTTAAGCGTGAAGTCATAATTGTGGAACAAAGGTTCTGAGTTAGCCCAGAGAAGGAAGAACAACGCAACACACAGGCATGAATAGTGATTCACTTTGTGTCGGGTGAGGGGTCACGTTTGCCACCGTGCTCTGCCTTGCTTGAAATGTCTCTACGTATAGCATAATGTGGGCAGCACCACTGTGGTAATCAGTTGGCAACTGAGAATTTTGTCTCCTTGCAGAAATCTTTGCAGTATGATAATTTGGGGCCTAAAAGAGTAGCAGCTTTGCAGAAAGATGCTGAAGAATGGACTAAGCGAGCCGAGAATGCTGTGTGCTCCATTCAGGATATCACTGTGAACTACTTCAAGGAAACTGTAAAGGCTCTGGCAGGTAATCAGAATGATTTACACAAAAGGTTGTGTAAACACTTGACTTAGGGAACTGAGAGCTCTTTTTGTCACCTTTGATGATCTCTCTCTGCAGACCCTGAGGTTAGGATGAGTGTCCAGCTTAAGAAAGCAGCATTTTATTCACTTAAGATTTGTATCTTTTAACCAATTTGGTTTACAGCTTGCATTTGGCTTGCACACAAACATTATCAAGGCCTGAGACTTACGGCTGCAAACCTCTGAACAAAAACCATGCACACTTTTAACGCTTGATAAGCAAGCCTCAAGGATTTCAGCATGTTAACTGAGTAGATCGCTGTGTAACCGTTAAGGCATGTTTCCATGGTACAATGAAGTATTTTACTTACATATATAAAGTCATAAATTCAACCTTTTAGTCTTGTAACTTCTAAAGAAGCTCCAGAAATTGTTTAATAGCATCAGCATTTTTAGTACTGCAGCTATAGTAGAAACACACAAGGGCTATTAGTACACTGCATTTCTCATCTCGTATTGCAATGTTTTAATCCGCAGCAATGCACAAACAGATGGAACAAGATCAGGAAAGATTTGGTAAAACTACCTGGGCATCAGCTTTGCCACGACTAGAAAATCTGAAGTGTATGTTAGCTAAAGAAACCCTTCAGCATCTGAGGGCAAGAGAGTTGTGCCTGAAACAGAAGAGAGCTGGCATTCAGAAAAACGTAAGACCTTGAAAAGCCACCTTTTCTGTCACTGTTTTGTGAAGGGCTGATCAAAACCTACCGAAGTGGTCATGGGAGTACACTTTCAAAGTCTTTGTCTATGAAACAGCTTAGGTTTTCAACATGGTTTTAAGTTGCGGAAAAATGCGTGTCTCCAGTTTTTTAAAGTTGCTCCTGCACATATGAGGACACTTAGCAAAGGTTAAGATACGTGCTTTTACAGTTCAAGTGTCATGTTAGCATTTGTGATATTAACCTTTAAAATTGTTAGTTTTAGGGAGAGAAAGACCAGATATTATTTTCAGAGGACACTGCAAAATAAAGATACTTATTGAATTTTAATCTTCTGATCTTCTTGATTTGATGCCATCTAACTGCTGCTAGGAGTACCTGATATTTATTTTCCGAGAGTAGTGTACTGCACCATATATAATTGTTTTCAGGAGCAGTATTATTTGTGCAGATTATGATGAAGTCTTTCTTGGTAGACTTAAGGTAAAATTACACTTCAGGTTAGTAAGGCGCTCTGCCCCTCTGAGTTTCTGCTCCAAGCCATTTCTAATGATCTGTTGTTTCCATACCAGAGCACCTCAGCAGCTGCCAGTTAGGCCAGGCTCCGTACAGGTATTTGTGCATCCATGCATGTTTCATGTGTGCATATTTTATTATTAATGCTTTTTATTTTCTATTTGGGGCTGTACAGATGGAGAACCTCAGTGAACAAGAAGAGAATCTAACTGTAGTGGAGGAGCTGGAAATACAGTATTATGAAACGCAGCTGGAATTATATAATGTACAGCTTGAAGTACTGAAACATGAAGAGATGCTGCTTATTGTACAGTTGGACACTTTGAGGAGACAGATTAAAGGTAAGAACAAGCAAATATTTAAGCACATATCCAAAACAGGAGTGATATAGCCTGCTCTCTTTTCACTTAAGGAAAAAAAAAAGATGATTATCACTGCTCAGGTCTTGATAGTAGAAAGCATCACTGGAAAACATTGATGCCGTGGCACCATCTGATATTTTGTCTTCTGACTAATTAGACACTAATTTGAAAAAAAAAGCCACACTGGTAGCTCATCTTGACAGCAGCTGTGATATGTGCATGCATTGGTTTAGCGTATGGAATAACTTATATTGAAAATACTTAACTGCTCTCGTAGTTACAGGATCTATGCATAGAAACTGTGGATATCATGACCGGCTGAAATGGGTCCTGAAATTCGTCACAAATGTGTTGTAATTTAACATGTAGAAATTGCAACATCCTGTAATGACAAAAAGAGGTGATTATAGCTAGGTGGTACTTGAGTACTGCTATATTGCAGTTTAAGTGTCTCTTCGTAACATATTTATGACCAAATTAGGCACCAGTCTTGCTTATGCTTATTTGTGCTTAGGAATTCTCTATTACTGTGTACACTGTGAAGTAAACATTGCTCCTGCTTGTTGCATAATTAAAACCTGGTAAATAGTAAAATAAGTCACCCAGTGTTGATCAGAACAGTCTTCAGTTTTCCAGGAAAACTCCAGTTGGTGAAGGTAGGAGTTAAAGCACAGAGAGACATTTGAAAGAGGAAGCGAAATAACAACAAATGCTAACAGCATAAATTTGATCCTGCAAAGCACCCCTGTGAGTAACATCACATGTTTGCGTAAGACTTTGAAGGACCAAGCTCGGCTCTGGAGCATTACACTGTCTAGTAACTAACTCACTGCCTTCAGTGGCTTTTAAAATGTCATTAGTTCTTTAAATGTTTAAATAACTGTGGCAATTTTTGGGTTTTTAAAAAAATGCCAAATGCCTTTTTAGAGAAACAGGATGAAGTTGTTTACTATGATACATGTGAAAATCCTGAGGAGCTCCAGGTCATTGAGCAGACAATGGGACAACATTACGCTAACTTGTCAGAAATGACGATGCTGAGGCAGAAGACTAAGCAGTTGGAGACAAAGCGTGGGACTGTCTGTGCGAGGAGAGCCTACCTCAGGAACAAAAAAGTAAATGCAGTCCTGGAGATGTGCATTTTCTTCAGCTGTTGTCTTGAATCACGAGGGATGGACAGGAAACAAGTAGGGAAGCTTTGGGTGGAGCGTACAAGATGATACGTGACTCAATGCCAAGGCTGCCGAACAGAAAGAGGGGCAATGTGATTTTAAGCCAGCTTTACACTCCACTGTGTGGTGCATGTGCCTCTCTAGTTTATTAAGAGAGCACAGACTTACATGGGTGACCCAGGAGGTGTTTCCCCCATCAGCTAAACCTTACCAGAGCCCTGCTGTGGCCAGCTGGAGCTTTGCCCTGGCAGCCTTTTACAAATCAGCTGCAGTACAGGAGGAAACCTGGCCTGCAATGAAGGAAGCTGCAGTGACAGAACAATCCACACAGTGATGCTTACTTTGCCTTTGAATGGGAGGGAGGGGAAAATTTAACTGCTGCAATTCTCTCTCCAGCCTCTCGGTTCTGTGCAAAGGGCAGTTTTTTCCTTTGTTTCCCATGTAGAGCAGAACACTAGGAAGACACAAGTGAGATCACAGTTGACTCTCATGAACCTTCCCAGTGAACCCTTACACCTGCGCAGTCCTGCTGGGGCAGAGAGTTTAAGCTCAAGTCTGTCTGGCCTTTTACCCCTCACTAGCCTGGACAAAATGGGAATGACATTGGAAATGGTTTTTGAGCCATCATTTGTCTCTTGCTTGCAACTGCTTCCTCGGCAGACACTTCCTTTGCTTCTGTTTTCATTCACTTAATTACTGTCTGTTGGTTATATAACACTAAAGCCAAATGCCAGATGATTTGCAAACGCTTACCCAGCCATGTGGATAATCCCCCTCTGTACAGTGACAAATAGCGACTCCCAGAGAAAATACTGAAGCCTGCAGCTTCTCTGCAGCACTTTGTAACTAATGGAAGGTACCCCTGTTAGGCATTCATTGTGCTTCCCATACCTTTGCTTCCCCGGCTTTTGAACTTGGGAGCTATGGCAAATAAGGGACAGGGGGAAAGTAGCCTTGTATTTTTGTAATGCCCTGCTAGCTTCCCTCTTGCCTTCTTCCTCATGTCTTTGCACCCCTTCCCTCCAGCTGGTACCTGGGTGAAATTTCTTCAGAGCTTGTTTCTGCTTTTTTTTTTCTTTATTCTCTTTTTTTTTAACCTAAATGTGAGACAGAGGGATTGGTTCAGATCTGGGTATATTTCCTCTGCAGCATGAATAACTCTATCACTAATTAGGAGAACAAAAGATCCCATTGGCTTTAGCCATGAAGGAGACCCACAGATTTCACCTTCAGGGTCTCACATCTGTCGCTGGTTGAGCTTAGCCATCCTTCTTGGCACAGCCAAGCACTTGGCCTTGGTCGCTGTTTAGTGGCTTGAGCACAGGAGTTAATGGCACAGATGGTGCACGGTAAATGTGAACTAACCAAGGGTTGCATGAATTTTGCTGTTCTACCAGGATCAATGTGAAGCAAGCCATCGGCAGAGACTGCAACAGGCAGAAGAGAGCAAAAAACGCTTCCAGCAGCATCACAGCATACAGATAGTGAGTACTGAATAGCAGCCTTGGAGAATCTGGCAGCTGCTTGTTTTCACACACTAATGCTCACTTACTTGTGTTTTAATGCAGAAGAGAGACAAGCAAAAAGAGGAGGAGAAAAAGAAAAAAGCTTGGATAAGCCAGGAACGTCAGAAAACACTGGAGAGGCTGAAAACATTCAGAGAGGCAAGTACTGTGAACTACAGTAGTCCTAAATGGTGTCAGAACACAGCATCAGAAAGTAGCCATAGCTCACCTGTGAGCACGGTGCAAATCAGAGACCACCATTTGGATAGCCTAAAATCGGATTGTGTGTAATGAGTCAAGAGGATTAAATCCACTGAGGATATAGTTTCCAGATGCCAAACCTGTTGCAAAGAATACAAGTGAGGAAATGGCTTTGAAAGAAATACCTTGGTATTCATTTAAATCTGTTCAGGGTTGAATTTTCTGCTTGAATGGGTGAGTGGGACAGGTCTGTACTCTGTGGCTTTTTGTCTCTTTGGGGTTGATGTTTTGGCCAGTCCAATGGAGATGTGACCTCCTGCCTTATGATTTGTTTTTCAGAAGTGTCCAGCTCATGTTGTTCTGAAAACATCTCGTCCCCAGCATCTCAGTCCCAAGTTGCCACGAAGTGTCGCTCAGCAGGTCGCAGTACTGTCCCCTCCACCTTTGTCGAGAGCAAGGGCAGCCCCAGAGCAGCCAAAGAGCATACTGCTAGTAGAAGCCAAAGAATCAAAAGCTTCACATCGGAATACCCCAGCAGATATCCCTGTCCGGATTTTTGTTACTGATGGTGACACAGAGCAACAAAAGCACAGCGAGAGATTGACGGTCTCTCCGTCCTCCCCCCCCCTCCCACCTCCTCCGCCCCCTCCTCCTTTACCCCCTCCTCCCCCACCTCCCCCCTTACCTCTCCAGTTAAAGACACCATCAGCCACAGAGGATAAGCCACTTCCCCTTAGCTCCGATAGCCCTACAGAAAGCCCTGCACTGCACAAACAGGATGACTCATCCAGGAGGCCTATAAATAATTACATAGGTAAGAAGGCTTACATCGACTGGTGGTTTTTTTTCTTCATTTCCTGTATTCTTCTGTTCTCCCTCTCTCTGGTCCTCGACAGGAATAGCGTGCAGTCTTGCTCAAGAGAACGAAGCTCTTGGAAAGCTTAGTCTAAGGAACCACATACAATAACACTGACCATAACTCAGGATGTTAAATGAGTAACAATGATTTGTGTATCCCGTTTGATACACTTCACAGGGTCCTGATGCTGAGAGTGTGTGACTCAGCGTTTTTGGGGAAGTGCTGTCAAATTGGATAGGTCGATCTTTTAGGACATTTGGACTTGAATCTCTGCTGGAATCCTACATTTATTAAGTACAGCCTTACAAGTTAGTTTAAACCACGCTTAATCACAGCACTACTGGTTCTGTGGAGATCTTAATTCAGGACCCGCATTTCTTATGAGACTGAAAATCCTACTGCTGTGATAGGCAGGAAGGTGTCAGAAGAAATGCCAAGGAGAGGGGGTTCTTTCATGTTCGGTGAGAAGCAACTTTTATTGCCAGGTTTGTTCTTGCCACAATTTTGCAACATTTGAACCAAATGTGATATTTTGATTGAGGATTAATCACCTGTCCAGTCAGAAGACCACTGTGGGTAAATTTGTGGTTGTACTAAGGCTACATTTCAGTGTTTATGATTTATGTGCTACAGAGCTGGCAGTTAGGATGCTTGCGTTTCTAAGGTATGCACAGCCTGTGTCCACTTACAATTTACTCGGTTTCTAAATAAAGGTTTCTTAAGAGAATTCCTGCAGAATTCAACCAGGATTTGAAAGGCTGATGGATAGCTTTGGCATACTAACATTCCTAGGGCAAAAATTCTGTTCTGTTACACCTCTGCTTTGGTAGCAAGATCATGCTGGTGTAATTGAAGGCTGAACTCAGCAATTGAAACAGTAGTTTGAATGAGAATAGAGCTCAGCAGCCTCCCGAGGCTGCACTGGTTACATCCTGCTAACAGGCTTATTTTTTATCTCTAAAGCAAGTAGGTATTTTGACTGTGTCAGGGAGATTGATCTGAGTTGGAAGGCAGCAATTTTTATTGGCATTTTTCACAGTGGAGCTTATGCTAGAATGAAGCATGTCTTTAAATGTGGTACGTTCCTTTTTCTTTTCAGACTATTCACAATACATCTAAGCAGTCTTTGTATCCTCCCAGTTGAGGGGCAAACCACAGGCAGACGTACCAAGGAAAGTTCAGCATTTTCAGTTCTTCCAAGGTGTGGGGAAGTACAAGCAGCTGAAGGGCTGAGACGCAGTCAGGTTACCGTGGCAAACTGCTGTGCATCGAGTGGATCAGTGTGCGGACTTCAGTCTGGGAGGTCCATGGGATAACTCTGCCACAGATACTCTTAAGAAGCTTTGATTAGCAACAGGAGTTGTACACCAGAGTAGTCTGATTCCTACTGGAACAGCCTTGCTAGTAGCTAATATTTATTACCGTTCACAGCCTAACATTGATGTCCTTTCATTATTTTTGGATAAGAGAAATCCCTTTTTGGTTTTTGGAGAGATCCGATTGGTTGTTTACGCCTATTTCATGAAGAAAACCAGCGTGCTAATTGCTGTGATAGTAATCGATAAAATACTGCCGCAGGAACTTACTGAAACAGCTTCATAAACAGGTTGTTTTTAGCTACACGTGGGCTACTCATGTCTTTGCACATGAAAAGCCAGGAGAGGTTCATATTCTGGTGTTGAAAATATTGTCTGTAATGTGTTAACGTACTTTCCAAGGGGAACTTCTTTTATAATTTGTTAGTCTGACTAGTCTTTTACCAGGCAGCCCATTTGATTAATGGACTTAAGACTTCCTTACCTGAAGGCTTTGTAAGACAACTTGATGGATCTTTGCTTGATCCTTTTCTGGCATCTCAGTCTCTGAAGGTACCACAGGATTTCGCAGAATGTTACATTTCAGGTGCTTGATGTTAATCACATAACCTTCTGTGCACTGCGCATGGCAAAAGTACTTCTAGCTGTGAGGCACAGATGGTCTGAACCTACGGCTGTAGGAGTCAACTGCTGTCCAGGGAAACTTGCCTCCCTGTCCGACAGTCTGAAGCTACCAACAAGGAATCCAACAGAAAGAGTAAAACACAAATTACAGTGTGCATCAAGAGAACTAGTGGAAGCTCTCTCAGTATGGTGTCCTTTATGGTCTGAAGTTCAGAAACATACGCCTGAGATTTAAATCATGTTGTAAAATGGGAATTATTTTTTAAGTCCGTACAGAAAAGAGCTGCCTGCCTGCCTGCCTGCTTAGGGCCTGATCTGGCTCCCACTGGCTTCAGTGGTGCAGTTTCAAGCCCTTCTACTCAAATTCTTTCATTTTTCTCTTGGCTGAGCAAAAATGCAATTGGCAGTCTCAGCAGGCGTCTGAGCAAGCTAGGAGGAATGGTAGATTGTTTCTAATACTGAAGGCAAGAGATTTTTTTGGTTCAATGAGATTTTTTTGAAAGCCCATAAAGTTGTAATGAAAAAGAAGCATCCTCCTTTGTGTATAATTTCTTCCTTAGAGCACAACCTCGTGTAATGTTGGAGAGGTGTTGGATTCTCAATTCAAGATAGAAGAGCTTTAACTGCTTTTTAAAAGCAGTTCCAGAGCCTGGTGTTGCAGAACCTTGAAAGAGTCTGTGCCAGAACAGACCAGTCTTTTTCCTGTCTCTAGCAAAGATGAAGGGAAGAACCCTGAACGCTTGGTAGGGTTTTATACCTCTAAGTGTAGTTGTCTTGTTCTTTCTTCTGGTAACAATAGATTTATCTGTTGCAGGTTCCATGGACGAGGTTTTGGCTTCTCTGAAACGCGGTGAAGTTCACCTTCGCAAAGCGGAACAGCCAAATCCGTATGCCTCTGTAAAAGACAACATCCTCTCTGCCATAAGGCAAGGAGTTAAACTAAGAAAAGTGAATCGAGATACTGAGAAAGATGTCAGTAAAGGATCCACTAATGAGCTAGAGAGAAGCATTAAGGCAGCCATCCAGAGAATTAAGAAAGTGTCTGCTGATTCTGAAGAAGAGGAGAACAATGATCAGAATAATGGAGAATGGGACAGCTAACCAATTCAGAGTAACAGACTTACTGACTGGAACAGAATGTGTGTGTCTCATTTTGCACATTGTGGAAGACTGTCCCTTTCAAAATGAAAGAACAGTGTGATTGTGTGTGTTCTCATAGTCCAAAATGTCTTGTAAAGTAAAAGAATCCTGTTGATTTTCTATAGGAGCTGCAGATTCTTATTTTTGCATGAGAAATCATACTCCAAATTATGCTTGCATTAATAGGTATTTCTGGCTCAACCATGTAGAGTTTTCACCACATCCGAAGACAGCTAAAATGTTGGATTGAAACATACATTATTTAGGTTGTTACTACACAGTAGTTAATGCTATCACAACGAAGTTTAAGGAGTGAAAAACTAACTGAAAATCTATTTTGTCAGATAAAAGTAGAACCAAATCCGTGGTGATAGAGGCAGACCAGAAAACTTAGCGTAATCTGGAACCTCTCATTCCTACCTCCATTGTCCAGAAAATTCCTTAACATTTTGCTTGTCTAATACAGCTCTCTCTCAAATAAGTATGTATCTCAAATGGATACTCCGTTTATCATTATGTTATAAAATGTGCACTTATGAATGGGTTTGATAATGCTGATGGGGAAAATTAGTATCAAGTTTGAAATAAACACTACTGTAGTAATTACTGAAAAGTTTACTTTTTAGCTGGAAGCTTAAATATGGAGAATTTTTAGATGCTAAGTGGTTTTTCATACATCTACATTTGCAATGAACTGTTGGCATGAAAGAAAGAGCCAAAATATTGTATATAATTTCTGGGATCTAGCCCTGTAATACAGAGCTGCATTTCTCCACTGAGAACGTCGATACATGTTTATAGCTACTCTCATGAATTTAAATTACCTGATAGCCTTATAAATGGCAGATATTTGCATTGTGCCTGGAACCTGACTGTTTAAAAATTCAGCTACATTCAATTTAGAGGCTGTTTCTATTTTGGGTAGATGGTGACAAAAATGACTCAAAGTTCCTTTTGGAGTTTATACTGACCCTTAATAAAAATACATCCTGACAGAAGAAGTGCATTCAGTGTGCTGTCATTTTAGGATACTGCTGTGAGGTAAGCGTTACTTACACCATGGTACTCTGGTTTTTGGTAGCAAGTGGCAGCCATACAGCAGCTGCGCTCTCACTAACGGTATATGTAAATGCCCTTATTTTCTCAAATATTTATGAATTGTAATTTGGTAACAAAATTGCAAATACGGTGCTTTAATTCCCTGTTTTACTGTAGAGTAGCAGATCTGTTTAATCAGCACAGTAAATATGTGTGCAACAGTTTTCATGCGAGAAGCAGAAGCAGCAGCTGGGGGTTCATTTTTTACTGTTTCAGCACCTACTGCTATTTGGAAGTCAGAAAAAAACGACTTTTTTTTTTTTTTGTCCACCGCCATCAAACCGAACGGAGACAAAAGCGGCAGCAGCACAGGTCAGTTCTTACTCAACACTTCTGACACGGTGTCTGCGGAGGGGAGCTGGCGGGCACGATGCCGCAGCGCGCCCACGCCACCCTGCCTGCCCCTGAGCTCGACCTGGGTGCGAGGGCCAGGCTGAACTGGGGGGGGAGCAGGGGCGGATTTATTGCACGTTCAGGCTTCAGCATCCCAAATGCCGAATGCTCCCCATAGACTGGAACTGAGGACAAAATCTGGTCCTTCGAGAGCGGAGATCTCTTCCCCAGGGTTACCCTGGGCAGAGGGGGTGCTCGGCCAGCGGCGCGGGGAGGGCGGAGGGGGGCTGGTGCTGGGGCTGACAGCTGCTGTCACGCACGCTGTGCCCTTTGGCAGTGCAGTTATTTAAAGCCGAGGGAAAGGGCGCAGAGGCTCAGCTGCCTTCCCGCGGCTGGTCCCTCCTGCCAAATGGCAGCTCAGAGTCCAGGGCAGAGCCCTTCGCCGTTTTATTACTATGATTGAATTCTCAGCTACAGTGCTAGGGAGTTAAATGCAGCAGTTTAAAATATGCAGAGAATAAGTGAGTCGCAATTTCTCCAACAAATCTTACAGCTTTTGTGTGTTTAGCAGCAGCAATTTTATGCGGAGGAGGCCGTCTGAGTAACAGTGACACTGGACAGTGATTTCTCCTACCTAGAGTTTTCTTTTGCAGCCGTGCCTGAAGCTCAGGTAGGGGCTGATCTCAGGTGTTCAACAGAGCTCTGTACATCCCAGGCTTAAAAACTTCCTTAAAAGCCCACTCAGAAACCACCTGAATGCACCTGTTCTCTGAAGCCCACTTTGTTTGCAGTATGGCCAACAGACCTGCTCTGTGAAAAATGTGCTGCAGCAATCTTCCAGTTGGCGTGGAAGACCTCACCTGTATCAAGTATCCTTGCCGCTTGGTTCACTACCAAAATTTGAAGGATGCTACTCAGCAGAGAATGAGCCCTGATGGGAACAGGGCTCCCAGGACGCAGAGCAGCGCTTGCACAGCCGCAGCGCCAGGGGACGATGGTGGGGTCCCGGCCATGCCCGCGGGTGCAGCTCCTGGCAAGATGCAGCCGCTGGAGCACCAATGCTCCTGGATGTCAGAAACATGACCAGGGAAAACACCGAAAGCACTGGCGTTAGCCTCAAGAAGAGAGCAGTCTTCAAATACGGAAGAGGCTGCTGCAAAGAGGAGGGGAGTAATTTGTTCTGCGTGTTCACAGGGAGATAACGGGCTTAAATTACAGCCAGAAGGATCAGGTCAATGGTAGGAAAACCTTTCTAACAGTGAGAGCAGAGAGGTGCAGGGACAGACTGCCTGGGAAGGTAGTGGAGTTTCTGTCACTGGCAATCTTTAAAAGCAGGTTAGACAAACACACCCTGAGGTGCTGGTGGTATTGCTGACGCGCTGCGGCAGGGAGAGGTTTGCAGCCTGTGGCCAGCCGATGCATGTGAGCTCTTCGTTGTACTGCCTTGAGGCTCAGTTTGCTCCGTGGCAGAAGCCACAGCTCGTTTTCTGAGAGATGCCCAAATGTAAGAAGAATGAAATAAAACCTTACTGAATCACCCTCAGATTCTTCTTCTGGCTCTCCACGACTATGACCTGTCCTGTGCCGCTGGCACTGGCCTGCGGAGGGAATAGTCGGTAGGAAATGGTCCCAGTGCCCCGAGGCTGATTTACGCCAGGTTGATGGGGCGCTCAAGAGAAGCAACCTGCAAGTGTCGAGAGGAGAGAGGCCTTAACCTGGATTTGAGCTCAGGCTTCAGCAGCCGCCTTCCCGCCTCGGCATGCTCTGGCAGGTTCGGTGCAGCTGCTGGTGCCACGCGCGTTCAGCGACGTGCAAGGGCTGATGGACAAAATGGCAGAAACTGGAGTGGCGGGTTGGCTCCGCGATGACCGGCTCTACCAGACTAGATTAATATTAAACCTGAAAAACTGCTGCGACAGCTTTTTGACATTTAATACCCTTCTTAAACTATCTCACCCTGGGCTAGTAAATGAATCCCTCAGTGGGAATAGTCTGCCCTGACTGTCCGGCTGCAGAAATTGATTTGTTTAAACTGAAAAAATACAGTTGTCTGGTTTTAAAGAGTTAATAATGCACAGATTTGCCGGAAAGCCCGGTAATGAGGTAAAGAGATCAATTTCTATAAATCAGTATGGCTGTGGCTTGTGATCTCTCTAACTAGATGTGGGCAGTCCAGACAGCAGCTGCCAGTATTTTCAGGGAGGTTTGAAGTTAATGTATTCAAAGACTACTTAGTCTGACTAAAAGAATTTCACTTTGAAATCCCAGTGCTTTGATCACAAAAAGAGAAGAGTCGCGGCAAAGTTACCCGGCGCGCAGAGCACCGTGGCCGTAGCTGGTAATGCCACTGCA
Organism: Aptenodytes patagonicus; assembly: GCF_965638725.1. Lineage (NCBI taxonomy): Eukaryota > Metazoa > Chordata > Aves > Sphenisciformes > Spheniscidae > Aptenodytes > Aptenodytes patagonicus. The sequence goes on from NC_134958.1 coordinate 4,204,246, forward strand.
GCTATGGATTTGTCAGCATTTCTGTCGACGTGCCGCTTTCTGGGATTTATGAAGCTCCTCCATAACCAACCCCCCAGTTCAGCACACAGGGCTGACTCACAAACTGGATACTGACTTTTTTTTTTTTCCCCTCTGCAAAATGGTATTGAATCAAGTGAATCAAGTCTGAGTGTGAACACTCTGAAGTGATCCAGACTCCGATCTTACAGGGGCTCGAGCAAGTATGTCACTTCACTCACGCACGTTCAAAGAGCCTCTCTGAATTAATTTAATACTGTTTGGAAACTGATGCTGATTTATATAATGTGCTTGCACAGAGATAGCCTGTCCTCCCCTGTGGGCTTCTCGGCAACAGGAGACACCTCACCCCCGTCTGCAGGTCGTGGAGTTACTGCTGTTTGCACAGGGACGGGGAATGTGCCTGGAGCTGGGAGATGCCCGGTCCTTACCACTAGTGCTTGGAACTGCGGGCGTTTCTATATACAGAGAACTATAAACATGCTATAAAAGTACTTCACCTAATATCAAATTGTGTTAAAAATGCCAAAGCCTACCTCCATTCAAACCACATGCGTTTCCTTCTCCTTGGCTGTTTTCTAAGCCGCACGGTTGGAAGCGGCTGGTGTGCTGCGTGAGCAGCCTGCTCGCCCGCGCGAGCCACGCAGTGCCTGAACGCTGCAGGCATCCGCCTTTCTCTGCCTTCCGGTTAAAACCAAGAGAAAAAAAAAAAAACCCAAACACTAAATTTCTGTTTCTACCAAAAATCAAGGTTTAACCTGGTCTTTACAGGGCCTTTCCTCCTCTCCCCCTCGCAGAGCAGCCAGCCCGGGGGTGTCTCTCCCCGCCACCCTGCCAGCCCACCTGGGCCAGGGCTGAAATCCCAGCGGTGCCGCCGCCGCTGTGCAGCCACCACCGGCCTCCTGCTGCCCCTCGTGTCCGAGAGGCCACAGAAACCCTGTGGGACTACCGGGACTAGTGAACGTGCCTGGGTTTGAAGCGGTGCCCGGGAAGGTTTGCAGGTCAGTGCCCACGGTCCGTCCTTCAATCACTTCCACTCACTTCTTTTAGTCCTTAAAACAAAAAGATGCACATGTACACCAGGACACCAGGAGCCAGAGGGAAAAAGATGATCGGTATGAAGGCATTCATTAGGCCTAAAAAAAAAAGATGGGAAATGCTTCTTTTTTCAGTCCTCTTTTACAAAGAAGAGATTGGTAGATAAAAGTATGCACCCTTCGGAGAAAATGAGATCTAATGCCATGCATGCCTTCACTTGAAAAGCATGGGTTTTAATTCCAAAACTTTCTGTTTGCATCTGAGAGCACATCTGTGCACTACACACCATAATAACGTGATACTGGTAGGAAAGAGGGACACACCGTTTCAATTAAACCCGTGGTGATGATAAAAGGTGGATGGTATTGAAGACATCTTTTAATAAATGCCACAGCAAACCTTGGCAGCAAAAGCAGCTCAGAACAATATGTGAATGAATCCCTGGGGGAAACACACACTCGAAACTGCTCCAGAACATGGCATTTTTTTTTTTTCCTGGCAAAAAGGGATGTGATTTTCATTCTCAGCATGTCATACTCAGCTGAAAGCAAGAAGCAGCACAATTAAATCTGCTCAGGTAGCAGTGACATTAACAGCTCAGCTACTTGTGAAAATGCTGTGTAAAACAAGCCGTCTTTAGCAAGCCATTGCTCTTGCAGTAAGAGTGAGCCACAAACTGCTCAGAAAACATATTTTGCAAAACTACAGTTGCTCATTTTCCACTAGATCCCCCTCCTGCTGCAGATCCCCAGCAAAGCACTGAGGGCAGGGGTGAAACGCAGCCTCCCCGGGCGGCTGGCTACAGGTAAACGGGGTCGTGTGGCTGCGGCTCGGGGCCAGCCCTGAACGAGGGTGCACAGGCAGCACCCCAGCCCACCCCACCCCGACCCACAGCAACATACAGCGCTGCCCTGCTAGTAGCCGAAGGGCGAGCAGCCTGGGGAAATGCTGACCAGGCTGCAGCTTGGGGAAGAAACTCAATGTCCTACTGGGAGACTGGCCCACATGAAAGAGTCGGTTAATCACTCTTGGTGTCATAAAGACATTTGCAGCTCCCCTCTGCCCCAAGGCAATGGTCTAAACACCATCCCATGGATGCCCTTGCAGAACCGAAAGGTATTTCGCTGCGAACCAGCAGCAGCCTCTGCTCCGCCCCCGGTTTCCATCCTCTTCTCACCGAGAAGGGGTTGAAAGGCAGGCAGCCAGCTCCGACGCCAGCAGCGTGGTATCCACACGTCTCGGCACTGTGGCAGTGGGCAGTGCAGACACTGGGGGTGACGAAATGAATCTGTCCCACTCCTGGAGACGCGCTCGAATCACTATTCATCAGCAAGTGAGTCACTGCCCTTCCCACGGTCTCTTCCTGTGAAGCAGAGGTGACAGCAAAATAGGATCAAGCTCCTACGCTTCCCCCAGCCTGCACGGAGAGTTCTGCTCCGTCCCCTCCCTCCCGAGCCGGCAGGCCCGCTATTTTGGAATAAAAAAAAGTACTGAAAAGTGTGCATGAGTGTGCAGGCACACAGAGTGGTGAAGCAGAAGTGCATCTTGTCCGCTGTGCCGAAAGGAGCACTTTGCACGTGTAAATGATCCGGGAAGCATCTGCTGAAGGGAAAAGGGCTGGACGCCGGGGAGACACAGCCTGTCTGTGTGACACGCCTGTTCCCTCCCGGCATTGCTCACCGATGACCGCCGGTGCCTCTGCCTGCACGCGAGGCAGCTGCCAGCGCCCCTAAGGGCAGGGTCTCCCCACACCATAGCCGGTGGCAGAAATGGGGCTGGCTCTGTGGACCAGCCTCCATCCCTGCGGGATGACTGCCAGCAACAGCGGCGGCATTCCCCAGGGCGATGCGAATGGCAGTCTAGCAGGCCTAGACTGCAGTCATCTGTATATCTATAATGAGCTTTACATGGGCAAGGAGACATGTGGAGCAGAGGTGAAGCAGGCATCTAGAGACAAGCGATGTTTTCCCGTGACACAGGTCTGCTGAGCTCCCGCAGGCTCCGCCGCAGTTGCCTGGTGTGACCCAAAGGAGGCTTTGGGATGAGGCACGCCAGTAGTGCTCCACATTTTGCACAAAATAAGCCAATTTGCAAGACCAGGTCAGCCCAAATTCATTTGCTGAAACATTGTGCTTCTCGGTCCCTGTTTGCACACTCCCATCAGTGCTAGTGTTGGCTTCTATATGTATTTATCACACACGGCAACAAGGAGTTGCACATCAGTAATAGCCTAGCCATGTCTTCATATTTCTTTTCTGAAGAGGAGCTAACTGTGATCAGCAGTGTTTGTTTATCCAGAAAGTATAAAAAAAAATCAAATCCATTACAGCAGCCATATCTGAAGAAAATTGCCCAGAGTTTGTTCAAAACCCTCTGCAGCTCAGAGGTTTCACCTTCTGTCTCCAGTACCCAGTTACGAGATACAAAAGTAGGGCAGCTGAGGCTGTGGATTGCCAAGGGGTGCTGCACCTCACCTTACGGGGGGGACCAGGATACAGACCCTGGCTGTCTTTCTTCTGAACCGGTAAGGCATACAAAATGTTAAACCCTATGATTTAGAAGAGCTAGGCTGCAGAGCCACGCATCCGTGCTTCTTTTCCTTCTTGTTTTTGAACCAGCGTTTGTGTCTCTCTCTCGTCCTGGTCCTAAAGCCATTCCCCTCCCACCGAAATGACTGTGCTGATGACCGTGGAACCTCCGCAGCGTAAGGAGAAAGTGAATCACTGCAATTTCTCAGGGTTTATCTTTATAAATGCACCCAACACTGCTATAGATAAGTGGGATTTGAAAGACACAAATACTTTGTTTCTTTCCCGGGTTCTTTGCTCGTCAGGGAACTCCTGGATCTCGTTTGGCATCATTCATCTCCAGGCTAATGAACAGTGCAAACCTGCATCCACAGAAAAATGAAAGCCATGGCTAATGGTAGCAACGAAATAAACGGCAAAAGCCTAAAAGAAAATACAGCTTTGAAAACTGATACACTTCAGGGTGACATGATAATGCAAAAAGGTTGCCTGTGCTGGTATTGTTTATAATTCCCTGAACGTCTGAATTCCCTCCAGCCAGCATACATTAAGCACAATCCGGGGCATATGAAACAAATCATATTCAATGATGGGAAACTGGGAGAAAAGCAAGAGCTCAATCTCTCTTGGTTACAGCAGCCACAGATTTCTTTTTCATAGACTGCCAGTACTAATGATTGAAGAGGACATGAAAGGAAAACGAAAATACTCAAATCAATGTGCTTCATGTACCAATAGATGTATCTGCTCAGAAATTTGACTAATTAAATGCAAACCGTTGTCAAGAAATGTTGTTCAGGGTATTTAAGCCCTCACTCAGACTGCAGCATCCAGCCACGCGTGGAAGCACGGTCCCGGAAAGCTGCGTGGGGTTTAGCTCTGGGATCCTGGATACAAACCACCGCTGCAGACCAACGCAGGGACGCCCGTGTTTATGAAGAGATGCATTTTATGGTGGAGAACAGTTGGTCCCCAAAGCTCTGCTCGAGCGGGACTGATTCAGTAAAATGTTTCTAAGTGCGTGCTGTGCCTGTAGGCTTGGGGTACCAGCCTTAAAGCCAGAAGCTGGGCCCCATATTGGCGCACAAAAAATTCTTATTTTCAACCCAAATGAAAGCCCGCAGTTTTCCATCTAGAGCTCATTTCATTTCAGACAGTGCTTCTGAGAAGATCTAACAGTTCTGAAAAGTTATTGAAATATATTCAGTTTTCAAGGCAAGTGTTAAGACCCAAGGGGAATTTCATGGCACGGAGATCCGCCTTTGAACAATTTGCAGGCAGAGGTCAGAGTTAAGTACCACTCGGCTGCGACGATCTGCCAAATGTTCCCAGCAATGCGTTATTGCAATCAGATTGGAGATGTTTGCCTTGCAAAGGTTAGCCAAGTTTTTAAAATTCACCAGGTCTCAGATCTTCACAGCCTGGGACAGCTACATGGCGGCACTACTTGACGCGTGTTAAATGATAAAATGGAAAGTTGTGCTGCAGGTTACTGGCACGGCCTTTGCAGAGCTGCTTTACGAGTCTTTGGATGGCCATTTTTAGCGTTGCTTGCTGAGATCAAACTTGGCAGTGCACCTGGCAGGGTATTTTTTTTTTTCCCGCTTTTGAAGGATGGCTGAACTCTGCTCCAGTCGGTTCGGTGGCCGAAGCACGGCTGCACCGCCGCCGCAGGTCACAGTCCAGGCTGCATTCATTGCCTGGCTTTACTTTCTCAGCTGCTACTGCTATATTTTTACATCTAACGTGTACAGTTTGCAGGAGAGGGTTAGCCCGTTGCGTATTAGGCTCAGTGGTGCTGCTGTTCTGCTCTGATCGGCAATGCTGATTATGTAAAGGATATTTAATATTGTAAATCCTTAAAATTCTTTACAAGCTTTTGGACGCTTAGGAGATAAAAAGAAATAAAAGAAAAATGTATGCACATTTCTTCATGTATCAGTTGATTTTTGCATAAAGCTCAAGTCTCCTAGGAAGTGGGGAGACAGTTAAGAGAATAATATATAATTAACACATCCTCTTTTCTTCCCTTGTTGGTGCAGACGTGCCTTTAGATGAAAAGTGCGGAACATCATTAAAAGCGTTCGGAGCGCGTGGGACAGCATAATGTTGAATTTTATGTAAGTTCAGCCCTGTCACCAGTTACACGTGTTACGGAGAGAGCAAGTCTGTTCCTGCTCAGGGATCTCATCCACTCTACTGCTTTCATACAGGCCTCCCCCATGGCGGCGTGGTGGGGTTTTTTTCCTTCCAAAAGGAAGGGAATTAGGGCCTAGCTTTTCCTACGCTGTTGAAGGAATACAATCTAACCAAAAGGAGTACATATTATAGGGTTGTTCATCCGCTTAGGTGTCAAACATTAAACTTATTCATCTCACTTTAGCTCATATTTTCATCAGACATCCCAAGGTGGCACATCACAGCGCAGCTCAGTAACATGCAGCTGGGTAAAACGCTGTTTAATGGGTAACTGCAGAAGCACAAACCCCATTGAGGAGGCTCCCTGAGCTTTCTGATATGATTCCAGTCGAACGTGAAAATTAAGGGACCACAGACAGGCAGCAGCAGATTTCCCTGCCGGCAGCGTCACTCATCGCGGCCCCCGGACCAGGCTGTTTCTTTTGGAAACGCTGGTCACCTGCATTATGAACAGATGGCGAGGAACAGCCTTCCACACAGACCAGTGACTTTCTCAATGCTAAAAATATATCCTGGCCTTAATGAGGCGATTAGCCAACAGAAGTGTCAGATGGGCCTGTACCGAACAGGTACTGCCACGCAACTGGCGGCACGAGGCACTGCCTCATGCATGACTGCAGAGGGGTGCTATCGCTGATGAATGGAAATGCGTACTGCAGGGCTGTCCTGGTTGTGGCTGGGATAGTTAATTTTCTTCCTAGTAGCTGGCACAGTGCTGTGTTTTGGATTTAGGATGAGAATACTGTGATAACACACTGATGGTTTAGTTGTTGCTGAGCAGTGCTTACACTAAGTCAAGGGCTTTTCAGCTTCTCATGCTCTGCCAGCGAGGAGGTGCGCAAGGAGCTGGGAGGGGGCCCAGCCAGGACAGCTGACCCCAACTGGCCAGAGGGACATTCCACACCATGGGACGTCATGCTTGGGCTATAAGCTGGGGGGAGTTGGCCGGGGGGGGGCCGCTGCTCGGGGACTTACTGGGCATCGGTCAGCAGGCAGTGAGCTGTTGCATCACTTGGGTGGTGCGTCCCCACCCCCCGAATTTTTGTTTCTCTCTCTCTCTTTTTGTTGTTTTACTTTCCATTACTACTACAACACTACTACTACTACTACTACTACTACTACTACTACTACTACTATTATTATTATTATTATTATTATTATTATTATTTCAAGTATTAAACTGTTCTTATCTCAACCCACGAGTTTTCTTACTTCTGCTCTTCCGATTCTCTCCCCGCTCCCCCCACGGCAGGGAGGGTGAGCGAGCGGCTGTGCGGTGCTTAGTTGCCGACTGGGGTTAAACCACGACAGGGATCATCAGCTTGCTCAGTAACAAGAGAATGAGGCTTGTTTCTGATAACTGTAGGTGATGAGATGTACACGCAGGTACTTCTAGTATACTAAGCTCTGTAATTATGCAAATCCAAATAGATAAATGCTTTTTTTGCTAAGAATTAGAGACCATTACTTGCATTTTATTAGAGTACATATAAGCTGCTTTTACTGGTTATTCAGGGACTGCCAGAATTTGCTGAACTGCTTGTCAGAGCTATTGATGGCTCCTGGTAGAAGAGCTCTGATGAAAGGTCAGGGGCAGACGTGTTTCTCGCTCATCCCAAAGCACGTTTGCAGCCTTGCAGCCCAGAGTACCAAAGGCACGATGAGCCTCAGCCATTTAACAGTCTTCAAACCTTCTTATTTCCTTTGGGGAAGCCTGGTTTGGTGCAAAGACAGCAAACCCTGCTTCTGTACGATGAATATGACGACGTCGAGAGCATCATTACATACTGTCTGTAGATGGATTTCAGCCCTATCCCCAACCAGGGGTGCGCTGTTGCGTGTGGACTGAGTCGCCGGACACCAGCGGGGACCTTGGGAAACAGTCTCTTCCGAGAGGGCTCCTATTAACCGCTATACGCTGATGCAGGAGACTGGTGTCAAAACGTCTCTCATTTCAATACAGAGGGTTACTTCTGAGTCCTAGGTAGTTCCTCCAGAGAAAATACCAGCTCTAGCCGCTACCAGGGGCTGCTACATCAGTTACAGGAATCACAGGAGGGTTTTCGGTCCTGAGCATCCCCCAAACAGGGCGACAAAAAGTCTTCTCCTAGCGATAGGCCTTTCTCAGCATGCAGTAAGTCCAAAATTTCACGGCAAAATATTTCTAGATACTACTTTTCCAGTTTAGTATGTATGTACCCGGCCCAATCCTGCACCCGCCTCTGGATGCAGTATACAGTGCAGCAGGACAAACATTTTAAAGCTCCACCTCCTGAAAAAGTTTTTAAGATTCTCTAAGGCACTATACCATATGTATAGACCAAACCCACATTCTTCTTATCAGACAGCATTACCTTGAGTTCAGATCTGCAGCCACAAGGATGGTCATTTTCCAAAGTCAATGAAGACAGTGAGACAAGAGATTTTACTTAAACTATATATTTTTACATAAAACAACTTTATGTTACAATAAAATCAGATAAAAATCACAAAGTTATATAATAAGTTCATAAAGAAAAAAATCAAGTTTTCCTTTTATATATATAAAACCCAGCATTTACTGCTACTAGGAGTCTAAATGTTAACATTGACTGTCCGTGGTCAATTTAAAAAAAAAAAAAAAAGAAAAAAAGAAGAGGAAAGTACTTTTTCACAGCAGACAAAATGACGAGGTAAGAGATGTTTTTACAATGATCCAACTGTAGTAAACACTTCAGTTTTCATGAAACCATGTACTAAATATAATAAACCCAAATAAAAATATACATTTAGAGCACTGCAGTGTTTTCCCACAGTTGTATATCAACAAATTGTCAGTCATTCACTAAACTTTACTTGAAACAGTAAAAACAGGGTGTATGTTTATCTTTAGTACTAAAATCTCATAATAATCTAAATATTTTGGTATAGCAGACCACACTAAAACACTCTCAGAACTTTCAACTACAAGGGATATATTCATGTTAAAAAGGATGTGCTTTGTTTGTCATTCATGATGAGTTTTATAGAACAGTATGTTCATGATCACTATTAGGCAATTAAATGAAAACATCTAAATGCTGCAAAATACTCTTTTATTGAGCGTAGCTCCCTTTTCACATACCCAAGTTAATCAATGTACTGCAAACTTAGAAGCTTAGTTCACAAACCTTACATTATCAGTCTTTAGCTAGTATATGGCTAAAATAATTATTGCTGACCAGTGTTAAAAATAAACCCCAAACCCAAACAAAAATACAACAGCAGGCAGATTTTTCTCAAGTGCCTTTCTTGTATGCGTCATTATTATTAGGTAACTAAATGACCAGAAAGGAAGAAGAAATCTATTTCAAAACGTGCATATAAAATTTTTGGAGGTATAGGCACCTTCATCCGAAGACTGTATGTTTAGGCTCTCTGTTAAAATAAAAAAAAAAAAGAAAAGAAATAAAAGAAAAGCTAAGACAAAACACCGTAGAAAGTCAAACCGGTTAGACATCCAACATCCCCCAGGGACGCAAGCAAAGCTCTCCTGGCCAGGACCAGCTCTGCCCGCAGCCTGCAGGAGAGCCCTCGTTTGGGAAGCACCTTCGTCACATTTATCGTTCACCTCCTAACTCTGTATTTCACTTCAGGTACTTTACGGTTTTCCGCAGAGAACAGTATTTAAGACATGCAAACTTCATGTAACTGTCAAGTTTCTGTTCTAAAAATGAGCCTAAAGCACTGCTGAGCTCCCAGGGGTGCAGGACTCCAGGTGCGGCATCCCCGGCCAGGCTGTGTCGGCCAGCCGGGGCTCTCCGTCTGGAGGCGTCTGGATTAAACATCTTGTGGCTCAGTATTGCTTTGCTTGACAAACAGGTGCTTGTCGAACATAGAATCATAGAATCATAGAATTGTTGAGGTTGGAAAAGACCTCTAAGATCATCGAGTCCAACCGTCAACCCAACACCACCACGTCCACTAAACCATGTCCCTAAGCGCCTCATCTACACGTCTTTTAAATCCCTCTCCAGGGATGGGGACTCCACCACTTCCCTGGGCAGCCTCTTCCAATGTTTCACCACTCTTTCAGTAAAGAAATTTTTCCTCACATCCAATCTAAACCTCCCCTGCCGCAACTTGAGGCCGTTTCCTCTCGTCCTATCGCTTGTTACTTCGGAGAAGAGACCGACCCCCACCTCGCTACAACCTCCTTTCAGGGAGTTGTAGAGAGCGATGAGGTCTCCCCTCAGCCTCCTTTTCTCCAGGCTGAACAACCCCAGTTCCCTCAGCCGCTCCTCATCAGACTTGTTCTCCAGACCCCTCACCAGCCTCATGATCTTGTTCTCCAGACCCCGCCAGCCCAGCCTGGGAGTCCTTGCCGCCTGGCGGCCCCCCGAAAGCTGAACCTGCCCTTCTGTAAGGTCTCTGGTACTGCTGAGCCCGCATAGGGTGGCAACAGCTTTTCCTATTTGTCACTGAAAGTGTCTGACCGTAAACCAGCGCTGCTCAGCTCTGTGTGTGGATACTCGCCTTTCATCCCTCACATCATCGACACGTTTGTGATATGCTGAGGACTTTTTGATATCTACAGGCTTGACAAGCCCAGAACTGCCTGGACAAAGGCGGATGAGCTGACGGTTCAGTGTGGCCGTCCTATCCCTTTGGCACATCCACAGCTTGTGGGCAGAGCGCATCTTTCACCGAAGCTTCTGCTGAAACGACCGTCAAAATTAGCTCCTGCTGTCCGAGTCCCCCTTCCACCCCTTCCCTTGGGATTCAGCATCAGTCGGCACTAAGCCGAGCGGGGCGTTTCACCCTGATAGCGGTTTTATCTTTGCTAATCCATAGGCTCAGGAAGACAGCGCTATAGTCCTTACGAGCCACTGACGCTTTGAAGGGTTTTGCAGAGATAACTATTCACAAGAGCCTAACGAAGAGCACGGTCTTGTAGCGGAGAAACTCCCGCCACCACGGGGCGGTGGCAGCAACGGGGAATTTTCCTTCAATCGTTCATGAAGCAGCCAAAGGCGGCAAGAAATTAGTAAGGGAGAAAATGAACGCTTGGGAAAAGAACAGTGCTACAGAAGAGTGCCGAAGCCTACGGACAATTTGTGCCCTGCTGAGAGGGGGACAGGGGCTCCCCGTGCCCGGCGAGCCACCGAGCAAACACAGCACGAGCGCAGGGCGAGCACCCACCTTAACACCACAGATGCTTTTGCTGATGCTCTTTGAAAGCAATGGCAGGGGCAGGGACAGCAGGAGGAACAGCAGAAGCTCATCCCGCTCTCCTTAATTCATTGAGCAGCTTTAAAAAATGTTCGCCCTAAATCGCTCACATAAAAATAACATCAGGTGTTTATCTAGAAAAAAGGCATTGTCTAAGTAACATTAGTTTTCTGGGCACAGATGCACCCAGTGTAAAACTATTTTTAAGAAGAGTATCTTTTGAACACCAGGATATAGAAAGTGAGAGGTGCCACTGAATTTCTTACAGAAAAGTCAGTTTTCTTCCAGTGAGCTCACTTAGTAAAGGAGACACCAAATAGACATAGACACAAAACCACAGGAAAGTACTAATTTAGCTGAAAATGCACTTTTAGGCCAAACAAAACTACTCGTGAAGTTGAGTCAAAATCAGCAAATAAAGATTCAGCCAAATAGGAAAAAAGCAAAAGGTTAACCTGTTTTATTTTGGGGTGTGAAACAACGTTTCAGGTTTTCATTTTGAAATAATTTATTCCACAGATGAGGCTAAGGTCATTTTCCAAACTGTGAAAGAACATATCTAATGAAACACTGTCCCCTTGAAAATAATTATCGCGATATATTTTTATGTCACTGAATATTTTCAGGTTTTGGGCTAATACAAAGTGGACCTGTTTATTTCTCATTTTGGCCATCAGAAAAAAAAACCCCACTGTTATTCAGCAGCTCTAACACCAGCTCAAAGGAGCATCTCACTGGAAAGCCCAGAAAGCAGTAAGACACTCTCTAACGTGGTGTCACAAGAGGCCAGCAGGGATTTTTTGCTCCCAGAGCCACCAGCTTGTGGATGCCACCAGGGCCGGACAGGCAGGATGGGCAGCGTGGCGGGATCCGCGGCGGTGCTGCCGGCAGGTATCGGCACGGAAGTGCCAAGCACAAGACCTTTATTAACGAAAGACCATGTAACTGAGGTAGGATAGATCCTGCCACCAACCACTTAAGAGGGAGAAACCTGTGCCCAGAAAGGGAACCCACGATTGCCCGAGGTGAGATACAACCTCGTATAAAGACACCTCCGCTCAGGCTCGATGGAAATGGGGCGATGACCTACTTCATTGCTGATGGCGTGGGGAAACCAGGGTTTGCACGGCACTGTATTTTAATAACAAATAAACCCAAGCTCTGCAGACCCTCTCTTGGCCCCGGCAGCATTTGGGGCCGTCCCTAACGCGGCGGCCACCAGCTGAGGGCAGCTCCCGGCACGGGCTGAATCCCCAACGTGCACAAAAGGAGGAACAAATGCAGCCATAGGACGGTGTGGGCATTTTGGCGGGGGAAGGCTCACCACCCCCGTGCTCCCGCCGGGAGGGAGGAGGTGTTCCGATGCCGGGATGAGTCCCTGAGGAGCAGTGTGGGGCTCACAGTTTGGCACGCAGGAGTTATTGCTGGGCCACCACAGAGCATCAAGGAATAAGCAGAGCGTGACACCGACGGTCCCCGCTCAGCAGGCGCACGGGGCTCCAGTCCTGGGGCAGGGCCAGGGCCAGGCCAGAGAGGGGAGCTGCGGCTGGAGACCAAACGCTCCTGAGAGCATGCGCTGCCTCTTCCTAGCGCGCTTTTGGCTTTGGAAGAGGAAATATAAAGTGAAAGAGAGGGAAAGGTTAAAAGAGATGGAGTTTGGGGGACGTTTTTAAGTGATTATACGTAGAAGCTTTCAACTTACTACTGTTGGGAAGGAAAAAGAGAGAAAGGCGGCAATTATAGCAAGGCCTTGGATGCTTGAAGGATGGAGGTTCCCACAACGTATAGCCATGTACAGGCATCCCTAGCAACTCAACATCAGAGCAAGAGCAAATAAGAAAAACATACATTTGGGGCAAGACTAGAAGAGCCAGAGCCGGGATTCCTCTAAGGACACCCCATGGTTCCTCTGGTGGGCACGAAGCACCCAGAAATAACCATCTGTGTCAGAGCTGTGCACTGGTTTAATGCGCCAGTATTAAACTCCATCTGTTAAATAGATGCAGTCCCATAGAAACACTTTTCCTGCAATTTGAATGGCTTAATACATTCTTAATGAACTGGATCTGAGAGAGACCTGACTAAAGTGGAGGGAAAAAAAAGTCTGGATTAACCCCAATAAATTAATTTGTCTGCAGAGTCTTTTGCATCCCTCTACCCCGAATCACATTAAAAATCATATTTTATATTAAAACCACGAAGGAAGCCCTAAGACTGCTCAATAGGAAAAAGGAAACAGGAGATGGAGCAGGGTCCTTGATGTGAAAGCAATAAAACACTGTGACAAGGAGGGCCCTGGCTACCTGTATTGCTTGCAGCTCTTAGTTGCGTTATCCCCTGGTTCCCAGCTGACGCAGGGACCGGCTGCAGTTCGGGAGCTTTAAAGCAGCACTGGAGGAGAGGAGAAGCAGGATGAGCTGCCTGTTAAGTGACGGTGTCTATCTGACTTGCTATCAAATAAAAAGACTAAAAATGGAGATTAGTTGTGCACAACCACACACAGTTTCTGACGTCATTTTCAATTTTGAGAAGTCTGATCTAACCCCACATTATGCAAATGTTGAATCTTCCATGCTGGCAAAGTCTAATTTTCACACGCCTACATGCTATGTACCTGATTTTTATTTTTATTTTTAAATATCAACAGCCTACAGCAATTTTTTTTAAAGAGACTTAAGTGGTCAAAATGGTTATGAAAGGTCCCAGCTTCACATCCGTTGTTTAGAAGGAGTAAAAGCAAAGATACACAACGTCCAGCCTAAAAAACAGGCAATGAAGGTAACGCGACAGTAACAGATGAAATGAAAATTCAAGGGACAATTGCAGACAGAACCTCCCTCCAGCACGCGGATTATATATCCATGTGCAAAAAGTATTCAATGCATGCTTCATCTATAACCCACCTTTCTTTTAAAGGTCACTTTTATAATTGAGATGTGCCGAGAAAAGAAAAAAGCCCCTAAATAAAAAAAAAGCACGGCCATTTTATATCAATCACTGCTGGAATGCACCAACACGGTGCTTAACCAAGCTTTCGCCTGAATTAAGCAAATAATAACGTCAGATAAACAAAAGTTCTTTCCTGGATTAATTCAGATCCCATGTAAACAGACCCTCAAACGAGGCAACAGAGAAAGAAGAGAAAGAAGAGAAGGCAGTCCTGGCGGCAAGAGCAAAACGTGGGCTGAATTCTCCTCTCTGGCCCTTTTACGTCCCTGTCTGTGATGAAGTGAACTTCCTTCTCGCTGGAGACCTCGCAGTTCTCAAAACGTATTTAGAGCTGCTGAATAATCAGTTCAATCCAACAGCATTTCTGCCTTTCGGGTTGGGGTTTTTTTTGGACAGTCTAACTTGGTGACTAATTCCCCCCCTACTGCCAAAGATACACGAGGTGAGAATGCAGAAATCATAGGAAAGGATTTTGATTTCATGTGGTCATGACCCTGCCAGCCTCCTGGGCAGAAACCTGCGTCTGAGCAACACCCTTCCTAGTAACCTTATGCTGCTCTCCAGATCAACGTCTCCTTCTTCACTACTGTGGAAGTTAATCAACAGCGATCAAGTTGCACAGAGGTGCATGCGCCCCGTGCACAAACCAGCAACATATCGCTTTTTAAAATAAACATCTGGTCCCAAGACTTAGGTGGGCATTTTTCAGAGATGCACATAATGACGGAACTATATGGGTTCAAAACTGAAGGCCAAAGAGAGATGATCTTGCCAAGCAAGAGAAGCTGTCCTCACCTACCGGGTAAGATGCACGACTTGAAGAGCTGAAATTCATTTCTGCACCGTTGACTTTGTGCTGTGTGCGTCCAGGCAAGCACACGCAACCTGTGTCGGAGGTTATCTGAAATCCACTGGGTTTTGTTCTGCAAATCAGGCCTGATTGACGTGGTCCCTAAAGATACTGGTATCTGTGTGAAGTGATTCACTTGGCTGCAGCTCATCACAGGCACATTTTACCAGGCTGCTTTACCAACTGCAGGAGCTCCAGCTAATCTCTCTGCTCCACCAAGGAGTAAAAGTGGATGTTGCTAGGAGTGCTGATAGTCCGGACAAGAAAAAGACTTGTTTTCTGTTTCTATGGTTGCAACAGCCCTTAAGAAAGATATAAATTTCCCTGCAACAACTAACTGCATATTCATTTTAAGGTAGATCTAGTTCCAGATTCCTGAGACAGAACCCTCTACCTGTTCCCAACCCCACGAAGCCAGAGCAGCAATATAGAAAGTTTCTAATCTCAACAGAATTCAGTGAGCAGCACGATTGGTTTGGAAAACAAACAAACAAAACAAATAACCCCCCCCCCCAAAACCCACAGCAAATTTTCAGCCTCTATGTACAAAAACAATGCAAACAAGTGGAACATTCTAGTTATATTTTGTGAAACACATGTTTGGGATCAACAAAACATCAAACATCCAGACCCTAGATTACAAAAAAATCTATTGCCATCTAGTTGTCAACCCCAAGTTTAGACAGTCCTTGTCGGAAATCATGTAATTCATCTATCTTCCCGTCTAGTACATCTAAAAAATTCTTTAATTCAGTTTTAAGGTTGGTCTGCCTATGTTTGCTCTCTTCAACTTCTGTCCTTAGCGTTCTGACTTTCTCTTCGAGGTCTTTGTTCTTTTTCTCAGCAGCCTTAAAGACAAAAGAGACAATAAGATGAATCATAGAGGAGAAGGATGAACAGCATTTAATAGGGTAAAGCAACAAACGGCAGCCGGGCTGTAAAAGTTTGCTTCGACTTCTGCAAACTGATGAAGAGAAGCACCTCTGAGAGCAAGCGACATGTGCTAGTCAGATTAAAAGGAAAGAAAGCCCACGCAGGAAAGGACACAGATTAAGTGGAAAAGACACTTTGCATCAGATTTTGTCATCTGGTTGACATCGTAAAATTCAGCTGGACTTAAATAATGCACTGTGCATGTATTTGTCATTGCTACAGTTGCAGAATTAGACACTGTGCCACCAATTACATACAGAATTATCTACGGTGGTTTAACCTTGAAAAACAAGCTTAGAAATTACTGCCTGAGGAATAATATTGCTTTATTCAGCACTTTTGGATTTATTGGGGTTTTTTTAAAGTTCCACTTTGTGTGAGCACCCAGGCAAGGAACGGGGCAGCCACGTAGCACTTCCCTTGCTGCAGTTTGTTCTATTATTTTCCCTTCTTGTTAGCTCTTCTGCCTATTGTTCTCTATTTCACGTGTGTAAGCACATGCTTATTCTCACCAAAACCCATAGACAACATATTTTACCATACTGAATCAAAGGAAATTCATATTTTAACCATTTTCAGCATCTGCACTCCTCAGTAGCCTTCTAAATGATTTTAGATAGTTTAGATTATCAGAGTGATGGCTTATTTGATTGATTGGATTTGACTTCATTGATGAGACTGCTTATATTTGTTCTCCTTTCATGTATTAACTTACTGCATTTACACAAGCCCCGACTTTAACAAGCGATGCCCAAAGCCCAGCCTCCGGCTGGGGCAGGACTCCCGCAGGCCATCCAGCTCCGCTCCGAGCGAGCACCTCCCGGCAGAGGAGCCACATGTGCAAAATCGAGCCACAGTGAGCCACGCTTTGCTGGAAAGGAATGAGGCAGCACGTAAAGGCATCCTCAGGTGAACTTTTTTTCCCTGGTGGTGTGCAGCTACGCTCATCCGCTTCCTTCCAAAAAGCCTTCCCTAGTGCCACTGCGGCGGCTAGCCGCAGGTCTTGGAGGGCTGCTCGACACACGTGGCTGCGGTGCGGCTCCACAAGCCCAGAGCAGCAGAAATACGGGATACAGGATAGCCTGGAATCTGCAGGAGATAGATGCAACGCGATCCCAGGCAACCTAATTTCTGCCAACTGCAAGGCAAAGAAATGGAGCTATTTAATTACTCCTGTGCTGGGAAGGGCACGATGTGTTTTGCACGTAATTAGCATATCTGTTTTTACAAACTGGAGCTCTTTTGCCTTCAAACATTGAAGTCTGAACAGAGAAAAGCATTCAGCTAGGAGAAAGAAAGTAAATGTATCAACTATTTTAAAATTAATTTCATTGCTAAACTGTACCTGTAATTGTTGAGATACAGATTCACATTCTGACATTAGCTGCGGTATAATTTCACCCTGCTTTCGGAGCTCTTCCAGTTCCTTTGAAAACATTAAAAAAAAAAAAAAAAGATTGCAAGCTTCAATTTAAAACATAATGAAAATTTGAGAATATGAAATGACTTTGCATATGTTATTGTATTTGGATGTAAAATAATCAAAATAGCATGTCTGCATTCCAAAACACATGCTAATTTTCTACGAAAATACATTTTTGCACTATATTTGTGACTTCGTACTTCTAACACAGACAATGCGATCCGATCTCTAGCACGAATGCCTTTAATTATATCAATGAAATCTTAACCTAAAACACATGCCTATGCAAAAGACATATTCAATAAGAGAGAAATCTGAAGGGCTGTAATGCTACAAGCAATTTATAGGTGGTAGCAAAGAGCAAATTAGAGATGAATTTTCAATGATATATGGCAGCAAAAAAAGGCCAATGGCATTACGAGCTGCATAGACAGAGGCGTCGTTACAGAGCACAGCTGTAACGGGCTCTCCTCCACTGTACAGCTCTGAGAATGCCCCCCTCCGAAATTTGTATTTGGTTCTGGCATCACTATCCAAATTGAGAGGACTAGCTGAAAGGAGTTAATGAAAAGAGCAACGCGACTTGGTAGGAGACCGTGTCTCTGATGGAAATTGAGAGATCTGAATATATTAACACCACAAACGAACACCACCAATGTGGGTAGTAGGGAAAGGCTCGAAGAAAGCCTGTACGTTTTACAGAAGGATCGTCAGAGCGTCTGAAAAGCACATTGCAGGTCCAAGAGAAACTCTGTGACTTGAAGAGAGTGCAAGAGCCTCCTCCAGACAGCTGCCCACATAGGTGACGGTCCCAAGATTAAGCAGGGGTATATCCCCTCCGAGCTGTACTGACCCAGGACAGCAAAACCAGTCCTATCTGAAAGGCAGATGTCTTGGCTGCGAAATAGGATTTCTTCCCTAACAGGCGAACTTACAGCGCAATGCGAGTGTAACAGAATCCGTAAGTCAAGCTCTTCCACAGAACCAGACAATAACGTTTTTTCCTCAAGTCCCCCTGATTCCCATGCATATATATCTGCATATACATAAATAATGCCTGGGGGCTCAGATCTCAAAATATAAGTACATTATACTATATATACTTACTATATATATACACACACACACTACTATACTGTATATTTACTATATATAGTATAATACAGCGTGTGCATATATATATATATATATACCCACATACTATAGATAAGCTATACGGCACATGGCATACGGTGTATATATAAATATAAACATTTCGCTAGATAGCTCTGTCCTGACTCCCATGTCTTTACATTTCTCTCTCCTCATTCCCTACATGAAGAGGGTATCAGCAGCTCCTCTTACACGGCCACATCCATGAGCAGGCTTCACGCTGATTTGAATTGCAGACCATGAAAAGGTTATTTATGGGTGGTTTAGACCTAATCAAGAACCTGCTAATGTAAGTACGCAGTCTGACAACAAGTTAGCGTATCGTCAGTGTAAATGGAAGATAGGCATGTAATATTCACAAGTCAATCAATTTTCTGGGTCATTTGGTACCGTAAAAATGTGAATCTTGAGGAAAACGCTAGCAGAGAATAAGGGTTATTATACATGCTATTACCACAGAAAGGTTGGGAAGAAAGCATGACATTTCCTTTGAAATACTGGTTAAAAAACATATTATATTTATAACAGTGCATCAAAATCCATCTCCCTAAACTATTTCCTTGTGCCATCTTAAAACCCCTTAACAGCACTGCTTTTAAGAGCACCAGCAGAGACGCTGTAATGGCACATGGCAAACTTCACTGCACCTGCTGACAGCTTTTTGTCTTCAGCCAGCACAGAGCATTTGGTCACTGTAATGAAGGAAAAAACCAAGGATCCTATTATTTCCCCCACTGCTCAGGGGCTCCAAGCCATCAACATCATTCTCCGTAGAAAAATGAACACCCTGTATGTCAAAAATGACAAACTGGGGTACTCTAAATGAATCTGAATTTCTCACTCTTGGCATTAGTCCTGAGATCAGAGGGAGACCGTAAAACGGCAAAGCTGAAGACTAGGAGCCATCCGGATAAAGAAACAGGACTTGTTACACAAATGCCAAGTTATTTTGTAAATTATGTCTTTTTAATGATGCTCCTGATGTCTACGGGAATTCAGGACACGGGGACTGGCAACCGAATTTGTTCTCAGCATACATCTGTCTGGCTTTGGATAACTTGTTTCACCACCCCAGCTCTTCCATTAGGAGTAAAGTGTTGTATACATAAAAGTATCATGTTTGTTAACCACTGCCGAATTGAAGTGTGCTGTCACAGCGCATAACACATCATGAGATTGAGACTGAGGAACTCTATCAAGCTATTGCTAAAGTTGTACATGGAAAATCTAAAAATGGGTGACACCCTGAGACATCGGGCTTCTTCTGGCTGTAGGTGAGTCAGTCCATAAATCTACATGCCAAGTGAGAAGCAGACACAGCCACTCAAACTCTAAAGCATGCCATTTCTGCGTTCAGGGCACTTACCAGCTCTTTGTCCTGAAGTTCTGTTTCCAGTTCCTGGAGACGTCTACTCAGCTGCGCGTTTCTTTCCTTCTCTTTATTTATTTCATTGCACTGTTCCTCCAGTTCTTCAATCTTCAAGAAATGTCAGACATTAGGTGAAATTTTTCAAACTTCTGGAAATTTGGGGCAGATTACGGCTGATGTAAACGGGCATTGCTCCACTGAGCAGAGGGAAGCACGGACAATTTTAGTTTGGCACGGATCTGTTTCCTACATCATAGCATTTGATTCACTGCAACAAAATTGTCGCTTCTTTCCTTAAAAAGAGCCAATTTACACATCCACTAGGAAGCCCTGGGACTGTGTTTATTCTCTCTCACACAGTATCTCATATAATTACTCAAAAATGCGCAAAACACCAAGCTGCTAAAATAAGTGGGGCTGGGGATAAAATCCGCACTTCATTTCTATGAAACCAACACGAGACTCTAAGGGATGGGGTTTCCTAATGCAGCAAGGAGAAGAAGTCTCGCCAGTGCTCCCAGCTTTGCCTCCTCAGGGGTTGCTTATTATTCTGGCTGGAGTACGAGGGACAAAACATCAAAACTTTGGGGGAAGAACCAGTTCAGAGCAACATGCACCGCTTTGTTCTCTCGCCCAGGGACGTGCTCTCTCCATACCTCCTCCTCCCAGCTCTGGACTTAGCTCCCAGGAGATGCACTTCCCACAGGCCGACGGGCCAGCTCATTAAAGTATGTACTTTAATTCTCAGCTTCACGTCGCTTTGGGATTACAACTTCCCTCATTTGAAGGTAGAGCTATATGCATAGAATTCTGACCCAATTAATAAAGGAGAAGGAACTTCCCAGGGCGCTGCAGTGATGCAGCGTGAGCGCCGAGCAAGGAACCTACTTGGGGGAAAAGCTCAGGAAACCTCTCTGCACAGAATAAGACAGCGCATTATACAGGCAGTGCTGCTGCACAGTCTGGCTAGTCACCGGCACGATGACTTTGCAGCTGTAGTAAGGCAGTGTTTCGATAATCATCTTATAGCTAGGCTACAGCTACTGAGATGTGGCATGTTTCATCAGTTAACGTTAATGAGAACAACTTTTCTCTGCAACAGTATAGAAAAGTAAAAAACTACACTGTAAATTATGCTATTTTCTTGTAACTTACTGTTCCAGTCTCTCACTTCTCCCCTGTCCAAAAGAGACTGGATGTAGGAATCCAAATCACGTAACAACTAATATTAATGTATTAATGCAACATCAGCTAATACAGCTCTGGTTTGATCTCTGAATTATCACTGTGCACACCTAAAATACATGCAAACAGAGAGTATCCGTCTGGGGAAAAGGTTGCTCCACATGGAATTTCAATGCTGACAGGCAACCCAGGCCACCTCCAATGCTGAAATACTATTTGCAGCCTACTGACATACAAAAAGATCTGAAATTCCTTCCCTCTTTGAAAGCAAACACTAAACAACAAAAAATCCTCACCAGACTGATACAATCCAATCTCTACACCAAACGTCCCAGTGATCCATCTAAGCGAGCAGGGAAAGGGTCCAGATTTTTCAAAGACATTTAAGATGAATAGAGTGAAATTACCCCTGCGAGCAGCACCCACGGAAACCAAGCTTCCCCCTGCTCAGGTTGGTGCCAGCCCTGTGTGGGGCTGTTACAGACAGTGCTGTATTATTTGAGGGACAGTACCAATGAATACTCAAACTGAGGCTTTAAAAATTTAAACTTCGCAGTTGTTCTCTGCTGTAGCCGCGGCTCACCCTCAGTCTTACACTACTGAGAAATGTTGTGCTCAATAACGGAGGGGAAAAGGCTTTTGACGATGCCTTTTGGCAGGTTCCTGGACGAGATGTGCCCGGCGTTAGTGCCGGAGGACCCGGCTCACAGCCCGCAGTGCTGAGGACATAACTCAGGTCCTCATTCCCCTGCCCGCCGTCGGGATTTGCTTCTAATACTGAGCGGTTCCCAGCTTGGCTTCCTGTGGGTAACCAGGCCATAACCTTGCCTTCTGCTCATGCACCATCTGGCAGTATTTAAGTGAGCTTTGAAAGGGGTATGCAAAATCCCACTTTTAAAACCATTCTGGTTTATCACCCTGGCCAGCAACCCCTGCTGACGCCAAGTCTACCAAATCAAGAGGCAGGGAGCTTCACGTGATGCGGCAGCACCAGTCCTCCCGCTGATCCCCAGCCCTTTGAACTTCCCTGCCCGCTGTGTGCAGAGGGAAGCAGCTGCCCTTAACGCCCCCCGTCCACTTCCCATTCAAAGACAAAATCCTCCTCCTAACACACAAAGATAAAGCAGCAGAAATCCAAGAGAAAGAGCAATGGCAGGAGCAGCTAACTGGAAGAGACGGCTCTCCTGTGGGTATGCTCTGCTACCTTGCTCCTGAGCTGGTCGTTTTCCTCCTTGCAGGCTGAGAACTGCTTCTTCCAGTGCTCGATGCTGGCCGCGGACTCCTGCAGCGCCGTGGTCAGCCTGGCGTTGCTCTCCCGCAGCGTCTGCAGCTCCGTCTCCCACTTCTTCACATTGGATGAACTGAGAAAACCAGGGTGCCATTAGGTGGCTTCACCTTATAATCCTGCGTATCATTACTCTTTACACGACTGCAGCCTCATCCGACCGTGGTGCGTGTTTACCAATGACGGTTGCTATAAGATCAAGCGTACTCCGATGTAAGTACTTGCCCCTAGCCATTGCCCGCCTAAGGAGGACATAAGCCTTAATTTGACCGTCTCTGCCAAAACAAAGGGCTCTATCAACTCCAGCAACAGTGACCTGTGCTTCTGGAACAGAAGTCCTGCTGTCAAAGCAGGCTGTAGGGTTCAGCTGTCAGCTGGGATCTCCACCGTTTGGGAACAGGGGTTTTACTTTGGCTCTGGGCACGGTCTGTGCTCACATCCAGAGCGGCGCGGCTGTGCCTCGCTGAGCACCCGCTGCAGTGCAGGCCTGGGGACATGGTACCCATGCAACAAAGCGACTCTACACATTTGCAGATGGTATAATAATTCAGAACAGAAGATGTCAGGGGGTTGACACTACCCATATTTGATTTTTTTTGAATGCTCAGCTTTAAATATAAAAGAGTTACATAATGCTGAAGAATTAAACTACTCATTCCCCAAAGCTTCAAACTGCAGCGTAGAGCACGAGATTAGAGAGTGAATGGAAGGAAGGCTTTGAAACTCCCTACATTCTAGCTGCCACTTGCCTGTGGAGGTGTCTTCAGCAGGAGGAACGAGCAAACGTTATGATTTGAAATAGGTTACGCTATTGAAATATCAATAAAGAGAGACGATGTACTTCAAAGATAACACATGCAACCTCAGAATTGCTCACTGGGTAACGCTGCTTATGGGGCTGCTGCCTTATTTTTTAAATAGCTTTTTAAGAGTAGCTTGATCCTGTTATATCTTCTTTCCGTTCACAGATACATTCACATGCAAGAGGCAGACAAGGCAAGATCCCAGCAGAGAATGATGGTATTTTAATGTTGTAACTTTGCATATTCCAATGCCTGTATTTTCACTACGGCTGCAAATTACTCTTCTCAGCGTTTTCAAATAATTTATCAAAGCAAGTAGCAAAAAATGTGACTTCAAGGGGCATTGTCCACAGCTTTAGAAACATCCCACTAAGACTTCTAAGCAGCCCAGTGAGATTGTATTTCTCGCTTCAACTTTTTAAGGTTGAGTTAATTCCCTTTTATAATTTTAAATATCCATATCTATTTTCATCAAAGTAAATGTAACAAACTCAAAGAGGAAGAAGAGATTGGCTTCATGTGTTATCAGTAGCAATTGCTCCCCCATGGCTTTAATGTTATTTCTGTAGCTCTAAAACTGCACAAATGAAGGTGCTTATAAGAGTTGGCATCAGCAGAATAAGAGAGATCTTATTTCATCACGAACTAGATCAGGAAAAAACTAAATGGTAAATATCTCTCAACTGGATACCGGGAGGTACTTGCTAAAATCTGCTCATTCATCCATTCTGCTGCATCATTTTAAATTAAGGCAATTACATTTGAATAATTTCTGTTAATATCATTAGCCATCAGGTAATTACAGCACGCTATTCCAATGCAATTTAGGTATTAAAGGAGCTTCACCTTTGGGCTAGAGCAATTTTTAATTTATCATTCTCAGACTTGAGATGTGCCTCAGCAGGACCACCATGTGATGCTTTCTCGTCGTCTGTCCCGTTCACACTGGATGCTCGAGTGGAAGATGGTGTTTCACGTCCAGATTCCTGCAGCACAACACACAAACGAACACTGGGCTTCTTCTCCTGCATCTCCTGCAACACCGCGACACCCATTTCTTTGTAATCTTGATCCCACACCACCCTGCTGAGACCTAGGCTGCGTATGCCCTCCTGGCAGAACAGTGGTAACAAAAACATACCCTTTACATCTTGGCTGCAGAGCCTGTCTGTTTAAAAAGAATGAAAAAATGATAATGATACACAAAATGGAAGTTTAAAGTGTTCCAAAAACATTTTTTTAAGTGTTTTAACTGACAAGGCTTGTGTTTTCTGAAGGTGGTTTGCTTTTTTTAAGATAATGAAACAATACAGTGCACCTGGAAGCACACGAAGCCCAAACCAAAAATAAAAAAAAAGAAGATACTGCTCCTCCAAAGAGCTGCCATTCACAGCCTGCTTGGTGCTGATCACCAACAGAGAACAAACAAAGTGAACCATAAAGGCCATGGCCAAAGCCTTCAAAAAATTAGTATCCAAAGTCAGCCTCTCAGGTCGTATTTGTGGACCCCGCAAAGGGGGTTACTTGCAAGACTGAGAGCATTCAGCGACTTTTTTCTGATCACGCATCTGAATTTCTCTCTGATCAAAATTCGTCTAACCTTCCCCCGAACATTAGCCCAGGCCAAGAACGCCCGCTGAACGCGGTTCATTCTTACCTAATGCCATGCATATGAAATTACAGTCTAACATATAGAGAGACTGGAACAACACTCAATTTCCTCAATCTGTAAGAAACCCAGATCTCCCCGGACACGGAGGCGCTTGGCTATATCAGGGTGTGCTGTCTAGAAAAGTGTATTGTACAAATACGCAAGACAAGCTTCTTCCATCCCCTCGCTAAAGCACTGCCTCTGTTCCCACACCGCAGCCTTCAGTTCATCACGTCCAGGCACTGAACCACTGTGGCCACGAAGTCAGTCCCGCCACTGGCAAACCCAACTCCTGCGGAAGTGGATTAGGCAGATGACAAAAAAGAAGTATCTCGATGAATCTCATTTACTGTCTGCTGAAGCACTACTCTGGCTTACTTTCCGGTGACCCAAAGTATGTGTAACAGTACAAATCAAAGGATGTATAGCTTTCCCTGTTACTAAAAAAGCTGCAACAGCTCAAGAACTGCTGAAAAAAGTTAGATACAAATGAAGGCAAAGAGCATGGATGGATGAAAAATATTCCTCTGACGATGTTAATGTCCAGCAGGTGACAATTACCTTCGGCAATCTTCATTTTATATACTTTAAGCTGGCTGCCAGAAGCTGGTATAGTCCATTAGAAAATTTAACTGTACATTATTTATCCTGTATGCACGCAGGTGTTAAAGCTAAATTACAAACCTGGGAATGATTGCTTGAGGTCTCAATTTTCTCTTGAGATCTGTCCCTTGCTAGTTTGGCAGCTTCTTTTACTTCTTGGAATTTCTCTGCAAACTGGAAAAAGCATGAAATATATTTATTAAAATTATTTATCATCTATTAAACTGTTCAGATTACTATATTTCTATGGTTCATAGATCTCCAAAGTTTTGATAATTTAAAATTTTTGGCAAGAAAAAACATTTTCATTCTTTGGCAGGGAGGTTCTTTCAAAAGGAATGGGGGTGTTTCTAAAAGAGGGACACCCCTACAGCTCTGGCCAATCACAGTAAAAACCCATGGAGAAAAAAAGGAGCTGTTAGCGTCTTCTGGTTTGATTTGGTTTTGTTTATTTCCTCCCCCTCCTCTGTTTCACTCAATGTTGACAGTCTATTAAGGCATAAAAGACACATGTTTGGATTAAAAAAGAAAATCAATGTCTTCTATTCCTAAAGAGCAAGTCAATTAAATTAAAGAATGCAAATGAGCTCACGAGATATCTGCAGGATGCGAGCAAGGGATTATCAAGACATAGAAAAAAGTAGAAAGAGGTAGATCTGAAGGTACGATGGGGCCATATGAAACCACAGCTTTTCTGGTCCAATTTCCTATTTTTTCTAATTACTGGCAAAAATAAAGGTAGAAGACTTCAGGGAAAGGCTTGAACGCTTCCTGTAAGAGGGTTATATCAAGCTGGGGGAGGCCGGGGAAAGGAAAGATAAAGATGAAAAGTAACGATCCCAATCTCTACAAGTTGCTGTAGGTCATCTGCTCCGAAGCCAGTCTGGCAGTTTTGACGTACAAGTATTAGCACAGCCAGTCAGGGTTGCAGGGCTTGAAACACTTTAAACAGTGTTTAAAGTTTTAAAAGGAGGATTGTAAAGATGAAAGAAAAGGCATAATTTTTTTTTTTTTTAAATTAAGATGTATCCTGCATAAGAATGGGTAACGTTGTCTTCCTGCTAAAGCAGCTTGCTCTTGCCTGCCTGTGTTTTGAGAAACTTGAGACGCTAGAAAGGAAAGACACGTTAAAAGTGCATATAAATAAATCTATTTTATTGCATGGTTTGTGAATAAAAGGACTGCCATTATATCCTCAGATAATTCAGAACACTTATGACAAAATTGTAAATAAGAGCATGAACACACATCACATTTTATAGTCAAAGAACGGGAAGAATCATTATCCACTTACTAATCTTATCTTCTAACTTTTGGATTTACAGCAGGTATTTAGCATGCTCTTTCTCAGTAAAATACCGGGACAATAAAGGTTGATAAAACAAATCGTCTCCAACTGGTCTAAGAGAAAACTGGATTTATATGTGGAGGCACCTATGTTTTGTATAACACACACAAATGGAAATTTCCAACAAACACACATAGATCATTCATAAATCCCAGGGACGAGCACATGCTCAAAGCCGAGTGAAATTTTGGGCGTAGACTACGATCTGTGACGATGCTTATGAATGAAGATCGAGCTCTCAAATCCAGCTGTTTTCTATACAACAGCTGAAATTGCATATGCAAAGTATGTGCTCTCGGATGGCAAGAGTTGCTGTCTGATGGCATGTGCAGTCACTACACACACAAACGACTTGATTACCTTTGTAGCACCATGAAGATCATTAGGAACAACTACATTACATTTTTGCCTTAAGTGATTTAACTCCAACTTTACACAAAATGCATCTCCTGCGGTGACAAAACAGCAATAACAAACTGATAATTTCTAAAATATTGTATCAACAGTAGGCTCTACACTTGGGTTTCCTGCAAATAGTAAAGGGCTGTTTTGAGTCTCTCTTTTACAATAAATCTTTACGGGCAAGCATGAAAAATTTATGAGGGTTCTTCATGGACTATATGAAATATGAAAAGACAAAAAGAATTGGAAGCGATCTATCAAATTTTATTTTTGCGACTATCTTCATAAAGCACACAGGAGACCGCTGTGAAAAATTATGTGAGAAGAAAATGACATTTTTCCACATTTCCATAATAAAAAATTGTATATGACTGAGCAAAGCTAATCTTCAATATAAAACTGATAATGATCTCATCACACAATAGATTTCAGTCACGTCTCTAGTTTACCAACACACGTATTTAACACATTTGCTTTTAGAAACAAGTACAAATAACTGAATTTTTCACCATCTTAGTGACAGATCTTCAGCTTTAAGAGTCAAAATATTACCCTTCATTTTTATTGTCGTTACAAACGTAAAGACGGCTGTAATGGAAATGGTGGTGAAAGACTGTCTCTGGTTTTTGTTTACCCCACGCACTTGGAAACAGTCATCCATAAAGAGTTCTGCTGCCGCTTCTTTTTCATTCTTAGCTAATTAATACCTGCTAGATTTTACTAACAGTCTATTTTTGAAAGCTACAGAGGATCACTTGGCTTGTTATGAAATTAAAGCCTTTCACTTGATTACTCTTCTGAGTGCAGCGACACGGTGGTGACAGCCCAAACTTGTGTAGCATTACTAACGCTAATTGCTACAGCGGCAGACCAGGCATTTCTGAAGCTACCCAGATCCCGAGGCCGTCTCTGAGAGTGACGGCACGGCCACAGTGTCTAATCACTGGCAGAAATTAGAGAGGTGCTTTCTCTCCAGTAACTGCTTTCTTCTGCCCCAAACGGAAATAAGCAACAAATAATTGATACTACAAAATCATGTGCCAGCTCCAAGATCTAAGTTGACTTCGAGCTATCAAACCACTGCAACAATAGGGAGTGCTCTTAAAATGTGAAATTCCTAGTTAAAAAGTGAAATAATCTTCTGATTAGTAAATGAAAACTTGGTAAATGTGGTCTTGAGACCACATGGCATGGATAAATACCCAGAACCAGCTAAAAAAGTCATCGTGCTCCTTCTCCTTCCATCTTTACTCCCTTCACCTTCCCTTTCCTCCACCCTTGTCCTCAGGCAAAGTTCCCCAAAATTAGCAAAAAAAAAGCCTGGCGTAGGAGAAACGCCAGCTAAACACCACTCCAACAGTCCATCATGGATTATATGACGTGTCTTCCCATGCCCCAGGAAGCTGTGAGACTAAGCTGCAATATGGAGAAGATTTGCTGCTACCAACGCTTGTGAAGCCTAAGGCTGCTGCAGCCCACGGGCGCTGTTTGATTATGAGTCTTGGCCAGTGAAATGTAATGGGGGCTCAAGGATGCTACTGTGCGTTGCACAAATTATTTAAAGGCTGTTCAAATCTGCAGCCAGCTTGTCACCTGGAGAAATATATATATATTTAAACAGACCTTCTTAGCATTTTACACATTAAAAAGCATTATTTTGCATGTGTAAATTTTAAGCTCCTGATCTGGCATAATATTTTACGTTTCCTACTGACAAACTGTACTGCCAGTATCAGACAGATGAAACAGCTGCTCTCACCCAAAGCAGTCTCATAAATATTTCATCGCCCTCTCGGTTTGCAGAAGGCTGGGTGATGTGACGTTCCCGTTGGGGAGCACCGCCGTGCCATGACCCACAAGGCACGCGTCGCTTTGCCCGTCGTTTTCTCTGGATGAGCCCTCGGTACCGGGCAGATCGGCAGCAAACAAGACTATTTACTCCAGAAAGTGGCCGGTAATTTGCTCTAGCACAGCCAGTGCGCTACCAGCACCGAAGCCGGTTGGGCCGGGGCGGCTGCGCTGTGTGCTGGGAGCTTTCTCTCCCCTAAAACACAGCTCCTGGCAAATACCGCACATGCAACGTGCACTTATGCATAGAAATAAAGTCCAGTGCTTCCCAGATGCTGGGTGCAGTTCCTTTATGATGTGCAAAGTCTGGGTTTACTGGGTTTCTCACCTGTATAAATCTTTGTCCCTATGCCCTTGACTACCTACAGCTCCTCAGATAGCGTGTCTGCGCCGAAGCATCCTGAATGACAGCAGAAATTTTACTTAACCGCTTCACGTGCAAAACACATCACTGCCTTTACAGCACCAGCCCTGCCTCTTCATCACACCCAGGCACACCGGCACACCATTAATTCTCACCTATTTCGATTTGGCTGTAGCGATGTACGAATAATGTCTTGAGACCTTTTTGAGGCAGAGGGTGGGAAGGGGGGGAAGGAGGGTCAGCGAGTCCTGCAAGAGGGGAAAAGGACCCCGAGTGGGACATCAACTTGAAGCCCTGGGATTCTCCCAATCAATGTGAGCGGTAATTAGGTTACTGGGTCACTGAATGCAGTTTTCATTAATGGCTCATGTTTAATTTGAACTGCTTTTCCCTATAGGTATGGATTAATGCTTAAGTATCTCAAGAGAAGCAAGGCATTAGAAAGAGGCAATATCTTTTATTAGGCCAACCAATATACTTAAAAATGCAGACTTTTTAGGCGTGCTAACCTCTTCTCATGTCTCATTATTATTCATTGTTTTCAGCAGACATTTTTCAGCTTTATTTATTTATTTATTTATTTATTTTAAGCCAGGGCTATTGATCTCTGGTTTACTGGAGTTTTAGTGTGTCCTTCCAATTCCTGACTAAAAGCTTCAATTATTTCCAGTAAAACTGGCAAGCTTTCGTTTTTATCTTTTATAAGAGTATAATGATATCAACATAAAATGAAACTTGATTTTACTATTCCCAACACACTTATACATCTGTAATCTCTCCACCATCTCTGATCTTTTGTACTAACGGTTCAATAATTAAACTGCGGAGCATGGATGATAAGGGATACCTTTGTCCCATTGCTTTGCATGGTGGTAATAAACCA
This sequence comes from Aptenodytes patagonicus, assembly GCF_965638725.1. Lineage (NCBI taxonomy): Eukaryota > Metazoa > Chordata > Aves > Sphenisciformes > Spheniscidae > Aptenodytes > Aptenodytes patagonicus. Next base: position 4,234,267 of record NC_134958.1, read on the forward strand.
GGTTTTCTAACATTTTCCAGGTAGGTAACTGTCAGATTTTTTTTTTTTTCAATAGATCATCTCGAGCCGTTTTCAGAAGTGCTCCCCTTAAGCTCCCCTTCGATACTCTGACCAGAAAAAGCCTTTCTGCTGATTTGGAAAGCTTTTCCTGCAAGTAGAAGGCTGTATTATTGGCAGTGGGCTCTTCAGCAGATCCTGCAGTGCAAACAGACGTGCAAACCGATCTGGAGAGAAACACAGCTGGTGCTGGGGCCCCTGTGCCCACACGACATGTTTTTCACGTTGGCTCTAGTCCGGCCACATGAACATTAAAGAGCTGCTTTCTGAGAGCAGCATTAAATTTATTCTAAGGACATGTTTGGACAGTTTTGGAGAATATGGTAAAATCGCTCTGATTAGGGTGCAAGGACCTCCAAATGTACCTCGTGCCTTGTTATACCTCTCGTCTCCTGAGCCAGCCTCCGCACCACCTGCTCCACGCAGTGCGTGGTGCATGTTTAACCCCAGCCAGCACCAAGGTACCATGTGGTCACCTGTCACGTTGCAGAGGTGTGACTTCAGTAATCCGGGATTAAAAATTACTATCCAGTGGTGCTAATTCTTTCATTTGGTGTCCAAAGGTTGCACTGTATCACGCTTATCTGTTACTCAAAACAAACCATTCCCCTAGGTCCACTTTAATCCTCCCATATTCCCATAGTACTTGTTTAGCTATTGTGAACACCTCTCTGCCACAGGAGTGGAGGATACGCACAGGTGAAATGAGCAGTCCTCCACACTTGATTAAGCATCATAAAACATAACCAGCACCAGCACCTCATTCTTAAAAAACAGTTTTGCATGGGATTGGTTGGGTGGCCTTAGCATCCCAGAAGAGCAGATTATGGCCATGGCACCTTTATGGACATCCCAAATCCAAAAATAATTTAATGTGAAAAGTAAAATATGCTTTACCTTTAAGAAGTATTTGCAAAAAATGCAATTCTCTGGAAATTGCAATAACTTAGTAAGACAGACTTAGTAAAATAAATTCCTATAACAATTCAGTTGACTGAAGGTCCTCCTTCTATTGCAATGGTCTGCCTTTGCTATTTTAGACATTACAAGAAACATCTTGTTCTCCTGATTCTTTTCATATCCAAGCACGCAAGGGGACAGCAACATGAGAGGCTGTGTGCCATGCCCAAGGACACAACGCTGAGTTAACTGACAAAACCCAGCGCCAAGTAGCCATGCTTCAGGTGTCAACTATGCGTTAGATAAGTAGGGGGTTTTCTACTGCATGAACAAACAAACATCTCAGCTGCTTGATGAGCACTTGGCGAGACCACTAATCTAATGACAGAGGATGTATTTCAAACGGCTGGTTATTCATTACAAGAGGCAGCTCCAGACTTGACAAGCCTGCTGTTGTAGCCAGCCTCTGGTCCAGGCGAGTGTTGCATTAGTACCAACCCCACGTTTGGGGTGCAGCTCCGAGACACAGCTCTGCAGCAAACCTGGCATCAGACCTCCCCGGCTACTCATCCCCTGTCTCTGCCACAACTCACTGTCACCCCCCAAGGTCTGTGATAAAACTGCTTTGGGTCAGGGCTGCAAATCACACCACTGAGCTGAAATAGAATCATAGAATCATTAAGGTTGGAAAAGACCTCTAAGATCATCGAGTCCAACCGTCAACCCAACACCACCATGCCCACTAAACCATGTCCCTAAGCGCCTCATCTACACGTCTTTTAAATGCAAAAATGCAGTATTATTTTAACCCAGATCAGTTTACCAAGCCTCCTGAGAGCACCGCCCCACCAGCAGTGTTATCTGCAAAACCAGGGCACCAGCAAGCCCCAGGGGCTGGCAACTCTACCTTGGTTAGCTACCAACGGCAGCAAGTCATCAAAACGCACATTTCTGAGGCTGGGATAGCAACCCGCTTCCTTCAGAGACATCAGGCAGCCCTAATGCGAACAGTCCTGGCATATCAGTGGCTCCCTTTGCTTTTGGTGCCACTTTCAGCTGAAATGAGCACACAGGGCAAGGCGATGCCAAAAAACACTTCAGAGTTCAGGTTGTTTCTGTAAACATCTGAAAACACAAATGCTTTCAGCCACGCTGGGCAAGATACCGTCAAGATCACCTCGCTAGTACCATCGTCAGTGGTCAGATTTAATTTATAGTTTTGACCATAAAGTTTGCAATACTGCCTGCTTCTGTATATACAGACACTGGGTAATTATAGGAGATGGGCAACCTGCACGGATAAAGAGGACTTGCAGAAGCATGCAGCTCAGAAGAGGTCAGATGGGTATATGCAATTCTTATAGAATCATTGAGGTTGGAAAAGACCTCTAAGATCATCGAGTCCAACCGTCGACCCAACACCACCACCCACTAAACCATGTCCCTAAGCACCACATCTACACGTCTTTTAAATACCTCCAGGGATGGGGACTCCACCACTTCCCTGGGCAGCCTCTTCCAATGTTTCACCACTCTTTCAGTAAAGAAATTTTTCCTCACGTCCAATCTAAACCTCCCCTGGCACAACTTGAGGCCGTTTCCTCTCGTCCTATTGCTTGTTCCTTGGGAGAAGAGACCGACCCCCACCTCGCTACAACCTCCTTTCAGGGAGTTGTAGAGAGCGATGAGGTCTCCCCTCAGCCTCCTTTTCTCCAGGCTAAACAACCCCAGTTCCCTCAGCCGCTCCTCATCAGACTTGTTCTCCAGACCCCTCACCAGCCTCGTTGCCCTTCTCTGGACACGCTCCAGCACCTCGACGTCCTTCTTGTAGTGAGGGGCCCAAAACTGAACACAGTATTCGAGGTGCGGCCTCACCAGTGCCGAGTACAGGGGCACGATCACTTCCCTGCTCCTGCTGGCCACACTATTTCTGATACAGGCCAGGATGCCATTGGCCTTCTTGGCCGCCTGGGCACACTGCCGGCTCATGGTCAGCCGGCTGTCGACCAGCACCCCCAGGTCCTTTTCCTGCTGGGCAGCTTTCCAGCCACTCTTCCCCAAGCCTGTAGCGCTGCATGGGGTTGTTGTGGCCGAAGTGCAGGACCCGGCACTTGGCCTTGTTGAACCTCATACAATTGGTCTGGGCCAATTAATTAATTCTTCATTAATAAGAAACAAGACAGCCTTTGCGGAAATTCAGTGAGCCCCGGTACCTTCGTCAGCTGCTGCTCGGAGGGAAAGCCCAAACCAAACACGGTATTTGCTCTGCTGTCCGCCCACTGGCCGAACTTCTGCGATGTTTTAGTGAAGGTCATGTTAGGTGTGATTGTGCTGTTTATGATCACCTGTTTAAAAACAGACCAAAAAAGAATTAAAAAGGAGCAGCCACATCGGAAATGCATATCTTAGCAACGATATCATCCAAAGCAATTAGCAGTCTAAATTGGGAAATTGCTGTATTCAGAAGATTTTTTCCCAAAACAAAATAGTTTCTGTCTTGTCTTACTTCATGCAGGAATTTTGAAGTTTTGTCTTCTTTTTCCAAAGCGCTGTCACGGTCCTGCAGTTAAACACCAGCAGCAGGGACAGGAGCTATAAAATTACCCTGGCAGAAATGCCGATGCAAAATCCTCTTTTTGCGGTGTTACAAAGGCACACGGCTACTCCCACCGCCCCGCCAGGCACCCGGGGTGGCCTGAGGCCTCCAAGCAGGGTGTCCACCAGCAACACCTGCCCTCAGACTGGAAGAGCAGAGAGATATTTCTGCATTCCTCCATTTGGCCTCGGGCCTCCACAAGTAGGATGCCTGAGACATGTCAGAAATCTCAAAAAAACCCAACAAAAAACAAGACAAGGAGAAACCGGTAGCTTAATAATGAGTTTAACTTGAGAGGGTGGCGAAGTACATCACCAACAACGCACATGCAGTATCAAATGTGGGCCACTTTACACGAGTTAACTAAGACCTGCTTCACCACCAGCAACCTCAAAAGCAACAGTAGTTCTTGTAATTAAAGAAACAGCCAACATGAGGAAGGCTGTTGGGATGAAGTCTCTAAGGAACTCAGTGGAACAAGCATAAAATGTAATCTTGCAAAAAGGAATGAGAAATTTGTCAGTTCATTATCAAAAATCTTAATTTTATTTTCAAGATACATCATTATATGAGTCTAGAGACTCCTTCCCTGGAAATCAATTCATGTACAATGTTCTTTCTGCTAAGACAATAGGAGCTTTCTTTAGTAATGCATACCATCATTTCCAATATGCAAATTATGCAGTAATTAAGCCAAATCTGTGGGACAGTTTAATTAACATGATCAGGAAGTATCCTGGCAACACCATTTACCATGTATTCCAAGCAGTTTTTTTCCTAAGCTATCATTTACATTTAGCAAAAAGCGTGAATTAAATTTACCAGAGAAAGATCGTTACTTGCCTCTGTCCCCTCCCTAACTTCTGACCTCTGTGCTGATGCTTTTATTTGCTTTCTTAGAAATTGCTCAACTTCAGTGGTTCCCTCTTTTTGCACCATCGCTTTCAAATAAACATACGATTTTCTGCCATTTCCTACTACTGAAAGTTTCACCACAGGACCAAACCAGACGAGGGCCAGGTGGCTGATGCTCCTGAAATTGGTTTTTTGCGTGGGAAGAATCAGGGAAGAAAGGGGGAGAGGTGACTGCAACCAGCGCTGGCCAACACACACCGCACAGACATCAGCTTTCAGGGTCGAAACATCTTTTTGGATGGCCAGTTGACAGGCAGAGGTATAAGCAAAGCTGCCCAGACGCACTCTCCTCCGGCTAAGCCCGAAACGCAGCCAATATAAAATCTAAGTGCGATTTCAGAGATTTAAATTAAAAGAAAATCAAAGATTTTATGTAGGGTTTTGACAATGCAAAGGGAGTATGACGATACGAGGATTGCATGACACAGTCACAAGAACCGGAGGAAAAGCTACCACCAACCCAGAAAAACCTGGATGCTTTCCAAAAACTTTACGGAAAGCGCTATATGCCTATTTCTTCTTTAAAAATCTTACATCAGACAGATGAACTACTTACAAATGTGTAGCTTCTCAAGTCACAGAATTTATTTTAGAAGCTCTGAAATACCCAGAAATTTCAAGTGATGAAAAGTATTACTTCCGTCCTACTGTGCCGATCAAATTAGACATCTGTGGGGAAAAACTAATAAAATGACCCATTTTACTGAAAGGCAAAAGCCTCACTCACTGGAAGCAGACTCCGAGAAGAATAAAATTCTTCCATACCCCCTACAATAACCATTGAGTAAATACAAATATATAAAAACCACACCAAAGATATTTTTCAGACCGCAGTCCAATATTATCAAAGAAGTGATAAAAGGAATAATGAAGCCTGCAAATTGTAAACCAAGAAACATCTTATTGAGCAATGAAATGAACTACGTTAGCTTAGCACCTCAGAGGTTAACTTCTTCTATAGCCAGTGCAGAATCCAAGAAAAGGTTGTGGTCATCACACCCCTTCAAGAAACGGACGGTTCATCTGTTAAATTTATAATAAGCTGCAATTAGTGAAACTGCCTGGAAGCCGGCTCTACCTTTTTTTTCCTTAAATCCTCCTCTGTCAGTCAGGCACTTCAGAAACGCTGCATTCCTACGGAGAAGTGAAAACCTAAGTAAAAGCTTAGGAGATTAAATCATGAGAGCTCATGGAAACCGTTCAGAGGAGCTGGGTGCACTTATCCACCTGGTCTTCCTCCCCATCCTCACCCCATCGCCCTGCCACACTCGCAGGAGGATGCTGTAACATTAACCTTTGGGAGCATCAGCCCGTACATTCACTTCCCATGGAAATCTGGTCATCGTTTCAGAGCGGAGATACTACATTGGCCAGGGAACAATCACGTTGGTGGTGTTTAGGAGAAAGAAAGGGTGTTATGATTTCAAAGAACAATGAAAAGCGAGGCTTGCAAGCGCTCCTGCCAGGTAACCCAGCCTATCCCCCCTCCCAAAGCTGGCTCACCCTCAGCTACGTGAGACCAGAAGGAAAGTCCTCCCCACCACTCCTCCATCTCCCGGGCAGAAGGTCTCCAGCCGGGGCAGAAGGCAGGGGAAGCCTTTGTGGCCACCGCAACAGGAACGTTCAACCAAACTGTGAAAATTTTCTTTTTTCATGAAAGGATGAGCCAGAATTTTCAAGTTTCAAAGGAAGAAGGAGCTGAGAGGAAAGGCGCAGAAGGGAAAGGACATATTTGAAAGCTGCTGCAGGCAGGATGAGCCCGCAGGCTCTTTTCCACCCCTAACTGCAATCCAGTATTATCATTCTATAAGAAAAGGCAACTCAGCAATTCAAATGGGCTCTTACGAAATAACTTTGCATTTGGTCCTCATTCGTATAATATACACACAGTGCAATTCCAGCTGCATCAGAAAATGGAATAAACTTGCGGACTTCCATCGAGGATAATGGATCCAAAAGACAAACTACTCTCTAATCAAATGCAATCAATCCCTGAAGTGGTTAAAGAGTTCTCCCTAAAGACAAAGGCAAAGAGGAGCATAATATAATAAGCACCTTACAGAATAATAAAGTCATTCATCACCCTGACTGAGTTGTCTACATGTGGTTAAAAAAAAAAAATCTGCCTTTGCTCTCATCTACATGCAAGAGTATCAGATGGCAAACATTCCTGATACATCTGCATAAGCCAAACAAAATCTCATACTAATTTCACTTCCTCTGGGAGAAAAACAATCCTGACAGATCTAAATTTTTATTTAAAGATGACACAGAAGAATTTTCACCGTGCAAGGTAGCACTACATCAACCAGAAATGACTCCAGACATTTAGAGACACACCGGGTATATTAATCAGATAAAAGTGAATGCAAATAAGCTGGCATAGAGCAGAACATTCATAGGCTGTAACACACCCATCCCACTGCCTTCCCACGGAGAGAAACTGCCAAATAAATCAAGCAGGGAGAGGTCACAAGACGACCTGAGTGCGTAGAAGGAAAAAAATGTATTGGCAGCTCATGCCGCTTGTAATATATGAGCTGTGCCCATATCTACAGCTGCCATTTCTTTTAGGGGATGCTTGGAGTATTTAAAGGGTTCCCCTCCCACACTCCCCGTATCACAACACCGCAGCAAAGAGGCAAAGCCGATGTGGCTCCTGAAAATACATTCTCCCAAGTCACCGTTTCATTAACGTACGGTGAACGTGCGTGCCGGCTGGCTGGAGTAGAGAGGGAGGGGAGCCGGAGCAGCACACGGGGGTTTGCCGGCTTGGCTCACAGCGTACGCTCTGGTTGCATCGGCCCCGGCTTGCCAGATTTGCAAGAGGGGAGGAAAAGCAGAGAGGAGAGTGAGCTCAGCTCCAAGGGGAGGAGAGCAGCGATCGCGGTGGGCATTTGGCAGAGCCACCGGCACAGCCCCGAGGAGGAGAGCCAACGTGCCAGCAGGAATCGGCCAGGACGCTTCCTCTGATGAGACACCCACCAAAGGGGATGATGAGTCAATGCAGCCAGCCCCGTCAAAAGCTTCTCTACCTGGGAAAAGACTGAAATAACAGCTATGAAATAGCTAATTACTATATTAGCCAATGTATTTTGGAACGGCGTTAAATTAAATCAGAAAAGGGCCCCTTATTCTTGGACAAGAGTGTCAGATTAGGACTTATTCTGGAATTCTCCCTTTAAATTCACATCACCTGTTACTCTGAAGTAACCTCACCTCCAGAAAAGCCCCAAGGCTCAAGGCCATAGGATCTACTCATTAAGAAGTCACTACATTAAAACCTCCCCGTTTCATTTTCACACTTCTGAATGTGTGCTTTCCAGTTTGCAGACCTTGTGAAATTTAATTTCCCCAACCCACCAGGCTGCTAATCTGCAGTAAAGATGTATCCCAGTCTAAAAACAGAATTGAAAGGGAAAAGAAGCTGCTAATCCTCTGGCCACAGCTATCACAGGCTCAGCAGGTTCTTCCAGCTCATCAAGTCGACGTGAATCAGAAGGGCTTGTGACACTGGATGTGGAGATGAGGAGACAGGGATGGCTTTGCAGAGAAATTCTCCCTCTATCCCAAATGTTCAGCAACTCCCTCATGGAATTAGCCCACCTACTTTTCCGTGATCTGCACTATCCTTCGTGACCTACCGTCCTCCCTATCTCTGCCGACAGCTTCTAGGCTTACATGTAACGTCTTTTCACCGATATGTCACTGGTGATAAACTGGTCATCTCATTTCTAGTCCTACAAAGCCAGCACACACACACATATTGTTAATCAAGACAGCGCTATTAAAGGGAAAAAAGAGAGTCCCTTGCTGAGGCCACCTACCAGAATAGAGCAGGAGCAGCACAAAGACACGCTCACAGCAGCGCAAGAACTCAGGGATAAAAGAACGGCCTTTGGCCAAAACAGTGAACCTGTAATGCAGGAGGATTAATTATAGTTGTTTTACAAATCAGGGCCAGCAGACGTGATCAAATCTTTCTCCGCACCCTTCCTGCTAAGTCTTTGTAGAAGGTCCTTTAAAAAAAAAAAAAGCCTGGGAAAACTGAAAGCAGCAACGGCGCTTGTTTCAGCTTTGCTTTATCTGCTGCACCTGACACGTACGCGGCGCTTTACCTGGGACAGGCCGAGAGTATGGATTAATTAGGCTGGAAGCACTGTAAACATATGTTAAGAAGAGCATTGAGTGTCTCCATTTTGCTGTTCCTCCTGCTCCGCTCCATCGTTTGTGCGTGGCCGGGGGGGGGGGCCCAGAGCACAGGGTAGGCAACAGTTGGCAGGACATCTACTACCAGACTCTTGCTCCGGGTACCCATCATTTTATCCCTGCAGTGCCAGTAAGCCAGGCCAGCCACTGCTCTTCAAGAACTACTGTTCTACACAGTTAAGCAGGACAGCAGTTATTTCACCCATCGATGGACTCCAAAAGCTTCCATAACTACCTCATGTATTTCTGCGGAAGGCAGGAGAGGAAGGGGGACCGCAGTGATTCATCCGCACTCTGCAAAGAGGAAGATGCCAGGACACCTTGCAAGCTGCAGAGGACTTGCTGCAGTCCGAAGCGTTTACTTCCCAACCTGAGCTCCCTCTGCAGAGAGGAGATTCGCCTTTTATGGGTGAAGTATCTCACCTGCTGCTGCTGCTTGCTTCCTGGGGAAAAGGGCCATTTCCACAGTTGCACATGGCTTTTTTTTCCTTGCGTCACCTTGCATTCCCCAGGATAATTCAGTGCATGATAAGGTTCATTTTTAACCCCAAAAGCCAACAAATCAAACAAAAACCATACAGGTCTTGTCCTCCTGCGTGAAAAGAGATGTAAAAATAGCCCCCCCCTAAAAAGACTAATAACTGTTTTTCCTCTGGTAAAATATTTCTGTTGTAAAGCCCTCACTGAGAACCTGTCTAAATGCAACGAAAGCGGGTTCATGATTATGTGAATTCTATTAAGTGAATCTCCTGCTACACCTACTCCACTGTGCTCTTTTTCTTCCCAAGGTAATTAACATCTCTGTAGAGTTGGCTTCCCACCTCCTCCACCCAGTCTAAACCTCTAAAATCTCCTATTTTTGCTTTGACATCTGACTAGAATTTTTTCTCCTTTTAGGCACAGCACACACATCCACCCACCCACACGATTCAGAGCACCAGCAGCTGTTTCATGAAGAAAATCTACAGCAAGGATTTTCAAACCCTCTACGCTGGAACAAATTGTTACCCAGGAATTTCATGCAACATTTTACAAAATACATAAACCAAGATGCTTGTGTGTTATTTTCACATGAGAAATAAGATTTCTAACTTATCAGAGACAGAGAGAAGAATACAGCGGAGACTCTTTATTTTTTCCTAGTGACCAAAATTGGAGTGAGGGAGAAGGTTGCGTTACCCACAATTAGATACAATTAAAAAAACCTCCCATCGTTATATCACATTCACGCTTTGGAGGATTTAATAAAAGCATATAGTGTTTGAGTATGAATCATTTAAGCACCGGTCATTTTCTGCATCCCTCAAGCTGTACGCCAACAGCTTCACTTAAGCCTGAAGGTCCCTTTGCAGAGGTCAGAAATGGCGCGGCCACGTGGCATCGTTAAAGGCCCCTCTACTCTTTAACAACCTATGCCCCCCAGGGAGCGGTCAGCAACGGGATAGCTTAGCCCTTCCTCTCTAAAATCTGGAAAAACTGTCCCTTGGCATGAGGAATGGCCAGGAAGGGCAGGTACCTTATGTTTAGGAGATGACAGGATCTACTCGGCATCTTCTAAAGCACCTCAAAGTGGTCACTGTTAGATGACAGTCAAGGGCAACCAGGTCTAGCAACACTTCGGAGCAATACACTAACATAACTGAAGATACAAGGTATCTATAAGATAATGTAAAATACCAATCTTTCCGCGTCCTCAGAAATGCCTCATCCCTTATTTTGCTGTTAGAAAATAAAGCTCGGTGGAGGTTAGCCGGGGCTCATGCGATCATCTTGTTCGCTCCTCAAGGAGAATCAGCTTTGGACTTCAGCTAGTATTTAACGGCTGACAGTCATTTAAACTATTCCTCGCTTTCCATCTAACAACCACTGTGCCATTGGATGTGACTTCACAATCCAGAATCAAGAAAGAAGCGATGTTTGGGGTTTTTTTTTTTTTAAAACTAGGAAAATATTGCCTTGAATTATGTTTGATGCTCAAATTTTAAGAATACACAATGCAGTGTAGTTTATTTATAAACTCCATCTGGCATGACTTGATTAGCATGTCTGATACATTAGCTCTCCGAATAGGGATTTCCAAGTATTAGATACCTCTGGCACTACAGCGGGGGGGAGAAGGGAACAAATAATTTATATAGCTGTTTCAGTGGACAATCAATCCTTAGAGTTTCATAAAGCACAGCTTATAGGAATTATTCTTTATTACTTTCAGTAGCTGAACTTAAAAAAAGAGGGAGTAAAATTCCCAGGTTAGGAAACCAACAGCTAACCAGTGCTGCATTTATTGCAATTCTTGACGCAAGTCCCTAATACCCTGGGAGGAGGCTGTGGAAAGCTCGAGGGGATGGAGCATGTGCTCAGTTCACCTTCGAGCACAAGGTTCCTCAGCCCCCCTGTAATTTCTTCTGGAAGAAAAAGGCAGCACAATGCAAAGCCCGCAAGCAAGCCGAGCACCACTGCGCTCCCTGGAATCCGGTGAGCAGGTATGGAAGTTTTTACCATCTATGAATTTGCCTATTTCAGTCTCATCCCACAGGTTTTGCTTTGATCAGCTGATGAAACAAAAAAGAATAGGGAAAACATCTGTAAATTCTACCACGTTGTGCCTGTGTTGACGATGTTACTAAAAACTTTGGGTTTTTTCTCAATTTTCACCTAACTACGGGCATGGATTCTTTTCACCAAAAATTTGTTCAAGATTCTTCAAAAGCTTTGCTAAGTTCAAGGACCATGACCTTGATGACCAGGCATCCTTTGCTTGATTCCAGGTTTCTTTACAATAACATCACATGGTTTAATTAACCTCTCTGGAACGTTCAGATGCCACATTCACACTCGAGTCTGGTGATCAGAAACAACTCTGTGTGAGGCAGTTACGTGTTGAAATACTTTCTTTTACAGATCTTTTCCGAGAAATTTTATGGAGAGGTTTTGAGAAGGAAAAATCCACCCAGACCAAAGTTTCCCTACTTGCTGGTGAGCGGTGCAGCAAGAAATCCTCTAGCATGGATTTTTATCTTCTCTTTTTTTTTTTCCCTTTTCTTTTTAAAGAGTGACAAATCACGTTTCTGAAAAGGTTTCTGCAGTCTCCTGGATTCCGTTGTGTGTGGTCTTTCCAGAGCCAGGGACACACGCACGCACTGTACATACAAGCAGCAAAGTGAGCCAGATCGGATCAAACGGTGGCAGATGTGCTTCTGTTCTTCTGTCAAGGATACAGCTGTGGCCAGCACTTTGTTATCTTTGCTCCTAAGCTTACTAACCGGCTTCTGAAGGATTTACTTCCAGAAATAATTCAGACAATGAACAGAGGATTTTTCGCATTTCAAAGTTAACTTGGAAAGACATTAATATAGCAACATTTAAGTGGTATGAGTTCTACAGCTCTGGACTTTTTTTTTTCAATCCAAAACACATCCTCAGCAGACGATCGTGATTTCTGCTTGATGCAGTCCCAAGGGACCCACCAAATTTCCTGGCATTTACTTTGCTCCATTTCTCAGCTTTTGACGAGCTCTCTTTCACCTGAAGCCCCAGGTCTTGTTTGTGCAAACCTTTTTAATTTTTCCTTCCATTCCCAGCTCATCTCCACCAGTATTAGCAATTCTGAAATTACCATTGCAGTTAAGCCCTAACAGTATTTTTTTTTAATCCTCTGAACACTCAAGGACCTGTCCACACAAGCGCACCCAAAGTTACTAGCTCTACCTATCTAAACCAGTCTTGGCAACTGTTGAAAATTCTCCTGCAGACACAACTCCAGGCAATGTACTATCCTCCCAATTATTAAATCCGGCACCTCCCCTCAGCCTGAATTTCTGAATAGTTGATATCACCTTAAGCAAATAAAGGATGATGCAAGTGGGGAGTCTCATCCTTGGCTGACAGCTCTGCTCGTTCTTTATGCTTTATTTCTTCATCGCCAAATTCCAAAGAAAATGTTCTCAAGTTATTTTAACGTCTGGAGAGAAGCAAAAACTCAAGTAACTTTAGTCAAGCCGAGTACACCACAAACATAGAAAACACAAATATTTTAAGATCATCGGGGACTGTTATTTTCCTTAATTTCAGTCACTCTTATTTCAAAGATGTCTTTGAGAAGAATGTGAAGTCCCGGTCTATGTAGCGGAAGGACCCAGTGCAGACCTCAGTGTGCTCACCCCACATAGATACTGATCCTCGTTTAAAACATGCATTTCATTTTCTATTTGCATCCGTCCTGCTTCAGCTTCCATTAACCCCAACTTTCACATGTCTCTGATACTCCACAGGCTGAATGATGTATGTCTCCACAGGACCCCTTTGGAGCGTAACGCTTTGGGCACACCCCGCACCTTCGAGGTGCCCGACCCGCCACCCCATGCAGACACCCTCCTGCCGCTACACCCGCACCCCGGCTGCAGGGCTGCTGCTGACCCGGCGCCCGCACCCCAGCCTTCACCGGAGCAGCAACCTCTGCCTAGGAGGCACCAGCATCACCCACTGATGGCAAGTTTTCCTTAAATTGAGAATTCCCCCTGAAGCATTCAAAGTGATGCTAAAAAATCTGGAAGTTGCATCACCACAACTCTAACGTCTTTAAATGAAATCAGGAAATAGCTATTAAAAATATTATTTACTGCAAGTTGTTTCACTGTCTGAGTGAGAGACAGGTTCCAGCTTAGGTTAGGCTGGTGCGCTATGACTCAGGGCAGGACAGATGTTCTCCTGCTCTTAAACTGCTCATAATACAAAAATGAAGGAGAACAACTCTACGAAAGGAGGAGCTGCCTCTCAGAGAGCAGCCCGATCCAGCTTCATTTTTTACAGCAACAACAAGCCCAAAAGGGACTGCAAAAAGCAGCTAGAGACTCTTCAGGCATCTTTTACAAAGTACTTTGTTTAGCACAATTGGTACTAGAACACGTCTCCGGCAGACGAGCATCGTTCTCCAGCACGGGCTGGGAAATCTGAACCGGGAAAAGTCCACACCGCAGCCGCCTTACAAAGCAAACTCATCTGATGAGAGTGATTAAATGGCATCAAATTATTAAAGGCTCTAGTATGGACTCACAGTATATACATGCTGATATTATTGTAGTTGCTCTGTCTCAAGAGCAAAGTGCTTATCTATTACATGATGTATATATAAAGATCATAAAACCATGACTAATGTTTTCACTTAATAGTCATCTCACTAGCATAAAAGCAATGAGATGTTTATTATAACATACACAGAAACTATGCAAACTGGAAGACAGGATTATGCATTAAAATTATATTTCATACCATGTTTTTGTATTTCAAAAGATGTTCTTCCTTTTACATGGGAGGTTAATTAGTTCCATTTGTTGGAATTACTCTTTTATGGCTCCAGGATCATCTCCAGTGCTAACAGTCACGTTGAAATTAGCTCCAATAGTTCATGAAATACTTAAGATACTATGATAAAGAGAAGATGAAGGCCATCAAATATGCTCAAATTTCTGCATTACAGTAATCAGCCAGACCAGTACTGGAAATCTTTTCTTATGGCATATGAAGGTTTCTTTTGTGGACGGGTATGGACAAGAAGGCAGGAACACTGGATCAGTCAACTCAGACCTCCAGAGGTCAAAACCCGGTCACCTTTCCACCGGCTTACCCTAATGCAGCGTCACCCTTAAGCTGGGATATGTCTTTTGGGCTCTTCAAACAGTAACAAGTGTCACACACTGCCTTTTTGATGAAAGGTCCTTTTCGTGTTGGTTCTCAGTGTCAGAAGTATAAGTAATATTGAGCTCATGCTCCCCTGCCGTTTTATGGGATGACCAGAAGAGATTTCCCACCCAGCCTGGAAGAAACAGCGTGAAGGGCAAAAAAGAGCACGGCAGCAAAAGTTTTGAGAAAAAAGAAATATCCATCTCAGTTACCCAGCGGCGAAAAAAGCTTTGAGAAGCTGGAATAAAAAATATTTTCCGCTAATTTAATCAGATTTTACCAGCAGGGGCTCTCTGGAAATCATAGTCCTGCCAGTGCTGCAGTCAGCAAAATAATCTTCGGGGCGAGCACAGCGGGGCCTCTCGGCATTTCAGCAGGCGCAGGGCAGCCAGCTCGGACCCCAGCAGCACCGCGCTCCTCCGGCATGCACGCAGCACTCCTGACAAGCGATGGCCATAAATAAAACTAGGGCAGGCAAAACTGGAAATAAAAGGATCTCCGTCCCTTTGACAAAACACACATATATGCTCACCCACACCTTTCAAAATCATAGCATCTAATTCAGGATTTCTCTATACACACTAAAAGAAAAGGCAACACACCACTTTGTAAGGTCACTTTTCATGCACTTTTACATCCCTTTATCTTTGGCTACCCAAGGCTGTAAAATATCCCCTGATCATTTTACTACAAAATTATTAAACCTTGAAATTTAAGTAGTTAAAGAACTTACGTATTTTAAAAAAAATTAGGTATTTAAAAAATATAAACCACGGTACATCACTCCACCTAATTCATTGAGCACGGGGTCAGGCAAACACACACTGATACCCTGAACGCCAAGAGGGAAGGCGACGTCGTGATCGTTTCTGCTACACGTTATCACAAATCAGATCCATGAGGTCTTAGAGGCACAATTAAATGCTGCCACACCAACGCAGACCCCTGGCGAGGTACGCATCGCCAGAAGCCTTTTCTAATTCAGTGCCAAAAATTTTGTAATATCTAAATTACTTGGTAGGTTTTTCCTGAGAAAGAGTTGCTATTGGTTTAATGGCTGAATTTACGTCAATGAAAGAAAAAAAAAGAACATAAAGAACTAGCCAGATGAAGGAATTTCATCTGTGCCACCATGCCCTGCAATTTTTTTCCTGTGAAAGGAAAGCTTCTTAAATCTAAGAGTCACCTTTTGGCAAAATACTCTAGAATATTTTTAACAACTATGTCTTAAAATAATTCCATTTCCACGGGCAAAGAAAATGATTTGTTTTGAGACTCTGAACGCAGCACTGGAAGAACTCCGAATTTCCTCTCCGTGTGCCGAGGACACCTGCCTCCAGTCGTGAGAACAAAAAAGGGTAGTCATAAAGAGGTGGGCAGCTATTAAATTAGGTAGCAATTAGGACTGGTACAGGAACTGAGGAAGCCAGAAATACATCAAATATTATCAGATTTACATATCACCCCTTCTTACCTCCCTAAATATCTGCTACCACATGCCGCTGGGGCTCTGTCCCTGCCAGCTTCATTCTGCTCTGGGAATCATACTGTCCGTTCTTGCTGTGACACATCTATGTGCACATACATGCCACTTAATCAAACAGCTTCATCATACTATATAATGTACTGTATGCACTTTGGGGAACGCTATGTGAATACTGATCGGCAAAATTTGGCCCATATTCTTACTCTTACTAATTGCAATTTACTTCAGAAGTAGACCCACTGATTCTGCTTTCCCAGCACAGCAATTTTTCTGGTTCTCTCTTCAAAACTTCCACACGCTTATGCCCGACTTGGCTGCTGATCTTCAATATTCAAGGTAATTGTTAGGTAATGAACTCTTTTAAATGATCTGGCAACCGGGAATGAATGTCAGCCGACAATGTTTTTTTTTCTCTGAAACACAAAGTCTTTGTTTCTGTATCATGTATTTACCAAAATTACTCTTGCAATCTATTAATCTTCTTCACCCTGATTTTAACTTTTTCTAGTCATCTGTTTAAGCATCTCACAGAGACAACTTAGGACTGGCATCTGAGGTGACTCTTGCTGTGCCACTTCTCTTTGCTGCTGCTGTCTCAGAATGTCTCATTGTACACTTTATTGCTGGCTATTAATTTTTAAGATAGCTTTATGTTCCTTATGAACAACTTCGTTCTCAAAAGATGAAAATGATGCTGTTGCAATCACAGGTTCTGTAGAAATATAACATCTGAAAATGGGGACAGAAGATTGTTTCTGAGGGATTACATTTCCTACTCAAATTCTATACAGAAACAAGGTTCTCATCCTTTCACCCTTGTCTACATTGTTTGGATAACACATATTTCCGATTTTTAAAAAAATAAGCAAACCCACCAACCAGGGCACCACCATGCATTATTCCAGAGGATGACGGAGGATATCGGTCTGAGTAATTTTCATGCTTTCAAACTTTCTTTTCGCCTCTAAAAGGCGGAATAATGTAGCTCACTTTTAACGAGGAGCCCTGTGTGCGGCTTTCCCCACACACTACACAGCAACCGGGCACTTATGAGTTCATGTTCTCCCTGCATCAACACCGTATTTTGTCATTTTTCAACAGGGTTGACTTT
Source organism: Aptenodytes patagonicus (assembly GCF_965638725.1). Taxonomy (NCBI): domain Eukaryota; kingdom Metazoa; phylum Chordata; class Aves; order Sphenisciformes; family Spheniscidae; genus Aptenodytes; species Aptenodytes patagonicus. The sequence continues at coordinate 4,251,220 of NC_134958.1, forward strand.
TGCCCACAACGCTGGGCACTTTCATATGGTGAAGTCTCTTGGCTGCCTCATTAACTCTGAATCGGTGTGCACCCTTGCATTTTACTGTATCATTTCCTCCAGCATTCATTATGCTGCAATTTAAACAGCCTCTGGCTAGCAACTTCCTAAAATGTCATGATGAAATTACTTTCTCGACAACATACAAGTCAATTATAATGTAATTAAAAGATACACTAATCTATTCCCTTGTTTGGTAATGGTATCTTGGTTAAGATCATCCAGTGCATATTCGTACGGTATTTGTGAAATCTTTTGCTATAAATTGTAAGCTACTGTCCACAGCACCTGTTTTTCTGTGAAAGACTCAGGAATTATAATACCTATTCTCTTCTAGCTTTGCAAACACAAGGAATTAAAGTGGTACAAGCTGTTTTGAATCTAGGGTCTCCACTTTTCAGTGCTTGACTCCCCAGGCATTTCAATGGGGTTTTTTTGTCAGGCTGGGAGGATTTGGAAGAAACCTGGCACCTAGAAGGCGTACGCTCTCACCTGGCTTCCCTCCATCATACTGGCCTCCTGGTTTTCAGCACGAGCCTCTTGCATATCCCTCTGCAAGGGAAGGGTTAAGCTCCCTTGACTTCGCTCTGCTCCCTACCTTTACCCTACTCCCTTTCTGTCCCATTTTCCCCTTTGCTGCAATGTCCGTCTTCGCCACCTCTGCATGTACCAGCCAGGCCCTCTGTCCTTCCCCACCACTTGGCAAATGGGTAAGGACCCGAAGGCAGCATCCTACTGTGCCAGGCAGCAGAGCCGAGCAACTCCCCTGCCCCTCCGCCAGCCGTGCTCACAAAACGAGTTCCCAATATTTACGCCTTTAAACACACAGGCTCAGCGGTTCCCTTAATCCCCCCCTTCAGCCCACTCCTAAATCCTCCCACTCCCCTCTGCCCTGCGGCACCCCTCCTCACGCTCCTGCGCCCCAAGGGTTTGGGGACGAGGGACAGGGACTTGCCAGGAAGGAGAAGGGGACAGGCTACACTTGTTGGGAGAAGAGAGGATGGGGCTGAAGGACAGGGGACTGCAGAAGGTCCGGACCTTCAGGGACAGCAGCAGCAGCCTGAGGAAGCTACTCCTGCGAGAATCAGAGCCCATCGGGTTGGCGGTGCATCAGGAGGAAACTAAATACCCAGCAGGTTGACATTACGCAGCCTGCCCCATGTTCTGCACGACAGCAGCGCTAACGGGTTTCAGCAGCCCTATGCTACTCCGCATACTTGCAATTCAACACGCTGCCCAGAGCGATACGTTGAATGCCAAAAGTAAAATAAAGCTTATGCAAATGGGTACCGAACAATGTTTAAGTGAAGTGCCCTGTATTCTTGATCACTTTAAAATATTTTTATTGTTACTATGTAATGTCAACATAAGGCAAAAAAACCCCAAAATTAATCCAACAGCTGCATACAAGTTGGATTTAAGCGAGCTGTCCCCGCAAGCCAATGTGCGTCGTACATGTTTGTCTAAAATAAACTGTTAGAACAGCCCCTTTGCAATTGAGACAAGGGTGAAGAGTTGTAAGACGTCTTTCGTCACCGCCTTCCTTCTAGGGCCAAGTGTCTTAATTTACTTGAGCTTCAGCTTTTTTGTCTTTAAAACAGAGATAACTTCTGCCCGCAGTGATGCCGTGATGCTAATCCATCTGGTATTTGCCAACATACGGAAGACTTTATTCTAATAAGTGAGATGTACAGAAAGCAGGACGCCACCAACCGATGCTGTCTATATTCTTCCTCACAGTCCTACCCGGTTTCATTTTTGGCTAGAAAAGTAGGTCAAAACACTAAACAATAGTTGTTTGAGGGAGAAAAGCAACTTTTAACTTATTTGGGTATAAACACCCTTCTTTTTCCAAATCAGCACTCTTAAAACGGACAGGCAGGGTAACTGGGGACTCTCCAGAGGCGAGCGTGAAGGCAGCGTTTCTTCTCGACCTGTTCCTTGATCAGCAAAGGTTCAATACAAGAGGAATAATTGATGTGGCCAGCAATTGATTCTTGCTCGGGAAGCCCCGGGGGAGAATTTTAATCGTGGAAAGCTCACCTTCTTCTGGGACATGCTAAAATGGGGGGGTGGTTCCTTCTGACTGCCTTTTGGGCAGATTACGAAGCAAAGCTTGGATGCCCATCCTGTTCTCAGCACACACTTTGCACTTCTGGGCAGGACCTCTGGCTGTGGGCATACGCTGCCCCTGCAGCTTCCCCCTGCCACACACAGTAATTACTTTCTTTTCATTAATTGGTCTTAATGCATGCATGCATGCACATCCACAAATCAAGCGACCCACTGCTGCGAGTACAGCAGTTTTGCCTTGGAAGTCTCGCTCGCCTGGGTTTGTAAAGCCCACTACCACCAGCACCAGCTTTGCCCCAGCAGGAGCAGGAGTATCCATGGGGTGTAAGCAAATTTGGGGGGGGGGGACTCAGCTTTCCTCAGCAAGTTGCAGGGGTTGTGTGCGCCGATCGCAAACCGAGGCAGCCGGGGCGGTTAGCTGGCGTTTCTGGAAATGAACACACCGGCACAAACAGCGTAATGATGGTGATATAGTAATGCTGTACCGATGTCAATGAAACATTACCATCAATTTAAGCAGGCAGTATGGCTGATTTATAAGCCAATATATAACCCAAAACAGCACAGGAGATGGTTGGAAAAACAAGTGTGTGAAATAGGCATGACAAATAGAAAAGCTTTATCAAGGGATGATTTCTGCGGTATCTCTCTCCTAGGACAGCAATATTTTAACATCCTCATCCAAACAGGAACACAGATAAACAGGCTGTAAACTTGTCTCGTTACCCTGTGGTTGGCAGAAACGACTGATGATTTTTGTACAGGAGTGAAATGTTTTAACTTATACCTCTGACGGGGGTCTGCTAGGGGAAAGCAGGTTACAGGTTACAGGTTACCTTACAGGTTACTTTGGAGGGACTAATCAGAGGGATAAATCTAGTATGTAATAAAAACAGTTGTCTGAGCAACCCATTCAATCCGACTGATTGGGATTCTTACAGGAAATACTTCAGCACACTATCTGGTAACGCAAAACAAAATAAGAAAAAAAGAGCGAGGGGGGGAAAGTCTTCGTGCCTAACCTGCCACCTAAGGCTGATGAACTCCAGTGCGAAAGCTGAAGGAAATTAAGTGCTAACCTGTGAACAGTTCAACCAGGCAAAAGTGAATACGCAGTTGGCATTTACATTAAAAGCTCTAGTCTGCACATGTGTCTCCTCATTCCCTTTAAAAAGAACATATTTTCACCAAAAAGGCCTCAGCCTTATCTACCTAACACGGGCGGTGGTTTTAGATACTGTGCTACAGACTCAATTTGGACACTTAAAGCTCTTGGCTCATTCAGATCGTGAAGTCAAACTAGTCAGAGATAAAATCAATGAAGTTTGGCAACATCACTTTTAAGGTGCCCTGTGTTTTTCCAATTATCACTACAAGTGTCCATAATGGATTATATGAAAAAAGTATTTATGAACTTAAGTGCTTAACGTATCCCATCTATGTCTATCTCCAGCCAGGGCTGACAGTCACGATCCTCTCAGCACAGTAAACACGCCGGGATACCATCAGCCTCCTACCTTGGCTCCATCCACACTGATAATCCGATAGCTGTTTCTCGTGCTGTCATAGAAGTAGGAAACAGTTACAGCCTGCTTGCTTGCGGGAACCCAGTTCTTCTTCGTGCTGGGGTCAATTTGGAAGACATGGGCTCTGGTGGTGAAGATGGGCTGTTCTCTGGAATAGGGAGGGACAGGAGAAATGGATGCATGAGTCTGCGGAAGATGAAATGTCCCAGAAGCCCAGCCTTGACCAGGCGTGTTGAAAGCACAAGACAGAGAGCGCCTGGCAAACCCCCAAGTGAAAAGGCAGAGCAGTGACGCTGCCGAGCCACGATCCAGCCTCGGGTACCTCTGCTTGGCATCGCTAAGTGACATTCAGTGCCCTAAAGTTACTGCCGTAGCCCAGGAAGCAATCGGCTTTTTTCTCCCCATGTTATACTAACTCGGTACCCACCTTTTCCTCAAAACATCTATTTCCAGGAAAGGACGCTCACATGCATACTTTCTTTCCCCATCCACATATTTTGCCAAAAGCAACAACGAGCCCCCCGTGGCTGGATTTCCTCCTGCCGCGCATTCCTGTGAACCGCTACCTACAGCCAGGGTTCCTCTCTGGATGCACCAAGGACTCCAGGGACCTACAGGCACAGTATAATTACTGAAATATTAATCTCTATCCTTAGAATCCCACTGTTCTGTGGATGCGCATGAAAATTTAATCAGATGCAAAAACAGTCAATCATCCTGGGGAGCGAGGGGGAAAAGAAACGCAACCAAAACCCTGTGTTGATATATATTGCCTTCCAGCTCAGCTCTCAGTGGATGACGTACCGCCCCTGACACCCCGATCCTGAACACCAGCCCTCCTCGGATGCTTTTTCTCATCAAGAAAATTATGCACGCAGTGGAGGGGTTTTGTTTCACCTTCAGCACGTGACAATGCAAATCACATGTAAAAGCAGAGAAGATGCAGCACCAAAAGAACAAAATGTGATACACACAAAGTCATCTAGGTTGCAGATCAGCATTAAGACTTACTTAAAGGCCATAAAACTAAATTCACTTCAAGTATACCTTAAATCCAAGTTTAGAAGAAGTGAACTGCACATCAAGCTCTACTGTGTTTTTATATACATTTTTATGCTTCTAGTTCTTAAAAGCTACAGTATATAACAGTCTATATTAAGTGTTCCGCTCAATATATTCTTATCACATGCAAAATATTATCTCATGAATAGTTACACTTGACAGAATTATGACAGGATTCAAAAACAATCGTACTACAATAGAATTACCGCCCAAAAATGTTTACCACATGGAAACCGAAAAAGCTGCCAGGCTGAATTTTGCACAAAGCAAATGAAAAGAGGTAGGTGAAAGGCCAGAGAGATCCCTCGCTCTCATATGCTATTCTTTCCTAATCATATAAATAATTCTCTTCTATTATTCTCGGCCCCATAGTTTTGGAACTATGTTTTCATTACGATTTCTATAATCTTCAGCGCCTTGTATTTTTAGAACAGAACAACTTCAGGTACTGTATGTAGGAACTGTATCAAACATCACACATAATCTTGACCATTGCAGTTAAATTAAAATCGAGGGGAGTAAATTTACGAATATCAAGCAAAGTGATTTAAGCGTAGAATTAGCTCAGGAAAGATGGAGTGAGCTTGCAAAGCCCAGCAAGGCCTCAGGAGGGAGAAAATGAAACGATGGTTTTCTCCTTGCAAGGCATATGCAAAGTTTTACATTTTTCCAGGGGCTGCCATGCAGGTTTCTGGATGGACAGCTGTGCTGAACCCTGTAAAATACTTGCATGAAATAAATTGAAATTACAATGGGACTGTTGTGTTACAGCTGTGAAAGAGTAGCATTTGCTTCAGCCCTTCCTTATCAGTAACTCACTGAACCTGACTCTCATTTCACACGCTAAAATCGGTGCTGTCCTCAGCTGGGAGGAAAGAAGGGGCAGGTCTCTGCAACATTTTTAAAATATTTCCATCATCCATTACACAGGATTAGCAGTGTAACACCCACGAAGGTCGTGGAGTTTGTTTGCAATAAGGAATGCAGGGAAGGGAAGTTTCCCCCAAGCTGCTTACCCTTTTACTCTAAAAATACGTACTTTCCCTGTGTGAAGAATAATTTTGAATTTATTTCACCTTTTACTTAGCTCTATATTTTTAGTGGATTCTACTAATAATTGTTTTTGCTAATGGCAATATGACCTATATATGGCAGTCTAAACTTTCAGAATTTTCCTCCACGCAAACCTATTTCACAAACAACTTTAACTCTGTTAACTCATCTTAACAATACCAGAAAACACTGTTAAAACTACGCCTGGCCTCTCTGCAGCAGGAGCAGTAAGCATATAAAGTAAATCTGGAGATAATAAAAGTAGAATGAAGGGAAACACTATCTATCTCCATTTTTTCAGGAGTCTTGTAGCAGCTACTGTTGTCAACAGGAGCTGTATACATGCATCCAAGTGGATAAATTAACGGGTAATGAAGCTCAGAGCTTGAGATAGCCATCTAGCCGTCCACGTGGGGCTTTTATTAAAAAGTAAAGGCAAAACCTGACTATGTTTCTAATCCTTATGATTATTAAACCAAAAAAAAAAAAAAGGCATTTTGTCTTCCTGGGTTCAAACAGCAGCCCTATCGCTCACAGTGATAGGGTGCTAGTTGATAAATTATTTAAAAAAAAAAAAAGGAATTGTGATGTGTAAACTTAACTCATTCAGGATAAGTGAGCTGTTGCCCTTCCGTTGAGACTCAAATTTGGAAGGGCCAGGTGGTTGCTCTCCACATATGCCTTTGACCTTTCTGCCACAGGTGGCTCTGCAAGGCAGCAAAGCCCCAGGACTGATTTTTGACCCCCCGGAGCAGACGAAGCGCTCCCAGGACACAACCTCCTGGAAGGATTTCCCAGTGTTGGCTCGTAATAATTAAGAAAAGAAGATGCATTTCCGCGGCCGTGCCTGCCCTGCTGCCGCACTCCCTGCTGCCGAAACCACCTGCAGGTCTGCGCTCGGCTGTTACCCCAAGGAGCCCAAACCCATCAGCCAGGCCCGTGAGCCGGCACCACCGGCACTGGGAGCCGGTGCCACCACGCTTTCCCTCACACCACGGCGGGTTGGCAAAGCCAACAGCGTTGACAAACTCCAGCGGTGCAGCTTTTAACATGGGGGGGGGAAATATCCTCCTTCGTTGCGTCCCAAACTCCTTTGACCAGTGGAGCACACGCAGGCAACTATAAAATTGTTGCACTCAATTTTCAAATGAAACGCTGAATTAGACACTTTTAAAACACTTACCACGGCCTTACAGAGCTCCAAATTGAGAAGGATTATTCTACATTACTCACTTGCAACTTTTGACATTCAAGAAAGCACTTTACTGACAGAGGAATGACTTTGTTTTCCAGGGTTTCTTTCCTTTTCAGTTTATCAGAGACTTATCGAGTTTTATGCTTAAAACAACAGCACAGCTAACCTGAAATTCCCACAGCACATCCCGCGTCGTTTGAGCCCCTGTAAGCTGGTTGTTAGGTGAGACTGCCGGTTTGCCCGGGGAGGCAGGGAGCAGTGGCGCTGCCAGCCGGGCTGCGGACTCGTAAATCAGAAGACAAAGAGAATTGATGAATGTTTAAAATCTCATGAATTTTAACCAAAGTTGTTAATGATTGATTAAATAATCTTAAAAAAAAAAAAATGTTTAAAAATCAATTTGACAGTAACATCCACTGTCTAGAGTAAAACTGCTTCAAAAGTAGCAAATGGAGACCTAAATTATAGCTAATAGTTCTTTGTTTAATAATGCAGATTAAGACAGAAAATGCACTTTCATAAGCTTTTTTTATTATTAAACATGGCCAGCATGTTTTATAAATATGATTGCAATTTTCAAGTCCTGTTTTTACGCATTTAGTTGACTTTTAATTTCCGTCCTTGTGTCATACGAGACAAATCTCAAGTAAAAAACAGTCATTCTCCATTAATGTAGAAATACGTCATAAACCTTTTCTGAAGAATTTAAAAAGCAAAACCCAAGACCCTGGAGCTAACTAACTGCATCCACAGCTGTGTGAGATACAGTATCACTTTCTGGTTAATATACGACCATGCCAAATTTTGTAAGTGTGTGACTAGCTGCAAGCCATGTGTTTTATATTACTCTTCCTAATCAACGGGAATGAGCTCTCACTTCGGAAAAGTTCAAATTATTTAATTCGAAGTTCCTTGTTTGTCATCTGAATCACGAGCACAACCAGTGATTTAAATCACTTCAGCTGTAAAGAGCCTTTGCTGACTGGCAGCCCGCGCTGTAAGGGCTGTGGGATACCGGCGGCTGATGGAGCCGTGGCACGGCGAGCCCTGGCTGGGCGGCCAGCCGGCATCTGGGAGAGCCCCTGCCCCCGGACCCCAGCCACGTGCAGGGCCGCGTGGAGCCGGCTCCGGCTCCGAACAAGGCACCGATGAGGGGAGCACTTCTGTACTGGAGCAATCTTTTTTGGTCGTAAATACAACACAGTGACCCATGTGGGTGCCTGCGGGATCAGCACCCAAGTTCTTTTAAATGTGCAAAGTGTCCAGTGCACATCGGGCGGACGCACTGACCGAGCAGTAAATAGAACAAAGCAGCTCCTTTACTTGTTGTAGGCTCTGGAACATCAAACGTATTTGTAACAGGGGCTCTGGTACTCCACCAGAGGCAAAACCACTATTGGCACGTTTTGCTAAAACTTTCATTAACAGATCACATAAAATTTCTGGGATAAGGATTCCTAGTTTACAGGACAGGATTATTTGTGCTCTCCCCACACCAATACTAGACAGCTTTGCACTAACTGCCTAATTTACCAATCGGAATAAATATATTTTTTAAAAGAACATGTCCTCATATAGCTGCCATTTGGTGGAGGATGCACGTGCCTGCAAGACAGCGCGTCAGCGTAGTTTTTGGAACGTGGTGATCCCTGCTACAGGCCAGCGTCATGCACACGCTGAGGTTTATACCACCTGACAGCGCCAGCAGATCTGCAGTGATTTGCTATAACAAGCATTAGCTAATGAGGATCTTCCAAGAAAGAAGAGTAGGTACGAACGCATTGTGACACACCCCCCCAGCACTGATCATGATACACAAAATTTTATTTGCTAAACGCAACGTGATAAACTTGGTGTCAATAGTTATTTGGATTGAGCGTCGCTACTACTGCCCGACAGTGCAATAACAATTAGTTCTTTGAACTAATCCTTTATGTATATCTGCACATGTAATGTAGTTTGGAGTGCCATTTGTATTTATTTATGACAATTCAAAAATAAGCAACGCTGCTGAAAAGAAGAGTGCTGGCCCCACACCACCCCTCCCCAGGCGTGGCCAGCTGCGCACGCACGGCTCTCCCACCGGGCCACCTGGCACCTGCCCTCGACTCCTGCGCGGAAGCGGGACGGTAAGGACGCCAGCTCCCAAAGCCACCGAGCATCACCCGTGCCTCTGACTTCTCAAAAATGCACTAGCGAGGCAAACTCGTGCCTTCGGTCTCAAACAAAACTGAATAAATATATCCTGCCCCGTGGAAACAGCAAGCTCTCCGGTCGCTCCTCCAAGACCCCAGCAGTCAGCAAATGTCCCCCTTCAGCCGGCAGCAGTGCCGGCACCGGGGGTCCCCATGCCTCGGGGTGCGCGGCTGCCCTGCCAGGCTGCTGCCGCCTTGCCTTTCTAGATTTTACTGTTGCGTGATGGCCCCCGAGTTCATGGATGGAGATTTTTCTCCTATTTGAAATACTCATCTGGATGAAAGTCCAGGCAAGTAACGATGCCTAAAAATTACCTGTGAAAATACTGTTTCATCTACCCGTAACACTACTCACTTGTTCATACAAGCACATCTCAAACTTTAAAAAACCACCAACCCCCACGTAAAGGCAGACCTCTGATGAGGGACGTGACTGCTCTGGGGAGCAGCTACACTTCATGGTGTCGCACGTGGTAATTAGCACACCGGTTGCAGTTTATACACAAAACTAATTTTTGCTCAAAGCGAAAGAGAGAGTCAGCTATCCTCCAGCCTGTTACCTCTACATATTGAAGGCTCGTGCCACCTTGGATCGAATCTTTTCAGGAAGCAAAAAACCACACGAATTAGCTTCTTAACGATGACTGAGGACGAAGTGGGAGGACCCCCTCCCTGCCTCACCGCACGCACTCCAGTCAAGACAAGCGCATCCCCCTTACGCTCGCCACAAACAAGGCAAATTCAGCTGTCTCAGCCCAGTTCCCTGAGATACTGTAACCTCAACGCCCATCACTGCCCCGTTCACGGCTGGGGTCAGGGACCAGGACGGCAGGCTGGGCCCAGTCAGCACGGGCAATACACAGAGTTGGGGGGAGGCGAATGCTAAACCTGCACGTTTTACAGATGTGGTAGCAGCAAACCGGCGTTACGAAAGCAGGCAGCTTTGCTCCCTTCCCAAATTGGCACATGCTAGTGAATCCAGGTCATTCAGATCTCATCAGCTGTGACAGGCAGGTTCTGGTGCCGGCTGCCAGCGTACACAACCAGCAGAAGCGAAGAGCCTGTTTCAACTTGCAAGGGTGCAAAACCCATAGCGTGAAGCAAGCAGGTGGGTAATGGCTCCATTTTACACCTGAGGAAACAGCCATCGAGAGTGAGATGGCATCCCGGGATAACAGAGCCAGTAGCAAGCCTGGAAATAAAATTAAATCGCCTCATTTCCTTTCTCTAGCTTTGCTATCGCTATCATTGCAGGGCAGTTTCATACCAGATCGTCTACCCAGGGAAGTTTTTGACTACGTGAATTTAAAAGGCTAAATCAACAGCTGAATATTCACCACTGAACAAAAGAGACTACTGTAAAAATTAACAGTCTTTACAGACCAGAGAGAAGCTATCGGTGGATTTAATAACTGCTCCTACATGATGTGGAGGAAGGTGGGTCAGGCTGCCAGCCCTGCAAACCACCGGCCTGCGGCCAAGCGCTGGTGGCCAGATGTGGGTCTGCCCAGAGCTGCTCGGCTTCGCAGACCTGGGCAGCTCCCGTTTGTCCTGCAATGCAAACAGTCCTCCTCACACCGGTATTTCCATAGCAAAAATTACTTGGAAGGATGGAGAAGCAACCCTGAGCGATACAGGACAGAAAGGGCGAGCACAGAGAAAAGAGGGAGGCCTTAATATCTGTTGTACACGAGGGATGGGAGAACTGGCCCAGAGCGATAGGCTGGGCTAGCAGGGGACAACTGCAGTCGGTTTTTACTCCTCTTTTTTCCCCTCTGTAAAAAAAAATAAGTATGTGGGCACCCCTTAACTGCATTTGTCAGTACTCTGCTAGCCAAGCCCTGCGCTCCCGGGTGGTGTTCCCTGCTGCGGGGTGGAACTGCGGGTACATAGAAGGGTACAGGGAACAACTTCTGAAAAACCCAGACTGGTGGGACAGAAATTACACCGTCCCTTAAAAAAAAGAGAAAACAAGAAAGAGAAACAGCTATTTTAAAAATATAATTTACTCAAAGTCCTTCTTTTCAGTCTTTCAGCTGCTGAAATTCCTATTCTGTAGGCAGACCGATCTCCTCGCGATGAGGTTGAAAAGAAGTGCTGAATCTGGCAGCAATCGGGGGCAAGCTCATGCAACTCGTTCAAATAACCAGAGCCACGATTCTCTGGTGCCCACTTTATACTAGATTTGATATCAACTCACCTGCAGAAATATATGAAATTCATGCAAAAAATCCATCTTTTTAGCTCCCTTCTTTTACAGGCATTATTATTTCAACAGAATGTAATTAGCAAAAGTGCTTCTTGCATTTGTAGGAAACATAATAGTTCCAGTTACTTAGAAAAAATTAAGAAAAAAAACCTAGCTAGCTAAAGAGGAATTTTCTGTTAAAAGCACAGACAGTAATTAAATTAATTTTTGATTTGCGGCTGCGTTAAGTCCAAAAGAATAAATCTTGAGGACAAAAGCTCCGGCATGAAAATCATTGTAACATCCGTGAGGTCTCACAATACCATTATGCCTTTATGAAGTCAATATACAAATTACAAGGCTTAACTTGGGCAGTGAAAAAGCTCACACTTTATTTTTGGGCTATCTCCAGATGGCTATTAACCTTTCAAGACACTGTGAATAAACACTCCTGCCTAAGTGACAGGAACTGAGAGGACCCTGAACTAATCCTCCGCAGGTAAGGTTATTTATCAGAAAACAACAAGTTGAGGCATGCGTGTGTGAAACTGGTTGTGTTACTGTGATTATTTCAGAGATTTTTCCTGAGAAGACATTGAAAGAGGAGCCATAAATTTGCAGCCCCGGTAATGTTTACATGGCCTCCCGTTTGCATAGGGATAAATTCAAACCCTATTAAACTGAAAAAAATACCTGTACTCTGTTTACCCCCAGCACCTCTCCTACCCTTGTTGACAAGTGAGGCTGCATCAGCACATAAACAGACCCCCCAAAGCCTTCCCATTTCCCTGGATCGGTTAAAAATTACATCCTCTGGGTTCGCCCCAGCTCCAGTAGAGTTAATACTTTTAGCACAGCCTCCTCTGTGGCACAATGTTTGCATTGTCAATATTTCAGCGAGAGATTGCCATTGTAAATTGAAAGTGTAAATCTTGGAGTAGAGAGCACAAGTCTGTCGGAGAGGGAGAGCAGCCTCCCTCCGCGCCTTGCCCGCTGCCAGCAGCCCCCACCCAGACAGAAACCCAGGAAAACACCGCGTTTGTTACAACTCCCCAGGCTCAGGCTCACAGACCTGCGTGCACGCACCAAAATTTACCCCGTGCAGCTGGTGTTAGAAAGGATGACGCGCCGGCGCGCACTAGCCTTGCTTTTTACACGTTGGGGGCTGCTCTGGAAAGCTCTCGGCGAGATCCTCTGCCGCAGCGCAGGGAGGCTCGAGCAGGAGGGACCCCACAGGAGCTCATTACGGTGGGGTGTGCACAGGGCTGAGCCGGCCCAGGGGTACCCCATGTGCGGGAAACACTCGGCTCACCCCCACGGGGCACACGTCGGCCTCTGCTCCCGTCAGAGCAGCCCAACCAAATCCAAACGAAACCACAGCTCTGCGCCACCGTGAATTTTCTCATGCACAGGTAAAACACCACGGGGGTTGGCTGGTTTGTCTTACAAAGGAGAAGTAAGGAGCCAGCGTACAGATCTGAAGCGTCAAGCTCCTCGAGCACCATCCAAAAACAAGAGGCAGCGGTCCTCAGAGCCCTCACCCGCCCCGCACGCGCTGCCCAGGAGCCCCCAGCACTGGCCTTGCTGGGGGAGATGAGGTGCCAGCAGCTCCAGTCACCCCTGGGCCTCCGCACCCCGCATCAGATACACACCCAGAGTTAGCACTGGTGAGAAATGATCAGAGAATAGAAAATAATGTAAACACAATGTTGGAGGAAGAAAGTAATTTATTTTGCATTTGTAAACCAACAGGAAAATCCTTTAGCATGCTAGTGGAGTCTTTATTATTCTTATTACTAAGCCTTTGCACTATGTCTGCTGTGTGGTAGAAGGCTGGGGATACTTCGAGGTTGTGTGCGCTACTTGGTGTTTATTTAAAAAATGAAGAGATTAAATGTCAGCGGATATATGACCAAAATACATTGTACCTACAAACCTAAGATTGAAGTGAAAGACCACGTGTGTGTTTGTGCATGTAAAACCCGCTGACACCATCCTTATGTTTAGGACTTTTTCTTCTCCCGTGCTATAGGAATTTGCATGGCAGACGAGGTTACCTTTGCACAAAGAAATCTCAAAAGTTGATTTTAATCAGTAGCATAATCAAAGCCTCACTATTGCAAAATATGATTAAACACTCCATTATTTCAAACGCTACAGAACTAAGCGGATCCTTGGAGGGGAGCACTTTTGTGCACTAATCAATGCATGTAATTATCGATACGCTTTCCCATACCCTATTCAAATGCTCTCCTCTGGGGCTTTTCTTCCACTTATACTAGGGGGGAAAAAAGCCAATCCGTTCAGTTTAAAGAACAAGTTGTATAACTCTTTTTGATCTACTGCCTGAAGGATCAAATAAGGAATTCTACCAACTGTAACGTCAGAAGAAAATGATAGGGCTTTGCTTGTCCCGGTGGCCGCCACCACCACGTGCAGGCAGCACAGGCAGGGCACGGCACACACCCTGTGCTGGGTACCCACTGTGGCCGGAGATGCTGCCAGAGCACCTGGGCTCAATAAAACACTCGGGTCTGAATGCTTTACTAGACAGCAAGAAAAAGGGTGCCAACAGATGGTTTAATACAAGGATGCATGCCTTTAATGAAACTTAAGCATGTAAAAGTTACAAGCAATCAAAGAATAAGCAATTTACTCCGTAAGGGATTAGAAAGATGCAAACCAATGCCCGCGCTGGCTTTCGGTACGTGTATCAACTTGCCCGTGCTGAAACAGCGCCGGGCTGGCAACAGCATTGCCATGTTTAAACAGATTTGTTGCCACCAGCCTCCTTCTAGAACAAACCATCTAAAAGGCAAAAATCACCAAATGTAGCCAAGACCACCAGAGATGGTGTATCATAAACAGCAAGGAGAGGTTCCAGCGCTCGCAGCCAGGAACCCCACAGCTGCAGTCGGGAAACGGCAAGGTGTTGGGCACAAACGAGCACGGCTAAAGCCAGTGTCATTCCCCACTCAATGCAGTTTAAATTAAACTATCTGGAAAAAAGCCGATTTCCATTTTCTGGTGATTTTAATAGACTAATAGAATCAACAACCAGAGTATTTTGGTTGCTGCTAGCACACAGGCAGCACCTCTCTAAGGAACTGGGGGACGCGGCTCTTGAAGCTAATGTATTTACTAGCAGCCAATAAGATCACGGAATGACACATTTCTTCTGCTTCAAGATAAAAATACAAAGGAAATTTCTAATGCTATTCACTTTAATCTTTAAAAATATAACACCATCTGTTGCCATCAGATTTACAGTACAGATCTCAGATATGTACATTTCTTTGTCGGTATAAAAAGCTGTCAGCAACCCCAGTGCAAAAGTGATCCTCTGGTAATCTCCCGAGCTTCAGAGAGAAAAACTACTAAATCTGAAAAACTTCACCAACAGGTTATACATGAGAAAAACAGTATCTACAAAACAAAAGAACCCCACTACTCCCTCTGCCACAAAAAACCCCACACCAGTAAAAACACAAAACTAAACCCCTACAACTTGCTAACACCGCAGTAAAGCAAACTGCGCATACTTGCGGGTAATATTGGGAGAAACTGATCCCAGAAATTCCTGAACCTCAACGGCCCCCTATTTTGGATCCCCGCAGTCCTGCTCCTTCTGATTTCTGCGTGCCAATGCCTCCAACTTCGTGGGTTATGCAAGGTACAGGTTATACGAGGTGTGGGCTATGGGAAGATTTAATTTCAAGTATCAACATTTTTCATGCGATGCAGGTTCCATAACTATGGGCTATAATGCAAAAATGGGGGGGGGGGGGGGGGGGGAAGACATTCTCATGTCAGCAGAGTCTCAAAAATTAGTGTGGGCTGGCTGAAAATTTGTAGAATAAACAAAACATAACACACATTCTTATTACAAACTTATTACGCAAGATGAGTCCGGGCAATATGTAAACCCAAATAAAAAGTTCGAGTTATTGTCTGGATATGCATTAGCCATTACAAATCTAACCCAAGTTTTAAGGGGGCTAACAGCCCTGAGCAGCCAAGCCAGGACACCCGCCAGGGGCTAGCTCTGCAGCAGCGGTCAAAAGTCAGACCCCTTATAGTGTCAGATCATTAGTAATTTGAAAATAAAAAGGCCTTGACCTTATTTCAAAAAATTATTCACTCTGCTGAAGAGCCATCTTCTCACTTTTCTGAAGTCAAACACGAAACCCTGGAAGAATAAAATCTTACCTGTATGACGCTAATGATCGCATTTCTCATGTTTCTAACATTTAGCTTTTTGTGCCTTGGAAGTTAATACAACAGGAGAGGATTTAATAATAATTTTTTCCCCTGTGACATACTCTGTCCTGCTGGTATTTCTTGATTGAAAGACTGCAAGTAAACCTGGCTTTGCCTTATAAAATTAAGGTCTGCTAGACATAAAAATCCAATTAGTGCTACAAAAATTAAGGCATAACATTTCCTCAGTCTCATTACACCAATATAGACTTTTTTTTTCTTTCTGTCAAGGGTGAAGGACACAGCTGAACGACGTGATTTTTTCTGTCTCATTTATATATTGATTTTAATAAGGCCAGACAGGTAGGCCCATACAAGTGCTGATTCTGTCAGCAGCCAAAGTTGCCAGGACTGTGAATATTGTAACTTATAGATTGATAAATGGCCTACATGGACTAATTGTATTTCAGCATCTCTGGACAGATGGCAAATCTTACAGCCATATGGTGATTATTTCCACTGCGCTGAAAGTATATTAACACTCACCAAAATGTTTAAAGTGATGAGACGATCTAAAATAGTTTTCCCATGAACCGGGATAAAAAACGATGGGCTCGGGTGGGCCGGCACGCCAGGGCTGGGCTCTCTCCCAGGATCCCCTTTCGGTGCAGGCTCGAGGGCCTGCGGGTATCGCACAGTTATTGATGAAACCGGCTGTGTACTGGGCCCTCAGCTGGAGTACAGCGATGCTGTGATAGCCAGGGGATAACATGCCTCATTTTAGCTATTCTGCGTCGCCCTTATTTAGTTGCCGCTATTTGCTGCTTGATAGGCGGGCTGCCCTGTGAGTTGGCAACGCTGATACATATACTTTCTTTTCCTGGTATTTTTTTTTTCTCTAAATCCTTCTCTGCTCTCTGGCTGAAAACACACTGAAGTTATTGTCCTATTTTTAAAGGTAGCCACGCACCCAACCCTGGCCCATGCAAATGCAGTGGAGGACTGCCCAAGCCACGGACAGTAGGGTCTCTGGAGCAGGACTATACTACACGCATTCAGCTGTCCCCACGTCTGCTCCCAAAAGAGGAATCAACTGCGAGAGGACAGAACTATGCCCCAGCAATCCTGTGAAACAAAACAAAAACTGGCTGGATGGCGACCAGAGGCTCATCCTGCTCACTGCCGACTGGATAAGCCATTGCTAAGTTCTGCAGTGCTACTTCAGCATGAAGCCGGTAGCTCATCGTATTTACCAAATGCAAACAAAGCACTCGATGGATAATACGTCAGGCTGACACGCGTCCCAGATGACACAATCTGCTTATGGCTGCGTCCTTTACTAATACTTTTGCTGCGGGGCTCTGAACCTTTTATGAGATTTATGGAGCAGTGAATTCACCCTTCAAAACAACGGGAGAGTACATGCAGGAGACCCGATCCTCTTCTGCTCTAAGCTACCGTGTATTTATACCAAACAAATGTGAGCAAAATCAGCTCAATAAATTCTAGACAGACTTTTATGCTAGAATAATAACCGATATTACACAATTTAAATGATTTTTTGCTTCATTTTCAGAACAAGATTCTGAACATTTATTTGTTTTAAAATAGGATTAAAAATCATGTCCTGCATTCTGCAGTAATTTGTTTTGAGTGCACTCTCATGGTAGGAGATTCCTTGCCGGTGGAGGCAGACACCTCCCTTGCTGGGGGAGAAAAAAGTTTATGCACCAGTTTCTTCTATTTGCCATAAGTAAAATATAGCAAGTCAAGAGCTAGAAACTGCACTCTTCGTAGTCCCTGTGATCTAAAATTAGTGCCTGGTGTTAGTATGCAGAATGGATCAAGTACCCTCAGCCACTGAGGATAAGGTGCCAATTGGTGAGAAATTCTTACTATGCTTTTTGCACGTTCACACTTTAGCACCCTAAGAATTAAATCGATTTGACTTGTAAGGCCTCTATTACAGACCTCTCTAAACACAGTTTTCTTTTAGTGAGCTTTACTACCCCTGAAAGGCAGCAAAAGAGCGTTTCAGTTGCCCATTTCTCCTTAGACAACCCAGACTAGCCCCGTGTTTTTCCATGCGCCTCCCCAGCCAACGCTTTGACCCAGGCTTGGAGCTGCTGCCGCCCCGGGCACCGGCTGGGCTGTCCTCCCTGCAGGGAGCCGCGGCAGCTCCAATGTCACCGTGGGGCAAGGAGGAGTGCCAAAAGGAGACGGGAAAAGAAAAGAAAGGGAGGAAAAGTAACTTAGATCCAAGGTGCAAAGTTTGGACCACCCTGTTTAACTCATGGAAATCAGTCATTCTTTTAAGGAGTAACAGGCAGCACTGAAGCATCCCAAATCGTTCCCAGCAGTTGTGTGTCTATTTTCTCTTCTGGCCAATAATTCAGAGGTCATCCCATAAAGCAGTTGACGAGCATAAACTCTTTCCAGTACAACCTCGCGTCACTTACGCTAATTTAACAGTTATTTGAAAACATGCTGCAAATCAGTGCAATGTTACTTTGATATTTCATGGGAGAAGCCTTAGAGTCACACAATATTGTGACGTCCTTAAGGACAAGGATGCCACTTCATAAGGCAGGGAGGAAGGACCAAACAGGGAATGCGAACTGGATTAGACATTTTGATTCCATTCCAAACTCTAAGCTTAAAATATAAAAACTTTGGCAACTTCTCCCCCATAGAATTGGAAATGCTAATTTCTAACTCAATGGAGAAAAGTTCTTGCAAAGAAAGATCTGAACAATACGTATGCAGGATTACTGCTCTGAGACTGAAAAATTCAGAACAGGCCTTCCCTGTAGAGGGAAAAGCAGGTAACCACAACCGCAGGAGAGGTGTTTACCCCAGGCTTCACGAGGAGCTCGGTCCAGCTGAAGAAGGAAGCCCTCCCCACAGCCCTCTGCAAAACCACAGGCTTTGCAGAGAAGTCTGCGGAGGCAAAGCATGGCGAGAGATTGTTGGGAGCATCAGGCTGCATACGACTAAGTCCTTGAAAGCTGAGGCATCTTCCATAATATGCAATTATGAAGGTCTCAACAAACAGATGCTCAGAACTTTCTGTCCGGGGAACGTCTTTGAGGATTGCACGGAAACTTTAAAGACATTATTTGTCATTCGGATCTCTCAAAAGACAAAGTGGAATTTTACGTTACGCATAACACCCATTCCCCTGCTCCAAAGCACAGAGGAGGGTGGAAGAGGCACAGAAGGAAAGGAAAGCTCCCCGAGGAACCACGGACTCAACGCACGCTTCTGGATCTGCCCAGGAGGAGGTGAGCAGCCTCCCCGTCTACCCCAAATAACTCCCAAACCAACAGCTCCCTTTCCGCAACGTGGGATCTGACCCTTGCTCCGCAGCTATTGTGTTTCATTGTAACTGAGGTTAGAGATTCAAGCTTTTAATTGAATTTTCTTGAATTGGGGTGGGTGTAGCGAAGTGTCAAATCCCTGTTCTCAGTCAAGCCAGTTTCTGTTCATCTTTCTGTTCATCATAAACTGAATTAGACTCCCTTTTTATGTATTAGCATTTTTAGAAGATCCCTTAAATACAAGTTTATAAAGACCACCTCTGTAAACAACAGGTAATAGAAAATTAGCTATCTCCTGTAATGGACCACATAAGTGACAAACAGCTGTCAAACACAAAATAAAATAATCATGAAAAGAGAGAGCTCTCATTCGCTTGTGTGCTGTGAAGTTTTAGGCAACTAAGTCTCCTTTATTGTTTCATAAAAGAATAAGTTTCTCCCTATCCCAGCTGGAGGAGGGGGGATTACTATGACAATCATTGGATTATACGCGTACATAAACAGAGTCCAAAGATGCTTTTATCTCCTCCTTGTACACCCAAGGGCAACGGTTGTGCCCTTGGGTGTACGTTGCGCCCATGAGCACCTCGGGGCTGCCCTGTCTGGGCAGAAACCTCCTGGCAGGTCAGGGGAGAGTATATCAGCTTTGGGGCTACCAGGGGTTTGGACTACGTGAAGGTGTAAGAGGTGGGGGCTTCACCTGGAGGGGCTGTTCATAGGTACATCCTCGTTAGAGATGGGGCGATGTCAAGGCAGAGAGAAGGGGACAACTACGCTGTTGCCACCTTTGCACTGCTGTCTGAACTACCCACCAGAACAGAGCTCCTGCCTTGTCTTCAGACATCACCATCTCTGAAATAAACAATAATAAGGTGTTAGACTCTCCCCAGGTTTACCCACGCATCCTCCAAGCAGCCCAGAGCCCCAGTGCAGCCCCGACTGCTGCTCGGTGACATTTTGCACGGCTCCTCTCAGAGCATTTCTCCTGTTTTTTTTCAGATGCTCTCATTGACAGTTTTCAATATCACAAAACAGATCACATGTTCCCGCTTAAACAACTGCAGGGAGACATTTTAGATGCGTGCAACAGATTTATAGTGGGAAGCTGGAATACAAAAGCCCGATAAAACCAGGGAATGAAACAAAGGCAACAACAAAGCGTCGCTGTTATATATTACAGAGCAACTCACCAAAAGCGAAGAACTTGATTCAGTCACTGCAATGCAATTAATATGAAGGAGAGAGAGTGTGCATCTTGAAGTACTATGTTTTCAAAAGGAAAAGCCTTGCTGAATACTCCCAGCTCTGGCTACACTACCTGTCCTTCTTCCAGGGATGAAACAATCAGTAATGAATACTGAAAGTGAGATGCTCACACCTCCACATAATAAAATTAACATTTCCCTTCAGAGCCATGCCCAATTTAAATTTTATATGTTTGTTTCCCTCCCCAAAATACAGTATTCCATACCTGATGAGGATCTACTGCAAAGCGCTAAGCAGAGGCAAACAAGTATTTATACAGTAAGTACTCATACACACCATCTCACAGTCCACAAGGAAGGATCCTCAGCACAACTAGAAGTAGCTTTAGGAAAAAAAATATTGTACAAGCTGGCTACGTATTTTTAGACATACTCCGAAGAGGCCTTTGCTGTCTTGCTGCACTGATGTACTAAACCTCGCCTGATAAGAATGCAGTTGCAGGACTTCTTCTATTATGATGCAAATGCTAACAGGGAACAACACCTAGCTGCTCTGGAGGGCTCGCTCAGGCCCCTTGATGTGTAGGCAGAAGAGTGCAGCTTCTACAGCAAATTTCTTTTTGAATCGCAGCAGGGTTGGAGTTTCTAAATCCTGTAGGCTGCAGTGAAACTTCCAGACGGAAAGAAAACAGTTTGGCACTTCAGAAATTCTTACAATCTTGCATTTTGATAAGCCACGTCAAATAAATAAAATCAGACTAGTGTGTGGGGGAGGCAGGAAAGGAGGATGCGTTGCCACTGAAGTGAACAAGCTTTGCACAGTACCCAGCAGTCACTCCTGCTCACACCTCCATTGCCAGGCCCTCTTTCCCCTGTGTCAAATCTGCTCACTCTTCTCCATGATAAAGCCACAGTTGTTTTGCAGCTAAAGCTCCCAGTCTTGCCAGCCTTCAACATGAAGCCCACAAATCCTAACACACCTACACAGCAGAGCCTCCTGCTCCCCTATGAGTCATTAAGCAGGCTGTCCCGCTTGGTGATGTCATCCAGCAACATCAATTTTTTTTAAACAAATCCTAAAACGCCTCGAGCATCAATTATTTAAAATATTATCTTCATTTTAATCCTGACCCCAATGGCAAAATTACCGTTATGAAGCATTTCCAAGTGATGCAAGAGGGCCCAATAGCCTCTAATAGTTGCTACGTCAATCAGGAGCAAGCAGCCAGCTACTCCTGTCACACATGAGCTAAGCACAGAGCATCCAAGCCAGCAGCAGCAGGCAGATTTCTCTCTTACAAACAGGCAGAGAGCAGCTAGGATGTGTCATCAAAAATATAATCAAAGATCAACCGCATCATCCAATCTCATCTTGTACATTTTGCATGAGTACATATTACACAACCCCTACTCACACTGTCTCTAACCTGTGCTGGGTGATGTGTGGCTATGGCGCAGCAGTAACCTTCCCTGATACTAATGGTCTATTCCCTGCCTAATTGCTCTTGCCATTAAAAGTGCTTCTTTAATGCTCAAGCATAAACGCTTCCTGTCTTGGTTTGAAGACAGTGCCCTTGTCACATTCTGAGATTTAATAACAGGATTGTCAGCTATTTACAGTGTACAGCTGAATTATCGGAGAAACATAGTTGAAATACGTGCCCCTAAGCACATTTACATCCTAAAGAGCCACGAACAAAACACGGTATAAACAAGTCACAGGCTGTATTTGCAGTGCACAAAGTGCACAAACGCGATGGACAGCATTCAAGGTGAAAGCAGGCAGAGATTTGACCGTGTAGCAACCTTCAGGACCGGGGACCTTCCCCCTCTGCACACGCCCTATCACAAAGTCAACAGGAAAACCAACAGCTGATTCAAAATGCTTACACGTCCTTAAATATACGTTAATGGCTGAGGCTATCTATTGTAGGCACTGCATTAATAGAGCCAAATGAATGAATACAATGAATACACAGCACTGCAGAAAATCTAGATGCAAAACCAGGCTGATGCCCTTGCTCTTGGGGTCTCAGCAAACTCATTGCTCCTCTCTGCCTGTTTCAGTCATGCTGGGAATATGCTTGAGCAGTTTAAGACACTGTCAGATCCTGAAGCAGTTAAAACTACTTTCAGTTTAAAGGAATTGAACATCAAATAATTCTTTTTAACATTTCAAATGATGCCTTTGTTATCAGGAGACCTACTCACCATCCTCTTTTCAAATAGAAAGAAGGGCTTGAGGGACATCCCAGCTTCGTGGAGGATATTTTATTTATAAGTTTTTTTCTCTAGTGATAATCAAATTAACAGTGGTAATTAATTAGGTTAGTAGCTGAAAGCAACTTGACTATGATCACTCTCTAAGCATAAAGCTTTCTTTCTGTTCACTCTTTCTACAGCATTGTCTACGTGAGCAAATTTTGGTGAAATTTGCACCAGGGCACTCAAACTAGTTGTGGTACTGGCAGATTTTTCCTATTGTAATTTGCTGAACTTATCTCTAGCAGACCCTGCGATTTTTTTCTTAACCCACTGTGTCTTTCATGCCAATCATTCCTTCATCATTTCTTTCTGCTACTCTTTTATTAGCTTGTTTCGTAATTTCTCCCAATGCCACGTTTTCCTTGGAGCTTATTCACACAGGAGATCTTTTGCCCAAATTCAGTTACGTGCATCTACCTGCACTGTTACGAACTCCTCACATCATTGTGTGAGAGGTGACAAGGTCTCTCTCACTTGCTGGCAGACTTGGATGAAACACTCCAACATTACAGGTTTGTTCACTCACTTGAATGCAACCACACCAAAATCCTAAGCATACACAAGTCCTTACGACGATCTAGCTATTTGCTCTTCTTTTTTTCTTCCCCCCACCCCACCAAGCTCCCTGCCTCTCTAACCTCATTTAAACTGTGTTAAATATAAGAAAGGAACTACACATAACAGGTTTTATACATACTGTTGAGGTCGACGGAGTTTTCCCATCCATTTCAGTGAACCCAACATACTGCTCCAGAACTCAAAGTTCTCTGGACCTGACTTTTCCACTGGATTTTGTACAGGCACCTGTATCTGTACACAGAGCTACCGAATTCTCCAAGTCAGAACAGCAGCCTTTTATACCCACTCTGCAAAATGGGGACAGCTACATAAGGAACCCAGGCTGTGAAGAATCAAGCATCCCCAGCCAGCTGCTTCAAAAATCATGAGATTAACAGCTTCAGCATCTATCAAATCTCAGTCCCTTTCCTTGAACACCAACACCATCACCAGTTGGATGATGCCTGATATAATCTGCCCCCCTGAGCTATGCTAGGAGCTGAACTAAAGCTACTGACCTTAAGACCTAAAAAAAAAAAAACCCGAGTCCCTGAGCTCACAGTACCAACTCAGCTGCGTTTGGGCATACACTCGTCCCAGCCCTGCTCTGAGGGACACCGGCTTTGCAGTGAAAGCCGGGTGCCATTATCTGCCCGCCACTCCCGGGGTCCCAGGGTGCCCCCTTCCCTCACGGACAGATGGCTCAACCAAACTTTGGAGGGAGCCGGCGCGAGACTCCTGTGGATTTCAGCGGCAGCTGGACGACGGCCAAGGTGAATTTCCTCTGCAACACGCTATTCCCTGCTACGGAGCTCCTTAGGCGAAGCTTATCACCATGGTATCTACAGTACTGCTGGTACCAGGAAAGGCCAGCTTGAACACCGTCCAAAATTAATGTCTTCCTATAACACTAGCTTCATCACATCTTCACCTTCTTCTTTCCTTGTCCCCCCATTTGTTTGCCTTTTACTCCCCAAATAAAGCCGTATGTTGGCTGATGGACGTTACTATTGCTAACAGCAGAAGGGAAGCGTGCAAGGCAGACCTCCCTGACGCTCTTAAATGTCACTGCATAACAAAAACATTTCATAGGACTGCTCTCACAAAGACAGGCCCCCAACTGCACCTCTTCATGAAAATATTACAGGAGGGGCAGAGTTTTGTTCATGAGTCCAGTCTCCTTAAGATGAGGTTACTTCATTGCTTGATCCAGGCTTGGAAACTCGCCTTTTCCCCACCTTCCTGGAGGAAGGTGTGGGCTCAAAGCCCACCTGGAGGAGGTGCAGATGGATCCCAGCTGGACGGGGCTAATCTACCACATTAGCCCCTGCGGAAGCAGCACAGAAAAGCCACCTCACATCAGCCAAAAGAAATGTGTGCTTTGAGCTAGTTCATCATTAACCTGTATAGCACACACTTCCACGCTGTTGTACAGCTTTCTGCAATAATTTCTAACACTCGGAGGCCTGATTTTCATTTTGATATGATTTATAAAACAGATTTAAAATTCAATTTTATTGCTAGAGGGTATTTAAATTAGTTGAGTTTTAATCCAACAGATAATATAAATAACAGCTTCAGCGGCAGTGAAGTGATTTACAGGTCTAATCCAAACTGGATACTTGTCACATGCCTCATGACAAGAAATATTTTGTAACGGACAGATAAGGCAGTACAAAGATACTAAAGAAATGAAAATAATTAAAGAATGTAAGCACAGATGAAGCAGCTATCCAATACCTCCTTAAATCATCTAATAACGAAACCTGAAGCATCTTTATAACTGGAAAGTTAGCTTAGACTGCTTAAATTGAGGTCAAATTGAATCCGACCACGGCTATTAGATGAGTAGGTACAGCTCACTAAAACCAGAGCCATAGACAAGCGAGCCACTCGGCTGTGTTAGCCCTTGGCTTGTAACATCAAGAGACAAATCAGGTGGTATTTTCAGACAAAGATTTCTACAGCTGGAAATGTGTTACACTGTGGTTTTCAAATAGCTAAAGTTTAAGCTCTGAGACTATTGATGTAACAGCAGTTATCAGATATGCTGGGTAGAAGAAAGTGGTGATTTAGGAAAAGATTTGTTCCCTTTAAAAGTAAACATTTGTCCAGTGAGATCCTTAACAGTGGCTTGACCCAAAGACAATGGTTTTCAGCCAGCAGGAACCTTCGCATTGACTTCAATGGGCACTAAAACAGATTTTTTTTTTTTTGCCTGGACACTTTCTTTTTTTTTTTTACAACATTGTTTTCACATCCCCTGAATTACGGGCATTAATTTTTTTTTAAACACGTAAATTGCTTTTGTAAAACTTGACACTACCTTGCTGCCTAGTAAGTTGAACTAAAACAACAGTTTAAATAGCTCAGCTCACAGCTAATAAGCAATTTAAATAGCTTTGCTGAGCTCGAGTAGCTATATCAAGTTTCATAGCAGCATCAGTCACTGCCAAATCCATAGGCAGCATTTAAATGAATCGTTAGCAATGGTCACCCCCAGGAAAAAAAAAAAAAGGAAAAAAAGAAAAATATTTTGAGAGCTAAGAGTCAAGTTATTGTCACAATTTCTGTGAGAACGTGCCCCATACGTGACACCAAAATGTGCCCAGGAAGCAAATCCCACTGGAATGCCTGGGACAAAATACATTCTTTCAAGCAAGAAAGGCTGAGCTCTGTGCTCCGATCACAACATGCTTCGCAGAGACAGGTGAGCACAGAGGTGCCCATTTCACAGAAGGAAAAGCTGGAGCACGCAGAGGTGAAGGATTTGCCAGCAGAGATGGAACAGGGAGGAACCCGGGGGGGTTTGCTCCTGTGTCACATGTGCTAAGCCACGGCTGCAGTAACACTATCACAAACGTGCTTCCAAGTTCTCTGTATCAGAAAGGTGAATGGCAAGATAATGATGTGAGACACTGACAAAATGTATATCCAAAAAACACCTCGTCTGCTCTCTGTACAGAGTGTACGAGTGTGTACAACCCACGCCGAAACCCTGGGAATGAATGATACTGGGAGCTTGATCTCACGTGCGCCGGTGTAAGACTGAAATAACTTACTCGAAGTGAAACACATTAAATCAGGACATTGAACTCGACCGGTGAACGTGCCTCATGCTTGTACAAGTCTGCATGACCCAACACAGCATACGTAGCAGCGCAGACACGAGCACAACCAGAGCACTCGCAAGCCTTCAAGTCCTTCGCAGCCTGAACAGCTCCGGAGGCAGAGCAGGACCACGCCGAGCCCAGAGCTACGGCTGACTTGCAGAAGGCGGTGGGGGACCGCTGCGACCTTCCACTCAATTCTCTCCAAGCCACAGCTAAACTTTTCAGCTAAACCGATCTACCAGTACAGGAACGGTTAAAAATGACGACAACAAAAATATTTGCCTTTAGAGACGCCCAGATAAAATGACGGAGGCAAGTTTCCCTTGGATGGATGCTTCTGACCATTCTAGACTCAGCGGGGCAGCGCTGCTCCAGCCAGGTTTTGATGCTCTTTCCTCCAACCCCAAGGACAGTTTCTGTTTTATTTGCCAGCGGAACTTTACATAATTAAGAAGCAGACGAGCCCCTTGTAATCCTGAAGTGAAACATGGGGAGATACTCAGATCTTATATCTCCCTCGGCCCCTGTACTTCTATTCAGTACTCCTGGGTATCAAATTCAGACACGTGCATGGCACTTTAATTCATTATTTATCCATATTGTCTCGAATTATATCACTTCGACAATAATAAACAAATCTATAGTGGGAGTTTGCATAGTCGGAAGCGGCATGAGGAAGCTCAGAAACTGGAGAGCGGTTCCTTGCCACAGGGGGGTGAGGAGAGGCAAGGAAGAGAAAAGGTGTAAGAGAACATAATAGGATAAAAATAAAGCAAATTAAATGTGTGGGTTTGGAATCCCCCAAGACATTCTGGTCGAGAGGATCTCAAAGCTATATATAGTTCAAGCCAAAAGCACAACGTTAACCTCTGTTTCCCGAGATTTAGTTCACAAACTGCTCTAATGCCAGCATTTGGCTTTTGTCCCCTCGTTGAAGTTAGAGGATAGAAAAAAAAGCAGGACTGATTTTTGGAAAGATCAAGATGAATTCTCCAAGAGGCCACCACATGTGACCAGAGACTTCTGGCATGTCAAAAAAAAAAACCCAAACGGGGGGGTGGGGGGAGAGAAATATTTACACAAATCAGCGAACAACTGGCACAGTTCGGGCAAGTTTATTGTGTGCCGCCAGCAGCCGAGAGCTCTCGCTGAACCGGAGCAGGAGACATCTGACAATGAACTCGCCGCTCAGACCGGCGCGCACATCCCACAGCTTCCCGGCGAGGGACCGGACCCCCCGGCCCCGCATCAGCCTCCCCCGGGCCGCGACACCCCCAGCTCCTCCCCGCTTATTCCAGCCGGGATTTTGCCACCGGTAACGTGCCGGGGGGTGTTTTTCCTCCGCTGCGTGCCCGCTCCGCCGGTGGCTCGGGCGGGAGACTCCCCGCCGCCGCTCCGAGCGGGCGGCAAATGATTAATTACGTTATAAAACGCCGGTTTTGGGGAGCGCTCACAGGGCAGCCGGGCTCTCCCAGCGCTTCGCGGCGACCGGGCGCACCTGCGGCGGGGCCGGGGCCGGGGCGGGCAGGCGGCGTCCACGCGTGGGTCGGGGCGCGGGGCCGGGGCGGCGGCGCCGCCCACGCGGGGCCGGGGCGGGACGCGGCGCCCACGCGGGGGTCGGCGCCCACGCGTGGCCGGGGCCCGGCGGACTCACCCCATGTCTCGGCACCTTTCGGCGGCGGCGGCGGCGGCGGCACCCCCGGGCGGCTCCCCGCGCTCGGCGGCCAGCGGCGGCCGCGTCCCCACTTCGCACATGCGGCCGCCCCGGCACCGGCCCCGGCCCCGGCCCTGGCCCCGGCTGGCTGCGGCTGCCCGGCTGCACGGTGGTGGCGGCGGCGGCGGCGGCGAGGCGTCCTGCTCCTCCTCCCGCCGCCTCCCTCCCCCCTTACATAACCTCCCTCCCGGGCGGCGGCGGCACCGAGCAGCCTCCCGCGGCACCCGCCGCCCTGCGAGGCGGCAGCGCGGGGGCGGCGGGGCGGAGCGGGGCGGGGCGGGGCGGCGGGGCGCGCCCCCGGGGCCCCTCCGGCTCCCCGCCCCGGGCCCGGGCGGGCGGCGAGAGTCGCCCTGCGGGGGTTTGTACCCCGGGCGGGGAGCGAGAAGCCCCGGCGGGAGGCTTCAGCATCTCGTCTCCCCGGTGCCCGCCCCGGGGGGACGGGGTGCGACCTGCCGGAGGGGGACGGGGCGGCGAGAAAACTTCGGGTGAAGTTGTGGGGGTGCCCCCCCGAGCGGCCCCGCCCGCTGCCGTGAAGCCCCGACGGCGAGAGGGGGCAGCCCAGACCGGCGGTCCCGGACATGCTCCTCTCGGGACCGGATTCCCCGGGAGACCGGCTGCCTCGGGACCGGCTGCCCCGCACCGGGAGCCCGCCCCGCCGACAGCCCCTGCTCCGCGGCGCGGGCACGGCTGCGGTCCGAGAGCGGATCCCGAGGATGCCCTTCCGACTCCGAGGCCATGTCACCGCCGAGGGATGTCTTGTGAAACACAAGCAGGCGATTCCCTCCCACCACCGAGCCCTCCCCCTGTCTTTTCACGCTTTCGATCCGTTTTTCCAGGGAAAAGAAGGGAGCGCAGACCGTTTGTGCGTGCCTGCCCCGCCATCCCAAGGAGCTTCCGAGCCACTGGGCGACTTCAGCCACATTCGGGCAACGGGCCCTGGCAGACTCAGCCCCACCGTCCTGACCTGGGTCTTGCACCCAGCCACCAGCCTGCTGCTCAACCCCGAAGTGCAAACTGCATCGGGAGTCCAAACAAGGGGGACTGCCCCTCTTTTGGCCCTCCTCAGCCCCCCTGCAAATCTGTGCCAGGCGTGGTCCCAAAGCTATTATTTCCCTACAGGTTTTGTGAACATAGAGGGATGATTCCTTTCCACTGAAGGAAAAGTTGCACTAGTGTGGAAGAGCTGTGTTATGGCTGCCCAACCACGAGGGTGACACCGACATCTGACAGGCAATCCCAGGACACGTATCCATAGGAAAGCCATGGACCTGCTCGTTCGGGTATTCGTAGGACTGTGCTACACAGACACAGTTACTCCTTTGTGGGGAAAAGACGCCCAATTCACACATAAGAGAGGATTTCAAGTTCTCCCACGCAAAGTTATAATTAATACCCTGCCATCAAGAGTGATTATTTTCATCTTTTTTTTTTAATCTCATGTTGATTTATTCTTTCTTTCAAAGAAAGTTTAGAAGTTCTGCGAAAGGCTTTATGTTTGCGTGCTTTAACTTGGTGTGTAATAATTGGGGTGGTCCCCAGGTAATACTGGGGACCTCATGGGAACCCTCAAAGGAAAACTTAACCAGCAACCTAACACCTTCCAGCTATGGGCAATGAAACTGCCTCCCACTCTGACAGACAACTCCTTCCTGGAACACCAAAATGGAATTTCAATCCCATACACTCAAATAAAGTCTATGCCGCGGGGAAAAAAAGCAGGGTGAATTACACAGACATTTTCAAAAGGCTGTGGGGTGACACCACTCCAACGTATCTGCTCTCTTTACCGTGGTCAGATGGTTACTGTGGATGTTGAAGGAAACTTAACTCCTTACCTAATCACTGACATCTGAAGACTTCCCATGTCCCGTTCTGCCGGCTGAAGGCAAGGTTCCGTTTCTTCCGGAATGGTCATGGCAGAAGTGACAATCCTTTCGTGTTCACGATGGGCTGCAGCCTTGAATATTGCTTTGATACGATCGTTCCTCTCTTCTTGGGGAAACAGTGAGGGGCAGCGTTCTCCGAGGGGAAGAAACAGCAGCCTGGCAATCTTGTGGAAAAAACTTCCACCGTAAATCGGATTATTTTAGCTCACTGTTTTACACCATTTACTTCATTTTGTTAAATTACATACGCCGTTCATCAAAGAGGGGTTGTCTTAGTCCTCTCTGATTAATTAGCTCATTTTGGTGAGTATCTGAAAGCTATGTTTTATGAACCAGTGCTGTATGTGACTTACAAATATCTAATGGAATTGGATCAAAATGGGGTAACGCACTTACTACATGTGTCACGATAAGATGAAAATTGGAAATTGGAACTGCAGTTGCCTTAGCATTTTCTAATGTTTTAATCTTTTCCAATCTTGCATTCAAGAGTGTATTTTCATCCCCAATTATTAAAAAAAGCTTAAGCTTATGGAAGCATAACTGGCTGTGAAATTCACATGATACAAAATTTTGTACATTGCTTTTGTTCATAAGGCCTTCCCATTTGATTTCTGCTCTTTTCAGAACTGTCTTCTAGAAGAGACGGAGTTGTGGTCCCATTTCTCAAGGACCCTGAGACATTTGGTCTGGCAGACAGCCAGTTAACCCCGTGTTCTGCTCATCTTTGGGTTTCTGTAAATGCACTCCCTCCGTCTGAAATTCCCTCTATTCTTCCAAATGGATGAGGTATTCCTCTTTCTGAAGTGTGGCACACTGTTGTTGTCCTCTTATCTCTGCCAAAAAGAGGATGAAGTCCTGTCCTCAATTTAAGTCAATGGTAAAAGTCCCGTGGATTTGAACGAGGCCCGGATCTCACGCAAACCCTTTAACATTATCAATATGGAACGAAGCGATTGCTCTACAGACAGTTCCATCCTGAACTCCTCCACCCTCACAAAGAGTCCTGACTCGTGTATAGTTCCCATTGATTTACATTATTTTAGTGTAATTTAGGATTCCATTTTCTTAAAGTCTTTTGAGTTCTCCGTAAATGAGAACTATAAATATGTTATCAAAATTAATCAGTTCTTAAGCTTTCGTATGTGACATGATATTTCACTTCCGATTTGGCTCCGATGCAGGATGTGTACGTGACGGTAATTCAGTCCTCGTTTAGTATTCACAAGTGTGCTCTTATTACTGTGGCACAGTTCAAGAAGACTCAAAATACCGAAGGCACAGGATCCCTCGGTATGATTCAAGCTGAGCAATAAAAATATCCACATTCTGTAAATGGATGTAACTTCTGTAGATGAGAAATTTCTCCTATTCCCACGGGCCTCCTAAAGTTATAATTTTTTGATTCCTAGATACAGGGTGAATATCCTTTTCAGAAAACTGATCTAGCAATCAGGAGTATGTACCCAGTCCGCATTCTGAAAAGCAAAGAAAGAGCCCAGCGGTCTCTTCCTCTCTCAGTTTTTCTGTTCTCTCCTTTTGTTTGGCTTTCACTATTGTCCTCTTTTGCCACTCTATTTTATTTTGGATACAATTTTATTTCAGAAAACCTGCTGTTTAGTCTTTTTCAACTATTATAATTCAAGACAGTCTTCTCCCTATTTCCCATGGCAGATAGTATTAAATAACATACTCAATACTGTGATTTTCTCTTTTTTTCGAACTAGACTGATGAAATTTGCATTTTTTTGCTCCAACAGAACTGTGCCATTTCCCTTTTTTTTTTTTCTTTGACAAATAACCAACCATCTTCAAGCTTTAAATGTTATCCAGAAGTTTAACCAAAAAACTTTGGGGAATTCTTGATTTTTACATTTGAAACAGAATTAGTTTTCAAAATCCCCTGACAAATGGAGAATTAATGTAATTATAATATCACTGGATATAAAATTTTGAAGATGAGCAACTGAGAAAAGACAACATTTTAAGTCAGACTGTTGAAAACACTTTGATTTATGATTTTTGTTGTTAAAACCTACTTAATCCAATATCTAATAAACAATTTGGACAAAGGATCTATTTGTTTAAAAAAGTCAACACTCCCATCCTTTCAATTAAAATGTCAGAGCTCACAGTAAACATCTGAGACCTTCAACGAGTCCTCCAGCAAGATAGAAAAACCCCCAAAGCTGACATTCATGTGATTTCTAAGGTAAAAGCAGTTTTCCTCTAAGGTAAAAGCAGTTCTCCTCTCCACTCTCCTCCAGAAATAATCCAAGAACAATCATTTAGGACTACTTTCTGTCTCCTTAAAAGTAAAAAAGGAGAAGCCCATTTTTAAAAGCGTTTTGTCAATCATCTTTCAAAGAGTAGGCTGAACATTCTTTTATTACTCTTTGCAGTTTATTCTTATATGTATAATTACTTAGTGCCAGGAAGCTCCTGTCTATGTGGAGTAATAGAAGGTTCACAAGCATTCTGCCTCACTTTCAAAAAGTTGTCCTGTAAAATATGCAAATATCAGTTCAAAGCAGATTTTTATGTAAACGCAAAGAGCTGTCACTGTCACACTGCGGTGTACACTGCCTTCTCAATGAAGACAAATACACAGCTAACAAAAAATAATATCAAATGAGATTTTAGAGGGAAAAAACGTAGACACATGAAGAAAGCCAGCAACGCCAGAATAATGCCCTACCAGTCACTACAGGTCTCCCAGCCCTGAATGTAAGTACCCAGTACAGTGTTGAAGGCTGCAAAATTGTAAGAGGCTGATGGATTTCTAAATACTGGCGTAGTCAGAGAGCATCTGTCGGCATTATTAAACAATTTGGGACAGATCCTCTAGGCATCCTCCGTTCTTTGGTCTGCTAGAAATCCAGCCTGGGACACGTCCAGGAGTGCACGCTGAACCTGAACATTTGTAAAGGTGGTCCCATACTCGGAGCAAACCTTGTTCCCTTTAACAGACCTATTTCTTTGTACTTACAAGGTAGGACAGAGAGAACAGATACTCCCAATTCTCCTTCTTAAGGTTTTCATTGATGTAGACACTTTGACTATGTCCACTCCATTGTAAAGTAAATAAGGTTGGTCGCTCTTCACGACAGCTCTTTTCTGAAGAGCTTGGGGGGGGCCTTGCTGCTCTTCTCTGAAATGACGCTAATTTGAACGGGGTTTGCAATGGACAGACTGGGACTCTGCGGAGTAGGTGAGGAGCACTGCATGTAAAAGTCTCCACACAGCTTGTATTTGAGTCTATGTGCTTGTTTCATATACATCCTGATACTGCTTTTTTTTTTTTGAGCACATATGCATGAGTGGAGATCTTCATAAAGCTACTCACAGCAATGAACAGGTCTCCCAGCTGATGAGCTGGATCCTGAATTATCCTCAAAACTGTATCAAGCGTGTTCAGTTTTTCCGTTCCAATATGCAGTGCTTTGCGTTTCATATGTCACTTTAGAAGTTATCAGCTTTTTCACTCTAAGTTTATTTTGGTCATTTTCTTTTTAAATCCCCAAAAGAAGAAGAAAAAAAATCCATTTCATCTGCGAGTACAGATGATGACTCTGGTTTCCTTCCAGGCTTACCTCACAAAATTCCATTTATTTGTGATTTATAAAATGGAAGTTAGAGCAATCAGGCACTGGTTATGCAGATGGGGTAGATTATTTTTCTTTTTAAGGTAATTCAGAACAAAATTTTTGGTCCTGGCAGGCTGAATTGTACAAGAGATAGGAGAAGGAAAGAACTATATGCCTTGTCTGTTAGAAACAGGACCCTTGTATTGCGGCTTGGCTGTGACGATGATGGTGACAGCCAAGGCTACTAGTAGAGAAGCAGGTAATATGGAAGGGAAAAGATTTTCACATTTTTGGTGAAAGAAGCTTAATTTTCAAACATGCAGAACTGCACGACCATTCACTTCAGCAAATCATTTTGCTCACATGTAAATTTTCTTGTAGCTCAGGAGTTTTTAATTCTCAGGCCCTTTCTACCATCTGTAACTCAATCTCTATTTTTTAAAGAAATTGCAGACATCTGTTTAAATACCCATCTCTTCCGTCACATGGAATTTTGGATTCGAAAATCTAAGCTCGAAAAGAATACCAAAGTTGGATTACATTTCCAAGCAACCACGGACTGGCATTTTAAATGCTGCCTTTTTAATTAGCCCATTCCGCTATACTGGCTGCGCTGGGCTCTACGGTGCATGAACAACGGCTGGTGTGGGTACGGGTCGGCGAGCCAGGCGAGCGGGTCGTGCTGCCACAGGGGTTGGGGGGATAGGAAAGAGGGGAGGTGGAGAAGAGCCCCCAGGCTCATTGCAGCAGGCAGGGGGCCTGGCCTCCAAGGGGGTTGCGAGGCCAAGGGCCCATTGCTGAGCCTGGGATTCTGCTGTGGTCCTGCGCCATGTATAGAACTAATCCTGCCCGTGAGACCAGAGCCAGCTCAAGCAGCATAAGCAAAACTGAATTTTGCTGCCTCACACCTGACTTTTTGCAGCGGTGGGTACAATTTCAGGGTGTCATCAGGGTCATGTGGGGACAGGGGATGGGTACAGCAGAAGGAAAGGGAGGGCAGAGCAGTGGGACCCATGGGAAGGGATGAGAAGGCGGTGTGGGATGTTCCTAGGGGCTGTAATGAGAAATGTGGTTTTTTCTTTTTGCAGCCTGTCCTCCTCCAAGACACCCTGCCTGCCCCGCGCCCTTCCCCCAGGGTCCTGGACGTGCCAGCAGGCAGGACTCCAAACCCCAGCTCCCTCCCTGAAGGGTCAATCCCCACTGCATCCCCACCCTCAGCCTCCCCAAAACACACTATTCCCATATAAAATAGGACAGAGGAAGAGAGGCTGGGGCCAGACCTTGCAGAGCATTTTAGTTCTCCAGAACGGCTTGCCTTGGCTGCTTGTAGGAATTCATACTTCAGATTGGTGAAAAATGCCTCATTCTTTGTGTTTCTTTAGAAGTTACTCATAGGTGGACTTTGCCCGTTAATCAGCTCCTTGCTTGCCCTGCTGGAAAAGGAAGACATTTCCACAGGTACACTGGAGCCTGGTTCATTTACATGAAAGCCCAACGGCTTGGTAAAGGCTTCCATGTTTCCTTGTGAGCAGAGGTATCTGGATCCCTCTCCTGGATGAATTTCTCGAAGGACTGAGCAATACAGACAGAGTGCCAGGCGGGAACGAAGCCACGTGGGATTTCAAGCCTATTTACAAAAACTGAT
The DNA here is from genome assembly GCF_965638725.1 of Aptenodytes patagonicus. Classification (NCBI taxonomy): domain Eukaryota; kingdom Metazoa; phylum Chordata; class Aves; order Sphenisciformes; family Spheniscidae; genus Aptenodytes; species Aptenodytes patagonicus. The sequence goes on from NC_134958.1 coordinate 4,286,044, forward strand.
GGCCGAGGTATAGCGGTGAGCACCCCAAAGCTCTCGCTAAAGCTCATAAGGACACGAGCGGCACCGCAGCACAAGATTTCTCTCCTCCAATGGTGGAAAATATCTTGAGTTCAGGGAAGCCACACCTGGCTCAGAGATATGAGGTTGGAAGTGCGCAGCTATGGGTGTCTTTCACAGACAGGGATAACTTTCATTTGTGAAAGAAACTATTTGTCACCACAAAAGCTATATTTTGCACCATTCTCTGAAAAAAGTGTTGGGTTTTTCACCCTGCAGACTGTCCTACGGAAAGCAATTAAGATGCATTTAAGAAGGCGGCTAATGTTTTTATGCTTCCAAAATGCATTAGAAAAAAAACAAAACCAAAAAAACCCTACTGGACTTAATTTATACCACTTTTAAATAACGTTAAAGACCTTGACTTATACCAGTCCTTATGTCTAGGTCCTGCTAAACTACAATAATTAATCAATAATAAAAGTGAAGCCAGAAGGCCACAAATCAGGCAGATTTTGTTCTCTTTTTACTACACTAATAATTAAAATCTGGAAAAGTAAAAAATAGTTACGTGACAAAAGAAAAACAGGAATACGGCTCCCACAAACAAAGATGCCAGGAATACTTTGATGAGGAAATGCATTTCAGAAGAATCTGCTGGGTGGCAAGTTGGGCCGCATGCCTTCCCTAGATAAAACTAGCTCAAGGGGAGCTTCTGCAGTCCTAATTCTACCTAATATGACTTTGTTCTGCAACAATACTTGAATGACAAAATACATAAACACTACCAATCAGTTAAACAAACACAATCGGATTTTTTCAGCTCCATATCTTGCTTCTCAGAAAGTATTTACTGTCAACACTCTTAAATCCAATCTTGTGTAATTCTAGTTAACAGAAGTTATAAAAGTGCTCATATCTAATGGTAAACACAGATTCCACTTTTCTGGGGAAATTCCATAGTCCTTGGGGGGTGTATAAAATCCATATTTTTTGACAAATCAGAGCAAAATTTTTAGTCACTTGCAAATATTTAAAAAAACATTTTAGGGACACGTTTGCAGCTCAAGCACCTGGAGGAGCACTCTCTAGAACCAGACTGCTTACCTGGGTTTTGAAGAAGTACCGAAAGGATGGCAGGCGGCAGCAGCCGTGCACTAATACCATATTAAGTTTTTCAGCCATAGTTCAGTTAGGGCTTTGGAGCCAGGGGAGGGATCACAGTGCACTACCATGGGAGATGACACCAAGCACGCAGCTACAGAATTCAGTTTAACCCCACGGGACTTGGTGGAAGGTGGAGCAGAACACTTGCAACTTCCAGAAAAGCTTTGAGCTATGTTTTGTTTAAAATTAATCTTTAGCCAATAGAGAAATATTAATATACACACATCAAAACCTTTTCTACATACTTGAGAAAATGGAATCAACGCTATAAAGTATGGATGACACATATTCTCTATTTTTCGTTTACTGTTCATTTGCAGAAGAGCACATGATTTATGTTGTGAATGTACCAACATTTTTCTGTTTAATTCGATAGTTTTCCTGCAGGAATAGGCTAATCTTGATCCATACCCGCCTTTAATAATATTTATTACTGTTCTTCTGCTCCTCAGTGGCTGACTGAACATTCTCTCTATGTCCATCTGGTGAGTACGCTTTTCCCAAAATAGTCCATGACCACTCTTTCCTATGTTTGCACGAGAGGTGTACTATTATTATATTCACGTGGAAGAAGTTAGGCGATCCTGCAAAAATGTTTTTCAGCGATATCGCTTGTCCAACTTGTAAATTGATTCACAATTTGAAATGTGACATCGTAAGTGGCATGTGACAGAAGATCTAAGCAGGAAATACTTTGCAGTCTCTTAGAAATCTAGCCAGAGTTGCTGTTTTTTAGATCCTCTGTCTGTTTGCCCAGAAGAATTAACATTTGGTCAAAGAGAACAACCTGCAGCTATTGTTACTCAGTATTCAACTTTCTTCCAATATTTAAAGCTGAATTATTGATGGTTTTAAGAACATGGCTTCTGAGATGCAATTCCACACCATTAGCTGCATCGGGAAAAGAGCAGGAGCCAGCCCTGCAAGCGTAACAAAGCGTGTTTTGAGTGCGTAGGACATGCAAAGCCACAAATGCCAGCCAAGCAACATCACATGCTTAAAGCCACGTTCAACGAACCGGAATTTCCTCATGCACAGTAACACCTGTTGTGACAAATAACTAGACTCTTGAGGAAACAGCCTTTAAAATGCATTTTCCTCTCCAGCTAAAGGAATTCTCACTACACAGACACCTTCAACAAGGTAATGCTTTGCATTTTCATTTGTTTTTACGTGCAGGTATCTCAAAACAATAATATCCACACAGAAGCCAACCCTGGCCCCCGTGGTGCCAATGGAAAAAACCCTTCTTTTGACTTCACCGGGATCATGATTCGGTCATAATTGATTAATCCTCATTCCATTCCTGTGAGACAAGTGAGGGATATGTAGAGATCACTTCACGCACCGCTGCAGCATGGTTGTTTCTGGAAAATATCAGCTGTTCCAAAGCAGAATGGAGCCCAGCACGCAGTCTGGAACAGGGTGCAATGGCCAACGCTATCTCCATCTGGAACAATACAGGAAATGCTGAGAGCCAGAGTGGCATCACTGAAAATAGATTTTGGCCAGCACACAGGGATTAAGAGCCTTACTTTTCAAAAGGTGCGCTGGGACCTTTAACAACCATAAATAGTCAGGACTTTGTATTTGTGCCTCACTGGAAAGATGGCAGCACTCGCAGTACGGTGTTTCCTCATACCGTGCTGACACATTGCTTCATTACTGGATCATCTGCAGTTTTCAACAGCACTGACGTGACTTCCGAGACAAACGGAGAGCCACAGCAAAGTCCTGACCCCGCTGAAGGCAAAATCACAACAGTACTTGGAACCAGTGGAACAAGGATTTCTCTCCCTGGAAATAGGCTGAGAGATCTGGCAGCAACATTTCCCATCAGATAGCAACCGTGAGATCTTTGATATCTTATGTAACTGCCATCCTTAAATAAAACGTATATCTAGTTCATCATTTTTTTCCCTGATTTAATTAGAATCTTTCTTAGTTTTTCAGGTTGGCGAAGCCTTATCTTGCAATATGCTGCAGATGCTATTGCTTGGAGATTAACGTTTGCTTTTTAATTAAAGTTTTTACTCGGGAAGTTTGTGGTACCCCCACACCAGCATTTAAGACCAAGAAAATAACTGTGTATTATTCTCAAAATGAGCAGCCATAGCATAACATGAAACAATCACATTCAACGTATCACCAAAAACTACTGTGTGGTTTTCATTTATGTGTGAGATTTTCTGAGCTTGTTTTTAATGAGCCTCCATCAGAGGCTCCGTCAGAACTTTGCATTTTCCAAGATAACACCTCTATATTTTTTTTAAGTTTAGGCTGTTGAGTAGTCAGCATGTTCTTCTGCACCGGTTCCCAACCAACATTAGAAAGCAGCATTCAGCTGAGCACTAGCACGCTAAGCAGCTGGTTGGCACCACAGCACGGCTTCTGCAGGCGGTGCAGGGGTGGGAAACAGCCACAACTCAAGAAAGCGGTGAAGACAGACCTGAAATTGGGAGGGTGAGCGGGGCCACGGGAACAGCGGTACTGTGGAAAGGTTCCAGGAAAAGAAACTGCCGCAGGAGTCCGGGGCAAAGGTGGGGAAGGAGTTACAGCAGTGCTGGGGCAGGCAAGGACACTGTGCCTTGACGTCCAAGGCAGAGGTCTCAGGGAGGGCAGGAGGGGATGCAGAAGGGTGGCAGTCACAGCATAATCTCCGGAAAGATTAGGAACCCTTGCCTGCTGGAAAGAATGATCTCCAGTCCTAATTTAGTAACAGGAGGGAGAGTTATTACTGCTAGGAGTAGTGGTGACCTAGACCCCGAGACAAGGACCAGCCCCAGCCCAGCACAAACATAAAATGAAAAGACAGTCTCTGCCCAAAGAGTTTCCGGATTTTGTGTAGGGCAAGGGACAACGCAGGGATGCACAGGGGAGCGCACGGCAGTAGCGAGGCAATGTCAGAACAAGGAGCAGACTGCTCAGTCCAGCTTTGCAAAATCCTGCAGGCTTCTCTGCAGCTCAGCTAATTCACTTATACCTTATTTCACTTTAGCACAGTGTGGTCTCAATACAGATTGGTATCTCTGGAAAATTCTGGTTTACAATTGTAAAAAAATTACTTCAGATTAAGAAGACACTCCAAACCTGAAGTAGTACAAAGTTGGCCTATACTTCAGCCCTTGCTTTCTTTAATGGCCCTTAAACTTAAGAGGAACTGCAGAGAACATTCAAGAACTCCTTACGTGCAAAGAGAAGAGAAAGAAGGGAGACAAATTCCTGTGCGAACTAACAGCTTCTTGGTAAAGCCATCTGGGGAGAGCCACGTTTAGTATCTAATGGAGGGAGCATTACTTAGACCAGTTCCGCTGACCCGAGCCTTGAGAGGGAACAAAGCACTGAAATGCTGTTGTATTTCATTGCCTTTAGCAGAACCTGAACGTGTGCTTACACATCTGCAGTGGCTTTGACACACTGAGGCAGGAGGACAGGCGTGAGCGGGGCCTCATTGCACATCTATCTGCAGGGCTGGCGGCAAGGGCAGATTTCAAACCTGGGCCTCAGAGAGGACACGGGAGTCCCACACAAGGAGCCTCAGGGCAATGCTCCAGTGCCTGGGGAATGTCACCATCCAGAGAAGGGAGACTCCGGGAGTAAAATGGGAGACCTAGGTCTCCTCTTTAGAGGTTGAATATTTGACTTTGTATCCGAGGCAACTGATTGGCGTGCAACATGCAAACTGCATAAACTATCCAACCCAGGAGAAACGCTAGACGTTTGCTAAAAAGGCATAACCACTTCCTTCTGCTGGATCCTAGGTTTTGCAAGGATCTGAGTTTCTGATTTAAACATAACAGAAATTGTTACCAGATGTGCATGTCAGGGCCCTGAATGCACTGACAGGCCTTAATTGCCACCACCGGCCCCCCTGGGGCCTCCCCCACGTCCCTGCCCCGGGCACAGGGGCTCATGTAAGCTCAGCCCTGGGCCCTCGGTCCCTGCCCAGCGCTGCCGTGGCTTCAGATCCGGCTGTGCTGCGGCCGTGCTGTGCCTGGCCATGGACCCTGTTGACCTGGGCAGTGACCCACGGACTGAATTTCTGACTTGCCTTGGACTTGTCTCGTCCCCACGAACTTGTCTGGCCCTCTAAGCTCTCGGCTGCCGACCCCGGCCAGCCCTGCTCGGGGCTGTGGGATGGGCCCCCTGCCCCGCCGGCTGTGCTGTCGGCTCCCCATCCCTCCCTGCTCCCTGACAGCAAAGAGGAAATTCTCTAAATTCCCCTTCTAAACTCAGCTAGGTGCTACTAATTTGTATCTAACTTACAAGTTGGTGTTTCCATACTGCAGCAGATTTGGATGTTTTAGACTGGATATGGACATGAGAAATGAGCTCAAACTAAAATTAAATACCCAACTATTAAAAAAAATTGAGTATGACTAAAATCCAGCCCTAGAAACTTCTGCAAGTACCTTCTTTATATTTTGCAACTATCCTAACAATTAGCAATCCATGGTAGCACTGATTCATACATCCCCACTTGCAGGATTACTTGACATCTAAAAAGCGTCTGAGTTGGAGTGTAGACAGCCTGACGATTATGATGAGTTTGATATCTTAGCGTTCGGCTACTCCATTTTCTGACTTTCAAGCAGTTCCACAGAAGTACGCTTAAAGTATCTGAATATTCCTCCCACATTTTTTTCCTTCTTTTTTTCCATTTGTACAGTACCTACGTCTGGGAAAGAACATAACCTGTGCACCAGATGTGCTATGTAAAAACTTCTGCCTGCCCTTCAGCCACAGCATGTGTGCCTCACGGGGTCTAACCCACCTCCAGCCCAAATGAGGAACATATGGAGCACCATGAATGGCAGAAACAAGCCTTCGCTTTGAACTACATTCCTCCTATCAAAGGCCCCTCTGTCTCGCCTTCTTCTTCTCTGTTCCCCTGGGTAATCATGAGGAAAGAACCGAACATTTGGAAAAGCCTCCTGGGGACAAATTCATTTCTAGTGTGACTCTGCTGAAGTTAATGGTGTTGCACCATGGATTAAAATGGCACCATAATATTAAAAAACAGAGACAGCATACTACTCTGTAATTACGGTCTAAGAGAGCAAAAATAATAAAAATGATTCATTCTTATAGACCCCAAAGGGGACAGCTGACCTAGTCAGTTTAAAAGGTGAAAATAAAAGAAGGCAGCTAGAATGTAGTGATTTTTAATTTGTATATATGTATATAAATATGTATAAATGACAAATAACACCACCTCTGCACTCATTTTAAGAACAATACGCTAGAAATATAATTTAATGTGACTGTGAGTTTTAAAAGACTGATAACAGAAATAGCTCTTAGGAAAATAAAAGGCCTTCTTTCATACTGGCATAAATTAGGAATAAATTCCTTCTAATCAAGTGTTACACTGTTGAAAGCTTAATGCAAAGGAATTGGGCCCCACAGCACCAAAACGGTTATTCTGTAACACAATCAAGCACCAGGAATTGCATTTTCCCCTTCTTAAAAAAGGACAATGTTATTTTTTTAGGCAGTTAACATTTAAAGGTCATTGTTACGGGAAGGAAACATTTCTTGTATTAAGTTTAGTGAAGTTGGTAGAAACGGCGCAGTCTGTTCCTTGATGGATTTCACTTTACAATACCATATGGAGGCGTGTGAAAGACACTCTGAAGCTGGGCGATACGGTACAATATAACGGCAAAGGCAAGGCAGAGATCTGACAGAATAACTGCACGGGCTTCAGAGGCATTTGTCAGTAACAGCTGTTATATCTCCGTCTTTCTTGTTATTCAAGTGAGCTTCATCTAGGCGATAATCCTTTCCAGCCAAAGGAGTAATATCCCGTGATGAGAACTGATCTGTCGAGCACAGGAGGTCCTAGGGAAAGAGCACAACTCCAAATATTTCTGCAGATTGGCTAAGGAGTATCTCTGCTCACCCGTATCTCTCAGCGCAATGAATGATCTAGCAAATACTTCGCGGTCATTAGCTACTCAGATGTCCCCTGGTGGTCTTACAGCCTCTTGTGCCCACAGGAACACAGCTTTCCTTTAGTGTGTAATCAGTAACAAGGCTGCCACGCACGCCCTTTGTACCTGCCCTTAGCCAGAACACAAAGTCGTGTTCTCTCTAGCAGTGCCAGACATCACCATTTCCTAGAATAAATTATCTGGGGAAATCGGGTTTCGTTGTACAAACAAACCAGGCTTTCAGTTACACTGTAACTGAGACACTGAAAAAAGAATGGGGGCAGAGGGAAACCGGCTGACAGGAAATGGCTGCCCAGATTCAGCAAGCTGAGGAAAAAAGTCCGAGTTCTGAAGACAAATAAATTTTCACTAACATACTATCTGATACATTATTTTGTTATTAAAAAAACCCAGCGGGATCCATAACAATCTATGGAGGTTTCTCTGCTTATTCATTTATAGACGAATACTCCCTTGATCAGACAGGCCTGAATTACAAGGGATGTTAGTTCCTTAGTTGATTTCTCAAGGTAGATATTAACACCGCAGTAAAAGGATCCCTCCTGTTTAAAGATATAGACATGCACAAAAAACGTAGTTCTCCTTTTCTCCTGCTACCAAGACACATGCTGACTTTTCATTAAAAATGCCACAGTTGTCAACCTCTACTGAGATAAAGCAACGAACCTAGTCATAAAGAAATGGAAAATTGCAAAAAATGTAAGATTTTAAACAAATAAAACTCGAATAACGTTTTCCTTTTGCTTCTTGGTACAGGCTGGTTATGCTGTACAGCAGACTTACTTCTTTTCCCAAGAAATGTCCATAATAACAAGGGCTAGAAATTAATTTTCAAATGAAAGTTGAGTGTAACGAAAACACGAGTCCGCAAGCTGGGGATTTATGTAAAACATCAAATACAAAGTCTTGTGACAGAACAGTAGAAGTTATCAAGACTAAATAATTATAAAAAGGACTGTCATTTTCCATTGTTTCAAGGCAAACAAGACTTTGCTAGTTTTAGTGTATATTCCTTTGTTCAGTCAGGAAGATCCATTCTGCAAAAACTCCATTAATTTCTGATAGGCTAAAAGGAACAACTCTTAGTTTAAAATTTAGAAGATAAGACTTCATCTAACAGTACATTTTTTAACATAATGAAATCCACAGAAAAAGAAGCAAACCCTTTGAGGCTTTATCACACTACAGTAGACTTCAGAGATGCTGATTGCGAGATTGTGTTCGTACAAAAACAACACATTAATTACCTGGAGAGCCTTGAAGTGAGCAGAAAGATTGCAAGAGTGGATTATCAAGTCCTCAGCCTTGACAACACTTGGAGCTAGACCTTTTAAGTACTTGGGCACCTACTATGTATGTATGTGCTATGTGAGGCATTTAGTGGGTGTTGAAAGTCCTACTCGGTGACAATATTCATTTTTGAGTGCCTTTATTCCCTTAAAAATCACCTGTCACTTTGGTTTTTTTACATGCAGCTTGAACTTCAGTATAACATCTATGAGAAATCTTAGGAAATTGCCACCCGGATCATGATCTCCTCCTTGATGTTATAACCCATAGCAGGCATAAAGACATGTCATGAAAAAAGATCCAAAGCACAAGCATCATATATAAATATATATGATCTATATAATTATGTGCCACTCTGATTTAGCCGTTTCCTGGAAGTGTTTTTCTATGCGGAATATGCTGATGACAACCCCTTAGGAAAACAGTAATTTGTGAAGTACACTGCTCACAGCATTTACAAGGGGCCCATGCCTTCAACAGAACTTATATATATGCTTAGATTATGTACATGCTTAAATGTCTGGACGACTTGGGTCTATAATTAAAAGTTTAATATTAAATTAAGTTTGGTCTTTTAATGAAAAATGCACCCATGAAACAGCAGACTAAAGCCTCAGAAAAAAGAAGTATCTCCCTTTTATTAAGGATCGTCTCATTGAATTTATGCATGAAATCTTCTGTAGACACACCTGAAACTGCAATATCCAGTGGTCAAAATGAAACATGTCTGGGGAAGAAATAAAATCCTACTTACTTCTGCCCATTTTAAAAGGGCAGTCAGTAGAACAGGGATTATATGGGGAAAACTTAAGCTAAAATATATTATTTTTCAGCCTCAATGACAATTTGTTTGGCTTAGAACTAGATATCCAGGCTAAGATATTTGCATTAGGCTGTTTGGATTGAGGTAATAATTTCTATTCTGCAAGTGACAATACACTCATGCTATAGGTCACGCAGGAGAGCAGACTGTAATTATTGCTGTTTATACCAAACAAAGGGCACTTATACTGGTCTAATAGTTTTGGAGAATTGGATGCCGCTATCGCTGTTGCTGGGGTATTTTGTTTCAATTGACGTACTTGATTATCAGTCTCTATGCTTTGCTAGTGCCTGTGGGCGAGAGTCTCTAGTAGGGCTTATAAAAAACCATTGCTTTCTGAAAGGGTCCAACAAAAAAATCCATTTCTTACACACAAGCACGAGAGACCATTTAAAAACCATTGGCTTAGGAGTTGTGGGAAACAGTCAGCAACGCAAAGACGTCAGCGCCGTGGAAAGGAGGCAAACAGGGGAACAGGGACACCACCACCATTTCTGCTACAGGAAGGTCTCGGTGCCACCGGCCGTTCAGAGAGAGGCAACACCGCATCCCCATACCGCAAATCCTTCGGGCCGTTAATAACTGCTGTGGCGCTTCGTCAATTAGCAATGACAGCCTGGGCCGCGGGGGTACACGAGGGGAGGAACAGTTCAGGACCTCATCTAGGAAAAGTTTTCAAGCTCACGCTGAACTTCACGTGTATGCAAGGCGACGGGACTAACCACTGCCTACAGCACCAGGTGGGAGCATGAATATGCTGCTGAAGCAGACGTCAAGCCAGAATTATTTTGGTTTACGCAGAATTATTTAGCTGCCAAAAAGGCTTCACGTCACCTTACTTTCCTCACACAGTAGTCAACACATCTCTAAGCTTTTTTATGCCTGAAATACACTTAAATCGCATTCTCAACAGCCACAGGGCTACGGCTGTAGGCGCCACATTCACTTTACCCTTTTCAGTTGCACCTTCCTGTTCAAATATTTCAGGTATCACCTCCTTAAAATCGGCGTAGGAGCCAAGGAAAACGCCCCACAAATCTCAATACTATTTATGTCAACGTGCTTTGTAGCAAACCCTAATTTGGGGGAATCAATCCTTTCACCCCTACGGGGCGGTGCCGCCGCCGCGGCGGCGGGGGGAAGCGGCGGGGCCCGGCCCGGAAGAGGAGGGCTTTCTGCGGCGGTTCGGCGGCGGCTGGCGGCGCAGGGTGAGGGGGGCGGTGGAGGCGGAGGTGGCTGTGAGGGAGGAGGGTGGCGGGAAGCCGAGCCCCGCTGCTCCCCTCAGCTCTTCCCGCGGCGGGCTCCGGCCGGAGGCGCCAGAGGTGCAGCGGCGCCCCCCGCGCTGTGAGGGGACAGGGCCCCGGCCCGACCCGCCGTGAGGGGAAGATGGCTCCGGCGCGAGCCCTCCTGAGGGGAGTGAGCCCCGTCCGTGGCTCAAGGCAGTGTTTGGCCCTGGGCGGAGGAAGGTGACGGGTCTCCCCTGTTACCGGCCCCCGCAGGATGGACACTGATACTAAAATTATTAATCGTGAGGAGAGCAGCTCCCACTGCTCTCCGGAGAGGGCCGTAGTGGGTCCCCAGGGCAGCGTTACCCCCCGCCCCGACTGTGATAGCCCCTAAGGAGCGAAGTTCCTTGGAGATAGCTCATAGTAAAAGCTAACGAGGTTAGCTCATTGCAAAAAAAGGAGGATGAAGTCACTGGACATCCTGCAGGAACAACTCCTACGCCTGCTTCAGAAAGACTTACGCTGCGTCATTAGGTGGAAGGGGGAAGGCCCATCTCCAGACGGGCTCTGGACATCACCAGACACTGAACTTTCTGAAGCTGACGGAAGGGGAGTTCAGTCTACAGAAAGAGTACTGTGCTGTATTCCCCATAAACATCTCACTTACCCTAGTCTCAAGCTGCTTGCGGGTACAGCGTGGAGAAGAATTGGGCTTGGTCATTGAGGATATATGTTTTAGCTCTCAGGCTCCAGAAGAAACCTGTCTCCTCCTTCCTTCCCGCCAGTTTGCAAGGTGCCTGCCTGCAAATCTTCAGGAGACAGCAGAAGAGCTTAATCTAGAAGTCTAGAGGCAAAGACCTTTAATGCTCTAAATTACCCAGGGCTTGTTAAAACAGTAGGCGTAGAGCCTTTCTCAGCATCTGCTATTAGGGCCAGACTTTTACTAATGGACAGTACTAGATAGCACCAACATCTGAAGGGCAAATGCGTATATAGCCAAGTAAATAAGGAAACTAAGGCCTTAAACACAAACTCCATCAGAGAGGCATATTATGAGGTAATTTAACATCCTCTTAGGCGCTGTCCTTTCCCTGAATCGAGTTATCAACACATAAATTATTGTGTATAAATCTGATTATTTTGCTTTGCTGGCTACGTGTATCTGTAGGCTTTGCATGATATTCTACCTTAGCAAACTTTTCAAGTTGATTGTAGTAATGTTTTTCTTGTCAAAAATGGATTAGGAGTAGATTGGGAGTGCATTCTGAAGAACTACTTTTTTCTATTAGTAACCCTCAGAAATGTCCTGTATCTTTCTACCACAGCTCATCTAATCTAGGTCTATCAAAATTGATTCAAAGATGCTGCTGTGTAATGGCTGACTGTATTAGGTATTAATCTGAGTTGAATTTCCCCTGTGTGGATGGATTCCCTTAAAACCACCCCCAGTGTTTAGACCGATCAGTGTCTGCATATCCAGTATAGATGTCCAAAGACTGCACGTGGAATGGGAATTGCTTTCCAATCCAGAGATAACCTATTCAGAGGAGTTATTTACAGTCTTAGATAGTCAGACTTAAGAGCCAGTCATCTATGCTGTCTGCCCAAAACTTAACTGCTGTGTTAATCTGAATGTAACTTTTCATTGTCCTTCATTTGCCCTAAGTGGATTTTGGTAGCTATTACAGTAAGAGTCTTCATACATTGCTAAAGCCACTTTTATTGTGTTTATGTTTAAAGTTTCCAGAATGACTTCCTTGGCTGACGTGCCCCTGAATTATGAAAAGATGTTTGCTCATCGATTCACATCGGATGATGAAGAATACCAAGAGTATCTGAAACGCCCTGCAGATCCCCCTCCTATAGTTGAAGAATGGAGAAACAGATCTGGTGGCAACCAGAGAAACAGAGATCGGTACTGATTTCTTTTTTTTTTTTTTTAAATCTTGGTAGTTTCACAAATATATAGTTAAATGATCATTTATTTCAGAGGCAAGATAGGAATTTGTTCTGTTAATAGAAGTATCTTCTTGTTACTTCATAGGTAACTATGTTTAAGAGAAATGGTCTTCTCTGAAAAGGAATGAGGTTTTGCATTTTCTCTGTATTGATAGTCAAAGTTTTTTGCATTGTGTATAAAAGTATAAAGTAATTTGCTTTTTAGTAAGGAATGAGCTGGAACCACCGAACCCATTGCCCTGGGGTTTGTTACTGCTCAGCCAGGAACATTTTTTCCAGAGGGGAGAGTTCTGCAAAACTAAGCAGCCTATCTTCTGTTGGATAATAACCGGCAGGAACATGTGTGAAGGAACAGGCTAATAGTGTGATTATCTGTTGCTAGCTGTCCAGAAAAACATTTCATTTGTAACCTAAATATTTGCTGTGCTTTGTTAGATTAGCCTGTATTTCTTTTATCTAGTAGAAATGACTGTAAAATGTGTGTAGCAAGTCAGTGTTACCTGCCTACTGCAAAATATTTTGAATTATTTCTTCAGGATGTAATCGCAGCTTTTTACTGAATTCTAGACAGTAACATCTGATTTTTCTGTGACTGAAAAATGACGATTACAGCATATAGTATGTTTGGTAATACTAACATCAGCCTTTAATATAAAGTAGTTCAACTCCAGTCCAACTAACAATTGAGAAGACTTCTTAGCTAAATATCTAAATAGGATTTGTGCCTTATCTGAAGAAAAGAAGGACAACATTCTAACTTTTTCTCACCCTAGAAGCTTGTCATTAAGTTAAACACAGAATCAGTTTCTACAGATTAAAAAAAAAAAAAGGTGATTGTTTAAGTAGATGTTCTTACAAAACTTTGTGGTTCTTTGAACTAATGAACTCTTACCTCTACGCTCTGGTCACAAAGTGAACCTCATGTAAATGTTGTTCGTCTACACCACACCACTGAGATATCCAAAGAAAATGACTGTGGGGCAGCTCAGGTGTTGATAGGAATCGAGATACAGCTGAAAAGCCAAAATTTAGACTGAACAAGGGCTAAATACCACTGAGAAGATTCACTCCCTTCAGTATGGGAATCTACAAGAGACCATGAAGCAGCGGTAGTACATATTTTAGGGAATACGCAAATGCCAGGACTCTATGCTGTTAGGTAGCTAAATTGTACTTAAGCCTGCTTTGCCACAGCTTTCAACCATGAAGCTACTAGATTGAACCTGGCTTTGACACAGCTACAGAAGTATCTTCTGGTTGTTTTTTAGATATATGGTCTGTTTGAGTCTCTGTTCAAAGTTCCAGCAGTTCACCTAATGCCTGTGGATACCGTGCGTTAGGAAACAGACTGTCCTTCCATCGCTTAGCGAATAGTGTGTGGGGTAGTAGTAAGAAATTAATGAACGATCTCAGATGACTGTAGATACATTTTCATCAGTTTGTTGTAAAAACAGGTAAGTAATTGAGTGTATAAACAGTCACATGACAGTTTTCATGAAAACTGTAAAACTTAAGAGTTCATTATCATCTATCTTTGTAAAAACTCACAATTTGTGTGAATCTTTGACCTTTCTTTTCATTGCAGGTTTCAAGATGGTAGATATTTTAGAGGGGACAGATACAACTGGCAAGGTGACTATAGATCTAATCAGAGGCCAGAAAGAGGTTGGGGTAATAACTACCAGCAGCACAGACAAGGACAATCGTACTCCTCCCACTACGGACAATATGGCTACAACTCCTACAACCCAGGGCCTCGTTACCATCCCTACTGATGATACTTGTGGTTTGAAAGTCCAGTAATGCTATGTAACAGATTCAGTTAGACTTCAGTTTTCTTATTTTTCCACAGTTTTATAGATAACTGAAGAATCAGTATTACAGTCCATTGCTGTTTATCTGTAGTGTGAATTGAAAAAGGGAATACCTTTTATGAATAATAAAAGCGTATTATACGGAGTTTGTTTAGAGTCCGTAGATCTTAGATTAGATTTCTATCTCATTCTTTTGTCTGAATACATACTAGTACGCTTCTTTTCTTCACTGAGATTTCTCTCCGTTACATTTTAGAAAACACAACAGTCGGGGAAAATAGCTGTGGTTTGTGTGCAGCCTGTAGCAGTGGCACATTGCCTTGAGATAGTTCTTTTTGAAAGTGACATACTGTGTCTTTCTCTGGAGAGAATTTCTTAGTTTGGCTTTCGATAGCGAGAAAAGCTCAGTTTGGTTTGAATTTCAGATGCCTTAAAACTGAGAAGAGAGATGCTATTACAAAAATATTTTACGGGGTCAGCATAGTGTCTGTTGACTCAATGGCTTCAGTTTATTTGCAGTATTCCTCTTAAAACATGGTCTAAAAGTTGGAATAAAAATTAAGTAGTTTAAATATGTATCTTCTTATTTTAGTAGTTCGGCGATATACAAGTTTTACCTGAGAAGCGATACCAGACTTAGATTAATTTGTATCATCTTAAAATAAATTTGGTATGTGCATAACAAATTTTGGAATTCCCATTTCAGTAAAGCTGTAAAATTTTGATGATAATTGTAATTAGTTTGTATGAAATACTTTGTGCATGTTACAGAAGAAAGGAACCATAATCAGTACTGTTCTGTACTTTTTTGCATGTGAAAATAGCATGAGCAGTGCGGACTGTTATTCAGTTCCTAGAATTTAAGTTCTGTGGGTTTTTTAAGTATTCAGACAATAAAAGTATAGTTCACGTGTAAGGACGTTTCTGAATATTTTTGAAACATTCAGAATTGCAACGCTCATCTAGGCCGAGAGCTGTACAAGCAGCAGTACTAACAGGTAAGCGTTAGTACTGGACAGCTGTTGGTTTAGGTTAGAACGGCCCACTCAGCTACAATCAAGAGGATGAGACACATTGTGATTAATTAGAAGTCTGGCGTGTTAATCCGCTATCTTACATTCTACCATAAGAGGGTCAAAGTTCTCTATTTCACCATTTACGTGATAAGCTAATCCGTATCAGGAAGGCAGCGCATTTCTTTGTACTTGGCACTTTCTTCAGCTGCTGCACGGAAACACAGAACCATCCACGCTGACTGTTGTAAGGGTCATGACGTGATGTGATAAGGAACGCAAATTAGTGCATCTTGATTTAAGAACAAAGAATAAATAAAGGCGGCAAAAGCAGAGTCTCCCAGCTCGTAAGATGCCTTTAAGAGCTAAAGGGTATGTTTACTGTTGATCTTAGAAACACACGCTGTATGCATGTCACTTTTACATAGTCTGCGATACAAAAGCTGTGACACGAGCGTCTCTACCTACCTGCTAAGTATTTCTGTTTTCTGCTTTTCATACAATATTGTTAACTCTGATACAGTTTTTAATAGCCTACTCCCTGAAGTATTTGCCTGGGATTCAGTTGTTTAACCTTAGAAATCTCTTAGCGAGAGGTTTGTTTTTCCTTAAGGAGTTCTAGTGGATGAAATGCACCCTTTTAAACCCTCAGTAACATGGCGGAGCTGTTACACGGGGGGATGTAAGGTCGTGCAAAGTTCCTGTCCGTGCGCTGTGGAGAGCCTGCAGGTTGGTACGGTGGAATTCCCTTTTAATGCAGAACCACAAGCGAAGTGCCAGATATCCCAGACTCTGCAGACTTCTGCAAAGAGCCTGACGCTGCCAGCTATGCCGCGGAAGTCAGGCTGTGCCAGGATGTTCTTCCTTACCATCTGGAGTAGCGTCTCGGGTTGAAATAAAACCTGGCAAAAGGAACGGATTCCGTCTCATCTGCTGCTTTTCCTCAAGCCCAATAACTATTTTATTTTTAGTGTCTTTCAGCTAGTGAATAAAGACTCTACAACGTTGTGACCAAACGGTAGAAGCAGATAGATTAGGATGGCCTAAGTGGAAGTTACGACTTAGAATCACACATTTCATGATCTCGGCTCTCTTATTCTTAGTTTCTTGACTGCGAGGCCGGGAGACACAGGCCAGTGCAGCATCCCGGTTCCTGTCTTGACTCCATCTGCCTCGCCGTTAGAGCTCTCAATTCCGCTTTAAGGACCTGTATGATTTACAAAACTTCTCCTTGGAACAATTACGGCAAGAATCTCATTTCTGGGGGGAGAATACATTTCTAAATAAATGCATGCCTTGCACTGGACAGAAAGGTAAATAGAATTCAATATATATTGCCTCCAGCAGTTTCCACTTAGATGAGTTAGTATTTATGCTGAAGTTCAGTTTATTATTTCTGTCAAGCTAAATAAAACCGGTAAGTATTGCCCGCAGTTACGGTTTGTGCATTACAGTGTGTTACAGACGACAAAACAAGCTGGGTAACTTTGAAGTTGTGAATGTTAAACACTACAGAAATTGTTTGCTTTAACTGTGCTGGAGATTGCAGGGTAAACATCAAAATTCAGCATCTGGAATCTGACTTTAAGAGATCTCTTCCATCTGACGTTTGTTCAGACATCGTTATTACAATGAATAAAAGGAAAGATAAGTGTTATGTATTAAAAAATGACTGCCACGTTACCAAGAGTTTGAACGCCCCAGAAGTTCTGAATACGGCTCTTGCAGCAGTTCGAAATCCCTTCCTGAACACATACAGCAATTTTGCACGGACTGTTAATCGATACTGAAGAATTACCACGCTAAATTACAGGTGCTGTGGCAAACAACTGAGAAAACTCAGTAGCTTTTATACAATTTCTTAACTAGCATTTGAAAAAATGCTAAAGGCTTTCACATCACCGCTAAGCCACTAGATACTTGAAGGCAAAAGAAAGTGCATGGAAAAAAAATCCTGGTGTGATTTGAGAGATACAATTTTACAAGTGTTCCCTGCTATTCGACCTCCCCTTTATCCTAGCTCCGCAGCTGGGAATAGAAACGCGCAGATGTGCTTTCAAAGGTTAGTTGGAAGCCGAACTACTTTCAAGAGGCTCTCCAGTAGAGATTTCAGACAGGGAAGACAAGTGTCACTTCTGATAGATACAGATATATATAATCAACATTCAACTTCTAGAACAAAAAAAATATTTAAACTCCTAGTGTTTAAATATATTTGAATATATTGCAGCAGTTACATATTTGACTATATTTAAACTCATGCTATTAATTTGCTAATGAATATTCTGCTTAACCAAGAAACACGTTCATGTGTGCTTCTTATACCGAGATGTTGGAAGGAAAATTCTTTTCCTATCAAGTTTAAGCTAAGGTTTTGCCTGCCACCACCTCTATTCCTTAGGAAAAAAAGAATCTCTGAATTACACAACTCTGGGCAAGTTTTGTTAGCTGATCCAACTTGTGCAGTCACACCTTCTCTCGCTCGGACAAGCAAGAGGGAGTAGGAACACGGAGCAAGAAGGAAGGGAAAACAGGACTGCTCCTTGCAGCGGGTACTGACCGCCTCAGGAGCAATTTAACGAAACTGCACCTCCCTTTGCCTTTCATTTGCCCACCAGGAAAAATCACTATAAATCTGTCCCCTTGTCCCTGTATGTTAGAAGAGAGCTATATAATCCTGCCTAAATCATGCACGATGCTGATATTCTAATGGCCAGAAGCTAAGCAAGATCATAGGGCAGGGCAGGTTTCCCTGAAAACACCTAGGAAATAGGCAGCCTGGTTTGAGACAGGCGGCGGTAAATCCTAGAGACCAAACCAGAGTCCGGTGGCTCCAGCACTGCCAGGAGAGTAGATGGCAACCGCGCTACGGTGGTGCGCAACGACCTTGCCTCTCAAGAGGATTATTTTTTCATTAGGCCCCGCAGGCTGGAATTTATTTTCGTGTTTACCATGGCCTATATTTTTCTTCAGTAAAGCACGGACTGCACTTAGTGGTTGTCAGTCCTCATTTGCTCACGTGAACCAGCGGTGCCAAAGTGTTATTTCTATACAGCTCACCCCCTGACTTTCTAAGTACTCTGTCCTGTTAAAAGGCAAATTATTACAAGAGATGGTAAAAGTTGGTCATAACTATGTTCTCCTCTAAGGCTAAGAAACACACAACAGGATAAATCATACCGTCATCCCCAACGGTTACCTTTTTTGTTATTTGTGACTAGCAGGAATACAAATGAATGTTGCCTTTTTCCAAACACAGAGATGCTTCTTTTTCAAATAACACTTCAGCAGCTGGATGACTTTTTTCCACAAGTATGGGCTGCCTTTTTTTTTTTTCCCTCCATATTGTGTAATTCAAACCTTGCTTCGCCAGTAAAAGATGTATCAATAACAAGCATCAAAGCTGCTCCTGCTCATTGTTTGAAGAAAAAACTCATGTGTTCAAAAAGATGAGTTAAAATTAAGAAAACAACTTAGTTATTCGTTACAGAACTACAAAAATAACCAAGGCCCAACCTTATCCATGGAAAAAAAAATAATCTTCAAGGATTCAAGCAGCATCTTCAAACTGAAACATGTTACACGCTAAAAGAATGATTAAGACACTAAGCTTTTTCAAAGCTCCTGCTCAGTGTGAGGAAAGACAATTTGGTATTTATATACCCACATAAATTAAATACTTAAGATTATAATTAGTACTGTGGAGATAAAGGTTAAAAAACCAAGCACACCGTAAGATGTTTCGCATAGCTTTTGGCCACCATGTTCCAAGTTTAGCATGATCCGAACTGATCAGAAAGCTGGTGCTTTGTCCAAACTTCATGTCTGAAATTTGTTTCTGAAGAAGCGCTTGAAACAATACAATTTCTGTTGCAAATGTGCTCAAGAAAAATAAAGTAACAGTAATAGCTGTCAAGTGCAACCAGCCCTAAATGATTACATATTCTTTTTACAAAATAAAAATTATTTTTTCCATAGCAAAGGCCTGGTTTTTAAGTTTTACCCTTCTGTAGTCATCAAGTCATCTTGATTTATGAATGCCACTGAGACCTAACCCAAAGTACGTTTAAGAATACTGCTTCACTGGTTTTAATGGTAAGAGCATTTAAATACAGCACGCGAAACCTCCGAAGTTTAAATCAGTTTAGTGCAAGAGCTCCGTGTGGACACACGTTCTCCTCAGATCAAGCTCACCTTACTCATTTATAAGCCACACGCTTGAAGCGCCTGCTCTGAAGTGAACTGATGGAGCACCAAGCTTGGGGTACACACACCCTCCTCTGAACCCCAGCTACAGCTAAAGTGCTACAAGAACGTAAAGGAGCTTTACCTTAAATTGCCAACATGGGCTAATCCTATTTCCCCAACCCTGCAGCTCAGAGGATACTTCCATCAGCAGAGCTACTTGTTTTTGTTGTTCTAAGATAAGATGGGAGTGGGAGGGTACGTCGTACAGCCCAGGCAACGACGGGAAGGAGCACGGCTGAGCTAAAGGAACAATTGTTTCACGGCCGTTTCCTCATGTATCCTGAACCCTGCAGGGGAAAATAAGTTTCGAGATTTGATTATTGGTTATCAAGTGACTTTACTGCCATGCCACAGCCTGGGGGTGGAGGGGAAGAGAAATTCCTTCCTCCTCCACAGACTCCAGGGACCTCCTCGGCATAAAACAAGCCAGCAGAATGTGGACCTAGGAATCTGGAAGCGGTTAAGCAGCTGGCTCGTTACACCGGCAGAGTTTAAGTCCTTAAGTAGGGTGGAGAGATCCAAGGGACGACACACAAATAGCTATTGATCACATATCCTGCAGTCTGGGTAAATCCTATTGAAGAACCTCTTTAGACTTCACCAGCAGGATTTTAGTTTTTAGAGACAAAATGGATCTAGTGCCAGGTAATAAAAGATCAGCCTAATCTCACTTCCCTCCGTACCTGCATTAGACATATTCTTACTACTGGCCTAAACAAGTTTCTTAAATCCGGTACTGTTTTTACTCTCTCCTTCCTACCCCTACGCAGGCACCAGGCTATTTACTTCAGACGTATCTGTTTTACTAGTTACATTCCTGAATGCTCCTGAAGACAAGACCTTTTAAAGCTACTTTAAAATTCTAAAAAGACAAATTTGCCAGAGTGCCAGTCATTCTACCTGAACTAAAAACAAAGTTAAAAGGAAAGGATGTTTTCAAAGATAGAACCAGACACGCGTGTTAATTCTCAGCTCAGCTACAAACCACTTTTAATGCTTTTGTGTCTCAGCTTCCATCTGTAAAACAGTGGTAAGTCTGCCCTGTTTCCCTCCTCTGTGCTCTCTATTTCGGCTACAAATCCTCCCAGGCAGGGGCTACTCCATTTAAAGCATAAATGGGATTAAAGCATAAAGTCCCAGCATAAGCTGGGACCTGTATGTCCCAACACAACGCATTAGAAACATTCTGGTGAGCAAAATAATTTGTTTGCTCATTTTTACTTTTTTTTTTTAACTAAAACCAAACACATTATCGATACTATGAAGGCAGTGACTTGATTTAAACACTGCCTTTATGTCACTCCATAGTTATATAGCATGGCATTTAGAGGCGTATAGCTGGGATTCTGTGGCCTAGCAAGCTCTCAAAGCCAGACCTGCACTAAACAATAAGTTATCCTAATCCTGAGCCCTTCAAAAATATAAGTAGCGTAAAGATAGCCTCATCGTAGCTAAGAGGTATGGGTAGTCCAATTTGTTAGTTAACACTGAATTAAAGAGAGCTGAATTAAAAACGAGGGGGCAATCTATGCAAACTGGATTCCCCATCAATAAAACTTGTGACGGTTACTGTATTGAATGTACTATTCATTTATATTTAATTTTAAAACATTCATGCACACAGCATACAATTACGGCAAAAGTGAGTAAAATTCCAGCCTTATGTGAGTCTTACAGTGCTTGCCTTTTTTCTAAATCAAGTACGTTCAAAAATTTTAATGCAAACTACTAGAATTACTGAGTTTCAAAAACATTAAAGGTAAAGTTGTTCTTTGCACCTACAGCAAAAGAAGAGGAAAGAAAATACAGTGGTAAGGGGAGGAGCGGACAGGGCAGTTATGGCGAAAGAGGGAACGTGCTGGTGGCAAGTACAGGAAAAGGAAAGGGAAGAGTGACAGAGCAGCCATTGCAACAAATGCGTCTTACCAGAAATAAAAAGTCTTCTTCTAGAAGAGCCTATTGAAAGGTCAGAGTGTCCTCAGTAGCTGAGAAGACGAAATCATCTGACTGAAGGTAAAATACAAATCTATTTAAAAGCCATTTGTGATTGATGAGAACTGGA
Source organism: Aptenodytes patagonicus (assembly GCF_965638725.1). Lineage (NCBI taxonomy): Eukaryota > Metazoa > Chordata > Aves > Sphenisciformes > Spheniscidae > Aptenodytes > Aptenodytes patagonicus. The sequence goes on from NC_134958.1 coordinate 4,307,600, forward strand.
AGACAAAGATGGCATCACAGTCCCTTGGCAAGAAAATTCCTCCAGATGGCATCTATTTCTCATTAATGCTCTGGGGGAGGATCCTAGACATCCCAGCAGGTCCCGTCGTGACTTTGGATTCAAAGCTGTCCACAAACTCAGCTGCTCTTTGGCTCAACTCCACTTCTGCTGCACACGCATATGGCACGCAGCAGTACTACAGGACATCGGCTGACGAATGACTTTTAACTGTTAATTTCTGCCTCTTCAGATCACACCTCCTATACTATGTTTTAAAAGGCAGAAACCTGTCTGTAACCGTGCCATCCAGGGCATGGCTCAGAAAACCTTCTCAGGCTCTTCACGTTTTCTGCTACTAGTATAGAAACTTTAAGGATTGCTGGAAAACACTAAGAATTGTAACACAAAAAAGGAAAGGAAATCCCAACAAGTGAATGTCAGCTCATTTTTGGTTATTCACGCCTCCCAAAGTGAGCATCAAGACGACCAAAACGTCAACCCTGAGTTAAGACCATATCAAATATCTGCAATCTTGGTTTCATTTGGCAAAATCGGAGCAGGGCTTTAAATAGTCTCTAAATGGAGAAATCTCTACTCCCTGTCCATCACCAGCCTCCTTCACTCTACGTGTTGTGATGCCACCATACCATCATCCCGTCCCTCCATACACAGAACATTTGTAGTTGGGTTTGAGGTTTTTTGTCCAGTCTGATTTTAGATGAATTGAGGGACAGATTTTCCACACTCCCCTCTGGAAGCTGCTCTCTGAACCTCCTGGAGCTCATTGCCAATTCCTTCTTTCTTGACAACGGCTTAAGTATGGGACCTCTTCCTCCTCTACACTGTTTATCATCAGCTATGGATTTGCTACTTTGGGACAGCTTCATTGTGGAATAGCGTCTGGCGGTGACCTTATAGTATTTTTGACCGCACCACTTGGGATAAAAGCGGCCTATTCAGAGATGCCAGGTGAGTTCAGGAGAGCCCAGGACCCTTACGGTGCTAAGCACCTACGGAAATCTCTACCGAGCTCCCCTACTATTGCTTGCGAGAGAGACAAGTAGAGTTTAATATGGCAATCTCATAGTTAACTGCACAAGAGTGCCTCAGTTTCAACATCTGAGAGGAGGTTATTCAACAAAAGAAAATGACTGCAGGTAATAAACACCTCACTAGGATTTGTCTGGGTTAACACAGACAGGGGTGGAGAACACTACGGACCTGAAAACAAGCAAAGGGTCCAAAGAGTAGAATTTATTTGAATTCCTATGGATTAAGCTGCTAAATAAACCACATTCTTTTCTGTGAGCATAACAGATATAAGTACGTAAGAGCAGTCAGTCCACTGCATCGTGCTGAGAACCTAAACAAACGTTATAACGCATGAAGGATCTTGCGCGTATAACATCTGCATCGCAACTGGGGCGGGGAAGCGCCACGCTGGGTCTGCGCTGTTTCCGAGGCTGACGATGCCCTCCTTGTCCCTGCGACGTCGCCGGCCTGCAGGCAAAACTGGAGAGCGCACAGTTTGGGAACGGGGCTGATTATCTGCCGGCAGATGATAAACTGCAGATTCCCACGCAGTAACGGCAAGGTCTTCTGTTTTAACCAGCAAAACACTGTAGCAGAATCACTGATCTGTAGTCGCGATTTTTTTTAATTCAATAAATTGTTTACTTTGTGTCCACATCTTACTCCGTTTCCTCGTCAAATTTACACATCACTTCAGGTTAAGATAAGCAATACATCCTGAATACCGATACAGGCCAGAATGTGATTATACTAAAATCAGTTTATAAATCCTCTTCATTAGCCCTTTGTCAGGAAACTTTACTATACACAAGAGGAAGCAAAGGAATAAACCAAGATCAAGCATAGTATGCTTAAGGAACAATTAAAATGGGCATTTTAATTCACCTTTGTAACCTTCTAAGAGCTTTCACATTTACACGGCTTTAAATGATAATGATTTTGACAAAAAACATTTTTTCCTCTGTGAAAGGTATTAGCAGGAAATTGAAAAGCTGAAGGAAAATGAAATGGCACTTTTCACACTCGTTATGAGCCTACTCGAGCTGCAGTGGGAGAGGTATTTATCATGCATAGCCCGTCCTTCTCTTCGGATGCTCTCTTCCCGTTTGGACTGGAAGCACTGTGTGTTAAAGGATCGTTAACCAACGTCACGTACGTCACCTCTCCCTCTCAAACGAACACTGTAGACACTGCAACAGCCACAGAGACACTGTATAATCAGGGCCCAGTGTAGACCTGGTGGCTCACACAAAACGAAGTAGACTGAACTACCCAAAAGAAATCTTTTTTCCTTAAAACATACCCATCCCAAAGAAAGGGCAAGGCAACGGCCTTGCAGCTGCTGAAAGGCTCCTGGGAGCCGGTCTATCTCATGTGCAAAGTACAGAACCTCCACACACACCTCTGGCCCCGTGGGACCCTGCCACCTCAAGTCTTAGCACAACCAATTTTATTACCTGGCTTCTAGATGGATAGCGTTCTTATCCTTTGTATTTACACAAAGTTCCAAGCACGTAACAGGAGCTTTACACTGTGAACACATTATGAAAGAAGACGGGAGACAAATACCACCTTACACTGGCTTACAGCAATCATGACGTTGGGACTGAATATTGTTTCGTGAAACGACGGGCTGGGTCATAGAGCCGTATCGCGTAACGTTTTCACATCAGCACACTCCAAAAAAAATTTGAAATAGAGTTGTAACACTGGCCGCGTAGATTTACAAAGCGATCAGATCCCATGGTGAGAGGTATACTGAGGTATATGGAAGAATGGCTTTCTTCATAGTTATGTTCCTGTCTCTGGGCACTAAATGCCGTATCTCCGACTACTAAATGCAGTCAGATGCAACGCATGTCTAAAATTACAGAAAACTAATCTTTGAAAGTGAATTCATTCCTGTTTAGTTTCTCCCATGTCAACCTGTCCTTCATACGGCACTCTTGACCCCTAGCACAGAGGGGCTGATCTATGCCCCAGCATTTTGGAAATCACTTTATGTTGTTCTTTTTGCCGTAAAAGAGAGGAATGCAACGCCTGGGGTAGTGAAGAAAACGGCAAGATTTTCATCTCCTTCCAGGAGTCTCATGATCTACTTTTAAATCTTTTCCCATTACTATTTAATGGTATTATAATTACTGTAAGTCTCTAGCGTTCAGAATAACCACAAAACAAATACAACCTTGATTATGCTGTTATTATTATTTGTATTAGAGTGGCAACAAGAGACTTTGAGCTTTACCAAAGGAACAGAGGAGTGTGCATTTCCAAGAACCTGCATCTAATCTAGAATGAGAATTTGTAGGTTATTACAAACAGAAAAGACTGGGGACAAGGGACAAAACACGGAGGTTGCTATGCCTAGTCTATATGCTCTTATTTTCTTACTTTAGAAGTCCGACATTCTTGTTTGGAAAAGATTCTGTCCTTCATGAAACCGGACACAAAGATAATCAGCACTCCCAGTCTCTAGAATTGGCTCAAACCTTATTGTTTAGGACAAATTATTCTCTAAAATCCTTAAATACAGCCATCTCCCCTGCTGCCAGTCCAATGTTCACAAGAGTCTTGATAGCTTATTCTCTGCTGCCAAACCTGCCTCCAGTCACACTTTCTTGTTGCAACTGAGAAGTCACAGATTTATTTATCCTCTAAAACTGTGGGCTGTATTTATCCTCTAAAACTGAACAGGCATGTAGCAGTAGACCAAAGACTCCTTTGTGGAGAAAGCACATCATTTTGGAAGAAACAAAGATGAGTGTCTCTTCTGCTCAGTGCTGTTCGCAGACAGCAAAGCAAAAGAAAACAAGTGTTTGATTTACCCTCTCACATACCATGCTATTGAACGAGTCAGTTAATCAGAAGACCTGATCTTACCATTCCCAAGTGATTTCACTTAAACCTTGAAATGTCATCCCTTTTGGTATTTGTACTTTTTCAGCAGTGGAAGTTAATACAGCAGAAGGGCTAGGTCTGAAATTCAGAGATGAAAGGTGGCAACGACTGGTACGAATTTCTCCGAGTTCAAATTTCTCTTCTAATTGGAGTCTTAACGCCTTCTTTTCTGGCACAGAAATAGAAGAGAGCGTCTCGTATTTTGAAACAACTTTTAATACAGTCCACAGTTACCTTCCCCTGCAGAGCAAACTCGCATCGTACCCGCCAACCTGAACGAGCATTTCCAGCAGCAGCTCCTCCCACTGCAAAGGCCGGAGGCTGGGCTGCCAGGGCTGCCAATTCAGCGCAACGGGAACCTGTGGGAGGCTTCACAATGCTTTGGACGAAGCTCTGCAGATAAGACAAGACCCTGGGAGCTGCAGTTGGCCGACTCTGGTGTCAAGGGGATGTGCCAGCCTCCCACGGCAATTACAAAGTGTTAGTCCTGACTTGCTGTGAAGGGTAACGGTTCGGTCACCAAAATGAAAAAATACTGGCAAACTGTAGCTGCCTTTGTAGAATCGATTTACTTCAACGAGATGGGAAGGCGGAATAGATGAACTAGTTACGAGCAGCTCACCAACTTTTCCATCTGAATTTGTATTTTAACCCACACAACTCTAAATAACAACAGCATCAGTAGATGCTCTTTCTGTATTACACATCAACGGCCCTTACATGAATCTACCGTTTCAGAAGAGGAATCTTTCCTTCCTGAAAAATTTCAGATTGGCATTTAAGGGCTCAGGATTCGCACTAAGAGGGCCATAGGTAATACCCTTTTCCCACCTAGATTCAAAGATTGCAAGTAAAAAACAACTGTGACAGCTATATTGCAAATTATTAGATTCACAGTCTTTGAACACATGACAGGTTTTTTCCCCATTCTGACTTGAGTGCTAAACAGCAAAGCAGGTGCTATAAAATATCTAGAGTCTATCACACCCTCTATTCTGTGCATGTTCCTCCCCAGCAGAGCTTAGAAGGACGTGCAGCAATCACTTCCAACAAGCCAAGCAAAATTGCTCCTAGCCCAGTAAATTACCTTTGATTAATGTAAATGTTTCCCTCCCCCCTCCCCCATGTTTTATTTTCTTTATTTTTGGATTGGAGAAGTTCACCTAGTATGCAAACCCAGGAATCAATCAAACAAGTTCTGTTTCTTCAGAGAGTCTAATCAAGGTATCTCCCCCTGGATAACTGCAAGACAAAGCCTAAAACACAGCCTGGAAATAGCCAAGATCTGAAAATGAACTAATAGAAATTGCTTATTTAAGTTTATAAGCCCAGCTGTGTAAAACTTGGAGCACTTCACTAAATTCTTCCCCACGTAAAAAGACCGAGTGCGTCCACCAAAGTGAGCAGGAATCATATGCAGCTGAGAAACCAAAGGTTTTCTATAGAAAACACCATTTTCCATAAAACATGCTTTAGTGGAACTCTTCTTCACAGCCTTGTGACATGAACAGCGGTGCAGAAAATCTTCTGTTTCTTGTGGAAGTCTACCTTACAGCCAGATCAGGGAAAAAAATACTTTCAAATTTGGATTTGCAATGGCAAGCCCATAAAGCTGGCAGAAGGGCTTATGGCAAGCGCTGGTATCACATGCTCTTTTTGTCTTTGTTTCTTTAAGTGCGTAACACGTATACCAACACCTCCACTGACAGGCTCTCTTTACTTCTTTTTTCAGATTTAGGATTTATATACTTTTCAGACTGCTGAAAGTTGTGTTTAATTAGGTCTTACACCTTTCTCTACTTTTACACACACAGGCATTTGGCTACTGAAAGCCTGGCCTTGCCACACATCCGCAATTTAATGACAGCTATTGTCAAATTAGTGTTTTCAGATGCTCTAATTTCACATTTATCTTTTGCCAGAAATATTGCCTGGCACTGTTTTAAGTAAAGAAAAAAAAAATTATTCTAGCTGATATGTGACAGCAATCACAGCAAACAGAAGTCATACCGTTCGAGAACATCATTATAAGCCGATCATCTTTTAAAAATATTTAACATGAAGCTCCTGGGTCTGCTTTAGTAGCTGAACCTGATCTCAGCAAGGAAGTGACTGAGCAGAATCAGACATTCTCATTAAGTAAAATTAGCCAAGTGCAATTTGCCTGGCTGGTCCCCTCTATGTATTAGCATTTATATTCAGCCAGTGACGAGCTTAATCAGGTTTTTCAAACAAAAAGAAAAAAAAAACCCCAAACCCATAAACCTGCCAGGTTTATCAGTAACAGATCGCACTTCCATTGTAAAAAGGCAGCTAAGAAACCGAAGAAAATTGTCTGTTCAGAAGTGCATCCTAGTAGCTAACAGCCATCCTTCCTCAGAGCAGGAACATGACCTCACATACGTGCTAGCTGACTGCTGTCAGATTTACTGAAGACAAAAGGAGACATTTTATTAAAGGGCAAATGCCAGGAGGCTACACAGAGCTGCTACAGGGCCTCACTGGAGGGGACAGGTTTGCCCTCTGATTGCAAAGACTGTATCGCAAGGTCTTTTTTCCCCCCCTTCCACAACGAATGCATCGCAAAGAGCTGTGGGGCCCAAGAAACAGAAAAAGGAATGCAGTAGCGTCTAAGGAGATAAGCGTCAGCAACACTGTTGGTGTGACAAATAAAGAGCAGAAACAACCCCAGAGAGCCTGGTCCTGCTGGAGGGCACTTACCTGAAACAGCAGCAGCAAAACTGAAGGTGAGAGGCGGCAAGGGGCCATATGAACCCCGGGCCCAGAGACGTCAGGAAGGCGGCTGCTGGAGCTGAGCACACGTGGTGATACCGCTCTCAAATTTAACCCCGCAGACCTTCTGAACATCAGAAAAGAAGCAGAAAACTTCGTAGGTTTTAAGACAAGCTATCGAAAGTAGCACCGGTAAAAAAAGGTTCCATAGAAATAGCTTGTTCCATAAAACTCAACTTGCTAACGCCCCTTGCAGGCAGACGGGCACCAAGTATGTCCTAACACGTATTGAGAGCTTTGACATTTTTTATAAATTATGCCTCAATGCATCCTGGTCTGCAAAACACCACAGCAATGAAAGCTGGCCAAAGGAACAACATGCTGCAGCCCTTCCCATCTGCACTGCGCAGGTACTAGGCAAGAGAAAAAAGGCAATTTAATGACAATCAGCCCAGAATTACACTTTGGAACCCCAGTTATCCTCTGAAGGCAGACAACTGCTTTATCTGAGCGGCACAAAATGAGGCTTCGACCCTCTGTTGTTAATTCCAACATTCTTTTCTCCTTAAGTCCATGGTTAACTGTTCTCTTTATAGCACATTTCTATGGTGACCAACTGCTAAATTGACGCTCAATATATTTCCCCTTCCACCTGCCTTACTTCAGACTTGGAAACTCAAAATGTTATTTAAACAACATTCCAAAACCTGAGCCTCGAGCTGTAGTAAGATGGTATGGCAGACTACTTCACCACTCTAACTTCCCCAGCTCTTGCAACAACGCAAAACCAAATAAATGCAGCATTTATAGATGAAAGCAAAATTCTTCATGGCTCACTAACGACTACTTGAAAAGCTAATATATAAAGGACCAGGAAGAAATGAATTCCCAGTACCTTACAGAAATATCAGACTCCTCCTTTCAGGCAAGTATTTCGTTTCTTCAGCAGCTTCTTGACCGTTTATCGTGCCGTGGTTACGTTAACAGCGCTTTGCCCCAAGTGCAGCAGCCTTCCTACAGAACGACAGCCACGATGGGCTCTACAGGCGGGTGAAGCACTCTGTTCCCAGAAGGAGACAGGGGAGCACATTTTTGTAATAGCTAATATGGCAATGAATCATCCTCCTGAGATAAAGACATTAAAAACATTAAGAGGGGAATATAGTAGGTTGAAATAAAAAAAAAATTAAAAAAGGGACTCAGCTGGTTCAAGTTTTACATATGCAAATAAACGGTATGAGAGGGGAAACGCAGAGCGAGACATGTGAAGTAATGAGCAGAAAGATCAGGTGTATCTGTCCTCCTGGAGGCTGAAAGAAGGAAGATATTAAACTGTGCTTTCTGGTAAATTGCCACTGCCGGTTATTGACAAAGTTGTCAATTATACAGGATTATTCAGACTGATGATACCTGAGGAAATGGGGATTTCGAAACACTTGGGACTAAAAGGAGAGATAGGAACGCGCTGCAGATGATAAATGGAGTGGATTGAAAGTAAAAGAGCAAAGAGGCCACCTTCAGAGGGTATAATTAAATATCCTTAATTAGCATATTAGAGTACTGCAATGAAACCACATACCTACTTTCAAAGTTGGATTTTAGAAAATAAATGTAACCGAGTGGATGAAAGACCAAGAATGTTCTATGCCGTAAGACTGCTTGGCATAGAATTTATTCAGTTAACTTCTATTTTGCTAATGTAACTTAATCATACAAAAAAATGCACTGACTGCCCAGGTCTGTAAGCAGTAAGATATTAAATCACCAATACACAGATTTTACTGAAATTGGTCAGACAACGCATTAGGAAAAGAGGACGGTGCTTGAGTCAAGAGTAGGATTTCAAGTAGTTGAGTAATCATGTAGCTTAATGCACACAGATAAAGCAGTGTCGTGGTTTAACCTCAGCCGGCAACTGAGCACCAACAGCCGCTCGCTCACTGCCCCCCCCCCCGGGTGGGATGGGGGGGGGAATCGGAAGAGTAAAAGTGAGAGAACCTGTGGGTTGAGATAACAACAGTTTAATAATTGAAATAAAATAAAATACTACTACTACTACTAGCAATAAGAAGAAGAATACACAAAGCAAGTGATGCACAGTGCAATTGCTCACCACCCGCTGACCGATGCCCAGCCAGTCCCCGAGCAGCGGCCCCCCCGGGCAGCTTTCCCCCAGTTTATGTACTGAGCATGACGTCCCATGGTATGGAATGTCCCTCTGGCCAGTTGGGGTCAGCTGTCCTGGCTGTGCCCCCTCCCAGCTTCTTGTGCACCCCCAGCCTGCTCAGTCGGCAGAGCACGGGGAGCTGAAAAGTCCTGACTAGTGTAAGCACTGCTCAGCAACAACTAAAACATCGGTGTGTTATCAACATTGTTCTCATCCTAAATCCAAAACACAGCACTGTGCCAGCTACTAGGAAGAAAATTAACTCTATCCCAGCCACAACCAGAACAAGCAAGGACCAACAATTAAAAGGAGGGTAGCAACTGGCACCACTATGTTTTTAAACTGGTCTAGGAGTAAGAGTTAAGCTTTATTTTGAGACAGGGGACGTGAAAAGTGTTTTGAAATTCTTGGAAGAAGCCTCCTACAATATCACAAAGCTCTGTTCTACTAAAAACATACTCTGCTGAAGAGTTAGGGATATTTTCTACCACAATTTTCTCAATAGAATGAAAGATATTTCGCTGTGTTCACGAAGAGATAGCTGACAGGTTAGGATTTCAATACAAGATTTGAAACTGCCAGGCCTAAATCACAGTTTTGGCGTTGACTTGTTTGGTCACGCAAGCTGCTTAACTCTTCTGTACCTCACTTTTGATACACAATGGACCGGCAATTCCTGCCTCCCAGGCATTTCACCAGGATACACGTATCCACAACCAAGACATTATGGATATAATTGGAAGACTGCATGAAAAACATTGATACCAGAGGCTCTCAGATATTAGATACGGCAACACCCCAGTGTTATTTATACTACCCTTCTAAAATAATTTTGGTTACTCATATTAAATAAATTCTCTGTTCCCAGCACATAAAGGCTTTGTTTGCCACACTGCTAGCGAGTCCACTGTTGCAGTCTTAAGTGAGACAGGGCACTGCTACCCGGAGAACTTAATTTCCATCCCTCTGCTTTGATTGCTACTGTGGCTTCCATCTGCTATGGCTTTTTTACACAATCACTGAGGCCTCAACTAAGTGATGCCTTGAGCAACAGAAGCTAGGGCTTCAATACATGCCACCGATAACATTTCTGCTTCCTAAGAAGCAATGCTAAAAACCAGCCAACTGCAACAAGTTTTGAAAAAATACTGTACGATGACTGAACTGGACAGATTAAAGTGAGTCCTAAATGCCATATTACAATCCAGACGAAAGAAAAAGTACTTGGCTTGGCCAAGCGCAAAATTAGTATTATATAAACGGCTCCCCCCTCCCCACGCACACCCTTGTAAATGCAATAGAAAACAGAAATGCAATAGGGAGGAGGGCACGGTGGTTGTCTCCCCAAGGACTAATAAACTTCCTAGCTGAACAGTACTTGTCTCCTGATTGACAGGTGATGAATATGACAATGTGCCTGGCTCCCTTTACAGAAAAATGACAGCATAATACACCGAAGGCACCCTATTTGTCTTCCAGTTACTTTCACTGATTAGGAAGAAAAGATGCCGAATGCCAGCTGAAGGTGTTTAGGAAAGGTGAAACCTCTGAAGCAGAAGCTCGCAAAGACACCAGGCAGACCGTGTTTGACAGGACAGAGAGGGAACTGAAAGATTAAATTGGCTGTTGTTGTAGGTAATCATCACTGAAGACCAATGTACTTCAGAGGCTGTATCTGCCTACCCAGCCCCTCCCTCGATCTGGGTCTGAAGTCGCGGGAAAGTGCAATACATTATTTCAATATAGTATATAATACATATCATGTAACACACGGCATTAGCTTCCAAAGAAATCTTTATAATGGCTGTTGCAGCATCCAGCTCAGAATACCACTTACAAATGCAGGATTCCTCAAGTCTTTGGGTTGCTGTTTTCTACCGACAATAAAAAGTAGTTTAGGAAGTAAGAAAAAAAACCCCAACCGTGAACACTTTAGTTTTGGCTTGCTTTGCCTTAATTTTTCTGCAAGACACGGTACCCCTCTGCTGGGCAAGACCAGACGAAACAGCAAGGAGCCGTGAACCAAAACTGACAGAACAGTAAAACAAAACTGGTCTATACAGACCGAAAAGGCTAAGTAAGGAACGGCAACTGAGGCAACGCATGGCTGAACAACAGCCTTAGAAAATAAGGAGCCCTGACGCAAACCATGAAGCAAGCAGCATTCGTAATTTAGACTTAGTTCTCCAAACACCGTCCAAACAAGAAAGTAACATTTTTCATAACATCTCTGAAAATGAGTCACCCTGAAGGAGCTGTCATCTCGACGAGCACCAGTTCTCTGGCACTAAGAACAATTGTTGCAATATTTAGGATTACAGGAAGCAGAAAGAATTTTCCAAAGCAAAAGATTTTTGACCATGAACAACTGAATTATGAACTATGAAGTCTGCACTGCACGAAGCTGGTAAAGAAATTTAGCTGTAACTTTTGCACTCATAACATTGTTTTCCAGGAGAAGGTATGACAAACCTTAAACAAACCTTCAGAACAGTTTTTCTTTTTTACTTTAGGCATTACATTTTTATATCTATATACACACACATATTTAAATGACAACCATAGTAAAGATAGGACAATTTCAGACGTCAGCAGGGATGCAGATGAAAAAGCAAACTCCTACCAGAGACATGTACAATATCACACACATTTTTGTGAAATATTAGTTAAATCTTACTCTGACCTCTGGAGCACGATAGAGAGAAGTTAAGCCTTCTTCTCATTAGCCCTGAGACTGGAATATAGTTGCCCATTTTGTTTCAGACTCCTTGTTCTGTTCCACATGAGACTCTGCTGGGTTCTCTATGAGTTGGAATACTACTCATTTTTAAACCAAGGAAAGATTGCAAAAAAGTTCTGTTTAAAAATAACATTCTAATAAGTGACTGCTAGGAAACAATCTTTTTTGACTAAAAATATAAACACAAAACAAAGTTTGATAATAGTTTTTGCCCCTTTTATTAAAAACAGCCATTACACTTGACATACATTTGGCAAAGATACGTGATCGTATCTCTGCTTTTCAGGAAACGAATTACAGACTATCACAATGTGACACCGCGTACGCAACCACTGGGCTCTGGATCCGTTTTTCATACTGCAAACTTCTGGTTTTGTTTCAGTTATTCAGGTGATTCTGCTTTTCGCTTGCCTGTGTGATCAGCAACAGTACATTGGCTTCAAATACGTTTATTTTAGATGTACATATGTGCTCATAGCGCAAAACTGCACCCAGTACCTGCCGCTAGATATTGAAGAGAACATTCTTCTAGGGTCTTTACCATCCAGACTCATCCTTTGGTACCACTTTTCTTCTCGCATGGAAGCCTGTCACCCCAAGCCTTTCACTTTGGTAACCAAAGTTTGTTTCACTAAGAAACAAGTTTTCTAAACCATTTGTTTAGGGACCAGGGAAGAGGACAAATCTTACCAACGGGAAACTCTCCAGAGGGGGAAAAAAGTCTGTAGTGACAGAAGCAGATGCGGAGCCTCAGTAAAGACAAGTTTTTCTAACCAAACCTACACAAAAACTTCAACTATACAGCAGCTATATTAACAAGGGGGGGCGGGGGAAGAGAAGCATCTTTCCCTAGTCATTACCCACATTCTCAACAGGACTAGATTTACGTAAGAAAGAATATCAGTCCATTTACCAAGATGCATTGTCCCATTTCTCGCTCTTGCCTTAGGTCAACCGGAAGCTTCTTTTTTCAGTTTGTCTAAAATCTCATCTGGCGTCATCGATACCAAAATCTTCACCACTTTTTCACGCGATTTACCACCCTGGTTTAGACACACACAAAAAAAACATCTTTCAGAGAATCACCACCAAATACACATTCCAAAAACATCTCACTGTAATGCCAACATTTCCGGTACTTTAAAAATAATTCTTAAAGTGTGGGTATGCAGAATTAAAAGCAGTAAGAGATAGCTCATCAATGGCCTTTCTAGTTACCTGAAAGGTGGAAAACAATGTCTTACCTACTCTCCTTTTAAAATTGGATACAGCTCCTAGAGCATGCCCTAAATTGATGCTCTTTTTATAGGCTAGAATGAAAAGCAAGGAGCGGTAAGTTTCCATAATTCATCTGTATCACCTAGGAGCAAGACTCCAACTAATTTGCATTTTTGTTTTTAAAAAGTGGGTGTGTGTATATATATGTATATTTGATAACCATGTACTTCCAGATCTTTCTTCAGAGTTGTCTCCCACAGAGTATTAGTTACTCTTAAGTTGAGTTCTCAGGTCGATAATATCAACTAAATGAAAAGAAATCACATTGTATATAACCTGTAAGACACTCAAGCTTCGTACAGCAGTTATTTGAAATATTATTGACCTGGTTTTGCATTACTGAAAAAAAGGCTATTTCACATCGGAACTGGCAAACCTGCCACCTCATTTCATACTGCCCGAAGACACAACTTTGCTAGTACTCAGTAAACATGGGAAACAAGTTGCTTGTTAATCTCCAGCCTGGCAAAAAGTTTGAAAAGCCCACAAGGGACATCCTGAAGGAAGAAAAAAAAGCCCTTAACTCTACTATACAGAAATATAGCATGAAATTTAAAATTAAAAGTAGATTTTTGAAGCAGTCTAGCCAGCTGATGATGAAACTCAAGGCCCTTGCATAGAAATCTGGTAACCCCAGTTTTATACTGGATCATTTCCCACCGATTTCCCGATTCGGATTGGTTTTGTTAATGTTATCACTTATCATAAAGCAAGTAGCACATAAGAGAGCAACCAGTACCAAAAATCACTTGCTGTTTACACCTAGCAGATCAGGATGGAAAAATCTAAGCCACAGGTAGAATACAGACTTTGCAACAATGCTTCACTGAGAACAAACAGTGGCTTCTGAAGAACAAACACTGGCATGTGATTATTCGGACACCGCAGGTCAGAACAACCGAGTCAAGAAGGTCAGGCAACGCTGGCCCCTTTTATGTTCAACTCTGCTTAGCAGTTATGAGAATAATCTAGTTAAACCTGAACAGCCCTTTATGGCAGGAAAACAGTGTTATCTTAAAATGTTGACAAACAAATTAAGCAGTTTGCCCATGATTCAGGAAAAACAAGCCTCAAATCTTTGCATCTCTACCTCCCGGCAACACAGTGCTCGATGCATTGATCACGTTGCCATTTACCACTATCCTTTAACAGACTTCTACAACTACTACATTAAACCAACAGACAAAAATAAAAAGCACAATTTTTCACTGTGCTCTCCCGTTCATAAACTATAAATGAACACGGCTGGAAAGACTGACTTTAAATACAATGAATTAATAAAACAAATTATTTATTCAGTGCAATGAATAAAACAAAGAGTTTCCGCTCGCCAAAGTCCAGGCGTGTAAATTCTAATACACAGAAATTCTTGAGGCCCAACTATAATCCAAGTGCTTATATATGCTCTTGCTTACGTGTGACAGTTGATTGTCAGAAAACTTTCACTCAAATACAGAAGTTACTTCAAAAAAAAAGAATGCAAAGTTATTAATAAAATGCGCATTCTCTGCAAAGCCCAAGTTTTGTGAACTGCATGTGACATGAAAACAAGAGAATCTTAGCAGAACACAGAAAACATGAACTGCACAAATTTGGAAAACGTATCATGATGAGAACTATTCTGATTAAAGATCTCAAGATCAGCTGTGGTTCTTCCTACACTAGGTTTGTTCTCAGTGAATCATTCCATCAACTCAACTAAACACCTTTAAAGTGTCTTTTGGACTGAACTTGGAGAGCAGCTCCCTGTACTCAACGAGTACGTTTCAAAACGTAGGATAGGACGAGAGGAAACGGCCTCAAGTTGTGCCAGGGGAGGTTTAGATTGGACGTGAGGAAAAATTTCTTTACTGAAAGAGTGGTGAAACATTGGAACAGGCTGCCCAGGGAAGTGGTGGAGTCCCCATCCCTGGAGGTATTTAAAAGACGAGTAGATGAGGCACTTAGGGACATGGTTTAGTGGACGTGGTGGTGTTGGGTTGACGGTTGGACTCGATGATCTTAGAGGTCTTTTCCAACCTCAATGATTCTATGATAACCTTGAATTTAAATTGCAGAAGGGCAAGACTGAAAGGAAAAAAAAAAGGAAGTACCTTCTCTAAAATAACTTCACTCTTCTTCACTTCTAGCACCTTAGAGAGGTAGCGACACAGCTCTGCGTTTGCCTCCCCTTCTGACGGAGGTGCAGCGATAGCTACACCTACTGCCTCAGCTGTCACATCTATAACAAACATTTTAAGGATTTTATGCTCAAAATATTCAAAACATCTAGTTATTGTCTCCTAAAAATGAATGTTTATGCTTTCAAAAGCATTTTAATTTAAAACCAAATACACTTGTAGATTAGCAGGTAACGTTTTTACACTTCACAAATTCCCTGAAGTTCAAACTGTTAGCCAGTACAAAGATAATCTTCCGACACAAAGAGCAGCGAAGCCTTCAGACCTGTATCGGCGTGCAGCCGCGAACTACCAGTTTTCACACAACCGGGGCGCTGCTCTAGGCCCCCCTCTGTGTTGCCCGTTCTGCTGCAGGCGTAGTCCAGCTTGGCGGCACGTAGCGTAACACGTATCGGGTCACCCCACGATAAATAAGTCTGCCCGGAGAGCCGCGCTATCATCAGCAATTCCCTTGCGTTGCCAACTGAGCCTGGATACTCTGCCACAGTCCGCCGTGTTGGGCTCATACACGCATCCGTACAAAAAGCCGTTCCAATTTGTGCACGAGCAAGTCCAGATTTGTAGAGGGAGGACGCGTTTTATTGCATCAAACTTCTACAGTTCGAATAAAACCGCACAACCTCTTGGGACGCCAGTGGCAGGCACGGAACGACACCCGTCAAACGGAAGCGCTCATCACGCGCTCATCACGCGCGTTTGCCGTTACTCCTTTCAAAAACATTTTGAAAAAGAAGAATTTACATCATGCTCGCTGCACCACCTGGCGTCACCTACAGGGGAACGTGAGAGAGCTCCTCCTGGCTTAAGAAAAGTGTGAAATTACCACTGTCTTTAGTTTTCTGACGATTTTTTCTCTTTTTTTTTCTTCATTTTTTACGGCTGAGGGGATAGAGATAAGCTGCAGGAGTCGTTGGTTAGAAAAACCAGCTTTCCCGCTCCGTTCCCAGGTACGGCCGGCTGTTCCTCGGGGCGGGAAAGGCCACCCGCGCCCCCCCTTCAGAAGAAGCGACCGGAGCGCCCCGAGCCGCCCGACAGCGCGGGGGCAACGCCGTCCCGCCTCTTCCCGCGCCCCAGGCCCGCCGCCCTCGGCCCGGCAGAGCGGCGGGCGAGCTCTCCCGAGATCCCCCCTCCCGTCCCAGGCGCGGGCAGGCAGGGGAGGCAGACCCGCCGCGCCGGCGGCCCCACCTGTCACGGCGCTGCACCGGGAGCCGGGCTTGGCGCGGACCGCCACCCTCACGCAGCCGTCGCCCGCCGCCACCACCGGTCCCGCGGCGGCGCCCGGTCCCGCGGGCCCCTTCCCGGATTCTTTTCCCTGAAACAGAAGAACGGGCGCGGTCACCGCGGGCGCCGCTCGCCCTCCCCCCTTCCCCCCTTCCCCCCCCCGGGGCCTTCCCCGCCCGCACCTTTCGGGGCATGGCCCCGCCGCCGCTCCGCACCGGCGCCGCCAGCGGCCGACGGAAGCCGGCGAGGGCCAGCATAGCGCGGCGCGGCCCTTCCGGCAACACCAGCTGGCCCCGCCCCGAGGCGCCAGGCTCCGCCCCCCCCCCCGGCCGCGCCTGCGCGCTGCGCTCACAGCCCGCCGGGCCCCGGGGAACGGGCCCGGGGGGCGGGGGGGCGGGGGAGGCGGCCGTCACCGTATCAGGCGTTTAAAGAGGAATTAGGGAAGAGAAAAGAGGAGTTTGAGAACCCACCGTGTTCTCACGTTATTACTTTAGTCTCGTACACGGTGGTACATGGGTGGTAGGTACTGCAAGACAACGCTCTCTAGGTACAGCCACTGCATCCCGTCATTGCACGCGATCTGTGAAACGCGCCGCACGCCAGCAAGCCCTTAGCTCATACTAATTCTTTGGTATTAGAATACCAACGATAAAACAACATCATTACAAGCCTTGCGTTCTCATTTTCACATTATGCATTTTTCTCATAGGCACGTGTGTCTGTACAGCGGCTGTTTCCATAACCAGCTCCACGTTCCAAAACAGCCCTTCTGAATTCAGAGAGATTCGGGAAAGATCTGTTTACTGCCGAATTTGACTTCGTATTTCTTCAGCGCAGCTGCAGATGCTGTCTGCAGTGCTAAGTCCATTAATTCTCCACAGCCCATCCAAAAAGTCAAGATGACAGCAATATGAATCCGGCGTCGCTGATGTACTTCAAAAATAAGATAGTAGCGATTCACGTCCACAGGGCCATTCCAAGGTCATTCTGGAAAGAAGTGTAAGCTGGGACTACAGCAGCAGCTTTACTGTCTTTTGAGGACAGGCTGGGGAAAACGTACACAAGAAGTTCATGATGCATAAGGATTTTCCAGTTCAAAAAATGACTTTTACTACATGAGAAATGAAGGGATGAAAATACAAAGCGGTTAATCACAAGGTACTATTTAAACCAGTCTTTTCAATATACAGAGTACGTATTCCACTTGACGTTTTGTTAAGAGGAAAAGCTAAATTACATTCTGCCAATAACGATGCAGAGAAAATAGCTTTTCTGGTACCTCTCAAACAAGTTAGTTTTGTTTTTACACATTCATGTAATTTCACAGACTTTTTTAACTGCCGCCAATAGTGAGCTGAAGTCCACCGATACACTGACACATTCGAGATGATCACGTGAAATTACGTGTAAAATATTATTTCTGGTATCTGTCCATCTTCTATTGATGTACCATTGTTGTTACCCGGTGAACTATAAAAGACAAAGCATGTTTTGCTAGCAGTAGGAGATTCGTGGATCACTTTCTTCAAACCTTTTGTTCCGTAGTGGGAATCAGGACCCTGAAAAACATCAGAAGAGATTAGCAACTGAATGGAAGCGGCCAGCACTAGTATACGAAAAGCGATAAAAAGAAGCTTTCGGTTTTCTTGACTCTAGCTAGTGGTTAGAATATCCTTGATAAAACAAATCAAACTTAAATTTTGATAGAGAGCTGCCAGATTAAATATTCTAGGTAGTGCTTTTGCTGACATGGAACCAGTGACTTCCATTAGGACTCATTCTCACTCTTACATCGAGGCAGGAAGTGGGAAGGCACAAAGGATCCAGCTGTGAATTGTGCCGTGGCACAGAAGAGAGGTAGCAGTCCTAAAAGTTACCGTGGAGTTTAACTACGGCCTTCTTTAGCACTAAACTTAAAATAAATTCAAGACCTAGAAGACACTTTCCCATCTGTCCTGGTTTTGGCTGGGATAGAGTTAATTTCCTTCCCAGTAGCTGGCACAGTGCTGTGTTTTGGATTTAGGATGAGAACAATGTTGATAACACACCGATGTTTTAGTGGTTGCTGAGCAGTGCTTACACTAGTCAAGGACTTTTCAGCTCCCCGTGCTCTACCGACTGAGCAGGCTGGAGGTGCACAAGAAGCCGGGAGGGGGCACAGCCAGGACAGCTGACCCCAACTGGCCAGAGGGACATTCCACACCATGGGACGTCATGCTCAGTACATAAACTGGGGGAAAGCTGCCCGGGGGGGCCGCTGATCGGGGACTGGCTGGGACTTGGTCGGCAGGCGGTGAGCAATTGCATCGTGCATCACTTGCTTTGTATATTCTTCTTCTTATTGCTGCTAGTAGTAGTAGTATTTTATTTTATTTCAATTATTAAATTGTTGTTGTCTCAACCCACAGGTTCTCTCACTTCTACTTTTCCGATTCTCTCCCCCATCCCACCCGGGGGGGGGGGGGGGGGGAGTGAGCGAGCAGCTGTTGGTGCTCAGTTGTTGGCTGAGGTTAAACCATGACACCATCAGAAGACAGATAAAAGAACAACTCTTGCATCAAAATAACATTTTCTTCTGAACTGTTAGGCATTCTTACTTTCAACGTTGCACAAGCTGTGTAGCAAACCGTTGGCAAAATCTCTATAGGTTCTTTGAACATAACTCTGAATGTACTGGCCGTTCCATCACAACTAAATCCAGTATCGTTTTGTCCTAGTGTTTGATTCTTCTCATAATCAATTATCTGTATAAAAACATGAAAATAGTATTTTTAGGTTTACAAGCTTGAGAAGGATTCTTACTGTATATGCATATTAGAATATTACAAGCAAACACTTGCCTACTCCACCCAGTTTAATCACAAGGACAGTGCAAGCTCAGAACTGGAACGTGGGTGTGATTTCCTGATACCGTGAGGGTTGACCCAGCAGCGCGCCGAACGACGGCTGTCCCATCTGCGGGCTAGATTCAACACTGCTCCAACCAGGTTACAGTTTTTGCTTGGGAGATGAAGAATAGCTCTTAAGACTTTCAGCTTCTGACCTTCGTATACTACATATAATCCTGTACTTAGATTTGCTCATCTTTGTACACCTACACAGCCCACATGAGGGAAGCACATTCGCTGGCTGTGGCGAACTCAGAAAACAAGTTTTTACAAATAACGTAAGCAGTCAATGATACGTTCTTAAAAGAAAACAGGAACTTGCGCTGCTGTGTTTTATACAATTTATTTCTCTTGTAGATTCAGTATAAAAATTACACTCGGACTACACATTATTTCTTTTGCCTTCAATTTTAGTGGCGAATAGGAATCACTAAGGTATAGTAATAGCAAATACCTCACTTCTCATTTTGGATAGTAACCCTGATCCGTGCTGCCGAACACCTCTTGCAGAAGTTGGATATCGGAGCTTTAGAGTAACATTAACACTTCTCATGATTACTGCACTAACAAGAATCCTATAAATTTTAATATTTTATTATTAAATTGCCATATAATTTTTAATATTGCACAAATGACATGAAGCCCTCTTCTAGGCAAAATGTGCTCTAATTTTTTTTTTCCAGCCACAATCAATAGAAATATTAATTATAATGCTGAAGTCCCAAGCTCCTTTCACATAAAAGATATATTTGCAACATACATTATCACTATTTTAAGACAAGTATTAAATGTTTAATGCTCTGAAGCTCTGCTAGTGCTGATGCAGGTCCAAGAAGAAAGGTGGAGACACAGGACTTAAACACCTGTCTGAAAAGATCGTGACAAGAAAGTTTCAGATTCTTCAGGAACTGGGGATACTTCCAGAATAAATAGAACATGTATTAAGATGGATAGCCTTCATCTGAACCATAAAGGTATGTTAGCCTTTCAGTTTGGATCAGGAGCATGTTTTTCAAGTGAATCTCTTGATCGTTCCCACTTAATATGCTTTGGTTTGCCCTGCAAGAACTAAATTCTTCTCACGTGAAATAAATCCAGCAAACATGCTGAGGGAGCACACCGAATGCTCTCATCTGCTAACAGGAATTTAGCCGAGATGATCAAACAAGAGTTAATGCAAAGTAAAAATCCCCAAATACGTATAGTATAGCTGCTAGCTCCTCAGTACCAACTCTTTTGTTCTAAATATCCAGTCTAGTGCACTATGCCACTCGTTTACACAGATGTTTAGTTTGAGAAAACCAAACTGATGGCACTTCAAATCGAGGAATTTGCAAGTGAGCTTTTAAACTGAGGAATGCGGAAAAGCCAACGAATTCCTTCAAAACCTCATTCCAGAAACATTCTCTTTAGAACATCACACGAGGAAAGGTACAACATTTTTTTCTGAAGAGAGAGACAAAATTCTTATGCTTAAGTACAGGATGGTCAGAGAATGGTAATCATCAAATAGGAAACAGAAGACAAACTGTCATTTAAATAGGATGCCCAGAAATGAACCAAAACAGCAGTTCCAGCACATGCTAGAAGTCTATGAAATAAGACGGGGACGATGGAATTTCTGATCCTAAATGAAGTCACAGATTCTTTCTTTCACAAGATTTCCCACTCACCGAACAAATCAATGTGATGCAATAGTGCCAGGTTATGAAATACACAGCAGAGTAAAACTGTGCCAGTCAAGGAATGCTAATACCTTGTTAGAAAGCTTCGAATCAAATCAAAACTAATCTCAATAAGAAAGAGAATTCAAATGGACTGAAATTCCATACTTAAAAAGGCAAAAATGTAGCGCTGGATCAATATTACTAGAAGACAATCCCGACCACAACATGCTGAAAGAGATCAAACAGGCTACAAGCAGGAAATACAATTTTAGTGGTGTCTTCAACTACCCGCTCAGACCAGGCAGGTGTCATATCAGGACACAAAGCAGGGGTGACATTTTTAGATGCTATCGCTGACTGTTTCATGAGCTTGCTAACCACTTGCTCAGTAGGAAGAAACGCAACCCTTGATTTGGTACTGAGCGATGAGCAGGATCAGATTCAAAATTTCATAATGGAAACACTACGTAACAGTGTCCATAATATACTTAAGAGTCAACGCTCCCACATGAACAACAAAAGCAAATCCACCACAGCTGTGCTAAATTTCAAAAAAGAGAAAAATGAGGAAGCTTGTTCAAAAGAAGCTAAAAGGAGCAATTAAGAAAATCAAATCCTTATAAGAAGCATGCGGACTACTGAAGTACATCACATGCCCAAGTACCGTAGCGGTACATACCACCTATTAGGAAAGGCTTGAGAAAAGAGGAGAAAAGCTGGCAGGGCTGATCAGCAAAAGGCTATTACTGGAAACAAACAAAAAAGGGCATCCTATAGAAATATGAAGTTGTATACAGATTAAAATAGAATGGTTCAAACCGACAGATTAAAATGTAAAAAATACAATTAAGCAGGCCAAAAGAAGGTTTAGGAACAGCTATCTGAAAGCATCAAAACCAGTGTTAAATCATTCTTTCAACACAGCAGTAGCACAAAGCCCTGTAGACTCTCCGGTGGGCTAAACAGCATGAAGATATAAAAGGAGTAGCAGCAGGGTAAGGTCTTCACGTAGGAGCCTGGAGAACAGCAATACAAATAAATAATTTACCAGCAGAAGAAACCGGGGAGATTCCCACGCTGGGACAATGTTTTCCGCAAACCTAAAGTTACTTCAATTTTACAGAAGTTATGGTAACAGTAACACATAACCTTCTGCCTAAGACTGAATCAGTAGCAAATAAGATGTCAATCTTTCCAAAAAGCTCTGGGCAAGGACAAGCCTCTAATCCCCAGTATGTGTACCAGGCGAGCTAAGAATGTAATAAATACCCAACTGGGTCAGACAAATGGTCAATATGCTCCAACAGTGGCAAGAGAAGATGTTGCTGAGCACACAAGTCTGGGCTCTGCTGTCCGTTCCCCCAGCATCCACAACTGTTCTACTAGGGGTGCTACAGTGCACATCCCCCTTCTGTTCCTTCTGGAATTTTCTAATGGATCTGCTACTGATGAATGAACGTGTTCAAATACCACCAAATTCAAAACACAGTATCTGCTTCTTGTGGCAGTATGTTTAGTATCCTCTGCATTGAAAAAATACTCTTATCTGTTTTGATCTTCTGCTAGTATCAGTAAGAG
The DNA here is from genome assembly GCF_965638725.1 of Aptenodytes patagonicus. Classification (NCBI taxonomy): domain Eukaryota; kingdom Metazoa; phylum Chordata; class Aves; order Sphenisciformes; family Spheniscidae; genus Aptenodytes; species Aptenodytes patagonicus. Next base: position 4,329,982 of record NC_134958.1, read on the forward strand.
TCTCCTAGTTCTAATATTCTGGGGTTTGGTGAATAACAGACAGTTCTGCATTTACCTTACCCATTGCCCTCACAATTTTAGAAGCATTGCTCACACCTCCCCATAGCCTTCTCCCCTACAAACTGAAGAGTCCTAGCCTTTTTGGTCTCCCTTCATAAAGCAGCAGCTCTATCCTCTTAATTGTTTTAATTACCCTTTTCTCTGCCTTCTAATTCTACTGGGTGCGATTGGGAACTGCACACAATACTCAAGATGTGGGCATACCTGGCTTTCATACAGCAACACAATGTCAGCTTTTATCTTGTTTTCATTATCTTCCTGATGACACAGTGGGCTTTTTTAGCAGTCACTACATGTCGTGTCACTGATTTCACAGAGCTGTTGATGACAAATCCAAGATCTCTTTCCTGAATTACTAGAAGCTTCGTTGAAAGACAGACTTTGTGCACAACTGAGCAGATTACAAAGCTATGAAACTCCTCTGCAGAAAGCTTACAGGAATTCAAGGTTAGACCGAACAAGTATCCGGAAGAGAGATTCACCAGGAGCTACTAAACAGAGAAACCAAATCGGTCTCAGGAAACACCTATACTGAAAATGATCGAAGGACAGGAGAATACAGCAGAAAGGGAAGAGAGTTTCATATTGTTCTTACTTTTCCCTAGTCATCTGCTTATGACCACCTTTGGGGACAAAACACAGGTTAGATTCCTGGCCTCTCAGATTGCTCCTACTCAATTCAAAAATATACCAAACCTTTTGCAAGTACTACAAGCGTAGTTTCTGCATAAGCCTATTTAAACAGAATATACTGTACCTGTATATTAACTTGATAGTCTGTGGGTCCATGAATAGATCCATATAATCCAAATCCCACTATGGAAATTCTTCTATTAACTGTGAACCTAATAAGACACAAGCCAAGAAAGGAATTTAAACAACTGTGATGGGTGTGTTACCTTATTTCCAGTCAAGCAGGAAGAAGACTCACACTGAAGAGTAAGGAAGTAAACTGAAAATGACATTACATGAATATTTTTTTCAATAACACTTTCTATTTAGATTTCAATAGTAAGAAAAATGCTTTGTACGGTATCAGCTTCATAGGTTAAAGCTTTGCTAATCCCCCAAGAGATTCAGTATCACTAAACAAAAAATAACCAGATTCTTTTGAATATCTCCAAAATAAAAACAGACCAAGACTTGGTATTTTAAAAAGGAATATGCAGCTAACAACCCAATCACTCTAGAACACACCCAGTCCTCCTGAACTTTGTTCTTTGCTATTTTGTATTTTATGTGCGTAACAGCCTAAGTTATTTCAAAAAAAGGAAAAGATCAAACATGCCTAAACAGAACCAGCATGTTTGTTACTGTATCTTATGCCAAAAAGTCAAAGTTGAGTAATATGTTCCCTTTCTTCCCACACTTCTCTGTCTCTCCTCCAAATAGTTTCAAAAGCCATACCTAATCCGATCACTTGTTCCACTGTAGCCCCAGCGACTCTCCACTTGCTGGAACCTGTTGATGCTGCATTCTTTTCCTCTAAGGCAACATCTCGGTCGGTCAATATAATCTACTTTAGGTTTAGGATTGACAGTAAAATGCAGAAAGAGATTAACTACTTCCCGATCTGACAAGATTCCAGACTGAGCAGGGCCTGTGAAAAGAAACAGCTTCTAAGATGATTTGAAGAATTACTCCAACTGTTGTATTTACACCACACGTATTCACAAACTGAAGATGACAATGTTTTCCAACAGCCAGAGTGTGTTCTGCAGAATGTTTTGCTTTCATTTGTGCATCACAACTTTTATTAGTACGATATTAACAACAGAATAGAGTGTTAAGCATCTAAACACTCACAGGTAAACAGTGCAGAGGTATGGTCTAACAGTAAGACAAAGAACCCCAAAACTCACCTGCTGCAAACTCTTCAATAGTCATTAATGGAAAACGGATTAAGGAAAGAGCTCTTCCAAGGACTTTTTGTTTGTTTCCAAATGTCACAGGCAGTTGTTGTCTTTGACATTCTGCTTCTGCCCAGCGAACAACAGCTCCAAAGAGTCTACTTTCTCGAATACTAAGGGTATCTCTTTCTAGAACTGCACATAGTGTGTCTAAAGAGAAAAAAAGTTAACAGAATTCGATCAGTTTTCATCCAAACCAGTAACGGTGCTACACATTAAGTAAGCTTAAAATGTCAAGCAAGTAAACACTAAGAACGTTCATAATAAGACATCAAAGATAAGTTGTCTTATCTTATGTATAAAGAAATCTCCCAATGGTGTATAAACTCCAAACTAAAAAATAATTTTCCTGCTATGAAGGCAGCATATGAACTTTCTTCTTGATTCCTAAGAGTGTGACTGTATATAATCTACGTAGTGACAACCAATACCCCAAAGAATTTCCAGGGCTAGGGCAAGATCAAAACTGGAAGCAATCAAGTGGTGAATGCACACTACTAAAAAAACAAGTTATTCATGATGACATTGTCATATTCTCATCCGAGCAGCCACCTGCCAATCTGGACCAACTATAGACACAAGCAGCAGTGGTGTGCACAAAACCAGTTTAAAGATACATGAAAGTGATCTTAAACACTGACGTATTTGCCACCCACAAAACTTGAAGGTGGAATACAGGATGTGAGGCAAGGTACTCTCACATGTTTTACAAAAGCAAGTTTTCCTGTATTTCTTAGTTGTTCTAGCATTTTATGAATAACAGATATGCAAAAATTCTCAGTTTATCGTAGAACACAAGCCTGAGAAAAAAGTGTTTTGATATTCTGAATCTTCTGTCTTCTTTGGGAATTTTTATATGCCCTGAATTTAAGCAAGGCATGTTTGCGGTCATAGAAAGTATCATATTGGAAAGCCAGAACAGATTGGGACTTATCAAGAGTAGAAATGAACACTCACAGTCTGGGTACAAATCCCACTGAACAAGAGTTAATGATGACTTTACAATTTCTTTAAGCAGGTGGAATACTTTCCTTCAGTCTGAATTTTTCACACAGTCTAGCTGAATTGGAGTAAAATCTTGGACATATATAGTTACGAAATTAACTATATTATTAATTAACTTAATATAGTTATAGAAATTAACTAACCAAATTTACCATTGCTAGCTCTTCATAAAAGATGAAACATAGAAACCAGCAGTTTTTTTATTTTTTTTTTTTATTTTTTTTTAAACAGATTTCATAAATTGTACCTGATCTGTGCAACTCTGAATAGAGAAGTACCATGTGGCAACAGAACAGTATGATTCCTGTTGCGCATGAAAAGTGGGTGTGGATCCCTCAGGGATGAGGCACAACACTCAGCAAGTGAAAGCTTTGGCTTTAATGAAAGCGTAGTGTTACGATGGTGGGAGCCCCAGCATACTGACACTAATCAAATGAGGACCTAACACAGTGGAACCCTGCTTGGGAGTAAAGCCCAAAGGAAAGCACTGCAGGGGTGGACAACAAAACTTGCGCTGATTAACATATCATACACATGCAATGTCCTGTTTTGCTCATTAGCAAACTTGCTGATGTAATGCAGGCGGTGTTGTCCAAATTCTGAGACCCACAGCTGGCCGTCGCGTTGGCGCCTGTGCAAAGGTGGGTGCAGATGAGGGGGGAAGCAAACTACCCCAGGTTACCGTGACAAGGAGATAAGATGTGCTTGAGACTCTACATACTCAGATGGGGGAGGCGAACTCTCCTGGGTTACCGTAACAAAGCCTTCTTGCGCCCTACAGTTCCCTTCAGAAGTTTAATGCTTAGGACACATGAAGTAACTTACCTATATCAATATCAGTAAAGCCTTCTGCACTTATTGCATCCATAGTGCTTTTGTCTATTGTGTCAAGACAAAGACTAGCAAGCTGAGGTTCATCAAACAAACGAGCCTAAAAAGGTAAAGAAATACATCTTCATTATAAAGTTGACAAAACACTAATCTTAAAAAGCAAGTATTTTTACTCTAGTACAGATCTAAATTAAAATAGATTGACTTATCTAAGTACTCTTTGTGCTTATACCTTAAAGAGCACTTAAATTCTCAAAGGAGTACACAATTAAGGAGAATTCATTACATGCAAGTGTTCCTTCGCACTTATGTTTGTAGTTTTGGCAATATTACTAAAGCTAAGTTCACTATAGTGGATTTGATGTGTACTTTTTTTTAGTAATTCCTTAATTGTTTTTTGTTAAGACTGTGCTAAGTTCACTATTACTGAAGCACAACCTTAACAAAAAACAATTAAGAGATTCATGCAAACACACTGTAGAATAAACTGGCTCCATTTGAAATGTCCCAGTCCACTGCATATGAAAAAAGACAAAAAAATACCAGAAAGGGGAGAGGGGAAAAAAGAAAGGGGGGGGGAGAGAGAAGGGGGGGGAAGAGGGGGAAAGAAAGAGAGAGAGGGGGAAAAAAGAAAGGGCAGGGAGAAGGGGGGGGAAGGGGGGGAGAAGGGGAGGGGGAAGAGAGAGCGCTTTTCCTCCACATTAATAAGAGCTGAGTCTGTAAAAATGCTAACAGAGCAACAAGACATTTTCATACATGCATTAGATTATGTGATAGCAAACCCACTGTGAAGTAATATTTAGTCATTTCCCTTTAAATACTGATTTTCCTAGTAAATCAAAACTAAGCTTAAATTTACCTACTTGAGTAAGCAGCATAAAGGCATTATCTGCTCGGAGATGCTTCGTTAGAAAATCCACACAATGTGCTTCCAGGGCTGGGACTGCATACTTTTTAGCAGTGTATAAAGTAGTCATGACTGTTTCTGGACCAATTTGAACTTCATCTGAATAAAGAAACCTAGAAATCAATACACAAATACAGATCATAAAAACGTATCTTGAGGGGGGCAGTCAAGCACAACATAACAGTCTCTTTGCATTTAGAAAACAGGTCAGAGACTTGCACTGTCAACGTGCAACAGTTGACCATGTAGCATTTTTACAAATTAATAAGCTAGTTAAAGGGTTGAAGAAAGAATATTACGTTAACCTAATGGCATACATTTGTTTTAAATACGTATTACTCCCTAAGACTGATCTGGCTGTACTAATTATACATAGCTACCGAACTGTAAACAACAGCTGAGCTGCAGAATTACTTAACATACAAATGCATGCTCTTTTGATTCACTAGGAAGAGCTGTATCTCTAAATATCAATGCATAACCCTCTATGGCTGTATTACTGAACTTAATTCACTGACAGTGCACACTAGCTTCCCCGCCCTGAGGAGAACAGTGTCAAGGACTTATACTGTGATAACATCTTATGTCAAAGTTACCATTCTGTAGTGTTCAGAGGAGAGGAAAGGGAGTAATATTCTAGCAGATGACCTTGACTCTTCTATTCCTGCCATAGCAAAACACTTTGGCTTGTCTCCACTGTTTGAGGCTAGATGATTGGTTGAGGTTTTAGCATAAGCCGTGAACCAAAAGATAGAAGTGTCCACCAAAACCAGGAAAAAAACCTGTTTCCTGAGCAGCTGTTATTCAAGACCAGACAAGATAAGATTTATTTTACGGTTCTGTATGGAAAAGATGACTTTTTAAAAATAACTTTTCTTACAGGTGACATTGAAAATAATCTTAGCAGTATTTCATCAGCTTTTCAGATAATAATCAAGAATAGCCTGTGATTTACAAAAATAAATTCATGGTACACAAATAAACCCCTCACTTCCCCCCCCAACACACAGGTGATTAAACATAATAAACGAGGGCACATTAGCAAATGCAGGAATGAAGACCTCCACAATGAAGACCAAGTCTCTCCTTTATATTTTGTAGAATTTTTTGTTCAGAACCTCCTGGAAATGAATGGCAAGTGACAAGCAGAGGCAGAAGGTGTGTTTAGAAGGGTTTTTAATGTAACAATAACTAGTTTGTATTTAACAGAAGAAAGCTGTGAAAGTAATGGACTCAAACCTGTTTGCAACATGGGGAGATCTAAGTAATAGAAACCTAGAATTACAGTTTCAACTAAAGCTCTTCACTATTTATATTTCTTATGTTCCAAGAAAACTCTAATTCTCAGTAATTACTAACACACAACTAAATATGGCCTTCAACATTAAACGTGCTGCCACTTACCAACAGGTACATATTTACCATTACAATACTCCAATCCATTCAAATGGCCAGCTTTCGTATCAGTTAGGAAACGTGAATGATGCTCTAGATTAATTCTTTAAACTGGATTTACATCAAACAGCTCTTAGAAAGGATGAGCTTAATTAAATGCTAACATTTTTGTTAGTAAAAGTTCCATACGGTTCATTTAGAACTGATTTATGAAAGCTATAAACTATTATCTGTTGATGAAAATGATGGGCTGACTTGCCAGTCACAATCACTGACAAATTTAGTTTTAAGAAACTAACACCTCATAGGTACAGTTTTGTATACCAGACTGACAAGTAGTTCATTAAAGAACTAGAACGGTGCATTTAGATTTTGGTTTTAGATTTAAAAAAATCTGTTTCAAAATGCCCTAACCTTCCTTTTATGACTTTATAGGAGTTTGGAGTCCAAATCATATAAGAGTTGAACATTAACAGGCTGCAAAAAAAAGCAGTATTACCACACAAACTACATTATAAATTTTACCTAACCCTAAAAAAAAAAAAAAAAAAAAAAAAAAATTTTCACCAAGTTATTTTTGGAACATGATTTTGATTTTATTCTTTAAGTGTGTCCAACCTGAAGCCATTGAACTGACCCAGCAGAGGAGCTTATCTGGCTTGTGGTTCACTTTCTACTACACCTTCTTAAGAATCAGGTGCAGTTCCAAATCGCACATTTCTGACCTTTGCTTTCCCAGGAATTTTGCAGGCTTTTTCCTCATATGATCAGAAACCAATTACACGGCCAAATGATAGGAATTCAAACGTGGTAACAGTACATACACAGGCAGGTTTTTCATTCACGTGAGATCTATGAGCTACAGGAGTCTTTTTCATCCCATAAAGGACACACTTGAGGCTCTATGCTCCAATCCCCCCCACGCCGTATGGCTGGATGTACGTTAAGAGAGACTCCTCAACTGAAAGTGCGTCGATGACAAACTAACAGGACTTAAGTGATTAAAGTTCTGAAGCTAAAATTTGCAGAGCATCTCAAGCTCACCCTGTTGACTTCATTATCTGTTTCTACACATCAATCACCACAGAGCATAACAACTCATAGTCCCAGAACATGCGATATAGTTACATACTTTGAAACTGAGAAAACTCATTACAAGAAGTGTCCAAATACACTAAGAAAGTCACACTGTCATTTTTTTCTCTATAATATTTCAAGTTTTTGACGATGCCAATGCTTTTCTGGGATTTTCAAAGCCAAGCAGTAGTCTTCTGCAAATACTAAAAAGTGTGAATTTACAAAGTTAAAAGGTAGCTGTAAAAACTACGAAAAATAGTAATAAAATACATTGTTCTAGGATGTTGTATAATCCTATTTCCCTTAAGTATACAGATAGATGATCATGATGCATTCATCGACTCATAAAAGAGGAACTCTAGGTGTGTCTTCTCGCTAAAAATCCCTCTGCTCACGTGCCAAGAGCTCTGTCTCTGTGTTAACTCTTCCATTTGTGGCACGCCTGAACTAGCACACCTTCATGTTCACACCACTGTTCCTCCTCCACTTAACTCAGCGGGGCTCAAGATCACTTATCCTTCGCCCTTGCCTTCTTCCTTCCTCTCCTCCCCTGCAAGAGACATAGAAATAACCTGCTCTTCAGATATTCACTGATTTTCTTGTCATCCAGGATGGGTGTGTGTGTGTGTGTGTGCACCGTGGAAGAACACTTCTAGTGACTAGAACAAACAATTTTTCCAAGTGACTGCTCGATCATTCACTTTATATAAGCCTCTCATAAATTTTATGCCACTTTTCCTTACTCTCAGGTTAGCACTTCCTTCTCCCCTAGTCTTTAGCATCTTCCCAACAGCTGAAGTATTTTCACCATTATAAAAGCCTACAGGAATCTTTTTCCAGTTAGTCATGATTACCCCTCTATTTACTGCTTGCCAAAGTCCTCCGCAAAGATATTTGGAAGATGGGCTGCTAAATTTGTGCCATGTCGTCACTTTCCTTTATACTATGATGAAAGGACAAGTTAAATTACTGTAAAATGTGAAAGAAATTTTTAAAAAATCTTATTAAAAACAACAAAATGAAACCCTACCGAGACAACTTTAATTTTCTTGATCACTGCTATTCAATTTGTACAATTAGAAACACACACACGCACAAAAAAAAGCTGTTCAATTGGGAAGCAGATTCAAACTTTGTGACTATGATATTATTTCAGCTCTTAAGTATTTATCTGTCAAACTACTGAAGTAGTCAGCTGCTTTTAAAAAACTCCTCTGGCTCATGTCTGAAAACTCTTCAGGCAAGAGGAATACTGGATGATAAGCCAAAACACACACCGCAGTCGCTTCTAAGAAAACAACTGGCCAAGCTCAAAGGCTAAGAAAGTTGTCTCCCCTTCCCCAGCCGATTTTAAAAGCCTCCCCTTTTCCCACCTTTACAGTTAAGATTTTAGCCCACAGACAAAGAGGACTACCCAACTTTCTCTAGGGGAAAAGAGAAACCCTAAAATGTATTACTGGAATTACAGTGGTACTATCAATTAAAGTTTCAGTTCATTATTTTTAAATACTTTAACTCTACAAATTTATTATTTTAGAGGCCCCTGTCAGAAAAAGGTAGCAACTGTAGATGATTTTAAATTGTGTACAAATATATCCAAGTGAAAAATCAAAAAACAGACGTCACATTAACTTGGTGACTATCAGATGTTTAAATTGTTCAATTTCTAACTACTTTTTTCTTCCCCATAAACATAATTCTTGAACAACCATCTATTTTGTGACAAAACACTAACACTGATGAAAGTTTACATCATAGGACAGAGAAATGACACTCAGTCTCACTGGACAGATACAGATGGAATGAATTTTTTAAGGGAATCAGAAAAATTTTCATCAAAAAAATATTTTCTTTTGGCTTTAATTTACAAGTTGCATTTGTCAGGAGATCTTTATGAAACACATCAACTACAGATAGGGCCTAACAAACCACATGAGTAAATAAAATGAAAACTAGCTGTGGAACATTAAATAATTAGTAAATTATCCCTAAAAGTTTTTGCATCACTTAAACATTTCCTTTACCTTGATGTTAATTTGCTATGTGTATTCAAAGATCCCAACTTAATTTCTAGCCAATACACCTCAAACTGGTCTTTGCAAAGATTAAAGAAAGGTCTTATAAAAGGCAACCATCATTATCTGACCAATTTACTAATGACAGATAAAAGAGGCCGACAGTGCAAGGTATAATTCTTGTTCTTTCTGGCCAACACCAGGAAAAAAACCAGGTTGTCTTATAGTTGGTATACTTTAAAAGCAGCGTATACAAGCATGGAAGAAGTGCAGTACTGCTCTGTATTAAAGAAGTTCTCCTTAGATATGTTTTTAACAAGGTGTTGCAATTTATATTTGTTCCAATATAAGCTCAAAATATACATATAATATGGAAGAATGTCCTAAAAAGCTGCCACGTATTTCACACCAAAGACGACATCAAATCTGAGATGTTTCAACAGTTCATCAGTCTGGTGATACTGAGACAAGATACAAGTATAATCAGTTTACCTACGTAAGTCCCCTGGCCATTACGTACCAGCAGCTCTACCAACACAAGATGGCTTTTGTTTGCTTCTAACAACGTCTCTTCATTCACTTCTACAGTTTTCAAATACCATCCTTCTTATCTTTACTTAGAACTCTCCTGTTTCTGTGTTTGTTTTTATCCAGACAAACTTCTCTCCTTCTATCCACTTTTCACTGTCTGGTGTTTTTTTCCACATATATACAAACACATATATGTGCACATTCATTTACTTTTAACCTCTGAAACCATTTTGCTTGAAAGACACTTCCCATTATCTCCCACTCTGCTACACAAACTCTTTACCTTGCTACTCCCTCTTTGCTAAGAATCCACAAAATAAATGCAGTTCATTTGCTAATGGCAACAGAGACACATTGCTGCTGCATGGTGGTTTGTTTTTGGTTTTTTTTTTTTTTCAAATCAGTTACTGCAACTCCTGTGTCCATGATCACTAAAAGCACTAGGTGACTTCTTCTCACTGTTCTTATCTGTTAGGCCTCAAAACAAAGAGAAAGTTGCTAAGACTTTGGAGCTTTTCCCATTACAGAAAGCTTTGAGACATTACATCTTTATTTCCAGTCAATAATATTACTTGTTTCCCAAACGTTCATTACAGAAATCTGTTTTGTATATTTTACAGAGGTTTTGCCTAGCAGAGGAGTTTCTTTGAGAAAAACCTTAAGGTTAAGCAGTTTAGTCATATTACCACACCACAGCCACCACAGCCTGATGCACAAAGAAACTATCAGTAATTGTTTCTATGAACACCATAAATTTTATTTACCACTACTCTGAGTAAAAAGAAATGGTAGATAAACTCATCAGTTTTGCGAGCATGAGAAGTAGCAGATCCTATTCTGCCCAAATTAGAAGTCACTAACCCATTTTACATACTTTTTGCCATCACTGCACTCATGGTCTCACTTGGGTGGTTTGTGTGTAAAAATCAGTTAAGTTACTGCCTTCTGCTGCATGTTCACTCTCCACCCAAAAGGATCTGAAATAAGTGTGATTACAATGGGTATTACTCTGGTAAAAAGACACAATTTATTACCACGGCTGAAAAAGAAAAGCGAACAGCAAGATGAATAAAATTTCCAAGTAAGTATCAAATGAAATGAAAAGCTTGGTACAACGGCCTCTGCCCCTTCTTAGCCATTATTAGAAGGCGGATGGATAGTTGCAACGCTCGGAGGAGTCACTAATTCCCATCATCTTACTTAAAAAAACAAAAAACAAGAAACCCGGAATCAAAAAGCCAAACCAGACACCCACCACTATCAAAGCGCTTTTCCGAAAGGACAATCAGCCGCCCTAAAATTAGGGCACTTTTCTTGGGGAAAGGATGGAGGGGAAAGAGCAGGAAGGAACCAAAGCGTGTTCGCGGGGCGGTTTGACCTTGCGGGCCAGCCCGCAAGGCGGTCACGCGTTTTCTCCGCGTCCCCCTCCACGGACGCGAACAGGGCGGCCCGGGGGAAAAGGCTGGGGTCTTGGGGGACAGGAGCCAGGAGGGGCCGCGGAGCGAGGAAACGACACCAGCGGCCGAGCGGGGCCCGCCGGCCCGGCCCGGCCCGGCCCCGCGGGCGGGCGACGCCGGCGGGAGGAGAGACCCGCCTCCCCGCCCCGCTGCGCGGCGTCCCCGGCCCAGGAGCCCCCCGCCGTGCCCGGGGCCGCCCGCCTCCGCCCCGCCGCGGCCTGACCTCAGGAGCGCCAGGAAGGCGGCGGGCTCCACGTCGGGCAGCTCGATCTCGGCCGAGGTGGTGGCCATGCCGCCGTTAAACATCGCGTCGAAGACGGCGCTGCCGGCCGCCAGGACGAAGCGGTGGGCGGGGATGCGCTGCTGGCCAGGCCCGGGGGGCGCCCCCCCGCCCGCGCCGCGGGGGCCGCCCTTGCCCACCACGAAGTGCACGTCGCTGAGGAGCTCGTTGGAGAAGAGGAAGGCGAAGCGCTCCCGCAGCGAGCCCTTGGTGGCCTGCCAGTTGTACAGCGGCTCCCGCTGCAGCGCCGCGCCGGCCTCCGCGGTAGCGGTGGCGGCGGCCGTCTCCACGGGCGCACCCGAGCCGCCGCCGGCGGCCGCCATCGCCGCCCTGAGGGGCCGGGCCGGGCCGGGCCGGGCCGCTCCGTCCGCCGGCGGCACGCGAATCGCCGCCGCGCGCCCCGACGTCAGCCGCTCGCCGCCCCTGCGCCGCGCATGCGCCTCTGCCTCGCGCAGGCTCGCGGGCGAAGCCGTCGCCGCCCGTCTCTGCCCTTCCCCAACGGCCGCGCGGGCGGCTGAGGGGGAGCGCGGGCGGCTGAGGGGGAGCGCGGGCGGGAGGCCGCCGCGGGCGGGAGCGCGGTCTTCCAGGCGTCGGCCGGATCCTCTAGGCCGTGTTTTGGATCTCTGTCGCTTGTTGGTTTTGTAAAGGCGTCGGATACCCGCGGGTGCGGTGGCAGTGCGCTTCCAGAGCCGCGGAACGGGGAAAACCAGACATGCGAAGCACAGAGCGCTGCGACAGTCGCGGAAATTTATATCGTTACACGTGGGAATGAATAAATCTTGCTTAGGCACGTGAAATGCAAATTCATTTTTATAATACCTGATTCCTTACAATAACAGGCAGAACAAAGCTTGATCAGCTATTTTAACTATTTCTGAAATAAGGTTGAAACATTAATGACTGTTGGCACGTGTACGTTACAATTCTTATACAAAAGAAATCCATTCACACTGTCTCGACAGTTCATGTTTTAAGCTTCTGAGGAGAGAACAAAGCAAAACTAGCAACAGTGAATGTAGCAGAGAGGCAGTGCGGGCTTTGTGCCTAAAGCAGCAGCCATCAAATTTAACGTCCTTGCACCAGGGAGTGTAGGGTGGTGAATTAATTTGGCAAATTCTGACAAGCAAAATGGGATCATTTTTAGTGCACTGTTGGTGGCTTTTGGGAAAGAAAGGGGAAAGAAAAAAAAGGTACGTTTGCGTTTTCACAGTCCTGTCAAACCAGACACTGTCGGTTGAAAAATAAGGTGGATCATTTTGCCACCTACTGGAGTTTTGCTGTAAATACAGCAGCAATTGGAGGTGAAAGCTATTTATCATAGCTCCTGACTTGTCAGCATTTATGGAAGCGTGTGGCTAAAAGAGGAATGGAGTATGTCACCACTCTGCATTTAGGTTTATAATTAGGACAAAACCGAGACCAAGCAAATGTGGTCCGTTTCCCAGAACAAGTTTTAGAGAACATTAAACAAGATGGAAGCGATTTCAGCGGGGTAAACTACAGCGGGAAAGGGCACAAGAAGACATAGTATACCAACCAGAAAGCAGCAAGTAGCTTTGCACAGAGGCTATATTTAAAAATAAAGCCATACTGCTGACTTAGAAGAATGAAGGTATCACCGTTGCGCTTTTCTTGTCCCAAGGTGCGCAAAGAAGGGAAAGCGGAAGAAGCCCAGATTTCCCTCCGATAGCTTAGGGACGGAGATGGAAAAAATCATGAGGGGAGCGGTGACACCACGGACAAAAATAAATAGTTTTCTGGGGGTATTTTTTTCAGTCATGGGACGATCTGGGTATTAATGAGAGTTTCTCTCATTGCAGTCTTTCTGCTTTTACCTTTCTGTGTTTACTCACAGGTTAGTCTGTCAGCTGAGAGCCAACAGCCATGACTGCTCTGCTTACAGAGAACCGTGTCTGTAAAAAGTGAACGTATTGTCAGTAACACACTAGAGGAAGTTAACAAGGACGGAAGAGGATTAAGGGAAAAAGAGGGAAAGGTACGCCAAAGAACTAAAAGGAGAGTGGCTGGGGCAGACACAGTATGTAAGATAGCTTCACGGATGATAAGAAGACGAAGCTATGCAAGATAGAAAAAAGGAAAAGACCTATGAGATGGGCTGAGAAAGAAAGTTGAGAGAGAAAATGAGGGGAAAGAAACAAATAAAAATGAGATGAGAGAAATGAAAAGTCTAAAAAAGAAAAGAAAAACAGGAAAGGAGACAAAGGAAAGGAGACAAAGAAAAGGAGAAATGCGACCTGGATGCCCATCAGATCTGATCGGCTAAAAGCCAAATGCACTAATTTAAACAGTTTTGAAAGTGAGAGCTAAGAAAATGTTAAGTAACAGATTTCCTTTTGAAACTGGGCTTTTCTGCATGTAGACAATGAGCCTCAGACATTTGTTTCACCTTGTAATCTTCGTGCCACCTTCCTTCTTAAAAAAAAAGTCAGCTGGTTTTTCTTTGGCATTATCAGTAGGTGGATCATAGCCATTTTTAAATGTGATGTCATGGGATTGTATTCACCAGTCCAGATCAGAAATAATACACAATGCTTTTCCCAAAAGGGACTACATGTGAATGTCACTAAAATGCCATCCCGTTGTTTGCTTTCTTAGTATGTTCAGTTTTTGTCTAGGAAATACAGCAGAAATTAATATAGAGAAAAATATTTATATAACATAAGCAGTGCAAATTGGCCCAAGAAGAACTTTTTGTTTGATCTCATGTAACAGAATGGCTACAAATCAAGGGCTGCAGACAAAAGTTCAACAGTATTATATTATATAGCTGTGAAGGTTGTCCTGATCACCAGCCAGCAAAACAGAAGGTCAGGGAGTGCCTACACTTTTGAGCAACTCGTTTTCAAGGTCTACATAATGGCCTGAGCAAGCTCGTGCTGACCTGGTGCCTTTTTGCTGTGGAAATTCATGAAGGAAGAACTCTCCAAGTTTTGAGGTTCCTTTGCCTGTCAGCAGGGAGAGAGAGGACAAAGTGGGTTTATATACACTGAAGAACCACCAGAGAATGTCCTGATCAAACTGCAGGGATTTCTGAGATACTTGTGATGCCAGGGATGTCCCAGAGACACAGGAATGCCTGCTCAGCGGCCCTGGCCTTCCCTGCCAGTGAAAACGGGGCCAGTTCTGAGAGCCATCAAAAGGGTTTGAGTTACAAAGCATATTGTTTTCAATCATTTGTTCCTGAAATTATTTAAATTCTCCTCCCTTTCCTTCTTTTCCCCACATGAACTCAGCTTTGTGTATGTTCTAAGGAGCTGTTTGTTGTTATGATCGGAGTTTTTGAGCTGGCACATATTTTTACAGTGATTAGCAATTGTTCTCATAAGCGGTTAGCATCCTTTCTCTGCTTCAGGAGGGAAGAGAATAATTCAGAGTAAATCACAGATTTGTTTCTGATTAAACTTCCTGGTTGGGGCCATTTGATGACATCTTTTCCTTTCCGTGCTCAGTTAGATTCTTAAAATCCCCTACATCTGATCCGTGCCGTTGCTGTGAATGACAGATGTGCATATTACCATTCCTGTGACTGAATTACTAGTAGCATTAAAGTTATTCAAATGTGTAAATTTGTAATAACAATGCTTAATAATAATAATAATAATAACAACAACAGTAGTTATCTCCTTGGGCTTTTTATTGTGATTATTTTTGTTTTCTTCCCTCTGGTTTGCATTAACCTGTACTGTTGTGATGCAGGTAACGTAACCTTGCAGCTTTTGCAGCACTGGATCCACGCATGCACAGAAAACAAATTCAGAGTCTTAGATCTGAGGAACACTGAAGGGCAGGGATTACGTTTTTTTCTTATGTCTTGTAAAGTGCCTATATAATGTTGATAAAAAAGCCAAAATAAGAGCAATTGGTATTTTTTCTGTTATAAATTCAACTGTAACCTAAAACTGACCACAATAAGTATGCAACTTTCCCAGAATTTTTAAATTCATAATAATTTTTATCATTTCTACACGTAATTCTTGTATGTGAGGACTTTATTGTGCATTTTCAGCTGTGCTGGTTAGTTGTCCCGGAGTATTAAGGTTGTTAGGTCTCTTGTGCCCTCAATTATATTGATATACTTTTCCCACTTTTAGTGATAATACTCATAATTTCTACATTAATTTCTGTTAATATATTGTAATTATTGCTTACAGTACACTGTTGCCATAAACATTCCTGCTAATCAAAATATTTCTGTGAAAATTTTCAGAATCCTAACTTAGCAATGTGTACAACTAACTGATACAAACATCCCATGGAAATTTTTAATCACTCCAGTTGTGGAGGTAGCTCTTTCATTTTTCATCCCGCACATATATGTATTTCAAAAATATACAACAAATGGCAACAGCAACATTCTTCACATCTTTTTTCTGAAAGTAATTACAAAACAAAAGCAATTAATTAAGCCTTAGAAGATTTTACTCACCACATACCTATTTCACACATGATTTCAAACACTGACATGGCTGGCTCTGTGAAAAATCTTATACTTTGACCTATTTTTGTATAATTAAAAATGTTCTGTTACTGTATAGCTGGAGAAGCAAAGGAGGGGAAATTCTTTTGTTAGTTACTACCAGCATATCTTTATGATTGAGCAGCGACTATTTTGTGAAGCTGTTTACTTTTCAGTCCCTGCTAAATGTGCTGAGGCACAGCAGCGTTCCAGACAGAGCGCACATTTCCTCCGTTTCTACCAGGGTATTTAGCTAGCAGTTCAATTTCCACACCATTAACAAGATTCTTACTGAGAAGCCACACTCTTGCCATTTACAGTTTAAGTCAAATAGTACAATTGACATACTCCCTTTTACGATAATGCCTACTACTTTTACTCTGACACGTCTCTTTCCCTCTTAAGATTATTCATTGGTGAATAGACAGGCTGTAGCACAAAAAGCAGCTCCAGTTTTGAGGTATCGATATTCAATTTTGTGAGAGGAACGGACACTAATCACTAATTCCTCTTTGCATGCTGCTTCGGTGCTGTGATTGCTGCTGGAGAACCCCCCCAAATCCTCAGCAGATCGTTAGCACGTGGCCTCCTGACCCTCAGTGCATACCATATGAACTGCATTATATTGCCTCTGGTGCACCATGCAGTCTGTGATTTACAGTACGGCATCATTTATTAGGTCTTACGCCCTCAACTAACAAGAAATTCAGAAGTAGAACAGGTTGGATTTAAAGCTGTTGGAGGGTTGCAGTTATCTGTGGTCTAAGCTGCTCCCTCAGCAAATTAACAAATTAAGAAAAGTCCCAAACCTGAAGCTTTTAATTCACCTTTTAATCCATCTTCATCTGCCTATTGGTTACTGACTTCCCTCGCCTTAAAAACTCACTTGCAAATACAGGAAGTACGCGCTCAAGAACGTATTGGCTTAGTTCAACAAAAATTGAATGACACGAGTTGTTTTGTACCAGGGTGGTATTTTGTAGCTGGCATCATAATGCAATGAAAGCTTGCTGCTTGGCAGAGCCATATGCGAACACATGAGCAATGCTTCCATGAGCTATAAATAGCGTCTCTTAATCCTTGCATTGATCTGCATGTGCTTGCTTAAGGTTCACCTACCTATATTTGTATAGATCAATGCCATTTCCCTGATTTAAAATAAAATCAGCTATGTCTCAGTATAATGTTAAGCCCTACAATTTGTTGGGATTTAACAGGCAGTTACTAAAGATAAGAGCTGTTTCCCAGACTAAAAGTAGACACGAAGACCTAATAGCCAGTTAGTCTCCTACTTTGAAGCTGACCATTAATAAATAAGAACTTTTATGTCCTCCACAGTATTCTTGTGCTGGCACACTTACAAACGCCTTCTTAGTCCTGACATCAAGACTGATCTGCCGCCATTTAGTAGAGAGAATGAAGAGAAACATCTTCCTTATTACAAATACTGATTATTGATCCAGTAATGGTCTAACCGAGAAGCTGGCAAACATCAGCCCGAGCATACTGCTTGTGAGTTGAGTACTGCCAGCCAAGAGGCCACACAAGTGGAGCTGGTTTGTTGCCGAGGTCAGGATTCCCAGTGGGGGATCTGTTACGTGGCATAAGGCTGATACTTGTGATTTGAGAGAGAGTTGGGCTACCTATTTAAAAATGACCACTTAGACAGAAATCGCGTAGTTTCTGGCACAGGAATGTTACCGTGTGGTGAAGGATCATTGGTTTTGATACCGTGCTGCTGAAGGGACTGTGTTTCAGATGAGACGTAGGATCAGAACTCTAGGAATCTCATGTTGTCAATAAATATGATCCTCTGACAATTTCTGTGTGGGAAGGAGTCTTAATTTTCCTGTTTTCATTACTCCATTTTGCTTTCCTAAGCTTCACTGCAGTTTATGTAGGATATACGTGTTTTTCAATCTTATCCTGACATCTAATATTGCTAAACAGTTAAATAGTTTTATGATTTTCTGCAAGTGATGGCATCCACGTGCCTCGTGATGATGTTGCCATTTATAAAATTCAGCAAAAAGAAAAAATGCTTTTGCAACATCAAGAAATGAATATAATTGAGTATGCGACAGGAAGCAGGGAGATTACACTTATTCTGGTGGCAGCAGCTTATCAACACTGCTTTCATGTAACACTTTGATTTGTAATTATGTCGTTAAAGGCACCCTATTCCTACCTTCGTTTTATATCGCTGTTCTGGTACACCTGAATAGAGGGTGGTGTTACATACAGTTGAAGTGGAAGTTCTTTTTTCCCCTTCCTCCCGCACAAGAACACTCAAAGCTTTCAAGAAATGCATGTGTTAGTTTTTGAGGACTCCTGCTTTTAAACTGAGGGTGTTGTTCGATCAGCAAGATAGTTTGCTGTTTGACTTAATCTCTGACTTAAAGCCAAATTTTGAACTATTTGCTGTTGGGGAAGTTGATCAGTGGTTTTGGGCTGCACTAACTGAGCAAGTCTTCCCTTTTTCTCTAGAATTGGTGTCAACTATATAAATAAAGTCAAGAAGAATGCTGGGGATGTTATTTTCTTTATAAAGGCTGAAATACAAGCCAGGATATTTTGGCACAGAGAAGGAAAGTTGGAATTAGAAGGATGTGTAGCTCCTAGAAATAAAGATTTCTGATATGGAAAGGGTGGAATACCAGAATCCACATGTTCAACACTATCATGGGTGGACTTGGGGGCCTCCTCTGTCAGGAGATGGAAAGGAACGATGGAGCTGGAAGGCTCTCTAGTGCTTCTTTCACAGGATGAGAGATGAAAATGAAAGGAAAAAACATGTCCTTTTGAACAAACACTTCAAACATCCCATTTCAGAGGTCTTTTCTGCTACCAGATGCTCATAATTATTGTTTTTTTAATCGAAAGTTGATAGATCTCAACACAGTAGACTCAAGCAATGCACCCCGTATAGGTGAGTTGCTATGCGCCTACCACACGATGTGCCCTGACAGTTTCTACTCAGAAGCTGAAACAGGACTTGATTAACAAGCCCGCTGCAAATCAGTGCTGGAATATGCTGGCAGAGTGGTAAGGAAGAAGTTTCCCGTATAGCATTTGACTTTACGGACACGGGAACTAAGAAGCGAAGCTTGAGACATGCATCTCGAGACCGCGCTGTGGCAGCTGCATACAAATAAGCAGCCTATACGTTTGAAAGCTTGAGAAGTAAACGGGCTGTGCATTGAAAGGTAGGCATTTGGAGGTGGTAAATTTAGCCCTGACTCATCCAATGGCAATTTTGACACTTGGGTGGACTAAATTACTTTTAGGAGTTGCATCATGTTTTTACCAGATAGTTTGGTTGAGCATGGTTTAACCCATTCGTATATCTGTGGCCAGATTCTAGACCTTTCTCACTTGAAATCACTATGCAAGAATTTGTTTGCATATAATATATAGGACATAGATATGTTCTGGGTCATCAAGTTCCTTTCTTGCAATTATATCAACAGTCCATTGCTTGAACTTACCACATAATGTCTTAAAACTGGACTCTGGTTTTTTTTTTTAAGTCACTACTCTTATTGTAAGACTTCAAACACCCTTTACTGCTCATAGCTAAAAATCTGTTTCCAAAAACTGCTGAAAGTTTCTTCACAGCTTTGTCCTTCAAATTAAAGAGTTCTTTCTTCTCCCTGGTGTTAACTCCTCAAGTATTTACAGAGAGCACTCGTACGCCAAGCTCTTCAGCCTCTTCCTGATGGACAGGTGCCCTGTTTCCTCAGCCACCTTAGCAGCCCTCCTTTGTATCGTTTCAACACGAGGGAGTCAGAATTGTGCGCGTAATTGCAGATGGGTGCTTTTACAACAGCGTTAATACTTCCTGACCTCTACCAGAAAGAGCTTGCCTGACGTGCTAGAAATGCAGTTGCTGTTTTCCCCCGAGCAACACGGGATGATCATTCTCTCTTGCAAATCGCCTGCATTTCAATGCTCGGTAACTTCTAGGAATAGCGGTTTTCATTTCTGTTTGCCTTGCACACAAGACTCATTCCGCCTCCGTTTGCACACTGGCAGTTCAGTGTTGATACCCATGTATAAACAAAGTTTGAAGGCAGAAAAAAATGCTGATGGATAAATTCAAACATACGCCTAATTTTTATTATTTTTTTGACATTTAAACGGAACAGGTAAGTTCACAATTAAAACATTTTTAAAGTGCTGAAGTCCTTGTTCTTACTAACCCAGCTAAATTCTGATGCAAAGAGATGCGAGAATTTTTCTCACAGGTTTCTTAGCGAGACTGCTGCACTAGCCAGATCAAGGGAACCCCTTTTCTGTCTACCACCTTTCGCCAAAACGGATCGCTTCCGAAAAGACACCGCGCACAGGACTGCATCCACCTGCCGTGTCCGGCAGTGCCATTAGTTATCAATTAACCTCTGAAGCCTCTTTCGCAACGCTCAGTTCGAGACCCTCCGCCTGTTATGGCAGGCGCTGTCGTTCGTTGGCGCTTACCGGAGGAGCCCCCTTCCCCGCCGCCGCGGTGCTGGCCCCCTCCGCGACGCCCCACGCCCGCGGCATCGCCCCCGGCAGCCCCGCTCGGCGCCGCCTCGCCTTCCGGGCGGTCCCCTACCCCCGGGGCAGGGGCGAGGGGGAGCGGGGCCAGCCCCGGGGCAGGCGGAGAGCCCCGCGGCCCTCCCCGAGCCGCCGGAGGCAGAGCGGGCGGCTCCGGTTTCTGAGGCGGATTTAACCTTTCCCGCGCGGGGCGGGAGGGGGCGGCCCGCCGCCGGGCGCGCGCCGGCGATGGGGCGGGCGCCCTTCCGCGGGGCGTGAAGGGCTGAGGCGAGGCGGCGCCTCGGGCAGGGCGCGGCGCTCGCCTCGGGGCGCACAGGGCGGCTGCCGCCTCCCGCCGCGGGGATGAGCGCCTCGGCGGCCACCGGCGTCTTCGTCCTCTCCCTCACCGCCATCCCCGTCACGTACCTCTTCAACTGCCTGGCGGCCAGCGGCAGGTGAGGCGGGCGAGGCCGGGCGGCTCCCGCCCTGCGGGGAGGGGAGGGGACGGGAGCGGGCGGGCGGGCGGCGGCGGGGGTGAGGGAGGTGCGGACGGCCAGGGGAGCCCGGCGGGTATTTTTAGCGGCGGCGCAGGGAGAGGGCAGCTGCGGCCGCGGGGCTGAGCGGGACGGGGCGGGAGGCGGAGCGGGGCAGCGGAGGGCGCGGGTCAGGCCTCGCCGCGGGCAGCCGGGCGCCGGCGGGGCGCGGCGCGGGCGGGAGCGAGCGCGGCGGCCAGCGGGGAAAGAGCCCCGGGTCCCGCCCGCGTCCTCTAACCGGAGCCGTGCCGGGATGCGACCGGGGAGACGTGAGCGGGGCTCCTGGCTCGGGAGCCCAGCGTGGCCGCTCACCCCAGGACCCTCAAAACTGCCGGTTTCGCATCACCTGAAGCGTGTCCCGGTGTCCCCGGAGCTCGGGTCACCGCCAACGCGGCTGAGCGCCGGGGCTGGCTGGTAACACCGAAAGGACAAACCAGCCCGGAGGGTATCGCCTGGCCCCGCAGCGGCTGCGCCCGCACCGTGCCTTGAACCCCGGGGCAGCGGGCGCCGGGGGCTGTCCCGGGGCTCTGCGGCCTCCCGCCGGCTGCCCTGCCGAGGCGTTCACAAACAAAATCCAATTCCGTTCAAAAACGAACGGAAGAACGCACCAGCCTCAGAAAGCTCCCGAGCCGCACGCTTCAGGCACCCCGTAAGACGTGCGAGTTTTAACTGAAAATGTCCATGTGCCCTCGCTCTGCCAAAAAAAATAGGATCCCAGGATAAACCGCAGGTCTAGAAAAGAAAAGTCTTTCCTCATGGAAAAACCAATGTACTTAAAGGTCCGTGTGGTATTTTGTGATCTCACAGCCTGGGGTGTTTTGCCACTTTACTGCACAAATATTTGCTGCATGTTTTTAAGGCTTTGCTACATGTGTTCCTTCCTCATTTTCCTCCTTCTGGCCGATAACTTAATTTTTTGTTTCTCACTGCTAGAGAAATGCCGAATAACACGTGCTGACTTACTTGATTCATTGCCAATATTTATTTCAAATTGATAGACCGCAGTGAAAAGTCACTGCAATGTTAACAGCTGTAATGGCATGAAGAAATTCATCACTGGGGAAACAGATTAGCGGAAGATTCGAACCATAAAATAAATCAGCAAGCTAGTACTGCTCATCCTGAGTCAGAAAGTATGTGTGTATCTATTCTGAAATATTTGATCTTGCAGGTTTTTTGCAATAATTTTAAGTCAAGTTTCGCTAAGGCTGAAATTGTCACAGTATTATTTGTTTGTACACAGTTTGCTTTCTTGACGCACAGGGTGATACTGTGTATAAAATCATGTACGAAATATTTTTAGCTTATGCTTCTGGACTTTGCCTGACTTTCCCCTCCTTTTTTTCCCATATACAAGCACAAAAGTGAAGACTGAGAAGGAGAGTCTGTCTTAAAGAGAACTAAATACAATTTACGCACTTAGAGCTATAAACCAATTTCAAACTGATTTTCTTAACTTGCGTTTTCTTGGGGAAGGAGACAAATTTGCTTTGTGCCAAAGATTTTTGCGCTTTCCTCCACCACCACTTTACATGCACTATCATTATAGCCCCGCCTTCAAAGAAAAGGTCGTTTCTGCCGAGCCCACCTGTGTTGATTACTGACCCCCCCCAAGCGATCCTGCCTTATAGGGCTGGAGAGACCATGGGTAGCACTTCCAAAACTGGAAATTAAACCTAGTTCCATCATAAGCACTCCACGCTGCCGCTCCTATGCCATGGGACTGATGTGTTTTATTTGCCAGTATGTAATTTCCTGAGTAGATAATTTATTGCTGAGGTTAGACTAAATGTCCCTAATGATCCTTTTTGGCCTTGAAATCCCTGTGTTTGTGACTTTCACCTCTTGTTGGCCTTTAAGTTTTCCATCGTTTTTGTTTATTTTTGCGGATACCAGTATGAAAACTGATTTTAGTCAGACAAATCTAGACTCCTGGATATGTTGTTTATCTAGCTATTTTCGTATTTTCTTTTTTTAGATGATCACATGTAAAAAGACAGGCACATAAATTCTGCAAAACTATAAAATGAATACTATGACAGGCTGGGCGATGGACTTTAAAAACAGCCTTTTAAAGTATTAAAAGTTACTTTAAGAGTATGTGCATTTGAGGATAGCTGATAAGAAAAGCTGAAGAAGCAAAATTCTGTCTTTTTCTCTGGCTTTCTTTTAAACTCTTTTTCTTTTTAATACTGTTACAGTTCCTGGGCAATCGTTGCAGTTGGATTGCTGGTTCTGGTTTTTATTGCTCTGTTGGCTCGTGTTCTTGTCAAAAGAAAACCACCAAAAGACCCGCTGTTTTATGGTATGTCTTGGTAACAATGAAGCTAAATTCAGAAAGTGTTAATTTATATGAATGATAATATACGACAGTTATTTCAGATTGAACATTTAAGGCATGGCTTCAGAACCCAGTCTGGTGAGGTGCTAAGGAGCCAAGAAGGAAAGAAAGACTGGGGAAAAAGGAGGAGAAATAATGCTTCTTTTGAACCTTTTTATTCTTCTCAAATAGGAGATCCAGCTTTGGGACAAGCCAGGTTTCCTATGTGAAAAGAGTAAGAGTAACACTCGAGTTGGGCTGTGAAAGTGTTTGAAATACGGTCATACCTGCTCTGTCAAGATCCTCTTTGTAGAAGGACTTAGGCACCACAGTAGATCTCTCGTGTATCTCATCCTGAGTGGACTCATTTGAGATTTTATGGTATTTTGGATCAACAGCCTCCATGACTTGGATCTTCCTATGATTGAATTCCTTAATTCTCCCATTTTCATTAGGTTTCTATGTTAACTCACCTTTGTGAAACCTCCCCAACTCTTGGCTCAGGCTCTCTGCAGTCTCATGCAAGCATTTCTATATTGGTACTTTGCCATAAAACAATAGAGATATTGGTTACTTTTTAAAAGGAAACCTTAGGTCTAGATTACCTTATAGCAAAAATCCAGAAGAAAAAACACTGCTGTTGTGCCTGTGGCTGGCCCAACAGCTCCCTTGAGCTGGAAATTTTGCAAGATGGGCCCAGAGGCAAAGCAGGGTACAAACCACCTGTATTTGCCCTCTGTCTTGCTCCTCATTACAACTCGTAGGCGTCTGTCCCCAGTGTTCCGCGTGAGGCTGGGAACTCTCAGTTCATGCTGAAGTCAAAGGAAATAAATAACATAAACCTACCGCAAATAAATTTCCTGTCTCAAAGGAGTGACTCGCTAACTTGCCAGATAGGTCTCTTATGGACTGCCGTGGCTAATGCAGTTTGCCTTGCTCACCTCCAAAAATGGCAAGTCACATTTCCCTCTCCGCCTCCTTTTGGTTGTCCTTTCCCCTTTCCAAGAGATGACTACGCTCAAGGTTGTCTGCTTTGTGTGACCAAGATTTTTGAAAGGCTACAAAGTCCTTTCTGCAGACGCTGATTTTTCATGGAGGCTGTGCCTCCAGCTCTACAGGATTTCACATTCCTAAGAAAAGCTTCCTAAGAACTTTGTCGACTAACCACTGACTGAAAAATATTAAGCTCTGTGGGAAAGTCATATTGTATGTCAAATATCCGTGACCTCAGAGTAGACGCATCTAGTTCAATAGGTATCTGCCCGACTGAATTTATTGGACTGTGAAGTAACTGTGTGATTCCAAATCTTTTATTAATTTATTCTTTTCCCTTTATCTTATTACAGTTTATGCTGTATTTGCCTTTACCAGTGTAGTGAATCTAATAATTGGACTGGAACAGGATGGAATTATTGATGGATTCATGACTCATTACTTGAGAGAGGTAAACAATTGATTGGCTTACAAATGTAAACAAAATCTTTACTATAAATAGCTTGTTATAGTATTTGTCACAGAAAAAACCAGCCACTAACACACTCAAAAGGGTCATCTTGAATTTGGTCATTGACCTGTTTCATTATTGTTACGGACAAAACCCTCGTTGACTTGAAATCACTGATTCATTTGGAAAAAAAGAGCATACCTTTTAAGCTCTGACGTTATTTCTTTTAGTTGAAGTAATGCTGCTCTGTATTAACTTCTGTGGGAATTGAATAGACTGTACATGGTTGCAGGAAGCCATAGATACTCGGGAGCGGATGAGTACTGCAGTACCTAAATGTGTTACCAAGAAGGAAACAAAATCGCTCCTTTATTTTTGCCTAATCACGTTACTAAAAGGAATTAGAGTTAAAAAATGATGATGCCAGATGCCTAGTCAGCAGAATCTGTTGGCTGCTGAATATCAACATCCACCAAAAATAGCTCAGTAAGAGCTTGATATGAAAGTCACTGAAGTCATTGAAAAGATTCCATGAACTTCAGCATGAAATGAGTTGGACCTTACAGGGTTATACATTATCATCAATATATTCAATATTGTTGTAGATCTCTAGGTTGCTAAATATATCTTTATTTGTTCCATGTTAAATGTATCTTTATTTTGTACCTTTATCACTAAAATATGGGAAAGCACTATTTCCATGATGTAGCAGAACAATACTGACAGTCATACATAGGGGTTTTCCCTTCCATCTTGGACTCTATTTTGCAACTAGAGAGCTGATTTAATTATACCTGATCCTACCTAAATCAGGTTTGTGCTTGGAAACGTGTATTGTCAGTCAAAAACTGTACCTCTGGATTGAAAGAACATCAGTTACTCTTCTGAAATTGTTTCCTGCTGTTCTTATTAATTATTTGTTATTCTTCCTCTAATCACTGTATCTTTTTAAAAATACATGTTCCCTAGGGCGAACCATATCTGAACACTGCGTACGGCCATGTGATCTGCTATTGGGATGGCTCCGTTCATTACCTGATGTATCTGTTGATGGTGGCAGCTATTGCATGGGAGTAAGTAATTTCAATTTGTGTACCATTTACACTGCTTGCGTTCTCATATAACCTACAAAGGGCTTTCTTTTCCATGCAGTATTTAGATTTTCCTTTCAGGACTGTTTCATGTCTTAGGCCAAAGCAACGCTATTAAAATTTCATTACTTTCAGGAATTGTACCCTCACCAAGTTACCCTTGCTCTCAGCTGAATAAGCCCAGCAAATGCTTTGACTTGTAGTCTGTTGTCCTTACCCTGCAGCAGAGAGCATAGCCCATCTGCATGCTTTGTCTTAGTTAAAAGGAAAGCTTAAAGATGATGCACGTTAAAACCATGTGTGAAAAACCATTTTTTTTCCAAATAACATATTTATGATAGGAATAACGCATTGCTTAACATGATGATGATGATGATCTCTCACCCATGTTAGAGAGTATCATGCAGTTTAAGAAAAAATGGTTATTTCTAGAGATTCTTACGTTTCGTGCTGTTGAATAACGAGTTTGAGAAAATAAGTATTTAAATTCCAGAGGCTAATGTACCCGCTGGTAATAGATGCATTAACAGAACAAAATTAATTATTAACTAATTCTTTTGTAGTCTTGTACAACCTGTGATGTGCAAAAACACGCAGTCAGCCTTCAGATGAGTGAAACATAATAGCAAATAACTGAGTATGCACAAATCCTGTACTGTTCATGTGATAACCTTCCCACACATGAATGTAGGATTTCTCCATATCCCCCTCTCAAAGGCAAGAATCCACTGTTGACTTGTGGTACAGATTTTAAAACCTTTACTTAAGATACAACCATGGCAATTAGTATAATATTTGAGGGTGATTTGGGGTAGGGGATTTTTAGGGATGGTGCAAAAATTATGTTTTGTTTTCTTTTTTAAACAGACAAAGCTATAGAACCATTGGCCTCTACTGGCTAGGTTCCATTATCATGAGCATCATTGTCTTTATGCCTGGAAACATTGTGGGTAAGGACATAACTTATATGACTAACTTTTTCCTATGAAACATTTTCTAAATTCAGCATTAGGCTATCTATATTTTACTGCAGTATTGGTTCCTCTCTAATAATATGAAAAAGGGATTTTAGGAGTATCAGGAAAGACATGCAAGATATTTCAAAATTTAAATATGAGGAAGGGAAGATGGAGACCAGGGAAAAAAAACCTTTCAATTTCAATGCTCTCAAGGAAAAAAAAAGTATTTTGTTATACCCATAAGGTTTTCATCCAAACTAGGTTTAATTTAAGCAATGAGACAAGAACTGTCGTAGTATCATAAAAATATAAATCTTATTTTGCATAAGATTTCCAATTTACTTAATAGTCTGACTTTCAAGCAGCTTACAAGAGGCATCCAAATCACCTTTAAAAGTGAAATCTGGAAGTTACACTATTTTCAAAATAAATTTAACATTCCTAGATTTCTAACATAAATCAGTGCATAGCTGTGCTGCTAGAGGTTGAGAATTGTAATAGAAAATTTTACATCATTATGACTGGCAGGTGGTCCTTTAAGAGTGCCACCCCCCTCAATTAAAGATTTCCTTTTTAGCAAAGCTTAAATTGAGGCAAAGTTGACAAGCGTTCAACTGAGAAGAATGTTCATGTGTCCAAATCCTGTAGTCAGCTTTAGAAAAGCTCGCTATGGCCCCGCTTTTTATGCCAGAGGAGGAATATTCATGGTGCAGCCTGGGGCCAGTCCAGTCCTCTCCTTTGTAGATACACACGCACCACAGAGAAAACAGTCAGCAGATTCAATGTGACAATATCTCTTCCTCTTTCCTCTAGGGAAGGCTGAGAAACTTGTTCTCAAAGGCATGCCTTCTGCCTTCCTTTCTGACACAAGAGAGTAGCCAGTATAAGAGACACGGTTTTCCCCGATTTACCTGGGCTGAGGATAGCTCTCTGAATTTATGGTTTGTCCTCAAATATTAGTACAGGCCTGTAGGAGAAATCAGGACGCTGGAAAACAAATGCAGTATCAGATCTTAAAAAATGGATGCATTCCTTTTTTCCTTTTTTTTAAAGAAGGATGTCTCTATTTGAAGCAGATTCCATTAAGAGATTTCAAAGCTGTCCTATCCTATAGGATTACCTAGTGCAGAGTGACTGAGGTGGTTTCCCGTCCACTCAAAACCCCCCTCATTTCCGAAATGGCTGATAGGCTCTCTGGCACCTGTGACTACCACTATTGAGCACACCATTTTCAACAAGATTTGTGTGTTGCTTTCACAGTGATTTCTAATGTTTTATGTTTACATTACCATAGCTGCTTCAGGTTTGATTTTACATAGGATATTTTTTAACTCTTCTGCAACACAGCTTACAAACCCTCATACATCTTATAATTGTTTCTTAACAGGCAAATACGGAACAAAAGTGTGTCCTGCTTTTTTCTTAAGTGTACCATATATTTGCCTTCCCATATGGGCTGGGTTCCGAATTTATAACCAACCTTCAGTGACTCACGACACTCCAGTCAAGGTAACATTATTGTATTTAAGTGTTGGCTACTGTTAGGAAAACTGAAATACGCTTGCTGTTTCTACTGAGTTTTATAGGTCCCTCAGTGCATGTGGAATGCACTGTAACTGTTCACTGTTACAACAATTGCTGCCAGGCTGTGTAGACACTGTAAAAAATTCTATACTGCAGGAGCATTTCGTTATGGTGGGATAAAGAAAAAGCAAAGGAATCTCATGTTTAGAGTAAAGAACTCCTTTTTAGGTGTAATTGTGTTACTACCCTCTATCTATGCAGTTTCTGACTGTTTCAGTTTCTTAGCTGATGAAAATATTGACATATACCAGCTTCATAAAGCACCACAAAATCCTTATAGAAGCTCTGCAGGAAAGGATTCTTCTGCAGATGACTTACAGAATTCATGTAATTTAATGATTTTTTGCATGTGCATTCTGCAATATTAGATTTTAGAGGTAAGACATTGTACATTAAATGATATGAAAATTATTTACACACTTTTTACTTATAAAAAATCTGTAAAAATGATGTTTACTTAAGACTCCTTAGACTTTTGCCTTTGAATTTACTAGTTGGGCTATAATAAGATTAACTGAGCAATCAAAAAATGCAACAATAGTTTATGCACTGTGTTATAAAAAAAATCCCTGCAGTACAAAGCACAGAACAGATCTTAAACTCTTTGTTGCTATAAGCAAGCCAGTTTATTGCCACAGCACACCATACCAGTTGTAATATAATCAATTAATATTTTTTGCATCACAAGAGCTCCTGAGTCTCAGTCAGGTTCATTCCATAACTGAAAACATAGACACAGATGAAGGAGTTAGATCCTATTCCGTAGCTGCTAGGCAGTCAGTGTGCAAGGGGTGTAGCCTATGGCATAGAATAACAGCAGATGATGCACTGACAGATTTTCCCAGAAATGTATGAAAGAAAGAAATGTATGAAAGATAACATTCAGCCATCCATCCACAATTCTTCAGTAGGAAAGAGGGGTATAGACAGATGTTCATATCTCCTGAAGTTTAAAGAACCACTACAAAATCACCACTTTTAGGGCAAATCCCTATGAAACGCAAATTGGGGGAGACTTCAGGTGCCAAACTCGCTTCTACCCTCCTGCATAGGCTTATAGGAAACCACATGTCCCATCCCAAAGCAATTTGAGCTGATTTACTTAAAGACGTCACTAATTCTAGCCAAAACCACATTCTTCAGTCATCAGGGTGGAGAAGTTAAGTGTAGTTAAAGATAGTGATGGCAATTTTTGCTGTATATATTAGTGAGAACATCCTTTGCATGGAGGATGGATGAAGGTTTCAGTACTAGGAAAACAAACTGAGACCACCACAGAAATTGCTATTATAGAAAATACGTAATGGACTGCTTATTTGCTGAAATATAGCCATGTCTCCTATGCTTATCAGGAGCTAAACTGCTTACCTAGGTTTGATATTTTGCTTTGGTATATACTGCAGAGAAACTTAGTTTTTAAATTCTATTTCAAAAAGAGAGTGCATGAAAAGCTGGTGGTCTGAAAATTTAACATTGCACTTCTTAGTGAATCCTTTCTTGTAAGCCTCAGCTTCCTTGTGCAGAAGGTGATAGAAAAAGCCTTGATTCCTTTCACAGGGGCCTCCTACCCCTCCTAAGTAATTTCTCTTTTAGAAGTGGTATTTTATCTTCACAGCTAATTTATGCTCCATATCCAAGCATAAATACCTGGGTTCAATAACTGTGTACCTTAAAATGCCTTTAAGTCTTAACATGACTCCTCATGAATTTTTCTTATTTTTTATACAACGCTTCCATTTCCAAATTAAGTATTGTTTCCAGGAAATAATTGTGTATAATGCTACTAATCAGTTAGCTAATAATTGTAAGTCCTGAAAATATTTAGTTCTCTTTCAATAGATCACTTGCAATTAGCTGTAAAATTGAACTTTTTTTAGCTATCATTATTTAGAGCTGGTATTAAAAGATTTAGGAAGAAAACATAATAATGTTTTTAAACATGGTAGGTAGTGTAGGTATATAGAAAAATACTTACATGAAAGCAATGGAGGCAGGGTATATTCTGTTGGCCAAGGTATTCATTGCTATATTATTATAAACCAGTTAGTTAAAAAAAAAAAATCACTGTTGGGACAGAGAAGAGGTAATCAAGTTTTGGGTGTTTTCTAACAGAGGTGGGTGCATGGGAGAGGAATGGAGTTATGCTCTCATTTAGAATCAAACCAAGCTGTGCTGCAATATTTACAAAGCCCAGCAGATTTATCTACAAGTATATCAGCTCAGAGAAGTTTAATGTAATTTAAAATTCATTAACAGAATTAATCCACATAAATTCAGATTTGCACATGAATTCTGAAGGGACTGACTTCTACGAACAGCACACAAGAGTATTCAGATTCCTTAAAACTGATCATGCAAGGAGCCTCTCAGAAGTTATGGAAAATAGCTTTTTTCCTGGAAGTGAGAGAAATTGCAAAGCATGCCTACACAGTTCTTTGTTACACAAAAGAAACAGCAGGGTTGGCGAGATCTGTGCAGAGTTCAATGTTGTTTGCAATAAATGGGAAACATGTGGCAGGTCAGCTCTACTCAGCCAGTGTACTTAACATGTAATTCATTTTAGCATGTATTGATGTGACTTTGCTGTGTAAAAGGGTAAGGCAAAATTACGATGTAGCTGAGGTCTGTCAGCAAAGTGCATAATGACTTTTCAGATTCTTGCTTCTGCTTTTAAGCTTTGCATTTTCATTTTGTTTGCATAAATGTATGCATAGAGCAAAAAAAGGTGAGTTTTCTGTACCTTGGCAATTTCACAAACTCATACTGCACCAAAGGTTTCCACTAATACTGGCTTTGTCTCCAAAACCTCTAAGTACAAAGTTCTATTGTAGCTTTGTGATCACAGTAAATATGCACATTCACTTAGCATATCTTTGGAAAGGAGGAACAATACATATATATAAGCTTTATACTTAGACAAAAGCGGAAAGAAAATATTTCAACCCTCACTTTCCATCATCCTTAGGTAGCCTACATCTGAAAATGACTTGCAACTCAGCAGCCATGGGAGGCCTCTGTCTTTCATAGGAATAAATATTAGAATATAGACATTCTTTGCAGGTAATAGTATAAACATTCCTACACTAGCACTTCAAATACTGTGAAGTGACACTATACTGCCAAAACAGACCTGTTAGTTGTGTTTGAAAAACAAAGGTGTCACCTTCCCCCCCCCCCCCCCCCCGAAAAAGATCCTTTAAAAGAAAAAAGAAATAGTTTTATGAAAGGGATGGCCTCTGTGTTTAAAATAGCCTTATTTTTGTTAAACTACAATTCAGATCTTGCCGTTCTTACCCAGGAATTGTGCTTGCAAGATCAGTTCTCCAATATTGTGAGTATCTTGATCCTGAGTGCTTCTAACTGTGCCCCTATATCCTAATTATTGTTTTGTGCTGTGGAGACAATTCCACAAGTGTATAACAGGAAGGAAATTAAGTTTTTCTTTTGCTGTCTGCATGCCAACACACAGCTAATAAAAAGGAAGAGGAAATGAGTAACACATAAAAATGGAGAAGTTTTCCCTCTGAACAGATGCTCTGATGTGCTTATAATTTTGTCTGTGACTACACAGTGCTAAAGTGTACCTCGAATTATTTCGATGGGTCTTGCAAGTTTTACCGTGCAGGCAAAGAGATGACTTTGGTTCCTCCAAGCCATCTTCCATGTTATCTGGCCTTTGCTACCGTGGAGAGTGAACCCCTCACATCTGCCCACGCAGTGCAGCAGGGGGATTCTGTTCTGAGGCTGAGGAAAGGAGGCACAGAACCGATCAGATCCAGATGCTGAGAAGTGCTTCAGTGCCTGTCAGAGGAATCCATAGTGTACAGTAATAAAAGAATGAAAGGAGTAGTAGCATTACACACAATTATTTCCTGGAATGAAAGGAGGACTTACCACACGCTCCATACACACACATACTTCATTCTCTATTTCTGCATTACATATTAAGATATATTATTTGCTCACACAGCAGAGAACTCAGCTGGCCACAGAAAAGCTTTTATTTTATGCCAGTGATATTCCATTAATTTCCATAGTGTCACAGGCTGCTGAAAACCAGCATTCACTGTCAATAATGAGATGGACTCTCATTATGCTGTCCCTCCAAACAATCCTTTTACAAAGTGTACTAGAGTCAACTTCAGATGTTTGAGACAAACCTACGTTTCCAAAGCTTTTCTACATAGGGACATTCAGGAAAACGACTGCATTCCGATTAACAAAACATGCAACTTTGAAGTTAGTTATGCTGCTTTAAAGCCTTACGTGATTTCAGAGTTAGTAGTGTTCATTTGATTTAGGTTGCTTTGAAAGTAAACTAATCTGTATGGAAACAGCTTTAGTTGAATCCTTTCATTTCTGGAGTTTGTTCAGATTAATTTTCCTGACTACATCCTATGAAGTCTGAAGTCACCTTTTTAGATGTGGAAATCTTTCTGTCTCTGAAATCAGCGGATAAATAGGGTAACGTAACTGAGAACTAACTGCTTCTATCATAATGTTTCACCGCTTCACCCTTCTTGTAGCGACTGATCTGGAGTTAAATACATGTCATGTGGAACCGGGATGTACTTACTAAACATGTTCTGTGACACGTTCTGTGTTGCAGGTGGTTCAGGAAGTCCAGAAGAAAGGACTCTTAAGAAGACCAATAGATTTAATGTTAGCTGCATACCTTATTCTAGCAACGGGGTTTTGCATTTTTAGGGGCATGGTAAGTTGAAGATATTTTAATATTCTGGCCTCTAATTTTCAGTCAAACTTTTAAATTTGAAATCATTGTGTCTGTGTGAAAAAGCATGCACATTTTGGTAAAGGGAAATCCTGTGACTTTCAGGGTTGGAATAGGCCTTAAATATATAAAGGACAATTTGATTATTTATGATAATTAGCAGTGCTTTGCTTCTCCATTTTGCCCTGTGTAAAGTATGTTTTTCAGAAGAAAGTAGGTGCGCAATCACAAGAGTACATAGCATCCCAAGTGCAGATCAACATGACCTAAAACTGTTTTCACTGGTCTGGTGTTACATTTATGTCCAAGAACATGGAGACAAACCAACTAAATTAAATCTGTATTCATATTTTTCTAAACAGAGATGCATAGTTAAAAATCATATAGGAAACCAAGTTAATTTACACTGCATAAGATAGAGGAGAACATTTCCACCTGGAAAAAAATAAATTGCCCACATTACCTGAACAACACATGTTGTTTCTACTTACCAAGAGCTGATTTTTTAAAAAATGTTTGCTTTTTAAGCATAGTTGATTGAATTAAAATTTGAGGGAATGAATCAGTACTGAAAATGCTTAAAGTAGATAAAGCCAGTAGTAGGCAAAGCTAGTCCTTTACCAGCTCTAAAGCGTTTTCTCTCTTAAGCAGAAGGGAAGTTGTATATCATTCAGTGAACAGAGCTCAAATGTTCAGGTGTCTTAGACAACTGCCTGCTTGTTTGATTTGTAGATCTGATCCTGTCTAGAGTAATTCAAGTAAGAGCTGACGATAAGTACCCAAGCAACATTTTATTTACCTAGCACAGACTGTCCTTTTGTAGTTCTGCTGCTCACGTTACTCTCTCATCTTCTGCTGTTTCTCCGAATGCTTGCCTCAAAAAATATTTTTTTTTCCTAACTTGTCACAGACTGCTTAATTTCTTATAGATCATGCTACTTCAGAGCACCACTGATGCAGGTTAATCAGCTGTTTTACCTGTAATTTCGCTGTGCAAAATGTTAATCTCATGCTCCAACATCTACCTTGGTTCTGCAATCCCACTTCATTTCTCAGAGGAATTTTTTGTTGATTTTGAAAGTGTGAGCATTTCCTTACACATTTCCTTCACCAGACAGGAACTGCTTACTGGCCTTATACATACAGAGATCAACTGAACATCTGTGAGCTGCAGTAACCATGATTTTGAGAAAAAGCTAATAAAACATAATCCATTATAGCCCACCCAGACCTCCCTCTTGGGTGCCCATGTTGGAGAAGAACAGGGAGGACTATCCACTGTTTGTATATCTCTGCATTTCCCCCTCAAAGTCACACAACAAATACACATGAAATGAAGTTGTGCAAAACTTACTGTTCAGTCCTGTAGCTTAGGCATTAACGATGCCTTGCCATAAAACACTTAGTGACAGCCGTTGACACAGATTGCTAACTCATTTTAGAATAGTATTTTTTGAGGTAGTTTTAAGGGCTACTATGAAAAGGAACCACTTTTGTAACTGGGTCTCTCCATGTTTATTGGGAACTTTGTTCTTTCTGTAGGAACGTAAAGTCCGATAATCTCTCCTTTGCTACTCTCTTTAAAATTACTATTTTTTTAAGTAACACCTGTCTCTCTGCATTGCTCTCCACTGCTACCTTGCCACAATGCAACCCTTTTCCTGGACTACATCCATAGCTTGCTATCCTAAAATTGGGTGCTTAACCTGAAGTTTCCACTGTTCGAGTAGTTTTCCATTGGAAAGTTTTTTTGCTGGGATCAAAGTCTTGTTTATCAGAGCAAATCAATAGCAATTATGCTTTTACTACAGCATAGCCAACTGACTGAATTCTTTTCCAGTCAAAATCTTTAAAGCAGGCTGTGAGCATTTCCTCACAAACCCTCTGAGCAGGAGCCGAGAGGAGGCTGCATTTCAGCTTTTTAATTGGTGATCAAATGGATCACCTTTGCAATAGATTTTGAGCAAGCCTCCAGGGTAGCAGTGCTGCAGATCACTAGCGAATCTTCAGGGCTGGTAACAGGTATCAGGTTAGCTTGTTTTAGAACAAAGTCTTTGTTCACAGGAAGTTTTAAAAATTCTTCTTAGATTGCTCTGGATTGCCCTGCTGAACTCTGCCGGCTATATATTCAACTTCACGAGCCTTACATAAAAGATCCTGCTGCCTATCCTAAGCTTCAGGTAAAGCATTGACTGTGGAGCATGGAGTGTTAAGAAGTGATTTGTTAACTGGCACAAAGATGAAGCCGTGGGTTTCACAGATGACAAGATCAGTAAGGGAAGTATTTGTTCACGGCAAGTTAAATGGTATTTCATATTTTCTACTACAGCCATTACAGGGTACCAACTCTTTGTTGTGATAAACTTAACTTGGATTCAAATCAGTTACCTAGAGTTACACATCCTAATTACTCAGGCTTCATTTAATATAGTCCATGAAATGTATCTGCATGCTTTTTATGATCGTTCCCCTTCCTTAGAAGGGCAAAGTAGACTTTCAGTCTGGAATAATGGAGCAAAAAGGGGTGTAGTAGGACTAGAGTCCTTAAGCTCATGTTACACTTCTGTCACCAGTGATGCTCCTTGAAACGTGACACTTTTTTTTTTTTTACACAAACCCTATTTACACAAGCATTGCAGAGGAGGGAACGTTTTGCTTTAGTTTTGTAGTATTTGCAACGTTGCCATTCTTTTGCAACCCTGGCTGCTGCATGGGGGCAGGACCTGAAGCGGTAAGAGGATTCAAGAGCAAGGCAGTGAGCAGAAACCAAAAATCTCTGCTGGACCTGTTTTCTGGGAAAGGGGTGGCTTGGGTAGATCTCACACCTCCCAGCTGAAAGTGCAGTGGAGCTTGAGAAATGGACACCCATGTTGTGTTGGGCACTGAATTAGGTCAAGCCACACTTACTGGCATGGTCTCAGGACAGCAAGGGGTTGGAAGACATGTCCTGAGATGAAGGGGATTTGTATGGGCCAAAGAGACAGCAGCTGTCAGTATTAGTGGAGGCCTTAGGGTAGGTGGATCCAGTCAACAGCATCCGGGTGTGAAACTCTTTCTCAAGCAAGTTATAGCTGCAAGAAGGCCTGGGAATCATTGCTGTAAGGAGTGCAGTTTTGAACAGTCTCAACTCCTCAGTCAGCAGCTGGCTAATTTTTAAATGCATCTCCCTCACACTGCAAAGCAACTAATATTTCTGTTTAAAATGCAGATGCTGGCATACATGTTCTACTCTGTGCCATACTATGTGATTGCTCTGTATGGCCTGCTGGTGCCTGGTTGTTCCTGGATGCCCGATTTAACCCTTATACATGCTGGAGGACTAGCTCAGGTATTTCTTTGTAAAATGTTCACTCTTAAATTACAAACTACTAAGTAGAGAACCATAGAATAAATAAGGGGCCCAAGGCTTGATCTTCCCATGCGGGTTTTATGCCATTGTAACTCAGATCACCTTTTATATCTGTAGAAAACTAATTTAAGGGAGTGGAGAATCAAACCCATGTGTCTCTAATGACTGCACTCTTGCTTTAGTAGACTTCTCTCCTTCTACAGAATCTTTTTACTGGGCTCATTTAAACCTTAAGCACCATGAACTCTTTAGCTGTGACCATGAAGGAAGCCTGTATTAAAGCTGTAACAGTCAATCATGTAAAAAACCCAAACCACAACAAAACAGTAAAATACGTATTGTTTCCATGACATGTTTGGCCAACTAGGTAGTCTGAAAAAGGTAAATGGAAAAAAAGTATCTACTAGTCACACAAAAGGAACAGTATCAGTTGATGATGTTGATGTAACACTGGGAACCTCCTGGGCCACAAACCACAGTAAGACTAGGACATGCTCATGTTGCTAGAGGCAGACCAATGACCATACTTTCTTAACTCATTCTGTTCCGATTCTCTTAAATAAACAACTGGAGTTAATTACTAGATGGTGCTGACGGGTATGAGAAGACTGGCCCAAACAAAAAAATTCAAAAGGAATAGTAAATGACTTCTCATGACATATAGATGACCATTTAACAGTTGAGACAGTGACAATTGGTTCATACTGTACGTAGGAAATGAAATGAGCTCTGAGCATCCAGACAATGCAGAAAATACACACGTAATCCTGCAACAATAATGAGAACACAGGGACACAGCAAGAAGTGTAATTCAAGTACCACTGTTAGACACAGACCAACGCTTTGTTCCCCAGGCCTGAGATAACAACCACGGATACAAACTGCAATCCAGCTTAACTGCCCAGTAAGGATGGGGGGAACGACAGTTTATTTTCTATTTGTGAGCAGCTATCACAGAGAATATGACTCTTTTTTTTCCAAACACACCAGTTAGAGAATTTTGAATCACCAAATTATATCAAAACAGAATCTGGCAAACATATTAATGAGGAGGTTTAAATGCTCAAAAGGTATCATAAATATCATACAACTGTGTTTGGCCCAAATCTAATCTAAAAAAAGCACAAGCTAGCTAAAGTAGGCAAGCCAGTGTCAGGAACCTCTCTCTACTGAGAGATTACTCAGGTTTCATGAATTCCCCAGACAGTCAGGAAAGAAACTGTTCCTTCAAAGATTATTTAGCAGAAGGAAAAGTAAACCTGAAGTCAGAGTGTGCTATCACAATCCTGCAAACTTACCAAAAGGCTCAGCCTCCCAGGTTGGAGGCAATTTTTGTTTGGTTGGTTTGGTTTTGGTTTGTTGGGGTTCGCTTTGGGTTTGGGTTTTTTTTTTTCTTTTAAATGTTTCCCATAACACACACTTTCTTTAACGGCACTTTGTACCTTTTAGCTGTATGATTAATACATGCAACATTTTGTTGCTGAAGTCTAAAACACCTCTTAAAACCCCTCTGTTGTCCCTTGTGGTTTGGCTTCAGGATAATGCTGATTTACACGTTAGACAAGGAGAAGAAAAGCTACTGGTAACCCAAAGCTAACACTCAAAGTGTCCCATTTTACTCTTTAAAGCTTGTCCTAGGAACAAGCAAAAACTGCGGGCTGACAGAAACTGACTAAGAGAACTGCATGTTGCTGCATACTCCCCACATTTTGTCCTGATTCAAAAAACATTTCTTTAAGTTTGAGAGGGGTTGGGTTTTTTTCTTGTAGTTTTTACTTTAATGCACTGCAGAATGAACTTCAGTCATCCCACAACTGAACATGATTTAATTGAGCTGACTTGGTGAACTGTGAGCAACCTGGGATGAAAAACATGTGTGACAATGAATTGAGGACTCCCTTCTATATTATTTTTGGGTTTGGTTATTTTGAGGCACAACACGTTTCCAGGTTTGTCTAACGTTTCCTCAAGCTAAAACATTGCAATTGGTAATTAAAACATACATAGGTAATGAAACACATTTTTCTTTCTATTATGCACAAAGGTCCAAAGAAGGTAAATCTGTAATGATGGAAACAGTGGGCATTGCCCCCGGGAATGAACACTGCTCCTACAGATGGGGACTGTGGAGACTTTAATTATTTTGTTTCTATCATTATGAAGTATGTACTTTTTACAAAAACAAGTATCAAAATACCATGTGATGCATCTAAACAAAGAACCTCTAAAAATGCCTAGCCTTTCACACATACAGAGAAATATTTACTGTTTTTCAGAATTACGTATAGCTCTCAGCT